>NC_071390.1:178912431-179512431 GCF_022682495.2 Desmodus rotundus
GAGGGCAAAAGCCCCTCCACACTAGCAGGTACTTTAGAGGCAGCGATTTGGGAGGCACCACCCCCTCCAGCTTTGGCTCGGAGGTGGAGAAGGGGGAGGGGAAGGAGCAGGTGGAGGTTAGAGCCCTGCATTGCTTTCCGTAAGTTTCGTTCAAACAGAAACACCACCACCAGGCAGGAAACACTGCGACAGAACGTTGTCAGCGCTGAAGTTGGTTGATGGGTGTGTGCTGGTTTTCTTTACACCTTCCTAGCACCTTCAGTTTTCTCCGAGTAGACCACAGAACAGAGCAAAGTAAGAACAGGAAAACTTCGGAGAAGCAGTTAAAGCTCATGAACCCGACGTTTTTCTCCTTCTGACAAAGGTCAGTGACACTGTACACGTGCCACGAAGGAGCCGAGGTGCCTCTGGTTCTTGTATATCCGAGCTGCCGTCCCTCGGGGCGGCCCCTCCGTCCTGGGGGCGGCCCCGGAGCTCTGGCCTGGCTCCTGCGTCAGCACGGCCCGGCCTGCAGTCCGCTCTGCCGACGTCCGAGGGCAGGAGCCCACGGCCCCCGTTAGTGCTGCTGCTCGTCACAGTTGTGAGGCCCAGACCTCTGTTCCTTCGCTCCGCTCCCCCCTGAAGCATTCGTAATGTTAAATGAGCACCTACTGTGTGCCGGGCAGTCCCGGTGCCACCTGCAGGAGGCAAACGGCCAAATCCGGAATATGGGTGTTCTACGTGAAAAGACGCTGTTTGTTAATGAATGAAGGGCCTGGAGGGAAAAAAGGAGTTAGGACTGCTTGGGGGAAAGAGCTCGAACACAGCCGAGCAGGATGGGTGGGCCTTTGGATCGTGATGGAACCACCGACCGAGACCACCTCTGCGCGGCTGCGGGAGATGGGAATGTGAGCAGACAGTACTGAGCTACGGATCCCTTTGTTAGGAAGAGATAATTACCTGGTGGTTAGGGGGAAAGTGTCCTAGTCGCTTAGAGATGCAAATGGATGTATTTACAGTGAATTGCTACAATGTCTGGAATGTGTTTTATAAATACTCGGGTAAAAAACAAACAGGAGAATAGGAGAAACACAAGTAGCAAAATGTTGGCCGTGGTTCAAGCGGGATGACGGATACTGTGGAAGTTTGTGTGTGTTTGAAATTTTCTGTAATAAAATTTAAAACAGTATGTCACGTTCATTGGCTGTGACCTTGGTTGGGCAGCTCACTTGCTCTTAGCTTTAATATGCTGCCTTGTACATTGGGGATCATATTATTTATTGTGAGGATGAAAACAGATACAAGCACTCCTTTCCTAATTCTTCCTGGGGCTCGGAGGAAATCGGAGGGGCGTCCTGCTGTAAGTAGCGCATTGTGCAGCGTGGGCAATCAGCAGAGTCACAACCGCTGTGTCCCGAGACAGACAACCAGCGGGCGCCCGTGCCCCGCTGGGCACGTCCAGGCATCCGTCAGTCCGGGCGGGTCTCTAGGTCATTCCCGGATCCGTACCCCAAACCGGGATTTCCCTGAACAGAGGCCTGCCGGTGCTGCCGCCTGGTGGCCACAGTGGGAACTGCTCCAAAGGGAGATGGGGCGGGGCGTACAGAGGCTTCCGGTTGCCTCTGCTGGTGGAGAGCGCGCCCAGGGAGGAGCTGCCCCCTGAAACGCCGCCAGGACATTTAGGCAGGAGAAGACAACCGCGAGGGTCAAGCACTGGTCTTACAGCTTCCGCTGGGGAGTGCCACGTGCTACTCGGGCCCATATCTCATGGCCTGGATCCGCGGCGGAGGGGGGGAGCGGCAGCACTTACTAATGCTGACGGAGCGACTGAGGGGATCGAACAGTATCTACCCCCCCCCCCCGAGGGCCTGGCCCTCGCAGCTGGCAGAACTGATGCTTCCCAGGACTGTCCCCGGATGCCCACGGCCTGTGCCAGGCGGGCTCCTCCCTGCGGCTGCCTGCTGGCCAGTGCCGGTGCTGGATGGGCGCTCGGGCCTGGGTCTGAGACGGGGCCCTGACCCCGAGAGCCGACACCGTTCACCCTTCCCGCCCCGCGGCCGCGCGGCGCCCTGGAACCCTTCGGCTCGCTCTGCGACACGGAGGCAGGGCTCGTCCTGGGACGGCTTCGTGCCAATTAACGTGGCGTAGAAAGATGGCTGTCCGTCACCGCAGTCTCGGCCAACCGCAAAGCTGGTGACCTGCCCGCCGGCTCTGAGCATTTCGGAAGCCTGCTGCTGGCCCGCGCGCAGGTGGCTTGGGCAGGACCCGCCCCGGGGCTGACTGAGAGGTGGCAGCGAGGGCGGGAAAGGCCAGGACTTGGCGTGCCTGCTGTGCCCGAGCGGCCGGGCGCTGTGGGCAGCCCCTTCGCGCACCAGCCCCAGGCCTCTTCTCCAAAGAGCATCGTCCGTCTCTCACGGCCGCAGCGGTGGCGGGGCTGAGCTGGGGTGGGGACCCGACGGGCCACAGCAGGAGCTCGGGGGGGGGGGGGGGGGGGGGGCAGGGCGTCTGGGCAAACGGCCTGAACGGCAAATTTCAGAAAATGACACTTTCAGTCACAATTTCTTAACTTCAAGACTAAAGCCAACCTACGGCCTAGTGAGCAGGGTGATAGCTGTGTGATAGCTGTGCTCGGCGCCGGGTACTGGGGACCACTGTGCACAGGCTGGTTGTCTAACCTCTAAGCGGTGCACCTGGAACTCATACAGAATGATACTGAGTGTAAACTGGAACAAGGAAAAAGAATAAACTCTACATTCTTCTGCTGGGCGCCGAGCAGGGCTCGAATGCTGAGAGGGGCAGGTCTGGGAGCCCCAGCCTCGGCGCCGTGCCCGCGGGCAGACGGCCGGGCCGGGCCGTGCTCTGCACCGCCAGGGCTCTAAGGGGCAGGGAACCCAGGTCAGCCCTGGCCGACTGGAGCAGGAGGATCATTTGCGAAAGAGGAGAGTGAGTCACCAAGCGATTGCCGGGGAACCAGGCTGGAAGTGGCAGGGAACGAGAAGGCGGCGGCCGGGCCTGCTCAGGCCTGAGCCCACTGGGAAGCCCACCACCCCGGGCACAGGCTGTATCCCGGCAGGCGCGTCCCGGGGCTCGGTCTCTGCTCTGCCCGGTTCTCCTGGGGTCACAAGGTGGCTGCAGCATCCTGTCCACCTTGGATGAGTGGGGAGGAGAGTCAGAGTCACCGTCAAGGTCAGGGTCAGGGTCAGGGCCAGTCATTCCTATAATTTCCCAGCACCCTCTGGGCAGTCCTCTCTTCATTTTCATTGGCCAGATGGGCAACACATGCCTAGGCACTGACCACACATTGGCAGGGGTGTGGACCAATCGGCTGGCTCCTCTGGAGCAGGTCGGTGTGCAGATGGGCACTGCTCCGGAAGAAGGCCTGCAGGGCGTGCTGCAGGGGGCGTGGGTGCCTCAGGACCCAGCAACGGCGCCCAGACGGGGGCCCCGGGGGTTCGCAGGTGGAGGAGCGCCATGCAGCTGCGGCCGCAACATGGGCCTACCTGCCTGGCACTGAGGGAGCAGGTGAATTTATAGGAGAGAGAGGTGTGAAGTGTCTTTACTTCTTACAAATCTAAAACAAAAATTACCTTTTAGTGAGTTAGGTACATAGGGCAGCCCGATCTAGCCGGTGTCCTTGGGTGGGAGGTGGGGTGCGTTTCCAAGTCTGTACAGGGGAGCAGGTCGGGGCCAGGATGTGGGCAGGCATGGAGGGGGCTGAGGGCTGCAGCTGGCAGTGTCTCCTTCCTGGCCAGGCCAAACTCTCTGCTCCCCTCCCTCCATGATCGCTCCGCCCCCTCCGACCTGCACACCTTGGAGGGCAGGCTCCTCCTTGCCCATGTCCTCTTGTCTCAAAGCGTGGAGAGGCCTCCGGCACAGCGGCCTCTGGCCTGCGGGCCGCTCTGGCCTGTGGAACCCTCAGCCTCAAAGGGCCTCCCTTCCTGCACCCCAACTGTGCAAAGCCCTGGTGTGCCGTCAGGGTGTGCTCCTGGTGGAGGCTCAGCAGGTGCCTGGCACTGGGCCCACCGTGTTTCCGGAACAGCCAGGGGCTGGTGTGGCGGGGGCTCCCAGGACAGGGTCGGGCGGCAAAGGCTGTGGAGTCAGGGAAGGAGTCATAGCTTCTGTGCTGCCAGGATGGCAGGGACAGGTCTGCCTTTGGGTTTTGGGGACCCCGTGGCTGCCGAGCTGAGAACGGACAGTCAGACTCTCTGGTGGTGAGGCGGAAGCCGAGCCCTCGGTCTGGCAGGCATGTCCTGTACAGCTCCAAGTCTGGCCCTGCCCCTCCAGTCCCTCAACATCGTCTCTCACACCCAGCGGCCCCGTGACATGCAGGTCCCTTTGTCTCACTCTCCCTTCTGATCTCACTCACGTGGTGAACGTCAGCCTGGAGACCCTGGGTGGCTGTCCTGTCCCTGAGGCCGTGTCTCTGAGCTCTTCTGCTTCCCAATGACACACTCGCCATTCCCTCCTCTCGGTATTCCAGAACCTTCCATGTCCCTCTACCCCTGAAGCATAGTGCCAATGACCCGTGACTCAGCACCTCCTACGGCCAGGTCCCATTTGACCCCGAAGCCGTCACAGGAGTGTGGTGAGTCCCACTACTGCCCCCACTTTACATCCGCGAGAGCTGAGGCTCAGCGAGAGGTCAGGCCACCTGTGCGTGAGCACACGGCCCACAGTGTGAGTTTCCCCTGGTGGGCTGGGGCCCTGGGGGCAGGGATTGGCCCCATTCAGCTCTGGGTCCCCTGGGCCATGGCTGAGGGCCGTCCCAGGCTGGTTCAGTGCCAAGCGGGCTGCCTCTCTTTGGGTCTCAGGCTGGAGCGCTTTCTCCTGCAAAGCCGAGCTGGGGAGGGCGGAGCTGTGTCCTCACCTCCCGTGCAGGCCGGCCTTGAGCGCTGAGCTCTGCTATCTTTCCCCCAGAGCAGGGCTTCTCTACCGTGGCCCGTGGCATCCGGGGCCAGGACTGTGCGCTGGCTCCCTCTCGGTACCCCAGAGCCGTGCACCCTCTGCCCAGTCGGTGCCAGCAGCCCCACCTCCAGGGTCATGAAAACCAAAATGGTCTTCAGACATTGCCACGTGCCCTCTGGGGGACCGTTCTGTCACCTGGAAGGCCAGCTCTGGGGGCAGGGAGCCAGGGCCACTTTGTGCAGGTGGCGCCCAACCTTGCAGCCCCGCATGCCCCAAGGACCGTGCCTGGCCCCGGGGAGGCGCTGAGTAAATACTGGCTGAGTGTCGCTGAATGAATCTATGTTTCTTACGTTACAAGCAGGTGTGAGCCAGGGCCCCCCAGCAGCTGGGCTGGCCCATGTCACAGGCTCAGAAAGTGAGGCTCAGGAGAGTAGGGTGCCTGCTGACGGAAAGAGTGGGTAGGAGGTGCCAGGGACAGGTCCCGCTGGAAGGTAACCATGTCTTGGGTGCCCCAGCGTCCGTCGGGAGAGCCTTCAGCTCGCCAATGCGAGGCCCGGACGGGGCCACAGAGGAAGGGGAGTGGATGGCTGGGTCTGTCTCGGCGCGACAGGCGGCAGCAGGCGGCCAAGCTCAACAAGACTAATGGGAAAAAGCCACACCGAGCGTGCTCAGCCATGAGGGAGGAGGGCGCCCTGCCCTTGGGACAACACGGGTGGCCCCGGAGGGCATTGTGCCGAGTGAGAAATGCCAGACACAGGAGACGGACGCGGCAGGATATGCCGCTTACGTGTGGGGTCAGCGAACCTCAGACTCGGAGGAACAGAGTGGACAGAGGTTGCCGGCGCTGGGCGTGGGGAAGTGGGGAGAGGTCGGTAAAGGGCCCAGTGGGGGGTGCGGGCAGCGCGTCCCCAGCCCGGCGTGTTCTAAGTGGCGACACGTGTTGATCTCACTTGAGCTGCACGACACCCCTGGTAGAGGGCACTGTTACTGTCCCCATTTCTAGGCATGGACACTAAGGCCCGGGGAAGTTCAAAGATTCGCCCAAGGTCACACATGCAGAAAGTAGCAGAGCTGGGGCCTGACCCAGTGACAGGCAGAGAGAGGCCCCCGCCCCTCACCTGCCTCCTCTGTCTGCTGGGCCAGGGTCTGCCTGCTGGCAGGCCTGCGTCCCCACAGGTCTCTAGTCTCCTTTGCCCAGCCAGCCCCGTTCCTGTCCTCAGTCTAACTCTGTGTCTCAGAAACGGAACGTTCGGGACGTCTGCGCCTCCCTGTCACACCTGGACTCTTCTTGCTCTCGGTGTCCTGGGCCTTTGTCCTGGTGAGTTTGCCCGAAGCTGCCTCCAGGCCCCGGTGTGACAGTCCCCCACGGATGTCTCATGGCTGCTGTGCAGACACCCTTTGCTGTCTTTCTGATTTCGGGTTGTTAAAACGGTGCTGTGGTGACTGTCTCAGTGCCTGCATGCTCGAGTGTGCCTGTGAGCTCCCACGTGTGCCTGTGTGTGCCTGCGTGCTCCCATGTGCCTGCGTGCCTTCCTTTTTTCTTTTCTATATTTATGGATCTGAGAGAGAGAAACATGGATCTGTGCCCACTTATTGATGCATTCACAGATTGATTCTTGTATGGGGATGATGCTCTAACTAAGTGAGCCACCCGGCGGCCACCTGGTGGCGGGGGCGCCCGTGAGCCTATCATGCATGGGTTTTCCTGGGAGTGGAGTCTCCTGGTCAAAGCTGTGACTCGATTTAAAGCCTTGATGGAGGTACCCAAGATGCCCACCACTTTGGGTGCCGCCTCAGCAGCTTGGCTCCAGGTGCCGGCAGCTTTGTAAACCCTGTGCTCCCCAAGGGGGGCAGGGGGAGGCGGCTGCTGCCCCACCTCAAGGTGCCCCCTTGGAGCCCCCAGCTGTTCCTGGCTTGCGCCTCCCTGCGAGCCCAGCCCCCAGTCCTCTGCTTCCTCCTCACCACCCAGGGCTGAGCTTGTCCTCAGCCCTGGGCCTGCAGTCCCTGGTCCTCGCAAGGCCTGTCTCGTGTCTGTCTGTCCTTCCTCTCCACCCCACTCACCGCTCCCCCCGGCGGCTCCCGGGCGACTGCCTCTCTGTTTGCCGCCGCGTCTTCGCTCTGATAAGTCTTCTCCGGGCCTAGACTTGGGGCGAAGCCCCAACCGCAGAGTAACGTGTGTGTGGGAGTGCCCGAGTGGGGCACAGCAGAGGGTCCGTGTGCGGCTGCAAGGAGGTTCACACTTGCTAACCAGCGCAGTCAGCTCCCGGGCCAGGAAACTGCACGTCCAGCTGCCCAAAGCGCGGCGCCGCCCCCCCAGCCCGCCCCCCCCCCCCCCCCCCCCCCCCCCCGCAACACATTCTGTACACCTGCCCCGAGGGTGGCCTCTGGTTGGGCTCCCGGGCCTGGAGCCACTGTGGCTGTGGTGAGCGCAGTGCTGGAGCCGGCGCCACGTCGGCGTCGATGTGATGACAGCCCCGTGGTTTTCGTGAGTCTGTCCTTTCACAGCGTGGCCCCTAGTACTCGGTACGCTGTGGGAATAAATAAAGACTGCCACCCCCCACACACACACACACCCACACACACACAAGAAGGCAAAGGCTGTCCACCCAGAGCTGGCTGGAGCAGGGCATCGGACACCGTCACTTGCCTTTGGCGGAGACCAGAGGCAGGCAGGGGGGTGGGAGAGATGCCTAGTGGGGGATCCCACAGTCCCCCGATAGGGCTTCTAGTGGGGGGCATCTCAGGTGGCTGGTTAGGGGAGCAGGGTTGGCCTTCTCAGGTTGGTGCTAAGTTGGGACACAGTCAGGAATTAGAGTCACAATCTTAGAAATTGTGGTTAAATGACGCGTGACAAACCCCCCTTCTGAACCACTTGTAAGTGTCCCGTTTGGTGGCATTCAGTGTCCACGACACTTCACAGTGCTGTGTGACCATCGCCACCATCACCTCAGGACGGTCTCCACCCTGTGAAAACAGAACCGTCCCCGTGACACAACCCAGCTCCCCGCATCCCCCAACCCCCGTCCCTGCCACCCGCCATTGCCGTCTCGGTCTGTCTGCATTTTGAGACTCTGGGGATGATCTTTGTCCTGCTGTGAGGGGCTCCATTCCATCTGTGGATGTCCTGTTTCCAAAGAAGGTCCCTGCCACCACAGGTCCCCGGGCGTGGACCGGGGCGTATCTCCCCGGGGGGACCTTGGAGCTTTCGGGTCTCCTCGAGTGATGCACTCGCGCTCTGGGAGCCTTGCTTTTCCGTCTGTAAAATGGGGTGACCCTAGGCATGCCCCACACCATGAGGGTGTGGTGAGGGCAGAAGAGGAGGATGTAAGAAAAGCGGCTGACACGGTGGCCTTCCGGCCGTCGCCAGCTCCCGGAGCTGTCATTTCCCAGGCGGCCCAGCAGCCAGCCAGGGCTCAGGGCAGGTATTCCAGCAACGTGGGTGGGGCGGGGGATTGTGGGAAGGCAGAGGTGTGCTCCTTTGGTTTTTAAAAACAGTTTTACTCTCTTCCCAGCCAGGCGCCCACCAAAGAGACGGCCTCGTTCACGTGGAACACCAAGACCGTGAAGCCCAATGTCAAGACGCCACAGGAGTTCGAGTCCCTCATCTTTTAGGCTCTGCTGGGCCTGGAGCTGAACTCGGACCTCAAGGCCCAGCTGCAGGAGCTGAACATCACCGTGGCCGAGCAAACCGCAGTGGGCAGCGGTCAGAAGCCTATCACAGACTCTGTTCCGGCTCCTCCACTGAAGCCCTTCCGGAGGGTCGAGGTCTGGCTGGTTCCATGAGCTGGGAAAGACCTTCAGTGGGAAGCGTGTCCTCTTCACGGCTCCGAGGAGAACCCTGCCTAAGCCGACTCGGAGAAGCCGCACGCAGGACAAGCAGAAGTGTTCAGGGGCCGTACTCCGACAGCCGGGCACGGCGCCGACCTGGAGGACCTGATGTTCCCGCGTGAAGTGATGGCCAGGGCATCCGAGTGGACCTCCGAAGGCCCACCCGGAGAAGGCCCAGCAGAACCACATGGGGCACAAGGCTGAGACCTTTTCTGGTGTTTTCAAGAAGCTCACAGGCAAGGATGTCAATTTTTAATTCCCAGGGTTTGAACTGTAGACAAAAATGACCAAATAGAATAGAGTTTTCAGTAAAAATAAATAAATAAATAAAACCCCCAGCTTTACTGAGGTTCGACTGACTCGCCACAAAGCACCCGTTCTCAGCGCCTCGTCCCGCGACCTTCGGCACACTTTCTGCACACCTGCCCTCCCGGAACAGGGCAGGTGGGCGCGTGGTGAGCCTGGCGGCCTTGCTCTCGGCACGATGCCGGTAACCCCTCCTGGGTCTGCTGTGGTCATTGTTTGTGTGGTGTACCTTCGTCCCATTCTTTTACTTTCAGCCTCCTGGTGTCTTTGAGCCTAAGTTATGCCTCCTGTTCATAGAGTGTGTGAGTTTGGGGCTCGACTCCTTGTCCAGTCCGGCAGTATCTGCCTTTTGATTGGGCGCCCCGACTGTCCCCGTTTACTGCGCTTTGTCCTCTTACTCCATCGGCCACTCGCCGTTTCTCTCCGCCCCCCAAGGGTTTCCAGTTGTGGCTGTTGCCCGGTTCCTTGGTTCTGCCTTCGTGTTAAATATTTTTAATGCCCTATTTACTTCCTTTACAAAAACATATATTTTGATGGGGAGGGTGGAAGCAAGGGAGGGAGGTGGGTTTGGCTGGGGTGGGGGGCAGTGGTGAGGGGGAAATGTACACAACTGTAATTGAACAAGTTATATATATATATATATATATATATATATATATATATATATATATAAATAAAACATATATTTGGAATTATTTTCTTAGTGGCTGCTGAAGGGACCCAAAAATACATTTTAATGGGTCACAGTCCAGTTCAGATTAAAGCTCGCTTGCGGGGACTTTGCTGCGATAGAGCGTCTCTCCTTCCTCCTCTCCGAGTGGGACTGACTTTGCGACCTCCTGTAAGGACCGTCCACGAGCAGTGAGTTCTCTCCATCAGTGTTTGCCTGGGGGTGGCTCTCACCTTTATTTCCCCTTTACTGTTTGCAGGGTAGTTTTGCCGGACACGGAATTTCCGGCTCCCGAATTTTCCTGTTGAGCACTTGGAGTATATTATTCTACTGCCTTCTGGCCTCTTTCCCCCCCCCCCCCCCCCCGAGGAACTAACTTTTGCTCCCGCTTCTTCCATAACTTTCTCTGTGTCCGGCGATGTGTTGATTGCGGTGTGTGTGGGCGTGATTCTCTGCGTTTCACCTACTTAGGGTTTGTTGCGTTCCCTGGGAGTCTAGATGACAGTTTTCCATCAGCCTGGGAAGCGTTTCGCCCATTATTCCTCAAGGATTTTTGCAGCCCCCCTGCCCCCCTCTCCTCTGGGCCTCACATCACAAATAGGCCGGTGTGCTTGAGGCTCTGAGACTCGGTTCATTGTTTCTTTTTCCCCGTCTCTGTTCTTCCCATTGGCTAATTTCCATTTCTCTGTCAGACTCCCTGGCTCTTCTGCCCTCTCAAGTCTGCTGCTGAGCACGCCCCCCCCTCACTTCCCTCACTGTTGCATTCCTCAACTCCAGAGGTTCCGTTTTGTTCTTTTGTGTTATTTCTTCCTCCTCATGGGCCATATGTTTCTATTTCTTTGCATTTTTCATAATTTTTTAAAAAGACTTTATTGATTTATTTTTAGAGAGAAGGGAAGGGAGAGAGAGAGAGACGGAAACATCAGTGTTGGTTGCCTTTCACGTGCCCCCTACTGGGGACCTGGCCCACAACCCAGGCATGTGCCCTGACTGGGAATCAAACCAGTGACTCTTTGGTTCGCAGGCCGGCACTCAATCTACTAAGCCACAGCAGCCAGGGCTCATAATACATTTTTTGTGAAAACTGGACATTTTAGGTTGTATATTGTGTATATGTTGATTTCCCTAGAAAGTTGTTGCCATTTCTTGCCTGTTCATTTATTTGTTTACTAACCTGCCTGGGCCGCGTTGAGGGAAACCTGTGTCCCTTGCTGTCTGCAGTGGCTGCTGCTGTTTTATTTTTTTAATTTCTGATTTTTATTTGGGAAGCCTGGCTGCTGTGCCCCGGTGCCTGCCTCGCTCACAGGTCAGGCAGCATCAGCTTGGAGGTCATTCCTAACTGCCGGGAGGCAGCTTGCCTGCTGTCTGCTGAGACCTGCGAGCGAGCCGCATGGCGCATTCCACGTTCAGCCGCTGTCAGCCTGCCGGCGCCTCCTTTTCACCACCTCCTGTGTTTCCTGCCTGCGCACGCCCGACTCCAGGGCCTGCGAGGGCTCGCTGGCGGGCACAGGCCCTTCCAGGGGTGCATGGCCGATCTTCGCCATCTCCTAGACGACCTGTCATGCTGTTGAACACCGCGTCACTCACTGTTCCCGGCTGTCTGACTGCCCTTCCCATGGCCGTGCAGCCCCTGGGGACGGCGGCCCTCCCTGCAGACTGTCGGAATCTCTCCCGCTGGGCGGGGCCGGGGTGCAGCCCGGGTGGAGGTCCCGTGGGCTCCTGTGGAAGCTCCGCGGCGTTCAAGCGCAAACGCTTCTCAGCTTGTCGTCTGCTCTCCGGGTGACTGCCAGGGTATGGAAGTGGTTGTTCTCGACCTTGTGTGCAGGTCCATCACTGATTTAGGGGAGAGGATCTGCCAGCCTGTCCTGTGGACATTCCGCCTCCCTGAAGTGCGCTCCCAAGGGGCAATGCTGTGGGCCGAGCTCAGGCTCCGGGGGGGGGGGGGGGGGGGGGGGGGCGGCGGGAAGTGGTGGGTATGAGGCTGGAAGGGCTGCGGGGAGTGAGAGCTCACTCCGAGGAGGAGGAGCTTGCCGGGGCCCCGGAAGGCTCTCCCCAGGTTCTAAAGCTGCGTCTGCGGAGCGTGGACGCGGGGACCTGGCCCTCTTGACTCCCGGGCCGGTGCCCTTGCCCCAGTGCTGAGCTGCTGTTTGCTTCAACAGTGGGAGCTTGGCAGTCTGACTTCTGGGAAATTTGCAACCCCCCCCATCCATCCATCTGTCCGTCCGTCCATGAACTGACCCACCCACCACCCACCACCCATGCACCCGCTCAGTCATTGTTCAGTGCTGACTGTGTGCCCAGAACTGTGCTGAGCTCTGAGAATAGGTGGAGAGCAAAAAGTGACACAGTGCCAGCGTCGGGACCCTCACAGTCGCAGTGTGGGGACATGAGCCTCAGGCCAGGGCCCCACACACATGCACGCATCGTGCTCGCCGCGACACCCTGGGCCCCGGGGAGAGCGGGGTCGGGGGAGCAGGGCCGCGGGCCCTTGTCTCCTGCCTGGGCTGTCTGTGCGATGCCCGCGTGGGAGCGGAGAAACAAGGAAAATCTGGGTGGTGGCTCCCTGACGACAAATAACCGGATCCCGGACAACCGGACACTTGGACTGGCTCCGAGTTGTGCTCCGGGTTCCTGAACACCTGTGTGCTCCGAGGGAACTTCCTTCCTCCCCCCCCCCGCCCTTCCCCTTGGGCTCAGTCTCAGTCCCGGGCTCTCCTGGGCACCAGTTCCGAAGGCCTGTGGGCTCCCTGCCCGTGTGACAGTGATGAGCAGGGCTTGCCTAATGTCCCCTAGTGCCCCCGGCCTGGGCCTCACTCGCAGGGAGGTCGAGGCCGTGAACCCGGCATAGGACGTGGGACGTGAGCAGTGGGGTGGCTCCCGGGTCCGACCTGACCACAGGCCCGGGTCTCTCTCCGGCACTCTCCTCCCGCTGCAGGGGCTTTGGGGGGCGCGTGTTCCCCAGGGCAGAGCAGGGCAGAGCTGCAAGGCGGAGGACGGCAGGTGGCCTGCAGGGGACTTTGTGACGGAGGGGGATGTCCCTTTCCTGGGCTCGGTGTTGGCTGATTCTGAGGCCCACCCTCGCTGACTCCTGCCTCCCAGTGTGCAGCCCCCTCAGAGGCCACCTGTCCAAAGCTGCACAGCCTCCTTCTCTTTCAGGTTTGTTCCCTATCCAGGGAAGTGGCCTCACTGTCGTTCCCCCCTGCCCCGACACTTCAGTCCCTTCTGACTCCCTCCCTGTCACCGAGTGACCAGGACGTCTGCAGACCAGTGCTCTTCCTCCTGCCGCTCTCCCCGCTGCTCTTGTTCCATCCAGCCCTGCTCACCTAGCCGGGTGCCACGCCCCCAGCCGGGCTCCCTGTCTCTTCCAAGCTCCAGCTCTCAGAAGCTCCCAGAATTCGCGTTCTGGAACACACACTGACCAGGCTGTTCCTCCTGGAAAACCCCGCAGGGCTCTCCTGGGGCTCAGGAGCAGGGGGCCCGCAAGTCACCGCTCAGACACGTTCGCACAGGGCCCCGGCCCCTCCCTGCGGAATGCGCCTGCTGCACCCCTTTTTCCCGTGTCCTTCCCCCTGGGGCCGGGTTTGTCATTCAAGACCTACTCAGGTGTGTTCCTCCTACTCCTACGCCTCCAACCCAGCACCCACCCCCATAATCGGCTGTGTTCTCTGGGCGTTCCTGCTGTCAGCAGCCTCAAGGACCCTCCAGGCAGAGGGTTGGGGTAAATGGAATCGATCACAGGGCGACAGGTGTCTAAATTGCAGAGCTTTTTGGTCCTAATGTGCCAACACCATGTGACCCTCCGAGAGGAGACAGAGCCGGTGCCCTTCCTGACCCACAGCCCCCTTCCCCGAGGGAGCCCCACTGCGGGACACCTTCTCATTGCACAGATGGGAAACCGAGGCCCTGGGCACACCACTGGCGAGCGGCGGGGCAGGAGGGTGGGCAGTGCTGTGGGAAGGCAGTGCGCTTGCTGGGGGGCAGGCCAGCCAGCAGGGGTGGCCACTCCTGGCAGGAACCCTGCCCCCGCCCAGGCATCTGGGGGCTCCTCTCAGCACCCCCTGCTTGGAACAAGCTCACCTCAGGAGTGAAGACTCACTGTCCCCGGCTGGGGCGTCCAGGGGCAGGACTGAGGACTGCAGAGGGGACTGGAGGGCCCGTCCCCTCCTGACATGGCTGGGTGGGGGGCACAGTGCAGGCTCACGGTGCTTCTCCATCACTGTCCCGTCTCCCACATACCACAACTGGTGTGTTCCGGCCGCCCCGCCCAGCATTCCCACACCCTCGCTTCTTGGCAGGACAGCCTCGGGCGTAGGAGCGGGGCCTGGCTCACCAAACCCAGGGGCAGACTGAGGCCTGGACACACCTGGGGACCCACCTGGGCCCCGCTGGATGGAGGCTCCTGTCTCCGTGAGCCCTGGATCACATGCCGGCCATGATGGGCGACCTCCAAGGCAGGACAGTCTCTCGGGACAGGGGTGTCTGGGGCCCCACATTGTCCTGAAGACCTGCCCCTCCGGCTGTGTGGTCCAAGGCTGCTTACTTGTCCTCTCTGGGCCTCGGATGCCTTGTTTCTGAACCAGCACAGCTGTGCAGCAGGGCCCTGGGCGCCCCGACCGACTGAGCCACCCCGGGAGGGGCAGGGGCAGGGAGAACTTGAGTCAGTTAAAGGCCTGGGACTTTTATGATGAGTGGGCGGTCCAGTTGAAGGTGGAGGGACAGAGGGTCTTCGTTTTGCAGCAGGAGCCTTGTGAGGGGGTGGGAGGCACTTCTGAATTTTGAAGCTAAAAGGTTTGGACTGGGGTTCAAGGAGCCCCCTGACTTCTCTGGAAAGTCACCGCTGACTGGGGCCCAGCCAGGAGCTCAGCACCCACTCTCTTGGGTACCCTTCTGAGAGCTGTGCCACGGGGTGGGGGCCTGAGGCTGGCGGCCAGCCCGGGTCCCCGGGTGGTTTGGAGATGGCCAGTGAGGGGCCCCACCCAGAGGGCTAGAGGGCACGGAGGGAGCCTGGGTGCCGTGTTTCCCCACAGTGCCCACGTGACTCTACGGTGAGCCCGGCTGCCCCCCTGGGTCAGCTACAGCTCCCACTGATGCTGCGACCGGCATGTGGAGAGACACTGAGTCGGGGTGGTGGGCGTGGGGGTGGGGGAGGGGACCTGGGAAGTGGAGACTGAAGGGTCTCGCTTAGGACACTCAGCTAGTGCCTGGGACATGGCCCTCTGCCTCCTTCAGGTACGTTCCTGACCCCTGTGTGGCTTCCCCATCTCCATCTCAAACTGAGGGCGACAGGACCTGCCCTCTGCAGCTGTCCTGAGGGGAGAGGGGTTCGTTCTTCCCTCAGGAACAGAGCCAGGCCCAGCGTGGGCGCTGCAGAGGTGCTAATCTCCGCGACCATTGCCACTGTCACCTGGATCAGTAGAAGGTGTCCCCCTCTGAGCAGCCTCCCCTTCCCCAGCCTGGGCCACCCCTGGTTCCTTAGGGCCCCAGGTGCCTCCCTCCGCACCTGAGTCCCCCCCACCCCATGTTACTGTCTGCTCACCCAGGTGCCGCCAGCATGGGACTCCAGGAGCAGCCGGCAGTCCGGTTCGCTCTGGAGCCCAGGGCTCCGCGTGGGGCTGCTTCAGGGGTTTGGGGGCCAGAGGGAACCCCGCACTGTCTCTCCCAAATGTTAGGCCTCTGGGGTCTCACTGGGGTTAGGGGGCGGCTGTGACAGGGACACGGGCCCTGAAGGCCTTTATCTGACGCAGGGGCTCTGGGGGAAGGAGGGCCCGGGGGCCCCTGTCCTGGCAGAGGACGGAGGCCTCCGGGGGCTGTCTTTTTCTCTGAGGCCCACAGGGTGCACCTGGGAGGCGCTTCATGACGGTCCGCGGAAATCTGTCCAAAGGATTCAGTGACTGGGGGTGGGGTGACTCTGCTCCCTTCACTTTGGCCTGCCAGGCTCTGCCCCGGACGGACGCATTCCCACCCTCTCCCTCTGGCCACCCTGTTCCCAGGTGTCTGTCCTTATGCTCTGGGGCTCGCCCTTGGTGGTCCCTGCAGTTGGGATGTAAAGCCATCCGCGTAGGCAGCTCCTGAAGCCTGAGCCCCGGGCAGGGTGCGGGAGGAGTAGCTTCTGCCCAGGCAGCCCCGGGGCGTTGTAGGGCCCGCCTGCTGCCCAGAGGGTCCTTCCTAGAGCTTCCTGGTGCTAAGTTCTGTCTCCAGGGTCAGCACTTCAGAATCCCGGACAGTAGAAACCACCCCCCCCAACTCAACACACACACACTCACATTGTGTCCTAATCCGGCTTCTGTGGAGTCATTTTGTCAATAACCGCATCCATCGGGGTGTGGTCTGTCCCCTTCAGGGCCTGGCCACGGGCTGGCGGTGCCCGAGTATCCCCGTTCCTGGACCGAGGCCGGCCCAGCGTGGTGCTCAGTAAGCGCAAGAGGGAAGGGACGAAGGAGAGAGCGCGACGGGGAGGAGGAGGGAGGGACCAGGAAGCCAGGACGGGCTCCGTAGCCTTGCGGGGTGGGGCCGCGCCCCAGGACCGCGGGCCGGGCCTGGAGCTTCGGGCGCTCGCTCGGGCGGGAGGGCGCGAGGCTGGCGGCAGGTGGCGCTGCGCCCTCGCCCGCGAGCGCACCCGCGGCGGCGGAGCAGCGAGTCCCCTCCTCCCGTCGGCGCCCTCCCCTCGCCCGCTCCGCTGCTGCGTTTCTCGCTCGCACTCCTCGGCGCCCTCCGACTCCCGCGGCCGCGGTCCTCCTCGCTCGCGCCGCCCGCCGCCGCCCCTCAGAGGCCATGGCGCCCCGGGGGCCCCCGCGCGCCCCGAAGGGCCCCGGCCCCGCCGCCCGAGCTCCGAGCGCCGGAGCCCCGCCGCCGCCGCCGCCGCGCTCGCGGCCGCTCCTGCTGCTGCTGCTGCTGCTGCCGCCGCCGCTGCCCGTCGCCTGCGGGGCGGCGGGGCGCTCCTCCGAGCCCGGGCTCCGGGGTCCCATTGCCCGGCTGACCCGGTCGTCGCCGAGCTCGCTCGCGGGGCGAGCGCTGCCCCGCGGCGGTGAGATCGGACCGGAGCGCGGCGTGGAGCCCGGCGCCCCGGCTCCGGCTCCGGGTCCGGGCGAGGACGGAGCCCCCGCCGCGGGCCAGGGGCGCTGGGCGCGGGCGGCTTCGGCGGCCGGAGCGGCGTCGCCGGCGCTCACCAGCTCGTCGTTCGTGCTCAAGGGAGACGCGACGCACAACCAGGCGATGGTGCACTGGACGGGCGAGAACAGCAGCGTAAGTGACCTCCGCGCGCCCCGGGGCCGCTGCCCCGCGCACCTCGGAGCCCCCCGCTTCCGGGCCGCCCGGCGGTCGCCGCGGGCGTTCTGCGCTATCTGGGGGAAGCGAGTCACCTCATAGGCGCCCCCCCAAGTTGGGCTCTGGCTGCCGGTTACCTGGGGCGAAGTCCCCAGATATGTGAGCACCCTGCCTCACCTGGGGGGCATTTGTACAGATTTCCGGGACCCTGGGCCACCTGGCGGCGCCCCCAGGCCTCCAGATCCCAGGCTGTGGGGGCTGGCGTTGTCTGCAGAGCCCTCGGGACCCCGGCCACCTTGGGGCGCCCCCAGGCCCTTGAGGATTATCCCCCAGCTGGTGTTGCGCCGCGCCCGCCTGCAGCCTCTGCCCTGTCCGCTCAGTGGTGCGTTCTGGGATTTTTGGCTCCAGGACCCTCCCCACCTCGGTCTACCTGGCACCCCACGCAGGGCATCTCCACGGGCTCCAGGGCTTCCCTGGTTAGCTTGGGGTCTGATTCTGGGGTCACCGCTCTCCCTGATTACCCTCGTGTGATCCGCGGCTGCCTGGAGGTCCTGCCACCAGCGGTCCCTGGGTGCCCAGGGGTTTGTGTGTCCCTGCAGAGCTGGGCGCTCCCCTGCCAGCTCCCTACGGAGGCTGCAAACTCCCTGCCGCTCCCCATCCTGCCGCTCCCCATCCCCCCCGTCCCTGCCCCACTGGCTTTGCTTCAGCTGGAAGTTCGACACGACACCCCTTTTCCCGCAAGGCCACTTCCATTCGGGTCCCCTGTGCCTCCTTCCACCAGGGCCGGGGTTCCTACCTGTGCCGGATCCTGCCCCGTGCTTTCTGGTGGTGCATTTCAGGGCTTGGGGATGCCCTCATATTCACCCCTGGGGACTGGCTCCCTCCCTCACTGCCCCCCCCCTCCCTGGGGATGACTGATGGTCATGCTGGAGTCGTCTCCAGGCAGCCCTCCGGGTTAGCTCTGGGGCGGTGGTGTTTACTCTCTCTCTCTCTCTCTCTCTCTCTCTCTCTCTCTCTCTCTCTGTGTGTGTGTGTGTGTGTGTGTGTGTGTGTGTGTGTGTGTGTAGGGCTGGTTGTATGGGGAGGAGAGAGGGAAGTCTGCTCACTGCTTCCCATCGCTGTTCATGGGGGTCTCCCCCAGTGGCTGAACCCCCAACTCGCATCCTTGACCCCTGCTCCCTAAAGTTCTGAGGAGGCAGCTGTGGGCCAGGACCCCAGCATGCTTTGCGAGCTGAGGTGTGGGAGTCTGGGTGTGCCCCTCTCCAGGAAAGGGGTGTCACCCCTGGGGGCTGTGGCACCTTCACCCCCTTCTTGTCCAGCCCGCTGGGCTCCCCCTTTTGAGGGTTCTGTTGGAGGAGGCGGAGGGTGGGTGGATGATTAGTTACGGGGGGCAGCACCTGATGGACTTGTTTCTGATATTTTCCGGCCAGAGTAGAAGCCCTGGGTAAGGGGGTGTGCAGCTGACTTGCTGGGCCCCCTGGCCAGCAGGGGTGACCCGGGTGCTGAGGGGGTGCTTTCCAGAGGGCAGCAGGTGCCCCTTCCCTGGAAGAGCCCAAGGGGGTCCTCCCCATCTGCCTCTTGAGAAAGGGGTCAGACTCCAGATGTGCAGCTGGGCCCGGCTCTCCACTGCACCCCAATACTCGGACAGACCAGGTCCCACGGGGTTAACTGTCATTTACGGAGTGAAGGGGAACTGGGAGCTCTAACTCAAAGGGACAAATGAACAGGAAGAGTCAGCCCTCTGGGGCCGGGTAGCCACACCTAGCCCGTCCCCACCTGCAGAGGTGGTTGGTCCAGCAGCTTACTCTAGCCCCTTTGTCATCTCAGCTTCGTGGAGGGAAGGGGGGGGAGAGGGGAGAGAGAGAGACTGAGGGGAGCAGACCAGCCCCCAAAGTGGGACCAGTGCCTCAGGACTCACTGGCACCTGGCTGCCACCCGCACTCTGCCCCACCCACACCCCTGTCCATTCTGGGCACAGAGCCTGGGGACCCTCTGGCTCCCTTGGAGAGAGTGAGGAGGGTTTGGACCAGCGGGGCTGGAGTGCTGGAGTGGGGTGCTGGCATTTCCTTGTTGGGGGAGGAGGCTATTAGCAGTTTTGGTGTCTGTGGGTGAAGGAAGGCGAGGAAACGCGGGCCCAGGACCGCCTGCCTTGTGGAAGGGCGAGTCCAGGGAGGCCGAGTTCTGGGAAGGCAGAGCGTCCTGAGGGAGAGGGGACTCTGCAAGTCTCCCCTCGCCCGGCCCGGGCTCAGAACTGGGGGGAGGGCTGGAACCACGCGCCCATAAACCGTGTTTCCGATGGTTTCCCAGCCTTGTTTTCCTGGTCCACGGGGTGTCTCAGACGCGCCCTTTGCTCCTCAGTTCTCTGCCGGCAGCCCCAGGGCTAAGGATTTTAGCCAGGATTCTGCACTGGGTGGCACCTCCGCTTGAATCACCTGCTCCGGGAGCTGCAGCCGGAAAGACACTACCTGGAGGCCAGTTTGCCGAGCGGAGCCCTCTGACGACTCTGTTCCCCCCTGGGCTGCTCCGGGGTTGAGACCCGGGGGTTGCGCTCGGCAAACCCGAGAAGGAGTTTGCTTCGCTGTGTCAGGTGTTGTTCAAACTTTAAAAACAGCAGCAGCGGGTGAGAGGGACAGAGTTTCGGAGTGCTGTTGTAGAGCTCCCGCAGGAAGGGGCCTCAGGGCTCACACTGCCTCTGAGAAAGGCCCGGGGTCGGGGGGGGGGGGGGGGGGGGGGCTGCCATGGGACCGTCTGTGCGTTTCCGCCAGCGGCTGGGTGTCCTCCTCCCCTGGAGGTGTGGCAGGGGACTTGCTTGGAGGCGAACACTGTATCCCTGTCTGGCAACAAAGTGTTACGTGTGAGATTAATGTTTCGTGGAACCAGCCGGCACTGCCGTTGCTGCATCCGCATGGCTGGGCGGAGGCGCTGGGTTTTGTTCCCCCAGAGCTGCCCTCCACGGCGAGGGGGGGCCCTGGAGGTGGGGGGATTGGAAGGTGGATTCAGAGTGCAGGTCTTTGCCTCCAGGGTGGCGTTCCCCGACGGGACTGCGCTGTGCCCTGTCCCAGTTTTACCGTTTCTAGGAGTTCACGAGCTCACTTTGAGCCCGGCTCACTTTGTGTCTCTCTCACAGCACTTGAACTCCAGCTTAGATGGACTTGAACGTGAGCTTCTGCGACCATGCAGCCAGGCCCAGTGTGTTCAGCTTGGTCACTGTTCGCCAGTAGCCCGGCACCCCCCCCCCCCCCATTTTCCACATCTGCTCTGTGTGTGTCCGCTCCACGCATGCCTACAGGGGTGGGATGTCGAGAGGAGCCCTACGCAGAAACAGTTCTCAGCTTGTTGTCCCCGTGCTCTGCTCCGGGGCGTGGGGACGCAGAGAGCTGGGGCACCAGTCAGAAGCGCAGAGCTGCAGAAGGAAGGCGCGAGCTGGGTCCTGACACCCGCCAGTGGTCACGTCCGCGCAGGCGGGTGTGCCAGCTTCCCAGGGCCGCCACCGCAGCGGAAGTGCATCCTCTCCCTGCCCTGGAGGCTGCAGCCCAAACCCAGGTGTGGACAGGGCGTTTCCTCCTGAGGCCCCTCTCCTCAGCGTTCAGATGGCCGTCGCCTTCCCAGGTCCCTCTGTGCGAGTCTGCATCCGAGTCGCTCCTATTGGGGATACCAGTCAGACTGGGTCAGGGCCCAGCCTGTGACCTCATTTTACCTTGTTCCCCCTCCAAGATCCCGCCTCTGAGTAGTCAGTTGTGTTCTGAGGTCCTGGGGGTCAGGACTTGAACACACGGTTATTTGGGGGGTTCCAGGTCAGCCCCTAACACAGGGAAGTGGTCTCAGCTACCTTGGCACCCCCTGGGCTTAACACCGTGGGGCTCAGAGAGGCCCAGGGGGATGAGAAGGGGCGGATGGGAACAGGAGGGTGCGCGCTGGAGTCAGCTCCTCATGGTTCTGCAGTGAGAGGCTGGCGAGCCCAGGGAGGCAGTGTTGCGTGATGGTTATCGACGCCTAATTACACTTCAGCGCCTGCTGGCCACAGTGTGGATGCTGAGGCCCAGTGAGGTTAGGAGTCCGTGGCCCAGGGTCCCCTAGCTGGGAAGGAGCGGGGCCATGGAGCGGGACCTCAGGGTGCAGGCTCAGAGAGGGTGGCAGTGGCCGGGGCCAGGGCCGTAGTGCAGGCAGAGGGCGAGAAGAGTGGGCCTGAGAGGTCTCTGGGTGGAGGTGGGCAGGAGGTGGCACTGGCGCCGTGGCGCACAGGCAGCCTCTGTGGGCGGGACTGAAAGGCTTTCTTGTAACGCACTTCAGGGTTGTGAACGCAGGGGTGTGACCCTGGCAACGAAGCTGCTCCGTGGCCTTGTGTCTGACGGCTGTGGTCATGTGACGACCGCTCTGTCCCACTCTCGGAGGAGAGCTGGGTGGCTCCAGGGCACGAGGCCTCACACTGAAGTCCGCAGCGCTGTCCCCCAGGGCAGCCCCCCACATTCTGGGGTACAGGCTCACGGGGGTGGCGCTGGGGCTGCTCAGGGCGTACACAGTGGGCATCTTCCCCAAGGCTCCTCTGGCGTGGCAGCCTTTCCCAGGGGCGACCAGGGGACACCGGAAAGAGTCAGAGGCAGACAGGTCACGTGGCGTGGTGGCCAGGGCTGAGTGCCTGTCACATTTGCTCTCAGGAGGCTGACTGTGTGAGCCCCTCAGGGACCCTGGGCCTGGTGGCTGGGTCGAGGGTGATGGCAGAGCTGGGGACGCCTGTGCTGTGGGACGGGTGGCAGCGAATGGAGACGGGATCGGGTGGGAGAGTCTAGGAGAGTCCTGGTGTGGAAACCGGCAGAGTCCCTCTTAGGAGGATGCCTTCCCGTGTGACCCAGGGTCCTCCGCCTTCTTCCTGTGCCAGGAGAGCCGGCAGGGCGACCGAGAGCCCCAGGTGAGACGAGGCCTCAGGGTAGCCCGCGAACTAGCCACTTTCTCTAGGGTCTGTCCGGTGCTGGGGGTGCAGCGGTGAGCGGGGTCCATCGCAGCCTCGTCCTGGTGAGACGTGTGGTCTGCACAGGAATTCGTCACAGGCTGTCCCAGTGTCTTGTGAATCTGCACTAGGGGTGATGATCCTGCATCCCTGAAGGTCAAGCAGAGTCAGCATCAGCCGGGCTGTGCGGAAGGTCGGGATGGACGGGGAGAGGGTGGAGGCCCAGGGAGAGGGAGCACCTGGGCAGTGAGAGGACACGGCCATCAATCGGGAGGCCCGGCTCGGAGGCGTGAGGACAGCCCGTTAATAAAGTTCCCGACCACATCGCAGAAACCTCCTTTTGCTTTAATAAAGTGGCTATTTAATTTGTGGCTGCGTGAGGGCTCCTGAGAGTAGTTTAAAGAGGTCATAAATTAACATCATTCTTCTGCACACCCTTCAGATTAGAAGGCAGCCCAGGGCTTGCAGGGGCCTTCTTAAGAACGGCCATGATTTTTAATTTTTATTTTATTGTCATTTGTCAGAGGCAGGCTGAGGCTGCCGAGGATGACGTCAGGGAGCCCGGAGTCAGAGCGGTTAGGAAATGAGCTGGCAGAGCGCCGAGTGTCCCGGCGCCTTTCCGGTTTAGGAAGACTCGAGGGGAGCTTGTAAATTGTCTTCTGTTTGGGGGCCTCTTCGTCTTGGTCGTCGTTTTCTCTCAGCCTCCGGAGGTCAAGTTATTTATAGATTCTTACCCGTGGCCAGTGTCCCCCTCCCCCTGCCAGTGCCCGGGTTGCCTCGGTGATGACCCACCGAGCTGTTCCTGCCCCCAGGTGCGGAAGCTCAGGGAGCAGGGGAACCCTGGCTCTCCCCTGGGGACAGCAGGGCCTCCCCCACAGCGTTGGGGCGGCGGAGGCCCGCGAGTGGGTCTGCCCCAGCCTGCCCTGGCTGCGGGAACCCTCCGAAAGCCTCTTCTGGCTGTGAGCTCGGATCCCGGCAGGAAAGAGGTGCCGTGTGACCGTGAATGGCCCACAGGGCAGGCGTCCCCCGGAGTGGGCGACCTCGGGCCTGCATGCTGACCAGGTGCAGACCCGGGGCTCTTCCCTGCTCTCCTAGCGGCCTGTGGGGCCGGCTGCCTGCCCACAGCAGGTCCCCACAGGGGCCGCCCCTGAACCGCTGACTTTCAGTCTGTTCTCAACCACACGGTGACAGGCGATTGCCGGGTAGCCCACCAAGGGCAGCGGGGACACGGTCCCTGGCTAAGCCCCGTGGTGAGGACACTTCAGAGAACACAGGCCGCGCTGGTCATCTCTATTCCGACGGAGCTCTGTGTGTGGTTTTCAAACTTTAATGAGGGTACTTGGACGTGAGCTCTCATCTGGGAACTTAAAAAAAGAAAGATTAAACCCTGATGTTCTTTTGAGGTAGAGAAGTTCTCTCTATTTTGCATTTCTGTAGCCTTCAGTTACTGTATTTGCACAGAAAATTACAATCATTTAATTAGTTTCTCCTCACACTGGCTTGAAGATCTTAAAATAACAGCACCCTCCTGCCGCAGCCGTTCTCTTGCAAAAGCAGAGAGCTTCCTGCAATGGGGGGCTCGCCCGCCTGACTCCAGCCCAGCTGGCTTCTGCTTGGGGCCATGGGGGATGCGTAGAGATAAGCGAAGTTCGAATTCAAGTGAGGAGACAGCCTGCGGCTGCTTCTGTCCAGATCGGCTGCCCTTCAGAAAGGGACTGTTAGGTGCCTGTCTCTGAGGTGTTAGAAGCAGAGACGCCATCTCCCGGGCCTCTGCTTCTGACGTCACTCTCTCCTAAGATAACAAGTCCTCTTTAGTTTGCACGGTGCCCCTGACTCCCACCAGCCAGGGGAGGGACCGCAGCGCTGGGGATGTGCCCAAGGCTGTGTCAAGCATGTCGCTAGCGTTAACCTCAGTGGGCCCCGGAGACAGCCCTGCAAAGTAGGGAGGATTATCCTCACTTCGCCGGCCAGAACAGGCAAGTTCACGGGGAGACTTGCCGAGTCACGGCCGAGAGGGTGGCAGATGCGCTGTGCGTCCCTTCACCCTAGAGCCCAGTGCTTTTCCTTTTAGTGCAAGAAGTGTTTTTCTTCTGTTTTTCTTATTGTCACTTTTAAATTGTGGGAAAATACAAATAACAAGTTTCCGCTCTTTGGTGTCCAGGCCAGCGGCAGCAGGTGCGTTCCCGGTGCGGTGTGGCCGTCTTGCCCTCTCCCCACACCCGACGTCTGGGCCCCAGAACGCTCCCTCCCACCTGCCCTGGCCCCGGGGGCCCCCTCTGCTCTCTGCGCCCCTCACGCTGACTCCTCCCAGGTCTTCGCCTCAGCGGAAGGCACAGCGCTCGTCCTGTGCCACCAGCTTGTTTCACCTGTGCTAGTGCCCTCCAGCCTTAGGCGGGTTGTTGCCTGTGGCAGAATCTTCTTCCTTTTTAGGGCGGAGTCACATTCTGCTGAGTCACCTGTCCTCCCAAGGTCACGTGGGCTGCCCCCACCCCATGGCTGTTGGGAGTGATGCTGTGTGAATCTCGCTGTATGAATAGTCGCTCAGGCCCCTGCTTTCAGTTCTTCTGGCTGTTTACCCGGAAGCTGGGTCACTGGGTCCCGTGATAATTCTGTGTTAATTTTTTGATCGACGTCAAGTGAGGTGGCTCCAGGAGAGTTCACTCTCTGTGAGCCTGGAGTTTTGCCTGCTGGCCAGTTCGCTGCAGGGCTGCAGTCCCCAAAGAAACCTGCCATCCGTGGGCTCGGAGGAGGGACACCCAAGCGCTAAAGGTGCCCGCTCTGCACCTGGAAAGGACGTGGGTGAGACGGTGTTGTGGGAGTCACTTTTTGTTTCTGTCTTCTAACCCCTGGATTCTGCCACATGCGACCCACGGGAGGGGTCTGTTGCTTGGGGCCCGGGAACGCTGGAGAGTTAGCAGTGGGCAGTCTGGCCCCCCCAGCGCGCTGCCTGGCCCAGGGTGGAGGAGGAAGTCACCCGAGCTCCTGCCTTTCCGCAGGGTTGGCAGTTGGCATTTCAAGTTCACACTTCAAGTTCGAGCGTGCTCCACCTCCTGCCCACTTTTAGGCACCTCCCCCCAGCTGGCCGTCTCAGTGGCCAGTTAGGTAGTTGGCTTTCATGCTGTAGAAATAGAGAACTCAATAAAAATCCTCTATTTTTCCAGTTAATTGCCTCGGTCGGACCCTATTTCCCGGCTCCTCGTCCGACCTTGGGGTGGGGTTCCCGGGTGTCTCTCTGGTTCCTGCATCGGCCACTTCTCTGTCCGTGCTGTGCGGCAGGCCTGGCCCCAAGGAGCCCCCCGCCTTGCATAGGGGTTCTTAGCTCCTTCTGTGCCCTCAGGACCCTGCCGCGCCCCCAGACCGCAGAAGCCCTGGAGCTTGGTTAGAATGTCGTTTTTATTGTGAGCGTAGAACACGACCTGCAGGATTGGAAGGGAGCCAGTTCCGTGGCGGTAACATTACCACAGTGTGATAATGGCTTTCCTTACCAACACCTCAGGAGCTGGCGGCAGGCAGCGAGTCACACGTGTGCAGAAGTAACGATCGGGCGAGGCGGGACGTGGCCGTGGGACAGGAGAGGGGACAGACAGACCCCGTGGGCGTGACTTTTCTTTCCTACCACTTCCTTCCACCCCCCAGCCCCTGCTCCCTGCGTCCTGTCTCCCCTAAGGACGTGGGGTACAGGGGGTGGGGCCTTTGTCTGTTGGTCTCCACTGTCCCCAGGGCCTGGTGCTTGGTAGGTGCCCAGTAAACTTCTCAGCCGAGCAGAGTGGGAGGTGATGGTTGGGTCCCAGGGGCTGTCGGGGCTCAAAGGTCCACCCCACTTCCTTTCCTGCTGAAGACCCCAGAAGGGCCGAAGTGGGGTGCTGTAGGTCATCCGCCAGTGGGCGGCAGAGTGGGGGCACTTGTCTAATGGCCGGCTCTCCACTAATGGGTCCGGCTGCTGTGAGGGAAGGCTCCCAGAGAAGACGCCTTCCAGAGAGATGGCGTGGTCTGCTGCCTGCCCAGGGAGGGGGCAGGGCCAGTGGGCCAGAAGCTTCGGACGCACAGTGGTGGCCCCGCGAGTTAGGCCGAGGGGCCCCCACCTCCCGCCCGCCTGGCCCCCACTCCGGGTGGCTCAGCTGTGAGAAATGCCGGTTCCAAAGTGACACTGGGACTTTTAAAGCGTGTCCCTGGTTCCAGCCTCATTTCACTTTGGAGAACAAAACACGCCAGGGAGGTTCTGCAGCTTTTCAGCAAGGATGAACTGCACCCAGGGGCGGTGGGGGGGGGGGCGGGGGTTGGAACCTGGGAGGAGCCAGAGAGCCCTTGGGGAGAGATTGGGGAGTGGGGGCTCCCCATTCCTTCACTCATCTGTCTGCTCACTGGTCCTCGGGCAGTGCCCCAGAGGCCTCTGGCATCGCCCCCGCGAGGGAGCCCCTCAAAGTGGCCTTTGTCCCTGTCGCCTTGGTCCCCTGCCCGCAGATGCCTTCGCCGGCACATCACCGTGTTCCCTTTGAAAAGATGTAAGAGGAGTCACGTTTGGGGGGCTGTGGCTGGGTGCTGGCAGCTTCCCCTCACCCCAGCACCCCCACACTCCCTCAGAGGGGCTGGGCTGAGCAGAGGGGGTGAGCTGGTGCCTGGAGCCACGCAGCGAGCACCTGGTTGGGGCCGCTCCTATGCCTGGGAGCTGCGTCCACCCGGCGAGAGGGTCCAGGCTCCTGGGGGGGGGGGGTGTTCTGCTGAGCTGCTGGGCCTCGGTTTCCTCACCCCTGAAGGGGCTGGAGGGCCCTGCCTCTCCCCATCCGAGTGAGGATGAGCGAGGGAAGGTGGGGGGCCCAGGCGAGCGCCGGGCACACCTCTGAGCCAGCTTCTGGCCCCCCGGGAAGACTGCGGCCACGTGGGTCAGAACTCGCCCCCTTTCTGTGGGGAATGCGTGTGGTTTCGGTTTCCGGAACAGTCTGCTGAAGTAGAGCAAAGCCCCGCGTGCTTCCTGAAGCCCGGGCTCCCGAGTCGGCCTCCACAGTCTTTCTCATTGACGTCTGCCTTTTCACAGTTTCCTGATAGGAGTTATTGCCGGGACACTGGCCTCTGAAGATCCAGTCGGACTTACTTTCTCTCTTCCCTGGGGCTGAGCAGCGGCTGGGCGCTCACGGGGAAATCTGAAACCGTGGCCTCCCCGTCCTGGCGCTGGTACCGCAGGAGAGGGGCTTTGGGTTGGCTTCTCCCGGATCCCACCTCCCCCAGCCTCGGCCTGGGGAGGGGAGTCAGCCTGCCCCCCCAGTAGTCAACAGGGCCTCCCCGGCACAAGGAAGGGGTGCCCTGCACACAGAGGTGGCCTTGCCCCACCCTGCCTGGCCGGCCACCTCTCCCCTGGGGGTGTCGAGAAGGGGAGACTTGACCACCCTGGACTCGGGGCTCAGAGAGGGGCGGGGCTGGGGGCTGTCCTCAGGCGGCATGCGGGAGAGGAGGCAGCCCCAGCTCTCCAGGCCCCTTGAGGTCCCTGCTCTCCAAACGGCTGGCCTGCCTGCCATGTCCCCTGGAAACTCAGGGGTCTGGTTAGAGCAGGGTGTTGGCAGGGTGAGGCTGGAGGCAAGGCTGCCTTGTGCCCTCTGTCCCTCTTCCCTCTTCTGGGGACACATTTCCTGAGCCCCCTCCCTGTGTGCCAGACTGTCCCCGGTTGGGGTGGGTGCTGGGAGGGGCCGAGGTGCAAAAGGCCACCCAGCCCACACTCTCTCAGCCTCCAGGGGGAGGGGCTAAGACAACAGTGATGAGAGGGGAGGGGCTCTGAGAAAGGTACATTTGCATCTTATGAATATTCATAACCCTCACTTTGGGTGAGGCTTTCTAGAAGCAGCCTGGGCCTACCCACCCTGCTCCCTTCCTCCCCTAGCTGTCCCCCGGCCTGCATCCCCCCCAGGGGCGGGGCTTCTCTAGGAAGTTGGGCCAAGAGCCCTGTGTGCTGGGTGCCTGTGGCGTGCAGAGCATGTGACTGCAGGCTGGGCGTGACTGGGTGCTGGGCGTCCCTCAGGGCCCCTGGAGTTTTTGAGGGGAGGAGCCACCTCCTGTCCCTGCTCATCAGTATGCGCTCTCTGGTCCCATAGACGGACCGTGGCTGGGCCCTGGTCCGGAGTCTCGTGAGGATGACTGGGTGGCCTGACTCTCTGTGGGTGCCCTGCCCCTTCAGTGGGGGATAGGGACCCTTGTGGAGAGAAAAGACGGGGTCAGAGCGCGGGGGCTCCGGGGAGCTATTGTCTGGGGTCTTTGTTTCCTGGGAGCTGACCCTCATCCCTGGGACCTCGGGTCTTTCCACCTCTCGTTCCAGCTCCTCCGGGGAAGGGTCGGCCACCTCATGTCCCACGTGGCTCTGCGCGGCCAGCCGGTCAGATCTTGCCCATTCGGTTTAGGGTAAGCCGAGGGTGGGGTGGGTGGCCCCATTGCCCGTTTTCCCACCGTCCTGTAAAGCTGTGCCCAGAGCAGGTGGGTTAAGAAGGGCTCCCGGGCACCAGTCACAGGAGCCCGACTCCAGCCAGCCTGTGTAACGAGGGGGAAGGGCAGGCAGCCTCAGGCCTGGCTGGCGGCTTGTGTCCTGTCTCCGACTGGGCTGCACTTCCTTCTCCCGCAGCCTCCCCTCCCCGAGCACGGCCCCACGGGGAGGAACCGAGGCGGCGAACGCTGCAGGCTGCCAGTGGAGTCCAGAACTGAGACCCACCTGCCCGCAGGGGTCATGTGTCTGTGCTGTCCTCTGGTCAGCCGTGCCCGGGGATCACTGGGGGGAGTCGGGGCGAGGGCTTTGCAGTCATAGGTCACAGGGAAAGTGCAGGGGCGGTGGACGCCGCCCCAGCAGGGGAGGGCCTGTCCCAGGACACGCAAGGTCTTTATGCCCTGGACAGGGACCACGGGCCCAGGGGGGCAGGGCCGGGGTGGCCTTCTCGATGGCGTCGTGCACAGCAGGAGTCAGGGGAGGGTGCCGTGATGGAGCGTGGCTGTCCCGGCCTGGGGTCTGGGCTCCTTCATTCGGTGGTGGTTGGGTCCTGCCCGCGTAGCCCCGGCTGACACGTCCCGGAGTCCAAGTGGCTGGAGCTGGCTTCGGGGGCTTCTCTCAGTCTCTCCCCACTGAGCTCCGAAGGCCCCGCAGGGAGCCAGCGCCATAGGCCCCAGGGACGCCCTCTGTGTTTTGGTGGCTTTGCCTTTGCCCAAGCGTCCAGGCCTGGCTGTCTGACGGCAGTGATGGGAGAAGGCGAGTCACAGATGGGCCTCTTCTGGTCTTCCCAGCAGGAGGCCAGCCTCCGCTCACAGCTCCTTCTGCCAAGAGGACGGCTGTTGGGTGGGAAGTCTCATTGAGCAAACACCATGTGGGCACCTGCTGTGTGCAGGATGGTCGCCGAGGAGTTGTCGAGGGACAGGCTCACAGGGTCTCCGAGTTTCTAGGGTGCTTGGCGCTGGGACCTCTCCAGAGACAGGAGGCTCCTCCTCCCTGTGCAGCACATTCCAGGGCGTCTGGCCTTTGCTGAGAGCGGCCAAGGCCAGCTTGGAGCCAAGGTCACGGAAAGAAGATGGCGCTGCACCCTGGGTGGGCGGCCGGGACGGGTACAAGGCTGAGTCTCTGCTGACTGGGTTTCTGGGCTGGGAGTCTGTTCCGCTCATGGAACTCGGGGCGGGGCCCCCGGCTTGGCTCCATTCCATGGCAAAGACTAGCCCCAGACGTGGGGGAGAGATCCGCTTCCCTGTTGCTGTGCAAGGTGAGCGCTGCCCCCAGCCCAGGACCGGCCCACCCGCTGGGGCGGCTGCGCCTCCTGCGGTGGCACCTACGGTGGCTGGAAACAGGACAGGTCTGTTCCCCTACAGTTCTCTGGAGGTCGGGGGCCCTGCCCCTGGCTCGGCACGGTCAGAGGAGGGGCAGGGCTGCGCCCTTCTGAGGCTCGGGGGCAATCTGTCCCCTGGTCTTTTCTGCTTCTGGAGGAGTCCGCGTCCCTTGGCTCTTGGCCGCATCACTCCAACCCCTGCTGCACCATCACACCGGCCCCTGCCTCCCGCCGTAAGAACCTTGTGACTCCTTTGGGCCGCCCGGAGTCCGAGACTGACCCTCCCTCCCCTGACCCTTCAGTGCATTGTACAGCTGGGCCCCGCCGACGGCAGTGTGTGCTCGCGCTCTGGGCATTAGCAGGTGGGCGTCTTTGGGGGGTGTTTGGCGGCCCTGCTACCACCCTCTTCTCTTGCCAGCCTCCCCCCGGCCCCACCCACCTCTTCCCTCTCTGGCTTCTCTGCTGCCTGGACCCTTCCAGCCTGGGCTCCAAACCTCCACCCCCAACCCCCACCCTGCTCTTGCTCCTGCTCTGTCCCCGACACTGGAGACCCCCTCATGTGTCTTCCTTGGGATGAGCACACTTGGCCACTCAGCGTGACTCTGGGCCTCTCGGTCCCCTCCCCCGCCCCCGTCTGTGGACCAGCATGGGGCCCCAGGGCACGGACGGCCTTTCCCGTGAGCTCTGCGCTAAGCTCTCTTACTGAAGACCACGGTTTTTAATCCACTCGGAGGCAAAGCTGGGTCGACTTCAAAGGGTGTCAGATCAGCAAACATTTATCGAGCATCTGCGAACGGGAGGCGGTGCCCGAGGCCCGAGGCCTCTGCTTGTCGGTTCCTTGTTTGTCCTGTGTGGTGACAGCTCACATGTGAGGGAGGACAACACGCAGCGGAAGCACCGTGAGCAGGAGGAGGAGCCTCAGAGGCCTCTCTGGGTGGGTGGGCAGCTCCTGCCTGCGGGAGCCTCGAGCACATGGCAGGGCCTGTGGGGCTGCTGGGGTCTGGAATGGACCCTGTCGTCGTGGGTTGGCCGGGGTTGCGAGGTTTGGGGGATGGCTGGGAGCCCCAGAGAGGGGACAGCTCGGCCGAGCTGGGGTCCTGGTGACCAGGAGCCCAGGCCCGCCTCCTGCCCTGGTTAGCTGGGTGACGCTGGGCCGATCACCTGCCCTCCAAGGCCTGGCTTCCCTGCGTGGCTGGGAGTGAACGGCCGGCCAGGCACAGAGGCAGAAAGTCAGCTTGGGGTTCATGAGCCTTTGCACTTGGCTGACGTGGACAGTTGGGTTAAACGCTTAAACCCAAGCGAGGAGGTTCTGTGCTCTTCATCGCCCTGCCTCCCCTCCCCTTCGGCCAGGGGTCGCCCTCAGTGACTGGACCCCAGAGCTTTCTTCTCTGTCACTCAAAGAACAGCTTTGGTAGCCAAAGAGGAAATGAGTTTCAGGTGGAAGCCTATTTTTACCATGGCGGAGAGCAAGCTGTTAATTACTTAGAAATCACATGAGGATTTTTACCCTGAAAAAATATTTTGGGGGGGGTGTTCAAGTTTTTGTAGATATTAATTATAGATATCAGCTTCGGTCCATTGAATTAATTCCTCTCTCAAGAGATTAAAGACATTGAAGACGCCTTGTTGAACATAATGCGTATTCTTTTTCTCCATTCTGCTCAGTGCGCGGGACGGAAATGGGAGATGGGGGGGGGTTGAAAAGATGTGGCGCCTTTTCTGTGGTTAACTGAAGTGTGATTCCTTCCTGTGCGTGTGCTCACGAGCCCCTGCGGCCAGTGGGCAGTGGGTGATGGAGGTCGAGGAGGCAGCCCTGTAGCAGTGTGAATATTAACGCTTGGGAACGCGGTGGCTGGCCTCGGGTCCCAGCGCTCCAGCCCCGCTCCCGTCCTTGTCTGACAGGCCCCACCCGGGCCCCCCAGGGCCCCCCACGGCCCCCAGGGAAAGGGCAGATCTTCCTCTGGCTCCGCTCCTTCTCCCAAGCCACCTCCCTGCTGCTGCCCCCCGAGGTGCCAGGTCCATACAGCTGCCTGCACATGCCGGGCCGCCCCACCTCAGAGCCCTTGTCCCCTGATTGCTTCTCACTTTGGGGACTTCCTGGGCAAAGACTTCCCGGGTCATGCTCCTTGGATGTGGCCTCCTGTCCTCCACCTGTGCCTCCTGCTTGTTTCCTTGATGGTATCTCGCCATTTGCACTTGGCCGATCTTTTGGCTGTTCACTCTGCGTGTGTGTGTCTCTATCGGAAATGCCGATTCTGCAGGCATGGGCAGTTTCAGGCAGCAGGGCCACGGTGAGTTTGAGGTGTCACCTGGGGCTGCCCGGTGCCGAAGTCCCGCAGACCCCAGCTCTCTGACTCAGCTTTAGCATCTCTGCCCTCCACGGGTGGGGGCCAGGGAGTCTGGTGTAACCCGCCTGAGCGGTGGCCTGGCATTGCCGTGCTGACCTGAAGCCACGTTTGAGAACCATGGCGGCGGGTGGCGAACCTGGTGGCAATTCAGTTCAGGGTAGATGGCGACATGGAGGCAGCCCAGCCCCCTGAGGGCGTGCCCTCCGGTGGCTCTGGGCCCCCTGGCCACACACCAGGGACTGCTCCAGGTCCCTGTGAAATAAGGGCGTGCGTGGCTCTCGTGCTGGAAGCAGTCGGGTTCGCAGAAGGATCTCAGAACTAGTTGCATCGAAAGCACCGGTGGTTTGATGTCTGCCCCGGCGGTGGCTTCCGGTTTCCTTTCCGGGCGGAGCTGTGTTCCCTGGTCCTGCTTCCCTGTGCCTGGCCGTGGTGGCAGCCGCTTTGGTTCCAAGGCCGCCCTGGACGGAAGCAGGCAGAGACTGAGGTGTGGGCACGGGAGGTGACCGGGCCACGCTCTCCTGCGTGACTGCCTGCCATCTGAGGTGCAGCGTTGGGGACAGGGGCCTTGTCTGCCTCAGCTCCCCACCCTGTGCCTAATGCAAGGCTTGCTGTGTCCCAGGGCCTGGGGAAGTAACTGAGGGAGAGGAGCGGCAATGAGGGTGTGGCCGAGAGCCCTGTTTCCTGGTTCTCGAATTCAAGCAGGGCCATGGGCTGTCGCGGGTGGAGCAAGACTTTGGTGTCCCTGGAAATGATTTCTGGAAATACTATTCAATGCTCACGCCCAGTAGGTGGGAGGGACTGATTCAGGCCTGCTGGGGGAGGGGGCTGCTGTCCAGCCCAGAGAGAGTGAGGGTGGTCCCCATGCAGACACCGGTCGGGTGCTCGGTGGCCCTGCTGTCCACGCCCTCGGCAGCTGCCTGGGGCTGCTGCTCGGACGCCGCCCTGTCCCCAGGCTCCTTCGCAGGTGCAGCTTGGTCACTGTGCAGTGAGAAGTGATTTGGGGGGTGAGTCTGTGTGACGCTTCCAGCAAACTATTGGAGCACGTGGCACACTTACGTTCCTCTGTTTCCAAATTGCCAAAGAAAGTAAATGATTAATTGACACCCACACAGTTTTTTTTGAAAAGGAATGATTTTTCAAAACACCGTCATGCCCCAATGGCGTGTTAGCGGGGGAAGAAAGCTTTTGTAAGCACCAGGCTGTTTAATAAATCATAATTACCTACGCGGCCAATGCGTCAGCTTGAGGGAAGCGCCCCATTAAACATCTAATCGCCCGCTGGCGTCTTCATCCAGGGCTGGCCACGCCCCCTGGGGTTGACCAGATGGCCCCAGGTTCTCGCAGGCAAACCTCACCTCTTCTGGTTTTCGCTTTTCCCTGAGTTGCTGCCTGATGTCCTTGAGGCGTTGCTCCCAGACTTGGGTGCGCATCAGGCTCCTGAGGGCACCAGCCGTGCAGACGGAGGCCGGACCCGCCTCCTGTCCTCCGTGGGCGTCTGCCTTTGGAATGAGCTCCCCAGGTGACTGGGGCACACCCGCGTGCAGAGCCCTTTCTCAGGCCGTGTGGCCACAGCAATCACGGGACTCTTTCCTGATGTCCTGTGTGGCCGGGGTCGCCCTCCGTGCCCTTCTTTCTCAGGGTGTTCAAGAGCATGGACTGGGTTGGGGGGCAGGCAAGAGTCACCCCTAGTCACCTGCCACTGAGCAGAGCAGGTAGAGTGACATCAGAGGGCCGGTAGTTGTGCCCAGCACCTACTGTGCACCAGGTGTGCAGGACACAGAGAGGCACTTGGGCCCTGCCTTCCTGAAGCCCCCAGCCCGGTGAGGAGAGGGGCTGCTGGAGCAGGGTGGGGGGGCAGCATGTTCTGCATGGGGGTCAGGGAAGGCTTCCTGAAGGAGGAGGCACTTCACTGCAAGGGGGATCAAGTAGAATTTCATTGAGTTCAGCACTTAAGTATTGAGTGTCCAGCCTGCGCTGGGTGGCGGTGATTCAGTGACGGCCAAGCCAGCCAGGTCCCTCCTGCATGGGCTTTGCATTTGAGCGGGGCAGAGGGCCACAGAGCGTAAACGCAGGGGAACCGTTCAGTGGCGGCAAGCGCTGTGCAGGGTTTCAAACCGATGGCGAACAGCAGGGGACCCGGTGTCCAAGGCGGCCTAGGATTAAGCCACGCGAACGTTCGCAGCAGCGTGACTCACCGAAGCCCAAGGAGCCGTCAGCGGGACTGGTGAACTCAGCGGGGTGTGTCCATGAAATCCAATGTGACGGGGCCACGCAAAGGAACGTATCACTATGGGCGACCTCTGCAAACACCACGCCAAGCGAGGGAAGCCGGGCCCAGAAGGGCCTGGTGCTGCAGCCCTTGTGACGTGTGCAGGGCAGGAAGGACAATTCCTGCAGATGGAGACCCGTGACCTCTGGGGGCGGGGCCGGGGGCAGGGCTGAGGCCGATGGCTACTCCAGGCACGCTTTTTTTGCGAGGTGCTGAAAATGTTACAAATGAACACAGTGTTGCACCAAGAGCAGTTGAGTCGTGGGCTTCAGATAGATGCATTGTGTGGGGTGTGGGTTTTAGCTCCGCAAAGCTGCTGAGGGGAGGGTGTGTGTTGTGGCTGCAGTGGAGGATCGGGAAGGAGGCGTGGGCTGCAGTGAGGCGGTGGGTCAGTGCAGGCGAGGAACGGCCCCCTCCCCCGCCGGCACTGGCGGTGAGTCAGGAAAGGGTGCAGGGCTGCGAGGGCAGAGGTGGGTGAGGGCCTGCACCGGTGGGTGGGGGCGGGCCCAGCAGAGGTGGGCCTCCTCGCGGGTGCTCCTGGGATGGGCCTGGGGAGATTTCTCTGCAAAGGGAGGTGGAAACCCATCCCTCCTCTCTCGGTGCTCTGCCTCAGCCAGCTCACCAGCTACCCTCCGGGGCTTCTCCCATCTCTTCCTGTTGCAGATTCCCACCGGGTGTTGGGGGGAGGGCTCCCTATCCGCACCGCAGGGTGCTGAAATCCCAGGGTCCTGAGCCCCGAACTGACCAAGATTCAGCGGGAATCCCAGACTCACGTTCCCATCGAGCACACCAGCCACGCTTGTTTTGGACCTTGCAAGGACAAAGGTCCAAGAAAAAAGAACCCTAAAGTCCCCAACAGTCCCCTGCCGCAGAGCAGACCTTGCCCCAGCTCCACGCCACCCCCTTCCTGTCGGTCCTCCGTGCACGCAGTGTGGAATTCTCTCTGCTGTGCGCTCAGCGCTCTGTCGTGAACGGTCTGCTCGCCATGGGTGCCCTGTGGAAACTTCAGGAGACGGTGCGGTCGCATCATTTCTTTGTCCTTCCCCTGTTGTATCCCTGGGAGGATCCGCGTTTTTACATTATCAACAGTTGTATGCTCACGCCTCACCCAAATCAACACCCCTGGATGAAGCTCTTGACCCCCGAGTCCGAGGACTTCCTAGGACAGGTTCCCTGAAAGGGCGACACCGTGTCAAAGGTCAGGAGCCTCCCCCACACTAGGTGCCTAGTCATGCATGTGTTTTCCACGGAGACCCACGGGTGCATTCCAGAGTCACAGGGCGGCTAGTGCGCGACGAAGCTCCCAGGGTAGGTGTCACAGGGAAGGGCTGGGCTCGGAAAGGGGTGACCCACGGCCTGGCTCATGGCTCCTTGGGTCAGCTATGGCAAAGCCTCAGCGGCTGGGGTGTTGGCACCTTTATCTGGGGGAAGGGAGGGAGTTCAAGACGAGGGTCCAAAGCTGAGTGGTCCCCCAGGGGATGGGCAGATGGGGACCCGACTGTCCCTTCACCCTGCTGGCGCCCTAGCCAGCCTCCGTTGAGGGCGCCCTGGGCTCCCGTGGGTCGTGGACCTGTGCACTTTTTCCTGCACGTGGCAGGGCTGTGCGGCCGTGGCCGGCACCTGTTCTTTGGGAAACGAAGCCAGCTCAGCAGGGCTCTTCTCCGACCTCCCAGCGGCTGTGGTGACCTTGCCCACCCCCATCCCCCGCCCCACACCCCTCTGCCTGCATCTTCGCGGAGGTTTGATTGAAAGGCTGAGAGAGGAAATCAGGGGCTTTTGCTTACCTGAGGCTTTTGTTACGTGCGTGGCTGAGCCTTCCGCCTGTTCCTGCGTTTGGAAGGTTTCTGAGCACTGGCCAGCGAGGCAGCCTGGGTCGCCTCGGGGTGACCTGCAGGTCAGCACCTGGCCCACCGAGGGCCCCAGGGGCCTCTGGACCTACACGACCACCTGGTCCACCCGTGTGCCTGGGCTGTGGTGTCCCACTTGCTGCAGAAGCTGGAAGCGGTCACTCCAGTGTCCTGGGAGGGCTGTGGTTCTGTGGGACCCAAGCGCCGCCTGCGTGGGTTCCTGGTTTCCACGGAAACCAAACCCGATCTGACTGTGGGTAGGAGGAGGCAGGTCGCCGTCGGCGTGAACTCGGGAGCCCCTGCCCCGACACGTGTAACTACGGGGTACTGGCTGGGGTGGGGGCACATGACCCCCTCACAGGGTGCCGGGAGTGTGGGCCACCCTGGGGTGCAGGGTGCACTCCCAGGTCGGAGCTGCTGCTGCAGGCTGGGTGAGGCCCCAAGGACGGAGGCGGGCCAGGGCCTCAGGGGTGACTGGGTGCCCAGCGGAGCTGGGGGCTCCTCCCCCTCACTCCCCCTCCACACGCTTATCCAGGGCTTTACCTGAATGAACTCACCCGGTGCTCACAGCAGCCTCGTGAGATGCTGTAAGGGGAAGGGGGAAGGGAGAGTGGGATCCCATCACACACAGTACCTTGGCAGACTCCTGTTCACCCTTCCAAGCCCTCGTGAGGCCCTGCCTCCTCCATGAGGCCCTTCCTGGTTGCCCTGGGCAGAGGTGCGGATGGGGTCACGTGTACCTGTGCTTTGTGGCACACACGTTTCTATCGTCAGTGAGCCCTGCACAGCCAACACCTCGGCCGCTTGGCCTCTCGGTTTTCTCCGCCGGACTGGGAACTCTGGAGAGCAGGGCCAAGGCCTTTCTCTTCCTCTCTGTGTGGTGCTGCTCTTGGCTCAGAAGGGGGTGCGGCCACCGGGATTGAAAGGAGCTCTGATCTCCCTCGGCACTTGGCCGCGCAGAGCCCGGCAGGAAGGCTTGTCACGTCACCTCCTTGAACTCTTCCTCCGGCTTCTCTTCTCCGAGTGGTTTGGACCTGTGCGGGCAGGCCAGTCAGGGAGTGTTGGGGTGGGTCCAGTCCTGGGAGAGGCAGGGACAGGAGCCCTGGCTCCCTCTGTGGCCTGGGAGGCGCAGGGTGGGTTTGGCTTTAGCTTGAGCTCCTGCACGTGGTGGCGGCCAGGTTTGGGGGCGGTGGGGGGGGGCACCATGGCTGAGCAGATGGTTCGTCTTCCCGCGCTCTCAGCTCCTCCCCTGCGTGGCCTGTGCCTGACACTGGTCTGAGCTTCCCCCCCCCCCCCCCGGCACCCCTGGCACGGTGGCCCCCGAGCAGAGGGATGCTTATGTGAGGACCCGGGGCTCCAGCGTGGGGTTCCTGCAGAGAAGTGGCAGCCCCATGGCTTCCACCGCCCTCCCGTCAGGAGCCTATCCAGGAGCAAGGGGAGGGGAACTAGGCCTCGTCTCTCAGTGGCAGCCAAGTCTGCTCTTAACACCACCATGGCGAAACACTGTGGCCATGGCCGGTGGCCCCCAGAGCGACCTGCACAGCCCAGGTGTGACCCGGCTTCGATGGCTCTTCTGTGTGTGGGGGGTGTGTGCCCTGAACCGGGTGTCGTGTGCCATGCCTGTCCCCACTCCCCAGCCCTGAGAGGTGGCCATCGCTCACCTCCATAGGGTCCAAGGTTGCAAAACCCACGGAGCAGAGTCTGGATGAGAACCCGGGACCCTCTGATCCCAAGCCTGGCTGTGCTCGGCCCCCATGAGTCCCTCCGGCAGAGGGGACCGGGTAGGGGGTGACAGAGCCGTGCATTGGCGGGTGCCATCCTCTTGCTGAAGGGTTAAGTCCTGGTGTCTCTGCAGGCCCAGCCCGGCGGGGAATCTACCACAGTTGATCCCCAACAGGTGGAGGGCAGCCCAGCCTCGGACTCCCTGGCGGATGCGGGATGCCGGGCAGGATAAAGATGAGCTGCGGCCCTTCCCCCGAGACCCGCTAACACAGACAGCCATCTGTCCCTGGTTCACAGTTGCTGCTCAGGCTGAGACCCGTCGGCTCTGTGGGGGGAGGGGGTCTTGTCTGTGAAGAGTTCACGGCCAGGCCCAGCTCAGTTTGGAGGGGCCGAGGTGGCACCACACCTGCGCGTCTTAGAGACCCCCGGGGAGCGCCAGGGTGTGGGCTTCTCCTGTTCGCATTCCTCACTTCTGGGTCTCCCATCCCCGCAGTCGCAAGCACCCTAACGGAGTGGCACGCCCTTTGCTGTGTAGGTGTCGGGACGCAGCAGGGCTGGAGCGAGCCGGCGTGGCGGACCGTCCGAGTGCACAGTGTCGGCACTGCGTGAGTGTGCCCTCGAGTTGCACACACGGCGCCCACCCACCCGTGCACACACACTCAGGACACTGGCCAGTGGGTCTCCTGTTGGTGCAGGTCTCAGGGGGCACAGAGCCTGCTCCCGGGCAGCTCCTCTGGGCACCCCCAGAGCCCGGGGTCCCGTGGCCTGAGGCTGGACCCCGCGGGGGGGTGGGGCACTGGTGAGTGAGTGAGTGAGCCGCAGCGCGGCCTGGTTAGGTCACTCCTCCCAGCAGCCCGGGGGTGGATTCTCGGTTCCATCATCTCGACAGCCCCCCAGTGCTCTGGTCTCCAGCTCTTAATTTGCCTGTGCGCCGGGACTTGCAGTCCGTGACCTTTAGACTTGGCTCTGCTCCGACATTTCAATCCAGCCCTCCGCGCTGGGCCCCTGTGGGAGGCGGCGCGCTGAGCGGCCACCTGCCTTCCCTCCGCCCTGCCTGCCGGGAGCAGCGAGGCCCCATTGCGGATGGGGCGCTCAGGTCTGTGCCGCCTCATGGAGCCCCTCAGCCCCGGGAGGGGGGTGGTGAGGCTCTGAACACCCCTGCCCTGGGGGTGCTGGGTCCCCTGGGGACCTGCCGCCTGGTTGTGGCAAATGTCAGGGCGGCGACAGGGTGACTGTCGCCGTAGCCTTGCCACTCTGCCGGGCACTGTGCTGGTGTTTTCTGTAGGACAGGTTGGTCTTCTTTGTGACAGTCCCACGGGGTTGGTGCTCTCGTCATTGTCCCCTCCCTGCTTACAGAGAGGAGACTGAGGAACTGGCGGCCGCAGGTCTGGCCTAGGCTCACACGCCTGGAGGGTGGGGGCGGGGGTTGAACCCAGGAGTCTGAGGGCAGAGGTCCCGGTGCAGGCGCACAGGCTGGACACAGGTGTGGCCCCACCGGGAGGTGGGGGGCCCCCAGTGCCTGCAGGAGGGGAGGCACCCCAGGCGTAGGCACCATGGGGGGAGGGCTGGGGCTGTGCTGGGAGGGGTGGGCTCAGGGGATGGGAGCCCTGTGAGCATATCCGGGGTGACTGTGACAGCATCTCTGGTCACTGCTGAACCCCCGCTCCATGGTGGACAGAGACCTCAAATGCACCACCCGCAATTTTTGCAGCAGCCCCACGGGGCTGTTCTGTCACCCGCCTCCCGGACAGGGCCCAGGGTGTCAGCGAGGGTTCACCCACAAGCAGGTTCAGGGCGCAAGCAGACACCAGCTGCCGCGGGGGTGGGTATGCAGGCATGGGACTGGAGGAAGACTCGGGATAAGGCTGGTGGGCACTGTGCGGTGGACACCTCTGGGACGGGGCGTCTTACAGCCCCCAGATAGTGTTGGTGAAGCCCCCTTTTTGTGAGTTGAGGCTGTTTTCCTGGTGAGTCAGAGCCTGCTCTGCAGCCTCTTCCTTGCATGCGAGTTCCACTCTGGGCTCTGCCCGCTGGAGCCTCAGGCCAGGCTCTGCATCTGCGTGACTCAGTTTCCCCATGTGTAGAACGGACGTGATTGCAGTGCTTTCTTCTGTCAGAGGGTGGTTGTGAGGATCGGAGAGTGAAGTGAGAGATGCTGGCCGTGTTTCTCTTAGGCCGAAGTTTCCTCGCCTGTAAAACACGGTGGCTGGACCTCAGGGCCAGGGTGGGCGGGGGCGGGAGCGTGCCTGCTGTGGGTTGGGTGCTCACGGGTGGGCCTTTGCGCCTTGGTCCTGGACACGGGGAAGGGAGTGCTAGTGATCTGCCCCTCCCCCAGGTCCCCTTTCCGCCGGAGCTGGGGGGACAGGGACGAGGACTCAGAGTTCCGGCAGGGAAGACGACCTGGGATCCGGGCTGTCCCTGGAGCGGCGGGCTTGTGCATCGCCCTCACGTGTGTGGGCTCCTTCGATAGCGTGACCTGATTTCCAGCTGCCCAGGGCCGCAGGCGACGGCGCTGGCCTGGCTGGTGCAGGGACGCTGCCCACCCTCCCCTTCCCCCAGCCAGCTCTTTGTGCCGAGTCCCCGAGAAGCTGACGGCCGGCCCGCTGTTGCCAACGTGGCGATCTGTTTGTAGGGACTAAACAGGGCTTTGAATTACGCCCTGTGCCCTTGGGAGTGCTGGCCGGAGAAAGTGCTTCTAGGAGCACCCTCACCTGGCAGCCCTGCACGGGGGCCTGTTGGGGTGGCCCAGGCAGCTGTGTGGCAGTGCAGCCCTGGGGCCGCGGGGTTTGCAGGAGACCCCGCCCCCCTCCAGTGTGGGCAGGGCGCCCGGGCCTCTGCACGCTGCATCCTGGCCGGAGGGGAGACCCTGGGTGTGCTCTCTTGGCTGACCTCTTCTCTCCATGTGGCCCTTCAGTGGCCCTGAGAGCAGGGCTCTGGGGCAGGGACGCGCTTTGCAGAACCAGCCGAGAGGCTCGGAGAGTGTGGGTCCTGGTCTGAGGTTGCCCAGAGGGCTGGTGGGCCCTGGCCTGTTCCTTGGCTCAGGGCCACCCGCAGGAGTGTCTCTGGTGTGAACAGAGGGTGGGCGGGTGGGAAGCCCTCACTCGGACCCTTAGAGGGGAGTGTTTGGGTAACCAGTCCCCTTGGGGGACAGAGCCTGGGGAGGAGGGTGGCAATGAGTGCCCAGAGGAGCCCCTAGGGCCCTCGGGGTCCGGTCTGGCTGCCCGTGTGGTCTCCGAGAGGCCAGGCCCTGTTGGGGTGAGGGATGATGGGCTGTGCCCCTAGGGGTCAGTTGGGGCCACACTGATGAGCACCCAGGGGGCGGAGCCGTCAGGGGAGCAAGCAGAGTTCTCGGAGGAGGTGAGACCTGCCCCGCCCACGTCTGGATTCCAAGGGCAGCTCTCCTGCTGGGTGGGCCCCATGCAGTCATGTGGCCAGAGCCAGAATTTGACGCAGCCAGGCGGGAGCGCCCGTGGAGCAGCGGCCGCAGGTGTGGCTGGGCCCGGAGTCGTCCCCCAGCTCCTGCTGTGTGCAGGCGCTGTCCTTGGGCGGGATATGGGCTACCTGAACCCCATCCTCTGCGGCTTCCCGTGGAGAAGGGGCATGCTGTGAACCTACAGGAGAGCAAGCAAGCACCTACCACACACACACACACGCTTATCCGTCCTGTGTGTGCTGGTGTGCCGTGGACGAAACAGAATGGAGAGGGAGGAGTGGGAAATGATGGAAAAGGGAGGTGGCTGATATTTTCGGTTCGACAGCCAGAGGAGTGCTCGCTGTCAGGGTGACCTGGAGAAATTCTGTGAGGGAGGTGATGGCATGCGTCACGGGCTGGGGGTGACGTGGTGGCAGCAAGTGCAAAGGCCCTGAGGCAGGAGCCAGGGGCCTGTGTGCTCGGACCCAGCATCGGGTCCCTGAGACAGATTAACAGGGGTTTTAGCTTGAACGCAGTCTCCCGGCCCCTGGAAGTGAGAAGCAGTGTGATTTTCTAGGTGGACACCCCAGCCTTAGGCGAGCTGGACAGCTCCCCTGGGGCCAGTGGGGGGCCGGCGGGATGGTTTGGCTGTCCTGACAAAGCTGGCCTTGGTGGCCACCTAGGTGGAGGGTGGCTATTTTAGCCACCAGGGGGGAAAAAGGTATGGGAGGTTCCCGACAGGCAGCCTCCGTCTTGGTCTTTGGTGAACTCACTTGAACCAAACTGGCTGCAGTAAAAAAGAGACAACCTCTGCCCCAAGCCCAGGGAAGGCTCCCTGTTCGTGGGGCCCCTGCCGCATGCGGTGTATCTGAATCATCATTAAAAGAAGGTCCCTTGCTGCCGGCCCTTCTCCTTCACGGCTGCAGAGCCCCTCTCAGCCGTGACCCTGTGTGGCCCAGAGAGGACCTGCCCACGTCTGTCTCAGTGGAGCTGCCGCCCGGGAGCGCCCGGAGGCCCGGGACGGGGTCTGACTGTGGCATCCAGTGCTTTCTGTTTTCGTGTATTTCCTCCGCCCGGCAGTTTTGTTGAGTCGCAGCCCTGCACCAGCCACTGCGCTCGGTGCTGCCGTGATTCCACGTCCCGCAGCGTCCTGTCCTGGGTCTCGGCCTCTGAGCCTCTGCTGTCCCTCTGCAAAGGGAGGACTCGCAGCTCAGGGGACTTGCAGGAGCTCACGTCCGATCGCGTTCAAGGAGGCTCGTTGGAAGCGGCGGAATGCTGGCTGGGGCGGGGCGTGTGCTGTTTCCTTACACGCGGCAGCGTGGACGTGGTGTGTGGGGCAGGATTTCTCCAGGAGTGGCACCACGATTGCCCAGATGCCGTTGTTGGGGGTCTGTGCTTCTAAATTAGAGAAGGAACCAGTGAGAGAACCGGATAGAGGGGACCATGGGGACAGGTCTGGGGTGAGCCCCACCTGGATGAGCTGCCGCTGCCCACTGCTCACCTGGTTGTGGTCTCTGGGATGGGGGGGACTCTTGGAGTTTAGGAGACGCAGGCCTGTGGGGGAGGAGGAAGAGGAGGCAGAGGGGGAGGGTGGGATGTGCGCCCTGGGGGCAGCGCTGCTGGGCCTCTTGTCTTCAGGACTTTATCTCTCTCTTGCAGGCGGGCACCTCAGGGCAGGTTTCAGCAGAAAAGTCACTGGCTTTCCAGGTGTGTCCTTCCAGGGCCGTGGTCTCCTGGGATCGGTCGGCCCCAGGCGGGGGTCATCAGTCCGTGCAGCTGGTCCTGAGGCAGCCATGGGGCCACTGCCTGGTCTTGCTGCTTTGCTGGGCCTGGAGCCGAAACACAGCTGAGGCCCACATGTTGTCTCCAGGGAGCAAAGGTCAGGGGTCCAAACTGGCAAGGCTGCCCTGGGGGTCAGATCCTTGTCATCCCAGTTTTGCCAGCTGCCCGGCCCTAGGGCTAGAAAGGACCTTGGTGACCTTCTACCCCTGGTCCGTCGCGCCGGCCCGTCTGCCTGCCCACACCAGGCCCTTGTGGGGTTCTCCAGGGGGCAGGGAGCGGCTCCACACTGCTCCTCGGCAGTGTCCTTCTTGTCATCTCTCCAGTGCGTGGCCCTTTCCCTGCTTTTAAGACATTTTCTTGACATTGTGTCCCCCTTTCTTTCTTCTCTGCTGGTTCTTTGTCCCCCTACTCTGGGCCCGGCCTGCTGCAGCTGGTTTCAGGGAGCACCCCTGCACCCCACTTGCGGGGCCCGAGGGGACCCACTAGCAGCTTCTGGGCTTCTGCAGAGGGGATGGAGTCTGGTGACAAGAGCAGGGACAAGAGCAGGGGCGGGATGGGGGCAGAGGTGCCTGGACCTCCCTTGCTGAGGGTCACCCTTCCCCCCAAATAGCTGCCCCGCTGACAGGCAGGCCTAACTGGAACCCGCAGGGCCCGGACGAGCCGCCCCGTGGCCCTCCCGGCAGCCGCTTCTCAGCCTGATTGGTTTCCCGGAGTGCTTCGGTTTTCCATTTCCGATCTTCCTGACCCCTGTGGCCTCTCCCAGGTGCACGTTGGCTGCAGGTTGCCATCCTTCTGCAGGCTGGTCCGCAGTGACTTTGCTGGTCACAGCTGCTGACAGTGAAGGGACTCAAAGGGGACGCATCGGGCTGTAGGAGGGGCCTTCCCTGAGCGGGGCTGCCTGCCTGGTCTCCGGTGTCTGTGCCCTGGGAGGCAGGGCGCAGGGCTCTGGGTGCGAAGTCCTGGACCAGGCTGCTCTGCTGGCTGCTAGTTAGCAAGGCGCTAGCAGAGGACAGAAGCAGCTCTTTGACTTCTTTGTCTTTGCAGCTAGAAGCTGATGTTGCCCTCACTATCTCGTCGAACTGCTTTGGGAAGAGGGACTCTGTTCCTTCTCTGTTCCTTGAATTGTAGGACCCAAGGTCCCTGCACCTCTTCCCTCGTCTGTGGTCAGGACGGGCCTCCGCCGGGTCCCGGACAGACACCCGGTCCCCATGTGCTGGACATGGTTGCCGGTTAGAGTTCTAGCCACTGCACCACCCCCCAACCCCGTGTGTGGGGCCTGGACGAGGGACCCGGCCTGTCCAAGCCCCCCGCAGCCCTGGGCTGTGGTCGTGATCCCGGCACTGCGGGCTGGCCGTGGCCCCGCAGGGGCTGGGAGCTGCATGTAAGACAGGTTCCCCGGGGAGGTTGGGGGAGCAGCCTCCGCGTCCCCAGGCAGGGGCTGGTCCCCAGCACTGGGCCCCTGACAGCGGCTCTGTGTTTCATCTGCTCTGGGGGAGGATGGCGAAGTGGGGAACACCAGGGTGCTTCCCTCTCTTCCGGTTCTCCGTCTGCAAAGTAAGTTTTATTCCCGGGGACCTGTAATTTCTGTGATGCGCCATGCGATGCCTTCTGGGCTGCCCATGGGAATGAAGGGTGGGCTCTAATTTGCGGGGAACACGCCGGCCGGAGCGGCGGTGATTAGACGCGATTATCTGCTCCCCGTTCTGTCCGATCATGTCTCCCTTCTGGACTCTCGAGTGGGGACGAGCAGAGGCCAGAGGCGCCCGCCCACTCCACCCTGTTCAGGTCCTGGCCTGGGTCATGCTGGGTCACCGAAACACCATCTCTTTTAGTGGCCTCGGCCCTGGACCCTGCCAGCACCCTGCGGCTGTGAGTGGCAGGCTTCTTCCGGGAGAGGTGGTGGGGTGACCAGGAGAAGCCCAGACACGGAGGCTGGGGCCGGGAAGTGGGGTTTCGGACCCAGCGGGATGACATCCAGGATGCTTAGTTCCGTCTCGATTTCAGATAAGCAACAGGTCATTGTGTGTGTGTGTGTTTGGGATGTGCTCACACTAAAAACACCGCTTATCGTGCGCTGGCCCTTCAAACCTGAGCCCGGCATGGGCTGCACTCACCCTGAGAGCCGCCCAGGCCATCTGTTTTCTGTCTGGAATCCGGCTGTAGCTGTGGGCTTAGGGTTCGGATTTGCTAAGTCTGCAACCTGCCCTCTGCAGCCCGGGGTGGCTGGGGGCAGGCTCCTTGCAGGACCGCCCTGTGCCCCTGCCGCCGGGTTGGGGGTGATGGTCCCTTCTGACTGTGCTCACTCTGCAGGGCAGCAGTGGGGGGTGGGGGTGGGGGGCAGGGAGGCAGGGAGACTCACATGCATCTCAAAGCCCCTTCCCCACCCTTCTGAAGCCCGTCATTTCGCCAGAACTTGAGCCAGCCCTCGGTTGGCCTGTCCCAGCCTCAGCCCTGAATGTGTCTGTGTGCCCCTGGCCTTGCCTGGCCCCACATCACTTACCCACGCTCAGCGCCCGGAGAGCACTGGCCGAACGGCTGCTCCCAGAGAGCCTGGCAGCAGGCTGGCTGCCCAGCAGCACGTACTGGGGGTTCTGGAGGTGCCAGGCCCTGGTCCTCTGAGGGCCCGGTCAGCTGGGGCTGGGCCCGAGTCCACCCCGCAGGGACTTTGTCTCATGGTTTGAGGCCTGCCTGGGTCCAGCCTGCTGGCACCCCTGCGAGTCTGCGTCGTCGCTGTCTCGGCCCTCGGTCGCTGTCGGCAGTGTTCTGGTCACTGCTCCCTGGGGCTGCTCTCTGAGCAATAGAATTGGCAGGGGCTGGGGTTTGGATGTAGGTGTTGGATTTGGGCAAAGTTGGGTCCTGGGGTGGGGAGACCATATCCATTCCATCCCCCGCAGGCCTGGCAGGAGGCCTGAGGCTCAGAGGAAAGCGTCCCCGAGACCAGCCCCAGCTTTGGTGACTCACTGTACACTCAGGGGTGGGCCTGCAGTCCCGCCCACGGCAGGACTTGTTGTGGCAAAGGATCCAGGGCACCAGGAGCAGGTGCCTGGGGTGAAGTCTGGGGACACCAGCCGTAGGCTCCCAAGGGCCCCGTCCCTGGAGTTGCACAGGTCCCGCATCTGAATGTGACAGCGTGTGGGAAGTGTTGTCCACCAGGGCTGGCCACTTGGGCGCCCTCTGCCTGGCACTTTCCAAAACTCTGCCCCCCCTTCCCCCCAGGAAGGCAGCTGTCTGCTGACGGCTCAGCCCGGGAGCCGCTCTTATCAGTCAGGCTGGGGGACCCTGCACGTCCCAGGCCCTGGTGCACCGGTGGCCTCCCCCTGGGCCGTGCTACCCCAAAGCAGCAGAGCCAGACCTCCCCCTGCTCCCCCTTCTTCAGATGCCGCCTTTCCATGGCAAGGAGGCCGGCTGCCTGCCTGATGGGGTTCTGGCAGAGCAGGGCGTGGATGGGGGGCCTGGAGGCCCAGAGCCAGAAGGGAAATATTATGTTTGTGCTGACTCCTCACTCCCCTGTCACCCTGTCCTCGGTGTTGCCCCTGCCACTCCCGCGTCAGGAAAGGAGGTCCCCATTCTGGAAGCCCTTGGGGAGGGGCTGCTGTGCTGGGGAAGGGGCGTTGCCCTCCAGCACCTGGCCTCTGCCGGCCCCACGGAGCCTCGCTCCCCGTCCTGAGGCTGAGGAGGCCCTGCTGGGCCGCAGAGACGCCTCCTCTCAGAACAAATGGGGGGAGAGTGCTCGCTGGCTCCGGACCGAACCCACGTGGTGATTTATCTCCAGATCGCTCTGGAGACTCCGGCAGGAAGGCTTCCCGCTGCCTGCTGCTGTGACGCAATGCTCCTCTGGGAGCTGGCCCCTTGGGCAGCCTGCCTGGGCACGTTGAGTGCAGGCTGCGGGCCGGCCCCTGCGAGCTTTTCAGGGCCCTGCACTCTCAGGGCCGACGAGGAGCGGGACACAGGCCCTGGGTGGGCTGGGCCTGGGCACCACACCGCGGTTCTGAGCAACCAGGGCTCCGTTGAACCCCCAGGAAGTCCATGAGCCCTGGAGACCTGCCTCTGGGCTGCTGCCCCTGCACCCCAACCTGTGCGGCCTCCTCTCCCTGCCTGCCGCCCCTGACCCCTATTTCAGCAGTCAGGGGAACCCTTTCCCAACAGTGAGGGCACGGCCGTGGCAGCCACAGCAGGCGCCGCTGAGCACAGGGTTCCGGGGTATTGGTGAGGGAGCCCGTACGCCTCACGGGCGAGTCAGCAAGGCCGGGACTCTGGCCAAACCCTGGGCCCCCTCCTTGGCCCACTGGTTTTTTGTTTTTTTTTTTTGCTTAAAGAAGAAAAACTTTAACAGCACACTCGTAACTAAGAACGGGTTACCGTACGTGACCGTTGGGATCCGCACGTACGTCTGTCTAACTTCTCAGTGGGTGTGTGCAGGGCAGGGTGGCCGTGCACCGCAGCGGCCCTCGCGGGCAGAGGGTCGGGAGGGAACAGGTGCTGTAGGAACCACAGGAAGAGCAAGAAGGTGGCTTCTAGGCCCCCGCCCCTTGGTGGGAAGGGGGAGGCGGGGAGGTAGCCGAGGGAGCCCGAGGTGGCCGCCCGCCTGGCCCCCAAGCTCAGGCTGCCGTAGGTGTGGGCTGGGACGGTGACCCTGAGCCCTGGGGAAACCGAGGCCATGTGGACGGTGGGGTCGGGGGAGGCGGCCACGCTGCTTCTCCCCACCCCACTCTGGAGTTCTGCAGGAGCCGGGAAGCAAGCCCCTCTGGTCCCAGGTGTCACCCTTCCATGACCTGCACAGCGGGTTCCTAGACTAGAGAGCCGGCGGGACCCTAGCAGCGCCTCACGACAGGCGGGGGGGGGGGGGGGGGGGTTGGGGGAGGGCCTGGTTCTTCTGACCCCGCGTGGTGGCGGCGGGCCTGGTGTGGGATCCTGGGTCAGAAGCAGGTCGGGTTGCCCTGCCTCGTTTCGCTTCCCTCGGAAAGAACTCAGGTGTGAGACTCAGTGAGGCCTGGATTCAACTCTGGCTGCCGCCGCCCACATGGCCCCCTGCTCCCTGAGCCTCGGCCTCCTCATCTCCGAAACTCGGCCACATTAGCACCCCCTGCCACCCAGGCTCCATGGCCTCTCCCTCCCCAGAACCTGCATTCCTGGGTCTGACCTGTGGTTCCGGGGTTCCAAGGTGAAAGGTCAGCTGGCGCCGCCCTGCCCGCTGGCTCTTTCCTGCTCTTCTTCAGAGTCTGACCATGTAATTCCGGGCCCCTCCAGGGTGTTGTCAGGAAACAGGCCCCAGGCCCTGTCTGCAGCTCCGAGCCACAGCGCTGGTGTCCGGGGCCGGCTGTGCGAGTGGTGAGCGGTGACAGTGGGCACCCAGGCAGTGACAGGCTGGCCGGGGACGGATGGGGGTCTGAGGCTGCTGCTCTGAGGCCTTGGAGCGCCTTTCCTGCCTGTGAGAGACGCCTCGTGTGGTACCACCTTGTCCCTCCTACGTGGGCCCATGGTGGCTGCACATTGACCACTCACGTGGGCATGACAATGACTGTCCGGCACTCCTTCCCTGTGACCCTGCTGTCCCTTCCTGCCAGCTGTCCGCCTGCACCCACCGTCTCCACAGGCAGGGCCCTCCCACCCTTCTAGGCTTTGCTCCTGGCTTCCTCCTCCAGGGAGCCTGCTTTGATCTCCCCTCTCCGGGTGTCTCCACGGGACACCCAGCGTGTGCCCGGGGTGGGGAGCGGCGTGCCCGTGGGGCCGATCCCGCATTTGTGTGTTCCCAGCTGGCGTCTGGGCGCAGGGGGGGCCTAGAGGGGGCCCAGGGGCAGCAGGTCCGAGCGGGGATGCACCGTGCGGCCGGGGTGCAGAGCTCACACGCTTCCTCGCGGGTTCTCAGAGGAAGTCACTCAGGGTGACGGGGAGCCGCGCACCGTGCGCGGGCCCCTGGCTGCTTCTGTTTTGCGAGTAGTGGAAGCTTTCACGTTTCTGGGTAATGAAATCCATTACCTTTCCAGTGGAAAACTTAGAAAATTATTGGAATGAATAAACAATGCAATATTTGTACCCAAACATTCCTTTAAAATGTAATGAAGAGCCTTTCTTCAGCCCTCCCAGTGTTTCAGCTGTTTGGCCAACCCTGAACGGCATCCTAAGCCAGAGAAGCAAACTGTTAGTGTTCGTGGGGATGTTTCCTACGTGTTTTCTCTGGAGGATCGGCGGTGTAAACACGGTGGGTGTTCGAAGGGCTGGAGGGGCCAGGCAGCCCTCTCCCCTCACGGATGGAAAGGCTGAGGTCCCGGTGCCGGGGCCGGGGGTGCTGTGAGGTGCCCAGGGAGCCAGGAGCCGGTCCTGAAAGGATGGGGCAGGTCTGGCCGTTCCGCCTACAGCCAACAGGTGGTGGCTAAGTGCCCGCCTTTGCTGGCCTCAGTCTCCTCGCCTTACAACTGGAGATGACAGTGCTGTCAGCCGGGATCCCCCCGGAGGACGGTTTAGGGGTCACAGAGGTGGGCGGGCGAGTGCTTCATAAGCCCTTCCGTCAGCTTATTCTCTTTGGAATCGGGCCCCAGGACAGTGCGATCTCGACCCCAAAGGCTCAGTCTGTACCGTCACCTGCACCCACACCAGGGCAGGGGTGTCAGGAAACCTGGGGCGGAGGCCCGGCTGGGAGGCTTGAGCTCCAGCGCTGGCCCAGCTGCCGACTCTGTGCCGCCAGCTGCTCCTGGACGGGGCGCCAGCCGGTGAATCAGGGCAGCCCCGTGACCACGCCGGCTGGGAAGGGGCCGGGCGGAGGAGGGGTGGGGCGAGGAGGGGTTTGCAGGCTGGAAAGCACTCGGCCGCGTCTGGCGGTGCCCAGGGCAGCGTGGGGCGCTGGGAGGCACCCCAACTTTGACACTGCAACACTGGGGGTGTGGCCTTGGGCAGGCGACTTGCCCTCTCTGGGCCTTCGGTTTCTCCCCTGTGAGACAGAGGATGGTGGTCCTTCCTTGACGACTCCCTAGGAGAATACAGCCTGCACCCGGCAGTGCCTGGCACCGGGCTGCCCACTTCCCAGATGAAGAGGTGAAGGTGCAGAGGGGAAGAGGCGCACGTGAGGCCTCACAGGCAGGATGCGGGGGAGCCGGGTTTGAACCAGGGTCTCCCTCCCTGCTGCAGTACCAGTGTGTGCGAGCAAGCAGGAAAGCTCCGGGCCGCAGGCCCGGGTTGGCCCCCTGAGGCCTGTTCTGCGTGACCTGCAGGCTCCTGCGCAGCTCTCGGCCGGGGGCTGGCGCCGGCAAGGGCGAGTCCGGCGTGAGGCGGCACCGCCCTGTCACTGGGCCTCCCTGACTTTGTAGGGCTCTTTTCTGCAGGCCACTCCAACCGTGGTTTAAAAGCCCCACAGACTCTGTCTACCGGGAGCCGCGCCGGCTCTCTGCTGTGGTTTAGAGCCAGCGGGTTATTCCAGAGACGTTCGTGGTGAGGATTAATAAAAACAACATGGGTTTTGTGTGTTTCCATAGAGACTCCCTAGGATTTATGTCCCCGAGATGTATCTTTTGATCCCGTGGGAGAATTGTCTTCCAAACCTCCCGATAGTCTCTGGCCTCCCCGGCCGGGAGGCTGACGGCCGTCCAGGGCATTGAGGAAGCACGCCGGTGGTGTGGTGGCCGAGGCCTGTCGTGTCCTCGAGGAGCGCGGCGGTGGGGCCCAGAAACATGTGGGCGCGTGGGGCTGGCGCCTCTGCAGTCGGGGATTTTAAACTGACATCCACCTGCCGAGCACAGCAGGCTCCCTCTGGCTTTGCTCCCTGGTAAGCGGCTCCCGGGCTGTCACTGACGGTGGGCACAAAGACTGGGCCTTTCATTGCAGACACAGTGCCTGAACCGCCAGGGCCCCAGGGTGGGAATGGGGATAGTGGGCTGACAAGCCAGGGCCACCAGCTGCGGGGAACTTCAGTGGGGACATGGACCAAGAGTTGCAGCGGCCTTGGCCCTGCTCTGCCACCGAAAGGCCTCGGGCCTCGGGCCTTGGGGTAAGCCAGCACTCTGGACCTCCACTTCTTCATCTGTAAAATGGGTACATTTGGGTCATGTTCTTTCCGTTGCAGATGACAGAGCCCAGGTCAAGCTAGAATTTCAAAAAAGAGAGATTGGGGTATATGGCTTTTCATAATGGAAAATTCCAGGGGTAGAGCTCCAGCCTCAGGCGCAGCGTGATCTAGGCCCTCCAGCAGCGTCTGCTGAGTGCTGCCCTGTTCTCTTGCTGTGTCTGGGCTCTCTGAAGTGAAGGAATCTGTTCTGTGAGGAGCCATCACCAAATCTTCCTAGAGAATTGAACAAACAAGTGGTTTTTTTTTTTTTTTTTTTAATATCCGTCAGTGTTAACCACACGGAGTCGTTTGCAGGGGCCAGCACTACTTTTTGCCTTGGCCAGTTGTAGGACAAGTGAAGCTGGGGGAGGGGCTTGTTAGAATGCTGATTCTGCCTCAGCATCACTGGGGGTTCCCCCACGCCTCAAGTGTGCAGAGTAGCTGGGGTCACCCTGCTTAGAGCAGGGTGTTTGCCCAGTCCTCCCTGGGTGAGTGTGAGCCTGAGTGTGCGGTGAGCGCCCCTGGGGCAGGGCACCTGTACCTCCCATGAGGGTCAGGGCGCATGGCGAGTGAGTCTCGGAGCCCGCTGTCAAGGCAGCCTGTGGAGGAGAGGCCAGAGCTGCGTTCCTGCTGGAAGGAGTGGAGGCAGTGACAGTTGACATTAGACCTGCCCCCGGACCTGCCTCCTAGCCGTCCCTGCTGCTGGCCCCCGACACTCTGTCCCCAGGACCACCCAGGCACGAGCCATTGGAGTGATTTCTCTGAAGTTCACATTGCGTTCCCCAGCTGGGGTCTGCCTCTGTAAGGCTCGGAAGGAAGGGTTTTGGTTCTCAATAATTCCAAGGCCAAGGATGGCCTCAGCCAAACACTTTCGTCAGAAAAATTCCGGAGGTGGTCCAGCCCACTGGTGAAAAATAAGATTTTAAAGGCAATTAACCAAACTAGAATTTAACATCCACAATTGGACGTTATGGGTTCTATTGAAACCACGTCTCTCCCTAAAATCACCCTCAGCGTATCAGATAACCAAGCTAAAGCTAATTTATTGTATAAAGCCACTTTCAATGAACTTGGCCTGGTGTTTACATTAAACACACAACGGGAACAGTGACGGTTACGTAGGCTCTTTTTGTGTCTGCTTTTCTGGAATCGCATAAGGAATTGCCCCACTGAGTGTCTGCGGCCAGGGCTGTGCAGCTGAGCCCCAGCGCTGCCGTTGAATTCTCCTGCAGCACCTGTGGGTTTGCTGGGTTCCTCAGGTTCTCGGGGTCCCCATGGTGTCTCCAGGGTCTTCCTTTGCCATCTCCCAGGAAGGCAACCGTCGTCCCTTACCTGGAAAGAAAGGCTGCCATGAACATGCAGGTCAGAGCTCAGGCCATTTCTCCAAGAGCTTTCATTGGCTTCCAAAGTCAGTGTTTAACTCTTTGGTTTTCTGGTCCTGTCCGAGTCTGTGCTGTCTCTCTTAAACATGACATCCCAGTCAAAGTTTTGGTAAGAAACCAATTTCCAGTAGTGTCCTGTTATAAAGGTAACAGATTCTTATTGAATTTATGCAAACAAACGTACTACCATGAAAATAATGAGACTCACTCCTTAAGAGTTTCCAAACTTGGAGAGGAATCAAGTAGGGGAGGAAGATACAAATGTTTCGGTGTCGCCTAGGCTAATTGTCGCAAAGGCGCAATTAGCCAAGTTGCTCTAAGTCATATGCAGTTTAAGAGAAAACAAGTTGCCTTATATCTGGAAAACAAAAAGATTAAAAATGAGCAGCATCTCCAACACCAGGTTATGAAATTATTAATCATCCTCAGTCCATTCGGCCCCATATAGTGAATTCTTGTCTGTCTGGCTCCTTTGCCAACAGCTCGCGAGTCCAATGACTCCCCCGCGCTTTATAAATCTCCATCCGGTTTACAGGCGTGACCCAAAGTTCCTTCTCAGAAAACTGTCTCAGAGTGAGTCAGAGCCCTTTGCACGGGTCTTTCTGAGGAGGGGCAGACTGGCTGCCAAACAACGGCTCCACCTGACCCCCGGGCTCGGGCTCGGGTGGACCTGGTTACAGAGCCAGTGTTAACTGACAGAGAACATTGCTTTTTTGTAACATACATTTAAGGTAAGAGAAGAATTGCCCTGAATATGTATCAGAGACTCCTGGAGGTTTCACACAATCACTGATACATAATGTCCATTTAATAATGAGACATAGACACACAAACACAACACGACTGTTCCCTTTGTTGCCAAAGCTTTCCCTGCAATTCAAGCGTGCCTACCACCTACCGAGCAGGTCCAACTAGTGTGAGACCTGCCCCTTGCAAGAAGAGGAAACGGATCCTTTGAGGGGTTCCAGGGGCCCCTCCGAACAACCCGACGCTGTCTGTAGTCTGAGGGAAAGGTCTTCTGTTAAAACTTGAACCTGGGAAGTTTGTCAGATATGCTTGACCAAGAAGATCATGTGCTACTATGAAACAGTATTAAATTATTAATTTACCTAAAGTGACAATAAAAAGGTACCTAATATAAATGCAGGTTAGCAAAACTTTAGTTCTTAGGATTCAGAAAATAATCAAGGGCCTAATCAAAATAGGAGAAAACTTTTAATAAAGCACGACTCTTTGCTTTCTATAATATCTTATCTGGGTAGAATATATATTTTAAAAAGTCTTTTTCTTTTTAATAGAGTGAAAAGAACCAAACTCTTGTTCTGCATTACCTTACCTTTGATATTTAAACTCATTTACTCAGTTAAGCTTCAGTCTTGGTCCGTTTAACCTTCAGTTACATGCAGTTTCCACGCACCTACGGCTCTCGCGTTCCCGCTTAGTCTGCCTCTCACTCGTTCAGAAAGCGCCAATGTTCTTTTTAGGACAAACTTGGTTCTTCTAACTCCTTCAAACTGTGCGTTTCCATACTTTACACCTTCTATTACTAAAAACATACAATTTCTTTCCATCTTACTTAGCTATCTTAACTCTTAGGAACCTCAATTTTTAGTGACTATTAAAAAGTAAGCAATTAGTATTTTTTAGATTCATACATTTACAAACACATTTAATAATTCCTAAAGACGTCTTTCCTCGCAGCACCGTATTTTCATGCGGCATAAGGCGCGTTTGTGGGGGGGCCCGAACACCGAGTTTCTCCGTAATGAGCAGACGGTGGATGAAGCTGTGTTCAGTAAATGTTTTATTACTTTATTTTATTTAGAAATGGTCTAGATATTTAATGGATATACATCATTTAATTTAGCTAGCAAAAACCTGGAAGTTTCAAGTTACCAAAGAGATTTATAAAATCATTTCAGTACAATGTAATTATCGCTAAATGGTCAGCCTAAAAGAAACTTTTAATCCCATTTCCACTGTTTAATTTAATTGCTCCTAACAATTAGATTTAGATTACACATGAAAATTTTATCAGACCAAGTTACTTTTCTTGCTGACAATTTGCAACAGCGGTCACAGGAACTTATTTAACTAATAAACCCAAGTAGAGTAAAAGTATTACTTAATGCTGATGATCGTAAAGACACGCATACCTGGCCAAACCGAACTGAAGCCGGCTTGAATATCGAATAGTTTCCAGCTCGTGTGATTCTGAAGAGCATTTGGGTTAATTTCTGTTACATTTTGGGGGAATCTCACGTAAGTGCTGTTTGTTTGAGCCAGTTTAATAGAGCTGCTCTGGATTTTCTTAAGCCCGCCACGTCCATCTGGCGGTGGCAGACTCCGCAACCCGCCCGGCCGTTGGGCGGAGGCGCGCAGAGCGGGGCAGGCGCCCTGCAGCAGCACCCCTAGTTTAGAAGAGGACAGTCGGAGAGAGTTAAACCGATCTGCTCAGATGGCCTCGGTTTTCTTTTTTCCCTTTTAATATCTGTGGAGAGAGCAGGTAAGATCTGCCCCCCGTGGTGAGGGGGCCTCGCAGCCACAGAGGCAGCTGGCGCTTTCGGAAACACCTGGGCCCCCATTTTCCCTCAGTCTCAGGAACGGGATGGGGGTGGGGGGAGGTAAAGGCAGGCAGGCTTGCATTTCTGGTTTCACAAAGACGTGTAAGGTACTGACTCACAGACCTGGGACCTACGTGGCATCGTGACACTTAGGCTGGCCTACCTGTCCAACCGCGTGGTCTCTGATTTACTCCTCTCCCTCTGGGCATGGAGAGTTCTGTTTTAGCTTCAGGCGGGGGCTCAAAGTAAAACACTCCTATCAGGCTCTGACATCAGTTTTCAATTTGTCCGAATTTCCGATCAAAAAGTTATTAAATTCTTTTACATATCGAGTCCGGTGTCAGCTGGGAGGAACAATAACTGGGGGGCCAGGGCCTTCCGGGGCCCTTCCCAGGAGCCGAGAGGAAGCCGACGGGGAGGCGGAAGGTCTGTCTCCCCAGCACGATCAGGTGAAAGGGCGGCCCGCAGGGCCCACGCACCCAAGGCTGGTTGAGCTCCAGCTCTAATCTCACCACCCCCTCGGTTCCACGTTCTCTCATCTGCCTGAGTCAGCGCCTCACGGGTGCCGCAGTTGGGGAATTCCTGTCTCGGGGGGGCCCCGGGCATTTCTCTTTGCCCCACTTTTGAGTAAAAGAGTTTTGCATCCCCTGGGGAGGTCCAGCCACGGCCCCCAGGCCCTCGCCTCAACTCTGACCTGATTTCACGGGCCTGACCGGCGCCCCCAGCGACTGCTGGCCGGATTTCTCCTCCTGACCTCTGCCTTCCTGCCTTTTCCATCTCCCTGATGCGGGGTAGATGGAGCAGCCTTGTTTGGGGCCCTTTCATCTCAGGGGGGAGTCTGGCCCCTACAGCTTTTGGTGGTGCTGTACCCCGTTAACGTCTGTTCTGTGTAGCCCAGTTCTCTTCTTCCTTCCTAGGTTTGTAGCTAAAGGTCCTCCAGGTCCCTAGCCTGCGGTCAGAGGGCCGCCCTGGGGACAGGGGGAATTCCATGTGACTGAGGGCTTTACCGATCAGTGATTACTTATTTCCAGCTCAGGCGGTTTAAGGAAGTCTTAGGATCAGACGGTTCACACACCAAAGGACAAACTGGGACAAGGGTGATAAGATCTGACAGTTCAGCAACCCTGATGTCCTTCTGAAGTTCCCCCGGCAACAAGTCAGCCTCGGTGGACAGGACAGCCGGGAGGGGCGGGTGGCCCAGACTTCCCGCCACGCCCGACCCTGGGCTTCATCCCCGAGCGGGCCGCTCTTCCTCCTGCAGGTCCCCTGGGCTGCGGAGGTCTGGTGCCCGGTGGCTTGATCTCTCCCGGTCTGGGGTGACGCGTCATTGGTTTGGGCACAGTGGGCTCATGCTGGCAGGCTGGTCATCCTGAGAGACACAGCTCAAAAGCCCCAGACAGCTGGCCCCCAAGGGGGGGAGCTGACCCCTCTCCTCAGGTGTGGGCTGTGCTTGGGGATGCCCTCCCTGAGGGGCAGTGTGGGAGGTCAAAGAGAGCAGCTGCACAGTGGAGAACCCTGGCCACCACAGCCACCTCGGCAGGGGACGCAGGTCTACCCCCCGGGGGGGGGGGTGGGTGGGTCATGTAACAGCCCCTGCCCTGACCCGCCGGGGCTAGAAGGGCCTTCTCTGCAGTCTTCCTCCCAAGCACCGTGACCTCAGTCAACCACGAGCCGAACATCGCACGGACGAATCCCACCTGGGGGACCTTTAACAGGACACCTCACAGGGCGGCCCACCTCTGCCAAGGTCAAGGGGAGTCTGAGGCAGGGTCTGGGCCTCAGCTCACAGGTCTGTGTCAGCCTCGCTTTGCTCGTGGTGGTGGTGCAGCACGGGCGCCTGCTGTTCGCAGGGATGCCGGGCATTGGGTGTGCAGGGGGTGTGTGCGCTGTGGCAGCCCCTTCCTGCGAGTCTGAAAGTATTCCAGCGTAAACTGAACCGGACCGAACCGAAACACGCACATCAGTCCCTTTCCATGCCGGGTCCAAGGCAAGCCCCACATCCCCGCTGTGGAGTCAGGCCTGGCTGACGGGGCTTCCCAGAATGGGAATGTGGCCCCCGGGGGATGCTGTCCCCCTCCCTCCCCCCAGCCTCCCCCAGAGAGTCTCTCCTCCGCCTGGATCAGGGAGTGGGGCTCATCGGAGGGCAGTTTTTTGCTGCCACCCTGGGTGGGGAGCTTCTGGCATTGGGTGGGTAGAGGCCAGGGCTGCCACTCAGCACCCGTCACCCGTAGGACGGCCCCTCCATGGAGAGCGGAGGAGAGCGAGCGGTCAGGGTGTCTGTCTGTGGTGCTGCTCCGGAGGGACCCTGCTCCAGCAGGGTGCCCGCAGATGGGCCGGGCCTGGGCCGGGAGGGCCTGCCTGGGGCTGCCATTCCGTATGTGGCCTCGGGGGCGGGGGGGCTGACTCGCCCCCGCACCCCTCTGAGGGCAGGGGCGGTGATTGCTGAGCACCCACACAGGTGGGGAAACCGCCGCACAGAGAGGTTAAGTCACTTGCTCAGCTCACACAGCTTCGAACCCAGGCTGTCAGGTGCTGGAGGCCGAGGTTGTGCCCGGTGGGCCATTCCTGCAGGGTCCCGAGGTGACACAGCCGGGCTCAGTCACCCAGTGTGGGCGGGTGCTGCCGTTAATTTGTGCCTCCAGGAGTTCGCTGGTGATTGGAGAAGCTCAGTGGCGACTTCTCTGTCCTCTCTGCAATGGAGCAGGTTTTGACATTTCAGCCTCTGAGGGCCTTCGGGGGGAGGGGTGGGCAGGAGAGGCAGCAGGATGTCATTAGAACATGCAAGTCCTTGGCCACCGTTCCTCCAGGCCTGGAGGCGGACAGCTGGCTCGTGGGCAGAAGGGGTGTTTTCACGTAAGGATCTCCGGGTTCCTTCACACGTGGCTGTAACCTCACTGGCGGGACCCGCCTGTGGCCGGGACCCACCAGGAAGAACTTGAAGAGGGAGGAGGGAGGCCTGGCTGGCGTCCTGGCCCTCTGCCGACCCAGGCGTGTGAGCTTCAGGTTTGTCCCCTGTGAAAGGAGGTGATGGTAAGAGAGGTGGACACGTTGGAGGCTCCTGAGTGCCAGGTGCTCTACACTTCATGGGGGACCCTCTCCCCGGCCTCCCCTCCTCTGATCTGCTGCTGCCCTGGGAGGTGGCTGCACTTGCTCACTTGGGCCCTGGCCGCTGGGAGGCACGGAGGGAGTGGGTGTGGCCCCAGGGCTCCAGCTTCTGGCTGCCCTGCAGCTGGCCTGGGTGCTGCCCAGCCCTCTGCGGGTCCTCCTGTCCTTGTACCCTCTCCTGTTAGCCCTTGGACGGGGCCTGTGGTGTCCTGCTCAGACTGGCTGATGTGGACATGTCACCTCATTCCACCTCTTGACCTCTTTTCCCAGTGCCAAGGCACCCTCAGCACCTACCTTATAGAAGTGGGCACTGAGGTCCGGGGAGTTAGTTACTTGCCTGGGAGATTTGAACCGAGACTGCCCCCTTGGGGATGTCCTCAGGCCACATTCACACCCGAGGGTGGGGCCGTGGGGGAGGGGCTGCCTGCAAGGCTGGAAGCTTGGGAGGAGGGGGACACCGTGGTTCGGGCTGACCCTGTGAGAGTGGTGGCCTGCCCAGGGACGGGTGTCCTCCTCATGCTCAGCAGCGGTGGCCCTGTGTCCTTGCTTCTTATACTCCACCAGGCCTGTGCATTCTCGGAGGCAGAGGCCTGGCCTGTGGTCTCCAGGATCCAGAGCCCTGAGGAGGTGGCTCAGATTCCTGGTTCTCTCCTCGTGGCCAGCTCTGCATTCTTCACACCCTGCTGGGGCTCCAAGCGTCTTCCCCCTCGTGCAGGTGAGAATCTGAGGCTCAGGAACCCCCAGCTCCCTGCTTTGCTGAGGGGGAGCAGAGATGTGCCCCTGATGGGCTGGCTCTAAAGCCTGGGTGTTCCGTGTTGGGTGACCCAGCCCTTGGGTGGGGCGAGGGTTTCCCTGATGCCCAGGCTGGCACTGAACTTGGGGGAAAGGCAGAAGGACCCCCATCTGTGCTCACTGCCCCCACCCACGGCCCTGGAGGGCCCAGGTGGGAAGAGTGGACGGAGCTGCCTGCCCTTTCCCTTTCTCTCCAGGACTCAGTGTACAGGGAGCCCAGAGGTGGGAACTTACCTTTGCCCGTGAGTCGGGGGGGGCAGGCAGGAGTGGGAGGGGCTGCCCCTCTGGGTGCTTGAGGACCTCCAGCTGACCGTCCCAGGGGAGGCTGGCTTTGTCCCCCATGTGGCTGCTCTAAGAGGGTATGTCACACAGGCCCCCAGGGGCTCCTCCATCTGCTCAGCCCCCCTCCTATGCCTCCAGGTCCAGCCCCCAGACTGACCAATTGCCTTGATTGGTCCATCAGTGGACTAATTGATGGGCTGCTCCAGCAGTCACTCGACAAACATCCCACTCACTTGCTGAGTCCTGGGTCGGTGCCCTGACTCCTACCTCTCTGAGCCTCCATGCCCCCTTCTGTGGGAGGCATCATGGAGCCTGTGCACAGGTCTGGGAGGATGGGAGGAGCAACCGGAGCAAAGCATGTCACATGGTGCCTGGCTGGCTTTCCCCGTGGGGCCTGGCACCAGCGGGGTTTCAGCAGGCATGTGGAGTGAGCGGATGAACGGGTGGGTGGTGAGCTGTGAGGCTGTTCTGGAGGTGATGCACCAACACTGTACCCCTAAACCAGGCAGAAAAGCATCCTGTCCCCAGGAGAGAGAGACACGGAGAGAGAAAGAGAGAGGGAGAGAGAGAGGAGGGTGTAGGGGAAGAGTGAGGGGACAGGGTAGTGAGGAGGGTGGAACCAGGAAGCCTTCTTGGAAGAGGTGGCATTTCAGCAGGGTCTTGGAGGCTCAAGATGCATGGAAATGCGTGCCCTGCTGAAGCAACAGCCCAAGTGAGTGTGAGGAGTGACAGGCAGCTTGGCTTGGTCAGAGCGTGTGCAGGGGTGTGGTGTGAGGGGACAGTGGGAACCGGGACGGGACCAGGGTTGGAGCACAGTGGGAGGCAACCACGTGGGGTGTGTGAGCTGGCGCCTGGCCTGGGCTCCCCCTGAATCGAGGAGCTAGCTCCCGAGGCAGCTTGGCCAGGCTCTGGGAGGGCCCCGAAGGCTTGCTGGCCCAGGCCTGCCCTGCAGCCTGGTCAGTGAGGGCCCCACTCGCCTGCGCCTGCGCGTCAGGGCCAGGAGACGGTGCTTGTCAAATGCAAATCACGCCGTGAGAATTTACTTCCCTGTTTTGCTGTTACTCCCTCCTTCCCCTCCATCCCAGGTTTATGAAACACACGGCTCTTCTCTTTAAACAATCCCTCAAAAGCTCTGACTTGCAAATTAGTCCCTCGAACGACCAGCTGTACATATTCTGCATTAAATACATTCAGTTATTAAGGAAGCGGCAACTGATTATTCAGTTACAGCGGGCCGGGAATCAGGCTCCTCAGCAGACTGCCTGAGCCCGCAGGTTGAGAACTGGGAAGAGGAAGAAGCCACGCACTGGACTGGCCTCTACAGCAGCGTTCCCTGGCGGTGACAGAGGGGCAGAGGCTGTGGCAGGGCCAGGGTCCCTGGGGCGCGGCCCTCCCCGCATGCTCGGTGGACCAGGCACTGACAGTCCTTTCCACGTGACTTGTGTGGATCGGAGAACTTGTGTGATGTGTGGAATGCAAATTGCATTTCATTCCAGGAGAAACAACCAGTAGTGGTAAATATAGTTTATGTGTGTGCAAAATAGGTTTGAGCAAGACGTAGAGCCCTGGGAATGGGGTGGGCGTCTGTGGGGAAGGAGCAGCACCCTCAGAGGGAGTGAATGCCCTGGGGAGGCGATAAGGAAAACTCTACAGCTCCCCAGCGGAAATGCAGGATCCGACGCTTCTCCCCCTCTCCACCCAGCCAGCCGGTCTGTGCTCAGCAGTCAGGGGCTGTCGCAAAGGCCACCTCCTCCAAGAAGCTCTCCTGATTTCCTTCTCTTCCTTTTTAAACTAGACAGCACTTCATTGTTCTTCTTTGCAAAGAGTGGCAGGAGATGCTGCTGCTGCCTTTCTCCCTCCCTTCTCTTTGCTCACTTACTCCCCGCCCACCCCTCCAGGTGCACCCAGGGCCTGAGCCGTGCCTGGGGCCCTGCCTGCGCACTGGGGTGGAGGAGTGACAGACAGTCGCAGGCCCCTGTCCTCTCCAGCCTTTCACTAGGATTCCCAGGCAGCTGTTGCTGGGATGGGTTTGCTAAGGAAGTGAGTCGTGGTGGCAGGTGGCTGTGACTGTGGCACTTGCATGAGGTGGCCAGGGGGGTCTCCGAGGAGGAGGCTGGGTGTGCAGCCATCCTTTTGAGGGTTCCCGTGGGGACCACTGGGCACACGTGACAGGCACCTCCCAGACGCCTCTCAGTAGCCGTGGCTGAGGGAGCCACCCGGCTCTGGCTGCTCCCGGCCCTGTGGGGGGTGGGCTTGCCCGGCGCGTGTCAACAAAGTGAATCCAGAGACCGTCCACTGGAACTCTGCCGCTTGCGAGTCCAGCCTGAGGTGGCTCTTTTCTCAGATGCATATCAAAGGCCCGCAAGTGGAAGGAGAGATTTCCACTGTCCCAGTGGGGGGGGGCGGGGGCTGCGTCTGACCTCAGGCTGTCAGCAGGCTCCAGGGGAGGGTCCTTCTGGCCCCTCCCAGCATCCGGTGGCCCCAGTGTTCCTGGGCTTGTGGCCGCAGCACCCCTGTCTCTGTCCCCGTCTGCATGAGGCCTTTTCTCTGTCTTCTCCTCTTCGGTCTCTTCCTGGACACCAGTCCCTGGCTTTAGGGCCCACCCAGGTGACCCAGGATGATCTCATCTTGAGAGTCTCCATTAGCCTAATCACACCTGGGAAGAAAGACTTCCGAATAAAGTCACATCGCAGGCAGGGTCCGGTATTCGGATGCGGACACAAGTTGTGGGGGCTGCTGCTCCCCCGCGGTGGGGCTGGCTAGGCCTTCTCTTTGCTCTGTGCAAGTTTGTCCCAGGGCCGGGGGCCCAGGCTGCAGCTGTTTGTGGAAAATAGAGCCCCTTTCCTTCCCTGCTCCCTGTTCCCCAACAGGACTATGGTCTCTCCCCTTTTCTGAAGCCCCTTGCTCACTCAGGCTCCTGATGCTGCAGAGCTGGGGGTGGGGGCGCTTTCTTCCACCCGGGAGCTGGGTCTTGGCTCCCCCGAAGGCCGAGGTCCCCCGAGCTCCCCACTTGGAGGCTGCGGAGGAGCAGGTGGCCTGGCCTGGGTGGGGCGGCTCAGGCTCCGCAGAGGAAGCATCTGAGGGTCTTCCTGCCTGGGCCGTGGGAATGGCTGGTCCAGCTTAGAACGCCGGAGCCAGGGTGGCTGCTGTCCAGCCCCAGCCCGGCCACTGGGCGGGGCGCTAGGCAGGGTCACGACCCCTTCCGAGCCTCAGTTCCCTCCTGCAGATGCAGGTTCCTCCTCCCTATGGCCGGTTCGTCAGGTGTCCTGCAGATTTGGGGGCAGGAGACATGGCAGGCTTGGGCCCCGCGGGAGAGCTGGTGAGCGCACTTCGGCCCCACACGGCACTTTGCGGCTTCTCGGTAAAGTGATGGAATGAATGAATGAGTTGGCTCCGCCTTCCTAATTCAGCCGGAAAATGAGTCCCACAGGGACCCAGCTTGCTGGGGACGGGAGGTGCTTCCTGTTCCCCCGAGCCTCGTAACTCTTGTTATTCATGTACTATTCCCAACTCTTTTTCCCTTTTTACCTGAGAGCAGTGGATTCAGTTCGTGGGTTTTATGTTCAATTTTGCACAAAACACCTGCTCAATCGGGGGCAGAGCCTGGGCTCTTTGGAGAAGCCCCCAGTGATGGCGGAGCTCATGGTGGCCCCGCTCAGCTCGGAGGGTTCGAGGACGGGTCCTTCCCCGCCCCGCCCAGGGCCTCTGGGGGAGACGCTCCCACGGGGGTCTTGTCCTGATGGCCTCCTGTGCCCAGCCCGGGGCCAGCACGTGCTGGAGGAGGGAGGAAAGGTGGACTGGATGAGGGACCCTTTGTGCCGGGAGACTTTGCAGACCACCGGCTTTGGGGAGTGGGAGCCTGCCCATGCCTCTGAGTGGGGCACCCTGGTTGCCTGCCCAGCCTGAAACGTGAGCTGAGTCATAGCCAGCCTTGTCCCGCAGGTCTTGTCCCGTTGGGGTGGCCCATGGCCTTGGAGGGTGCTCGATGGGGCTGAACTGGACACACCTGTGGAGAGAGCTTGGCGCAGGCGTCCTGGCTGACCCTGCCCTTCTCTTCCCTTCTCATAGCTCCTCCCTCAGTGGGGAGGTGCGGGAGGTGCAGGGAGCCGGCAATAGTATCTCTGGAAGGAGATGATAACTTGTTCAAATAGCTCCCCATTGTTGTCAGTCACCCCGCCCCCCACCCCCCGGCTTCTCATCCGTCCTAGTTGAAGGCATTGGTGCCCAAGGCAGACTGGGCCCGAATCATTGTTAGAAGTAACAACAGTGACTCGCTGAGAGCCCACGTCAGGCATGTCCTTGCTGCTTGTCACTGGGACTGTGCAGCTGGTGGGACCCAGCGCTGTCCTCAGGTCCCCCAGTGAGTGAGTGGGGATTGGCTGTGAGTAAAGGAAGCTGAGGATGTGGAGGGAGCATAAAGGAAGTGCCAATGAAGCCCAGGGGTGCAGAAGGATCAGGGAAGGCTTCCAGGAGGAGGTGACACCAGGACCATGTCTTCAAGCATGAGCAGAGGGTAGCAAGCCCACGGGTTTTTCAGCGTGAGGCTTGTCAGCGTGAGCAGGGGTGTGGAGGAGGCCCAGCCTGGGGCATGGGGTGCGAAACAATTGCTGAGTTAGAGGCCAAGGGGCAGAGGGGCCTTTTAGAGTGGGAGGAGGTGAGGCAGAGGGAAGGAGAGAGGGGCAGGACTGAGGCTGGGACCCTGGCCCGGCAGGGAGACTTCTGGGTCACGGGCCGGGCTGGGCAGTTGACTCCGCATTGACGGTAGGGCCCACCACTGCTGCCAGGCCTGTGCTGGCCCGCAAGAGCCCCCGGGACTGCTGGCCTGGTGGGGCCGACACCCAGGCGCTAGGCCAGGCCTCGGTGACACCAGGGCACTGGCGGTGTCCTGGGAGGACAGCACTGTGGTTGGTGCTCTGACACAGCGAGGGTCCTGAGTTGGCAAGACAGGCGGGTAGCCAGGGCCGAGGGGAACTGGGGGACCTGGGCTCAGTAGGGGTGGGGGAGGGGTGGCTGAAGAGTGCTGATGGGACCCACGGTGGCAATGGCATGCCGGCTAGATGGCGGGTGTCGTGGGCTGAATGGTGTCCCCTGAAGAGATGTTCTTCCCCTGATGGGAGCTGGCCTAATCCAAGCACTGGTGTCCTTAGCGGGGTGGGGAGGGCGGTCTGAGACGCAGGCACGCAGAACAGCAGGCCGTGGGGAGATGGAGGGGTGCCGCTTCACCCCAGAGATTGCTGGGAAACACCGGGCAGGAGGAGAGGTCTGGGCCCACTCCCCTCCCGGCTCTGGGAGGAGCCAGCCTGCACCCCCCCCCCCCCCCCCGACCTGGTTGTGGCCCAGGGATACCACTCTCAGACTTCTGGCCTCTAGAACTGAGGAAAATACGTTTTTGTTGTCCTGAGCCACCCATGTTGTGACAATTACTGTGGCAGCCTGAGGAGACAGAACGGGATTTCTAGTCTCTGAATCTTACCCCGAGAGGTCTGTGTTGCCCGGGGCTCTGGCTGCCCCGAGCGCCCCGCACGCTCACAGGGGTGACCGCATTGTGCCTGCTCCCGGCGCTGGAAGCAACGGCACTGCCCTCTGGGTGCGCTCACCTCCTGGGTCAGGCCGACTGGGTTTGGTCCGCACTCCAGCAGGGGCTGCGAGCCACCTGGGCCAGCGCCTCTGTTGGCACCACGTGATGTCGCGTGGCACAGTGGGCCTGGCCTCTGTCCCCTCCAGCTCGGGGACCCCTCCCTCGGACCCGGAGCCTGGTGGTCCTGCCCGCCCGCTCGCAGGCCCCACCCCCACACCTCCTGCAAGTTGGGTGTCTGTCACGCCCCTCGGGACTCATGGTTGCTAAGAAGGTGGTTGCTTGGAACACTTAACCTAAAATTAAAACGTGCCTTTCCACTAAAAAAGGACCCTTCCCAGAGCCAGCCATTCTCTTTAAAGCCACTGTCAGGGGGGTGAAGACCAGAAGAGAGGCTCGCCCTTCTTTCTGTGAAGCCTTTTACCAAATGTAAAATGAGTAGAGAGAAATTTCAGGCCTGGAAGGAGGTCAGGGAAAAAAAGACTGTATTTTCTGAGTCAGGGACAGGCACCCCGCTGGGGAGAGAGGTTCATGGTTAGAAGCCAGCCCCTCTGCATGGGCCTCGGCCCCCCACGCCGAGGGGAACCCAGGGTTGTGTCCAGTAGCGGTGTCCTGTCCAGCACCCGTTCCCTCCCTGTCAGTGTGTTCACGCCCGGGCCTGACGCCGGCGTGTGACGGGGCAGACACAGGAGGGTGAGGCGCAGCCCTTGCTAAGGGAAGAGGGCATTTCCACGGCAACAGCAGGCCGAACCCCACGGGGCGAGGCTGCTGTAGGAAGTATGGTCACAGAGGCGGGCGGTGTTGTGGCAGCCTGCTGTCTGTCACCGCGGCCGGTCCAATGTACGCCGGAGAGCTGAAGGAGACAAGCTAAGGCGAGCTGTAAGCCTCTGGGCTTGTGTGCCAGTGGGCCCCCAGAGTGGAAGCTGCTGGTGCATTCCGGGAGGTGGGGCGCCCCACCCTTACGGATACATGGGAGGACACAAAACAGGCGCAAATGCTCGACGGCGACGACGAGACGCACCCACAGCGTCACCCAGACCAGGGAGACGTGAGTTCTCAGAGAGGCAGGCGGAGGAGGGACGGGACTGCAGGCTCGCGGCCTGGTGGGACCAGCAGGAAGCCTGAGTGCCATCCCTCCTCTCTTCCCGTGGTGGTTTGGTCTCCCAGAGGTAGACCCTGAGGTAGGAGCGGGGGAACCAGCGGGGGGCTGTGCTGGCAGCGAGCACAGTCAACTGGCCCCCACTGTGGGCACCTGGGGCTCTGCTGCTCGGGGGCTCCGGGAGACAGCATGGGGCACGCGCCGGGCTTGTGTGCACAGTTGAGGGGCTAAGTGAGAGGCCCTCTGAGAACCTCAGAAGCCACCAGATGAGACACAGGGTGGGGTGGGGGTGGCAAAGTTCTCCCGCCAGCATGTGCCCTCCGGTATCTGCCTGAGAGCCAGTCTGTCCCTGGGTCACTCAGGGTTCATTACTCGGGCCTGCAGGAGCAGGGGCAGCTTGTTAAAGGGTCAAGAATGCAGTTCTGGGACTGGACATCCAGGGTAAAATCTGGCTGTCATTTGAAGCTGCGTGACGTGGGGCAGGGTCCCGGCTTCTCTGACCCTCAGGGTCCCGTCTGCAAACCGCTCGGGCGGTGTGCCTCCTTTCAGGCTGCTCCATCGTAGTGAACTTGGGGCCTGGGATGGGGTGGGGACCCAGGGACCCAAAGGAGCACCGGCCTCCATGGCTCCCAGGCCTGGCCGGGGAAGACCCCTGCCAGGCAGAGCGGCCCCGCGCCTCCGCCCAGTTTTGATGTCCTGCACCCGGAGTCCCCATGCGGCCAGCGGTCAGCACGCTATCAACCTGACAGTCTCCCCTCCCGCGGCCCTCCCCGCTCCCTCCCACTCCTGGCGCCCAGTCACTGCCCAGTCGGCCTGAAAACAGCTTCCTTTCTGTGCCCTTCTGGGACGCGGGGCTGTGAAAGACTGAACTGCAGAAGCACGGGTTTGGGGCTGTTGGACTACGGTTCCCCTTCACTTACCTGTCATCGGGGGGAGGGCTTGCTCGTCCGTCCGTTCGTTCATTCCTTAGTTCCTTTGTTCACCTGTTGGTTCGTTCATTCATTTATCCCTCGGCTCATTCGTCCCCTTATTCCTTCGTTCCAGGGCTCCGGAGAGGCCCAAGTCCGTGCTTGTGCGGGCAGAGGGCTGGGCTGCCTAGCGGGAGATGCTTGTCGTGGGCTTGTCAAGGGTCCACGTCCCCGCTGCCCCTTCAGCACCTGCTCCTGCCTCTCCCGCAGCGGCTGCCTCCTCTGAAGCGCGTGTGCTGACCTGCGTTTCCGGGCGTGTGGGGTGTTGAGACGGGGTGGCGTGCCTGGTGCAGGGCGTGCTCAGGGACCAGCAGCTACCGAGGGCGACCCCTCCAGGGCCCCCACTTCTTCCTTCTGATGATCCTTGAGAGAAGCCCTCTCAAACGCCTCGCATCGTTTTCGCTGGCTGCTGACCGCGCCTGGTTCTTGTACCTTGTCGGGTCTCAGAGGCTCATCTGTGACGTGGGCGAGGGTCTCCAGTGTGCTGCTCATGGTTGTGGGCATCCGTGACAGCGTGGCCTGGGACCCAGCAGTTTCAGGGAACACATCACCGGAGGGATGACTCCCATGTTTCTCCGTGTGGCTCGGGGTCAAGAGCACCAGGACCCAGCGGGCAGGAGGAGGGCTGAGGGCGGTCTGGTCACAGGCACTATCCGGTCAAGTCTCTCCAAGTCCAGCGGAGCCTCAGGTTCCCCAGCGGCCCTTTACTGAGCAGCCGTGGCATGCCAGGCACAGCGCCGGACCCCGGGGGAACCCGGGGCACTGGTCTCTGCTCTGTGCCGCGTCCGCCTGGCTGCTGGGCAGCGAGGCTCCGTTGAGGTCTAGACACCTGGTTTGCCCACCTGACTAGTGTTTAAAGCAAACTCAGGGTGGGCAGGCTTCGAGGGAGGGACTGAGGAAGTGGTCTGGGGAGGAGGGAGTGTGAGCCTTGCTGTGGGATGCTGTGACTGTGACGTCACCTCTCCCTGGGGTCTGTTCATCCACGTGTTCTCTCATCCGTCAGCCCTGCGTTGAGCCCCCCAAATCAGGGAGACAAGACCAGGTGCCTCTGAACCAGCACCCACCCCTGCAGTGTAGGGGGTGTGAGGCCCCGGCCGGGAGGCTGAAGTCAGGGCAGTTTCTACTGCTGCCCAGAGGCAAGTCCCCCTTTGTCCGCAGGCCCTGTGGAGAATTTTCTGGAGTGTGCTCCTGCCCCCGGACCCGCCCCCACCTGCAGGCCCCAGAGCTGCACCTGGGACGCCAGTGGGCCCGTTCCTCACCCTCAGAACTTACTCTGCACCCGGGGAGCTTCTGAAAACACCGCCCTTCTTGGGGCCTTCCGCCCCCAACTTCCAGATGATGTCCAGGCTCCCCAACACAGCTGGGGCCCAGTGTCGGAGCTGACGTTGTCTCTATCCGTTCCCTCCCCTCTGGGCCTTTCTCTCAGCCCCACCCTGCAGAGAAGAGCCTCCGCTCACCCCTGTGCCAGACACGGTTCTCAGTGCTGACTCGGAGGCACTCCGTCCTCATCACACCCCGTGGGACACCGAGGCACAGAGAGGACCGTCACCCACCGAGGCCACCCAGCTTGTACGGGGTGTGGCTGGGGTTGGAAGTGAGGACGAGGGCCCTCTGACCCCGTGGCCCCTGGGCGCACTGTCTCCATGGGATGACCGAGGGCCTGGTCCCTGCTCTGGGACTGGAAGCCCCCTGCCTGTGTTAACAGTGCCCGCCCGGGCCCAACTCAGCTGACACCTCCTTCAGGAAGCCTTCTCTGTCCCCCAGGCCTGGTGAGGGTCTCCCCTGGGCTCCCTCAGCTGGTGGAGGGTGGGCGGGCGTGTCGGGAGGGGGGATAGTGGTTGGTGCAAGACCTCATTTTTTGCTTCCAGACACTCAGCTTAAATGCGGCTGCTATGGGAAGGGAGAGGGGGTGGAGGCAGAGAGGAGAGGAGGGCCGGGTGGTCTCACTTACACAGGTTCTGCTGAGGGGAGCAAGCCTTCCAGCGGGGGTTGCTTGTGCCCCCGGCCGTGGAGCGGCCGCCCCTGCCTCCTCCCCAGGGCAGGCGGGTGGGGGCAGAGACCAAGGTGGGTGCAGCCCCGCCCCCCGATACAGGTTTTACCTGAAGAAGACGAGGACGACAGCCCGCACAGGTGGGCAGGCGTCCCAGGAGAGCACAGGGCCTTGAGCATCCGAAATGCCCCTCGGGCTTCGGGGTTCCCAGGCGGGCCGAGGCTCCTTACCCACCTCTGGGAACTATGGTTTGCCTGAAGGTCAGAGGGAGATATCGCTAGATTACATTAGGGGAATGAATCTCTGCCTCTGGCGGACACTCTTGGGGCTGAGCGTCCAACAGCAAAGAAGCCCTGGTGCCCGCATCCCCCGGATCGCCCCCCGGGGGCCCCCCACCGCCCGCTGGGCAGAGGGAGCTGAGGCCCAGGGCGCCTGCACCAGGCCGTCCTGGCTGCACCCTGGGTGGGCCCGGCTCTCCTGCCCACGGTGCCTCTCAGCCTTCCTGGCACCAGGAGGCGAATCTGTCCTGGAGCCTCGGACGAGGAAACTGAGGCCCGGGACCATGAACCCACTTTGCCCAAGGTCACCAGGAAGTAAATTGTAAGGGTAGGACGGGACCGCAGGCAGCCTGACCCTGTGGTGCCCGAGGGCTGCTCTTGAAACTTCCCTGAAGAATGGAGCACTTTCAGGGCCAACCCGCAGGTCCTCGGTCACGTCCATTCTCACTGAAGCCGGGGGTGGCCACCCAGCCACCTTTCCTAGGTGAGGAGACTGAGGCTCGCTGAGTGGTGCTCAGGGCCACCAGCCTGTGCGCTCTCACCCCCTTTCGACAAGCACCGCCCGGGCAGCAGCGCTGACTGTACCTCTGAATTCCGTCACGCACCCCGGGGCGACTCTGATTACAACCCTGGAGGGGACTGGCTGCCCTGGCTCTGGGAAGGGGCAGGCATGTCATCCTCGGGGCCAGCCTTGCACCCCGCCGGCCCCTCCGGGGGAGCAGGGTGCTGTGGTTCCTCCTGGCCCTGGTTGCTGGGCGGGGGGGGGGGGGGGGGGGTGTGCGGGCAGGGTGCTTCCCAGCGCAGCTCGGGGTCACTCACTGAGTTTGCACCGTCGGGCAGTGGGCCCGTCCTTGTGCCCGTGTGACGGACGGAGGACCCGAGGCTTAGTGAAGCTCAGCGAGTCGCTCCAGGTCCTGCAGCAGTGGCAGGGCGCCGGCCCAGCTCCCCTGCGAGCCTGTGCCCTTCACCGCAGCCCCCCCTCCCCTGAGCGCCCTGGACCCCAAGCGCTGGGTCAGTGCTGGTGTTTGCCTGTGTGGGGATTAACACCCTGAACAGGATGCGGTCCTCCCAATCACACACCGTCACGTGGCTTTGCCCCAGTTGCTAGAAAGCGTGGGAGAGGCCAGGGGTCTCGTCTGGCCCTAAGTGCGCTGCTCACCAGGCCGGCAGCTTCCCGCAGGTCTGGTCTGCCTGCTGGATGACGCGTCAGTGGGGCAAGGCCACGTGGGTGCTGGCTTCACGATGTTTGGGGTTCCAGCTACACGAGCTCCGGAGACCCAGGGATGTCCCTCCCCCCTTCCCTGCTGCGGGGCCAGCATTCACGGGGACACGGGGAGCACAGGTAGCGCCCGGCCCTATGCACCGTCTTACTGCTGCCAACGCTTCCTCTTTTCCTTCTAGTTAAAAATTCAGAAGTGTATCGTGAATTATCGTCGGCGGATGCTGTCTGATTAGTTTTGGGTGTACAGCACGGTGATTGGATGAGTGTGTACCTTATGAAGTTCGGGGCCCACTGTCACTGTGCACTGTTACTATGACATCGCCGCCGGTGTTCCCTCTACTGCACTCCACAGCCCCGGGACCCCTTAGGACCTGGAAGTTGTTACCTCCCCTCTCGACCCCTTCTCCTGTCCCGCCCGCCCCCAATGCCCGCGCCTGTGGCAGCGTCTCCGTTTCCAGTCTCTGTGAGTTCCTCTGTTTTGTCTGTTTGTTTGGTTTTTTGGATTCCACAGATGACTGGAATCATACAGTGTCAGTCTTTCTCCGTCTGATTTATTTCCGCCAGCACAGCAGTTTTAGGTCTGTCGATGCTGTCGCGATGGCGAACTCTGGTCCTTTTTCATGGCCGAGTAATATTCCACCGGATACGCACCACCTCTTCTTCACCCACGCGTTGAGAGACGGACTCCTAGGCCGCTCCCATGTCCTGGCTGCTGTGAATAACGTGGCGAGCACAGGGGTGCCTGTGTCTTTATGGGTTAGTGTTTTTGTTTCCTTAAGATAAATACCCAGAAGTGGAATCGCTGGATCATATGGTAGTTCTATTTTTAGTTTTCTGAGGAAATTCCATGCTGCCTTCCACAGCGGCTTCACCAGTCTGCAATCCCACCGACAGCGCACGAGGTTCCCCTTTCTTCACATCCTCACCAGCACTTGTTGTCTGTTGTCTCAGTGATAAAAAGCTCTTTTCAAAGCGGATTAGTCAGGAAGCACTTGCAGAGAAAGGAGACCCATGTAGCTGGCTTTCGTGGGAGGGGGTCTAACACAGGGATTACCTGCTCCCAAAGTCCTTGGAAAGGCTTGAGGAGCAAGCCCAAGATTTCCAAGATCGAGCATCTAGAAAACCCTGCAAAATTGGCTGCGAGTCTGTGCTGCCCAGGCCACCACAGGAGGCCAGCAGCCGGCGAGTTCCTGTCCACAGAGCCTCCCGTGCTGGCCGCCACCCGCCTCGCACACCACCTCTCCGCCCGCCCCGGCTCAGGGACTCAGCTACTCTTTGCTCGGAGAGCTGACATTGCAGCCACACCCGAGCTGCAAGGGAGTCCTGGAAATGTGTCTAAATTGTTTTCGTTTACCCCTGCACCCTCTCCTTGGTTTTGGTTTTTTACAAAGACGTAAAAGCAGCATAAAAGTGAAAAAAGCAAGAAAATAAGGGGGAAAACCAAGATGGAGGCACAGCCAGGTTCGGCACATTAACACTCGCGTTGAGCCGCAGATTTGGCTCTGGGCTTCCTCGCAGCTAAAGAAGGAGAGGTGACCAGATGCAAGAAAACAGGTTGCTCAGGAGATCTTCCCTGTGCTGAGCGGCAACCCTGTATCCTTGCGGGAAATGTGGTCGTCGGTCTCATTGGGCTGTTACGTGGAATGGCTTAAAATGCACTTTGGGGGCTTCGTCCCCCAATCACTGGATGGCTCTGTCAGAGACAAGACAAAACTGTTTTTACTTGTCAGCCTCGCAGACGGAAGCAGAGTGCAGGGTCACCCTGGGACAGCCTGCACCCCGGTCTCCAGATGCGACTGCTGTTTTGGCGAGAAACCCTTCTCTCTCTGGAGGACCATCGAGGTCTGCCTGTTGCTACTCGGCAGTGGGGCGGGCTGACGCGTCCGCGGACCTCTCTCTTGTCTGTGTGGCTCCTTGTCGGGGTATCAGCATCATCTAACTCACTGAATTCAGCAGTGCCCCCAGAAACCTCGGTCCCTTTATCCTGTCCCCTCCTGGCCTCTCCCCTCCGCCTCCCGGCAGCTCAGGGCTTTCTCTGGAGTGCCTTGGCCTCCGCTGGGCTGTGGGTGGGCTACACTGCCCTCTTGTCAGGCCGCCTCGTTCTTGCACGCCCGCACACTTGTGGCCCCTCGAGCCAGTGGTGTGGGCAATGAGTGGCAGCCTGGCAGTCCCTGGCGAGTTACTCTGTTGGGAACAATTGTGGCAGTTTGTCCTTGTCCCTTCCCTTCTGGCATGAATCCTGGCGAACTAATTGCTGCGGTGGCCCTGGAGGCTTCGGGGCTGTGCCCTGGTGGGGGCTGGGCGTTTGCTGCCTCCTTGCTTTTCCTGCCAGAAGTGAGTCCCAAGGGGCCACATGCGGGAGGACCGGCAGTGACTGGGCCAGAGCGGAGGGTGCTCTCCCGAGTGCGGCCCGTGCTCCCACATGGGGTCGCTCTGCGCCCAGAGAGGGACGTGTTTGCTGACGGGGAGAGGTCAGGTAGCCGCTGTGCCTGTGCCCCTGGCCTGGAGGGCCTTTGTCTTCTCTCGCACATTTCAGTGCCAGCATGAAGTGATTCTAGCACTTTCCAGAGGCTCAGAGCTTCGCCAGAACCGTGGACATGTTGAAACCCACCCCCAACCCTTTAACGAGTAGATTGCACTATGATATTTGGGGGGAAATACTGGGGTTTGAGTGCATAAGCCCGGGTACTACCTTGTTAATTCTGAATGCAGAGAACTTGGGATCTCAGGGTATAAATGAACTCAGCCCGTGAGATTGGATTGTTTGGTGCCATGAACTGTTCTGACTTCACGAGCATGTGGCTGTATACTGTAGGGATCAGCAGGCAGCCCGATCCGGACTTAGCTCCTCCAGCAGCCACGTGGTGAGCCTAGGAGCTGGGAACGAAGGGCAGCGGCACTGGTCTGGGGACAGCACTGGCCACGTCGTGGCCTAGGCCCCCAGGTCGGAGGCGTCCTTGGCTTGTGGCCACCCCAGTCTCCATCTCCGTCTTTATGTGGCCTCCTCCTCCTCTGTCATCTCTGTGTTTCTCTTATTAGGATGCTTGTCCTGGGGTTTAGGGCCCCGTGGATAATCCGGGATGATCTCTCTTCCGTATCCTTCTCTAACATCGTAAGGTCTGCAGACACCCTTTGTCCAAATAAGGTCGCTTCGCAGGGTCTGGGCACTAGGACGTGGACACACCTTTTGCAGCGGACACTGTTCAGACCCCCACACCTGCGTGTCACCCCACACACCGCCCAAGAGCTCCGTGGAGGGCCTGGCCTGAGTGGTGGGTGGTTTGCATTTCCGGCGTGGAGCACAGTTGCTGCAGAGCCCTGCCCTCCTGAAGCTGTCTGTGCGCTTTGCCGCCAGCCCCGCAAGTCTGTGACAGCTGGCTGCGTGTGTGGGGACGGGCAGTCCCCTGGGGCTCGCGCCTCCCGCCTCACGGGAAGACCAGACTGGCAGCAGAACCTTCCAGAGCATTCCGACCCCATCAAGTCCCTTTTTCTTTTGGTCTGGCTCCCACAGCAGAGTCCCGAGGGGGCCGGGAGCACGTGGGCCAGCGGCTGTCAAAGCAAAGCTGAGAGCAAATGAAAGACTCCCGCTGAGGCGCGAATCCCTCAGAGGTGCGTTCCGCCCTGAGGGAGGGGCGCGCCAGGGGCGGGCCACACTGGCCACGCTGTCATGGTTGCCTCGAGGAGGCACCTTGTCTGTGCCCCATGGGAGCCGGCCGCCCCCCACGCTCCTCCAGGCACCCCTTCCCCCACCCGATGAGCTTGTAAACAGTCTCCTGGAGTGAGCTGCTGGACGGCCCAGGCCCATGTTTATTCTCACTGCCCAGCCCAGACCCTCATGTCCTGTGGGAAGACCCTCCTTGTTCTGGGGGCTATGGGGACCGTATGAGCAGAATCAGCCTGTGCCTGGGGACAGGCCAGGGAGGGGGGCACCTTGGGGAACAGAGAGGAAGGGGGAGCAGGAGAAAGGAGACGGCCTGACATTTGAGATGTGCCCTTCCCCGGGGCCACGGGCTAGGCAGGACACAGGGCGGCAGGCTGGCCTGGCCTGGAGCTGGGGCTGGTTCTGGGGCCAAGCTGGGGCCAGAAGGGACACGGCCATCCCTTGGCCCCAGGCCAGCACCCACAGGGCACTCCTGGAGGACACAGGCCCAGGGAGGGGCTAGCTCATGGGTGCAAAGGGCCCAGACAGAGCTGGGACTCTAACCTGGGGCTCTTGCCATCTGGCCTGGCACGTGTTCATGGGCCTGAGCTGAGCAGGGCGGACCGGGGTGGAACAGATACTAAGGCAGGCAGCCTGGGGTGGGGGCCTTGGGTCTCAGACCGCAAAGACCGGGTGCTGCTCTCCAGGCGTCGGAAGGCTGTGAGAGGAGAGTGTTCTGAACGGGGTTTGGGAAGGCAGTACGGGTGCTCGAGAACGCGTCTGAGTGGGAGGGACAGGACAGTGGCGCGCGGGGCAGTGGGAGGAGTTGAGGGCATCGGCATGTACCTTTCTTGCTTGAGGTGGCTGTGGCCCAGCCTGGGAATTGCCTCCTCCAGGAAGCCCTCCCTGTTCTCCTCTGGGTCCCCTTCTGCCTGTGCTGTCCCGGGTCCAGCCTTCTGGGGAGTTTCCTTGGGGGGGGGGGGGTCTCATGTTTTGCCCAGAGGCTGGCGTGAACGAACATTCGTTAAGTTTCCTTAGTGAATGACCATCTAGAGAAGGACCCACGGGGAAGAAGAGCAGGTTCTGGGTGCGAGAGGCTGCTGACGGGGGACTGTGAGCCCTGGGCAGAGCCGCAGGGTGCTGAGGCTCCTGGGCAGCTGACCTGGACCTTCCTGGACCCTTTGTGGGAGCTACTCAGTGGGCTCACAGGCTGGCATTTGTGCCCAGAAAGGAAGCTGGTGACTGGAGGTGGGGGACTGGGGGCACGTTGTCCTTGGATGGGGGCGGAGGGGGGTGACACATGAGACTCTTCTCCTTCAGGGATTCCCTAAATCGCGCTCACTTGCCTTTAGCAGGAGGACACGCAGCTGGGCTGGGGCTCCTCTCTGCCAGCCTCTGGAGAGAAGGTCTCATTTTACAGGTTTAGAGTTCATCCAGTATGTTATTTGTCTTTTCTTTTTTTTTAAAGAAAGATACTACAATACTGGTATTGACTGCCTTTAATTTGACACTTGACTGAGAGAGAAGAAATAGCTTCTCGGGAATTCAGGAGTGCTGACTGGGTGCGGGTTGTGGTCTTCCTGCCGGAGGGGATAAGAGACAGCCCAGGGGCCTAATTTGAGGGGGTTGTCACGTGGAAGGTAAGGCCGCTTCTCTCACTGTTTTTAAAAAACAGTTTCTTGTTTGGAGGAAGGTATTTACAGTGGCCGCAGAGAAGCGGAATCGCGTCCCCATGCAGAGCCGTCTCTGGGGCTGTGTCCAGCTGCCCCAGCCGTGCCTGCGGCAGAGGGGGCTCCCTGATCTGGCTCCCGGAGGCTGGGCCCTTGATGGAAGCCAGTCTGCGCCATTCGGCACCATGAGGCGCTTCTAGGCAGCGGTCCCCAGGGCTCTGGTGCAGCGCTCAGAAATTCTGATGTGCAGGATATTAATTAGCGAGTTACTGTGAGGAAAAACTTGATGAATTAGCCAGAGGAGTTGTCGTCCACGTTCTCCAGATGGGCACCGGAAGGAAACAATCCGACTGGGCCGTGAGCGCCGGATCCTCTGCCTTGGGACCCTGGGGCACCTCCGCCCCCTGCGTCTGTGTCAGGGTGCCCTTGGTGGGGGGGTCTCGGCCGCCTTCTCCGGACACCCTGTAAGACTCCTGTTGTTTTGGAGGCGGGCGGGGGGTGAGGGGGTCTGTCTCGGTGAGCTCAGACTGCTGTAACAATGAGCCGTGGACGGGGGGCTCCGACAGCAGGCAGGCATTTCCCACAGGTCCGGAGGCTGCAAGTCCAAGGTCAAGGTGCAGGCCGACTGAGGCTGGTGCTGCTGAGGGCTCTCCTCCCAACTTGCAGATGCTGCCTTCTCACTGTGCTCTTGCATGGCAGAGAGCGAGTTTTCTCTCTCCCTCCTCTTCTAAGGCCACGGTCCTATTGGTTCAGGGCCCCCCTCGGATGACCTCATGTCACCTCGACCCCCTCCTGCAGTCACAGTGGGGCTTAGGTCTTCAACATTTGAGTTCTGCAGGGGATGCGGTTTGTCTCCTGCACTGTTGGCAGGAGTCCTTCTGGCTCGAGCATCGGCCACCCAGCCCAGGTGCCACCGCCTTCAGGGAGCCTCCCCTTCTCTCCTCTGGGTGTCCAGGGCGCCCTGTGCTGTGCTGGGCTTGATTAGTCAATTCGCCCTGTGCCCTCTGCGCTGGACACTAAGCTTAGATTTCGGGGTGGGGGGGGGTAACGATGGGAAGGCACCGCCCATCCGGGGTGGGTGACACACCAGCATCTGCTGTCCTGGAAGCCCAGGTGGTATTTAGGGGCTACTCCTGCAGATTTTGGCTGCTTTCAGGATCAGCAGTTGAGCTCCCCTGATTCTGTGGTTCTCCATCCTTTCTGGGCCTTTGTCTCTCTGCCTGGGACGGCCTCCTACCCTTCTCTTTGGCCCACCTCTCCTTGGGATTCGCCTGGTGTTTCCTCCTCCAGGAAGCCTTCCAGAGTGTGTGACCTAGAGCTCACCGCACTGTCTTCACTGCTTCAGTGCCTCGCTGCGAGGTCTGGCTCTCATCCCCACGGCGTTCAGTGCCCACCGCCAAGTGGGTGCTCAGTGAATACTTGTTGACAGAAAGAAGCCTCCCCGACGCCGGGAACAGTGCCCGACACTAGTGGGAACTCAATAAACGTTTGATGAATTGAATTCCCTGAAGTCGGCACTGCAGATCAGCAGTAACTGCCGGAGAGACAGAGCATAGTTAATAAAGCCTTCCCCTACCCGGGGCATTAGTAAAATATCGCAATTTATGTAAAGCTTTTCATTGCCACTCTGCGGGGACCCTCCCCTGGCATTAGCACTTTTCAGCCTGGTTTCCAGGATAAGAGCCTTGGCCAGCAGGGGAGGGTGTGGGAGATGAACACAGGCTATTTGCACATCTCAAGTGGGGACCAGGTCCCCCAGATGCTGCCAGCCCTGCCGGGCCACTGAGCTCACGCACGCCTGCGGAGGACCCTCACCACATTCCTTACTGCCATTGTCACCTGGGGCCACTGGACTGCACCGGGGAGAAGGACAAGTGCCCTCTGGTTGCCAGAGGTGGCCCCTGATACTCCTGGGAGCCTGGGGGAGGGCACCCCAGGGGCGTGGGGGTCTGCCTCTGCCTCCTCCAGGGCTCTGGTGGGGCCTGACCCCAGGCTGGTGGGAAGCTGATGGCTGAGCTGGGTCAACCCCCCCAGCATTCAGCCCCCGGGTGTCTGGGGTTTGATGGGAATTACCGGAGAGTCTCGCAGGGCTTTGTCCCCAGCTGTCACTGGGAACCTGGGCATGGGACCAGCAGGACCGCAGACCTGCAGCTCAAGGGAACAAGCGCAGAGACAGCCCGCCCCCCGGATCCCACGAGTGTCTCATGCAGCATCTCCTCTCACCCGTGGTTTCGTTTCCCCCTGGGGTTTCAGTTACCTGTGGTCAACCGTGGTCCGTAAATATGAAACGGAAAATTCCAGAAATAAACAATCCGTAAGTTTTAAATTGTGTGCCGTTCTGAGTAGCGTGAACGGCTCTCTCGCCATCCTACTCTGTCCCGCCGGGACGGGAGTCATCCCTTCGTGCCTACTGCGTGGTGACGGTTAGGCACCAAGCTCCTGCAGGGAGGGGGCACCCACCCTCCCCGCCCTGGGGGCCCTGCTTCCGCGCCTTGCGTGGATCTCATAGCATCATTGACGGAAGCTCGCTCTTGGAAGGACCCTCGGGGTCTCTTGGTCCCACATTCCCACTGGACAGATGGGGAAACTGAGGCCTGGGAAGGAAAAGGACTTTCTGGGAACGGCCACTGTGACTCAGCGGGAACACGGAGACCTGAACCCCTGCAGACTCCCCGGCAGTGATCGCCCCGCGCTATCGTGTGTGTGTGCGTGTGTGTGCGTGCGTGTGCGTGCATGCGGGGCCGGTCTCAGGGCCGCTTTACCAACTGAAGTGGCTGTGGCAAGTGGCCGCTACTTTGTCCCTCTCTCAGTGAGTGGAGCCCGAAGGTGTGCTCCGACCCCAGCAGCGCCATGGGCACGATGAGGCGCGGGCGGACGTGGCGTGGACGCTGACGGTCTAATGTCTCGGGCAGTCATTTGCCCACACCCGGCGTGGGAGCTGCTGGAGGGAGCGCAGGTGTGGGGACAGCGTTTGCCCGGGGCTGGGAGGGCGCGGGCCGAGGCCCACGGCTGGCTCGGGGAGCGGCTCAGTGAGTGTGGGGCTCAGGGGCTGTTCCAGGCAGAGGGACGGCGCGTGCGAAGGTCCCGAGGTGCCGATGGCCGTGGCGTTCGGGCAGAGGCGGCTGGAGCGGACCAGGAAGGAAGCAGAGTGGGGTGACAGGCAGCGAGTGGAAGCCGGCGGAGGTCTACCAGCTGGATGCGCGAGGTCAGGCTTGCTTCTCCTGAGACCCCACCGGTTGCAGGGGGCAGACTGGTGACCTGGGACCAGGGCGGGAGCCAGCCGGGCCCAGGCCAGGGTCTTGGGGAGGGGGTGGAGCAGAGAGCCCACCAGGAGAAGCCACGGGGGACGATGGTGGGCTGGAGGGCAAGAACAGACTTCCAGAAGGAGCCCAGGTTTCCGGCTGGATGCAGTCCCTTCCTGGGAGAGAGGAGTCCTATGGGGTTTGAGGGCCTGGGGATCAGGGCGACGTTTCTTCTATGGCTGCAGAAACGCCTGGGTGTGCCCCTAAGCGCGTGGTGACCTGTGTCCGGAAGGAGTCAGGGCCGCGCCAGGGCCGGCACCTTAGTCTCCGGGGCGAGACGAGGGAGGTGATGGAGACGCCACAGGTCCGCTGTCCCCATCACCGACATGTGCTCTCACAGTTGCAGCCTCACATTCCTACTTGTGGGCTGAGGAAGCTGATGCACGGAGAGGGGGCCGAGAGCGTTGTCCCAGGTCATGTGACTCGAGTAAGACAAGCCACTCGACCTTCCAGCCTCCACGCTGGTCACACGGGGCTGAGGAAAGGGGCAGGAGACACGGTGGGGGTGGTGGTGGTGGTGACAACGCTCCCCACCCCGAGAATGCTCTGGGAGGATGCCAAGCCCCTCGGGGCCGGTACTTTCCTGGGGACCGGACCAAGCCTGCAGCTGAGTGGGGCCTGGGACTCAGCCATCTCAGCGTCCTGTGTGTGCTGGGGCCTCCCAGTCCCGCAGAGACCAACACGCTGAGTCCCCTCCTCGAGGGAAAGGTTCCAAGGCATTTCCTGTCACTTTGGTACCTGAGTGCTGGGAGATAAGAAAAATCAGTACAGCCACAGACTCACCTGGGTCGGGGGACTGGGGTCGGGGCCCCATGTGCCTTTAGGAGAAAAAGTCGTGTGCTCTGGGCTCTCCCCGTGCACTTCCTCTGTTAACACGGATGCAGCTTGTAGAAGGGAGGGGGGACATGGCCGATGAGGGGGAGCTGATGAGCGGGGGGCCTGGGGGCCAGTGGGGCCTGCTGGGTGGGCCAAAGTTGGGAGGGGCCGGCGGGCTCCGGTCCACCATCTCCTTCCCAGAGAAGTTGTCCTGGTGACGAGACCGAAGACGAAGGTGGCGTAGAGCCCACACTGGCCATGAAATTTGTCAGTGAGCTGAATTACTTTCCCCAGAAGACGCTTACAAATTAAAAAGACAGGTAGAGCGAGCTTTTTGGAAAGTATGGAAAGGCAGCCAGAGTGACGGTAGCCCTGCCTGATCGTTGAGGGCAAATTTCCTTCCAGTCTTTCTTCTTTTTAGGTGTCTGCCATTAAAACAGGAGTTGGGGTTTTCCTGAGCACGCACACTGTGTCCCGACTTAATTTTCACCTGGTTTCGTGTCACCCAGGTTCCCCACACTCCCCCACCCACATTCGATCACCTGTCCCCTGGCTGGTGGTGTTTCCCGATTCTCGAGGGTGCAGTTAGGGCCGCTTCCCCAGGAGGGGGTCCTAGAAGTGGCACTGCTTGTCAAAGGGGTGAACCTTTTGGGGATCCGGGAAAGCCGCCTCCTGCTTCCTGGAGGGCTGTGGGGGGGCCCCAGAGCCTCCCCCAGCTGCTGGCGGTGACCCTGGGGCCCCGGCAGGCAGCCCCCCGGCCGCAGCGGACAGGCTGCCTTCCTCGGGAGCAGACACACCCGCATCAGCTCAGTTCAGACAGGCGTCTCCCCTTGGCACTGTGGGTGCTCGTGGTTTGGGCAGGCTGTCCTCCCCCAGCAGGTCGGACTGGGGCCGGCCTGGCCGCCGGGTCGGCCCTCCTTCCGGGCGGTCCGCACATCCAGTTAGTGCTGCTGACTCCCGTTCGTTCTGCCGACGTGCTCAGAACTCCACGCCGGAGGCAGCGGTGGGGGACGGTGGGCTGTGCTCAGCATCGAATGTGTGTACACGTGAGTGTACACACACATGCACACACGTGTCTCCGACATGTGGCACTTGAGACAGAGGTGGTCTTGGAGGCTGGGGACTCCTGTGGGCAGATGCAGGGTGGGGCTTCCCCAGAGCAGAGGCCTGTGTGGGCGCTGGGGCTGACCCACGCCAGGGCTGACCCACACCAGGGCTGAGTGTCGGGGGTGCCAGGAGCCAGGGAGGGGCAGCGGGGGGTGGTCCAGGACCAGGCGGCACGGCCGCGTGCCCAGGGCCTCCTGGCTGGCCGGGACCCCCTGCCCAGGGTGACAGGCCTGGGTGACAGGGAGTGTTTTTGGTTTTAGTCGTTGAGTGTCCTGGCCCGTGTTGTTTGCACATAAACCCTGTACAGCCTGTGCGTGCCCCCCCCCGCCCCTGCTCCCCCAGGATGGAGACCTGGACGTGCCACTGAGGCCTTCTGGGAGGGGCGGGGGGCCTGCAGGGCCTCGGTGTGGCCTCCAGCACTGTGCAGGGAGCACCCACCCCACCCCACCCCTGGGGTAGAGGGGCGCAGGGCTCTGCAGCTCTGGATGGGCGGACCTTCCCTGCCCTCTGGGCCCAGCCAGCACTTCCCAGGGGAAAGCTCTTCCTCCCCCTCCTCCCCCTTCCTTCCAGTCCTCTTCCACCCTGGTCCCTTCCCCTCCCCTCTCTCTCCCCCCTCTTCCTCCTCCCTTCCCCACCTCTCCCCCTTTTTCTTCCCTCTCTCCTTATCCTTCTCCTTCTCCCCTCTCCCCCCCTTCCCTCTCCCTCTTTCTTTTCCCCTCCCCGCCCCCTCCCCCTCCTCTCCTCTCCTCCTCTGCTCTGGAGACACCCTCTGGCCACCCACACAATGAGGCGATTGTGAAGCCAGCGCTGCTGCAGCCCAGGAACATGGTGGAGGCCTGATTTCCATGAATAATCAGACTCCACGCAGGGCCCTGCGGGCGGGCAGCAACCTGAGCTCGGGCGGCCTGCCGGGTGGTTTGCTCTGGGGCTTTGTCTGAGGATGCAGAGCCCCTGGCCAGGCGCCACGACGCCTCCGCAGTGGGGGTGGGGGGCAGGGATGGAGCAGCCGTGCCTGGTTGACACCCGGCCTGGGGGTGGTGAGGACCGGATGGAGCCCTCTGCCAGGACCTGTGGGTGGGGAGTGCGGGGGGGCTGGGCTGCACACCCTCGTGCTGGGAGCACGGTTCTGTCCTCCTCACTTGGGATGGTGGCCGTGGGCGTGGGGGGGCACACCCAGCATTGGGTGTAGCACACCCACCATTCAAGGGAACACTTCCTGGGGCTGAGCCTCAGTTTCCCCACTTGTCAGCTGGGGGTCCTCACACCTCCCCACGGGGTGGTGGTGGGGCCGCTGGGACGGTGGGTACCTGGTGTCCAGCACAAGGCCGGTGCCCAGTGTGGGTGCTTCAGGGTGGGATGAGAAGCCTCCATGGCCAGTGCAGTTACCAGCTTGCAGATGGAGAGGCACGGGGCCTTCTGTGGGGCTGGCATGTCCCAGCCTGTGGGGACGGCCCTTTGGCCTCGCAGAGGGAAACTGGAACCTAGCGCCCAGCACCCAGCCCTGCGCTGCAGCGACACCTGCTGGCTGGCCCCAGGCTGACCGTGTCCTCTGGGCTTCTGAGGGGGGTGCTCCCTCCTGGTGCCCGTCTTCCCAGCTACCCAGGAAATCCCTGCTGGACCCTGGCTCTCGCAGTCTGGGAGCTGGAGTCTCCTGTACTCCCAGAAGGACACTGCTCTCTCTCCGATGGGGGGGGCCTGGGCAGGGCGAGTGCACTGGCGTTGTTAATGGGGCCAGTGGGCAGGGCTCAGGCTTGCTGGGGGCCTGTGGGGCGGGGCTGTCAGGGCCTTGGGGTTCGGAGAGGGCCCTGGGACACCCAGTGGCCCCTCTCTTTTGCCCTTGACTCTGTACTGATGGAGTGTGGACCCTGGGTAGGTGACCGAATCTCTCTGGGCCTGTTTTCCCATCTTTCAAATGGGAATAAATTGTCAGGGCCATTGTTCTGGGCTGTAGGGAGGGGTGGATGAGCTAACACTTGCTAGACCAGGGCCAGGCCCACTCCTGCAGGTCCACAGCAGAAAACAGCAAACGTTCTAGAGAGGAAGCATGCCTCTTCTTCTCTGTGCTCTCAGTGGCCTTTCTGTTGGGGATGGGGCGGGGGGCACGGTGCCTCCCACCTCGGCCCCCACTCGGTAAAGTCCATGTCTGGCCTGCTGTCCGAGGTGCCTCTGGATTCGCATGAGCTGATGACCGCGGGGGTCCCCCTGCCCTCCACCTCCCATCAGGCCACCCCTCTCCTTGTCCGGGCTCTGAAGGGCATCCCCACCTTCCAGGATGTCAGGGGCTCCCCCTGGGCCTCTGCGCTGCTCAGCTGGGGTTTTTCATGTGTGCCTCTCTCCCTTCTTGGAGGGGGAGGCCCTGTCTGAGTCACCCCAGCGCCCGTCCTGGGGTCCCACATGGTGCCCAGTGGCTGTGGGAGGAAAGACCCCAGAGTCCAGCTGGAAGGGGAAGCCAGGATACCCTCGCCTCCGTCCCGCCACGGGCAGCAGCCCCGTCCCTGTGTGCATGTTGCCTTTGTGTTTGTCCTGCTGGCCCTGCCCCCTGCTGCCCCCTCCCTCCCTGGGGACACTGCTGGGCAGACCTGCGGGCTGGGTTTGGGAGTGGGGCTCCTGCCTCTGCCCTCCCTGCCCTGACAGTGGCCTGGGGCCCTGGGCAAGTGCAGCACCTGCTGAGTGGTGGGTGAGGGCTGGTGCTAAGTGACTGAAGGACTTTCTGGCCCAGTCCCCAGAGCTGTGTGTGTCTGAGGCTGAGGGAGGACCAGAGTCTGTGGTACAAATGCAGAGATAGGAGTCACCGGGGTCGGAGGGGGGGGGTTGTCGGACGTGCCCTGTGAGGCCCCAAGAGCTGGGCCCTGACTCAGGCACCGGCTAGGAAGTGCCTTGGGACTCAGAATGCTGCCTGGAGACCCTGCCCCGGCCCCCCACTTCAGAGGGCCCAGCTCTGCCTTTCCTCAGGCCTCGACCCGCTCTGAGACCCAGAGTCTGTTTGGCCAAGAGAACAAGGCCCTGGAGCTGGGGTCTGCTTCCAGGCCGCACCCGGGAGGCACCGAGCCCTTTGATTCTGGGCCCAGGGGGTCTGCACTTGCTTCCAGGGTCCGAGAAGCCGCCCGTCTGGGTCTCTCCTCCCAGAATGGGCGTGTGGCCGGGGTGCACCCAGACGCCTGAGGGCCGGCCCGAGGCGGAGGGCGGAGGTGCGGAGGGATCGGAGCATGGGTATGCACGTGGGTGCCCACGGGTGTGCGTGCAAGGCCCCACAGGGCCAGGCTGGGGCGCTGTTCCCAAAGCCTGGGCTCTGCGGTGGTTGGGGGAGGCAGGAGCCCAGCTGGGAGGAATGACGAGGGCTGTGATCTTGGAAAGGGTGTCCTAGGAGGTGAGAGGGTCAGGCTGGTCTAGTCTCTCCTGGGGTCTTAGTCTGGCTTGGAGGAGTTCCAAGGCCAGGACGCTTCACCCAACATTGTGGGCGATGGCGGGACTTTTCTTGGGAGGGTGGACAGAGCCTCGGCCAGTGTTCCAACAGATCAGAGACCCAGACAAAGAGACAGAGGTCGGCACACTGGCCAGGACGCCCTGGCCGTCTGGGAGCTGGGTCCCTGGTAGGCAGCATGCTTCTCAGAGCTGCTGGCAGTCCCAGAGGTCGCAGGTTACCGTCACTCCTGTGGAGGAGAGGGATGGCCTGTCTGATTCCAGCTTCGGCGTCCCCCGTACACTTTGGGCATCGTGGGGAAGGAGGAGGGCGGCTTCATTAAGCAAAGGCCGAGCTGGGGCCATAAGCGGATGCCTGTGAGCTGGGGGGTCCTGGGCCCTAGCTTTGTCCCCACTGCATCCAGCACCTGCCACACAGGCACCAAGCCTGCGGTCTCGGATGCGGCTTCGGAAGGCTGCCCCCCTCACACAAGTGTTCGTCCTCCTCTGGGACGAGCCCACAGGGCGGTCATTAAAGTGACCCGCACCACAGGGTGTGCAACAGCACTCCTGCTCACAGAGGGCCTCCTGGCTTCTGCCACCCACCCGGGGCCCCGGGCCCCCCTCAGCACGTAAAGCCTCGAATGGTGGTGAGTGGTGGTGAATGACGGAGAGAAGCTGAAGGAATGAGCAGAGCAGTGGGGACGCACTCCCCGCCGGCTTGCAGGGAGAGAGGGCGGCCTGGCTGGGGTGGCGGCTGCCCTGGCAGCTGGAGGCCGGGCAAGGTGGGGGCCAGCTGTGTGTCTGGGTGGATGGCGGGCTGTGCCCTAATGAGAAGTCAGAGTGGCCATTAGACGTGGCCCAGCAAGGGCGGCCCAGGGCTCGGATCCCGACCAGCTTGCTGCTGCTCTGGCCACGTCCCCACAGATGGCTGTCTCTCTGAGCTCAGTTCCTTTTGGTGTGGATCGCACGGCTCCAAACGGCATTCGTCCTCTGAGGCCATCTGGCCTGGAACATCAGAGAGCAGCTAGTGACAACTTTGCCCCCTTCCTTTCAGATCCAGGCGAAAGCCCCCACATGTCTGTGTGAAGTTCGAGCACATCAGATCCTGGGGAACGTTCTACTCGCTTGATCTGTGTTGTTCTTTCTTCTTCTGGGTATTCGGGAAAGGCACTGGGGGTCTCAGCTCCGAAAGGCGATGCTCGCCCTGGTCGCCTCGTTATCTGATAACAGGGACATCCAGACCCCGGCCAGCCTGCCCCCAGAGAGCCTGCGTTGTGGGTGGGGGCCGCCCTCCGTACATGCCCAGCGGGTGCTGAGTGCCTAAGGAGTCAGGGCTGCTGACAGACCTGCGGGAATGGTTTCCAGGAGCTGCTCTTCCCGTACCAGGGCGCTGGGTCAGCGGGTTGTGGTCCCCGGCTGTGTCAGCGATAATGCTGATTTGGGGAGCACAGTCGACAGAGCACGGGGCCCCTCCGCCCCACAGGGCCAAGCCCTGGCCTGCCTCCTGAGACCCAGGGCAGCTGGAGCACCCCCCCCCCCCCCCCCCCCCCCCCGCCGAGCTGCCTCAGCTGTGGCCTGACTGTTGTGAATCCTCGGGCCCCCCTCCCCCCTCCAGGAGAGTGCGTTTCCGGAAACCACCGAAATGAGGCGAAATGAGCTGTTTCCGTTCTTTTCCCATTAGCTGCTCTGACCTCCCTAACAGGTTCACCCCGCACGTGTTTCTGGATTGTGTTCTCGCTGCCTGGAAGGATGTGGCTAACACCTGAATGCTTTTCCTACCGGGTCGTTCTCGTGCAAACCCAGTGGTCACGGCTCCTCAGTGGGGACTGTGGTCCCCGTCCTCCCCCTTCCTTCCATCGTCGGCCACTCCCGTCTTGCCATGGCCTCTGGGGCCCACCTGGGACCCACAGGCAGCACAGGAAGTGGGTGGGTAGGCTCCATCAGACACACAGCCACTACTCAGGGTAGTGGCTTCCATCCTCTCGGAAGAGCCCAGCCCGCCACAGCCAGAGAGCTGCCCCACCCCTTGGCCTACCCCAGCTCCGCCCCAGCTCCCTCCAGCACCCCCACCTCAGGGCCTTTGCACCTGCTGTCTGTCCACCAAATACCCTCGCTGCAGCCGAACGTCTGCCTGGCTCTCTGCCTCCCTCCTGCAGGCACCGCACCGTCGTCCCTTCTCAGCGAGGCCTGCCTGACCCCCTGCGTGCCCTGGCCCCGCTCGGTGGTGTTTTCCTCAGTGGTGGGGTTCACCACAGTCGGACATACTGTGTGTGTTTGCCGTCGGCCTCCCTGGTCAGCGTACACTCGTTTTCTGTTCTGTTCGCCGCTGTAACCCCGGCTTCCAGAGCGGCATTTGGCACATGGTGGGCAGTCAGCCAACGTGTGTGTGCATGCGTGTGCGCCTGTGTCCCTTTGCTAACGAGACCATGCTAACGGGATCTGGTAGCGTTTCATGGCGCACGTGAGCACATGTAAGACTGTCCTCCGATTAGCACTCCCGAGTGTCCTTAGTCGTGCATTCGAGGTTGAGGTTTGCGCCCCCGGCCGTGTGGGGGCCCAGCCACGCCAATGTCTCCTTCAGCCCCTGCGGTCCGGAGCCTGTGGTGCCGTGTTCGTGTGCGCTGTTCGTGCTGGACCGTGAATGCGGCCGCCACTCCGGGTCACCCTCCGTGGGTGCAGAGCAGAGCTCAGACAGGCTAATGAAAAGCACATCTAATTTGATTTTCCCAAATTAGTGCCCCCCGAGGACCTTTTCAAACGGAGCAGGCATAGGGTCACGGGGAAGCGAGTTCCTGAGGGACAGGCCAAACCCAAATCAGCGAGGCACAGCCAACCCCCGTTAAGTTCCAGGAGGCAACTTTAAAATGGAGTCGGGAACTCCGGCTCCAAGGAGACATTCACGGATCTTACGCGCTGGTGACCCTGTCTCTCACGCTTTTTTCTTTTCTGCTTCTTCTGGTTCTTCGCCTTCTAAAAAGAAAGCAGTGCCTTTGCGTTCTTGGCTTCGCCCCACCTCTCTGCCCTTTGGGGTCTGGGCAGGTGGCAGGTGGGCGTCGGTGCCACCCCCATTTAAGGCTGGAGGATCCACAGCCACTCGCTGCCGGGTTCAGGGAGACTTTTAAACATTGTGTTAATGTTTTATTTACCCTTAATTAGGCTTTTTCAATTACAGTTGGCATTCAACATGATACTAGTTCCCAGTGTACAGCAGAGTGGCTAGATAGATACTCAGGAATGTTGCAGCAAGTCTCGCCCCACCTGGCACTGCGCGCAGTTGCTACAATGTTACCGAGTCTGTTCCCGCTCCGGCCGCTACATCCCCCGACGGTTCCGTAACTACCCATCTGCGCTTCTCAGTCCCGTCACCTCTCTCGCCCAGTACCCCACCCCCCGCCCACCTGGCAGCCATCAGTCTGTTCTCTGTATCTACAAGTCTGTTTCTATTTTGTTTATTTTGCTCTTTAGATTCCACAGACAAGTGAAACCATATGGTATTTGTCTTTCTCTGTCTGACTTACTTCACTCAGCAGAACGCCGTCCAGGTCCTCCCTTGTCGTCACAAACGACAAGGTTTCTTTCGTTTCTGTGGCCGAGTCGTGTTCCATGGCCTGTGGGCACCACCCCTTCTTTATCCGGCCGAGCGAGACGTTCTGAAGGAGGAGTTCATTTTGAGTGGAGGGTGGCCTCAGCACCCCACCAGCTCTGTGGGCATCTGAGATTTTATGGGACTGAAGTCTGAGCATCTCTTCAGTCACCCAGTTGCCCACAAGCCTGCGCCCCATTTTCAGGCCTCGAATGGGGCCAGCACCCAGTTGGTGCTCACGGGTCATTGCTGAGGCGTGGGTGGAGAAACACGTCTGGGACCAGACAGGCTGCTTCTGCTCACCCCGGACCCCTTCCCAACCTGCATTTTTGATTCAGGATGGGAAAGGACTTGGGGCCCCGGGCTAGTGGGGATTTCGACCACAAGGCCACAGTGGGAGGCCGGGCAGGCTCTATGAGCTGTGATGGGCGGAGTTGTCTCCTCAAATTCCTGTGTTCAACGCCAAGTCCCCAGCACCGCAGAATATGACTGTACTTGGAGATGGGGCCTTTAAGGAAGGGGCCGAGGTGAGATGCGGTCACTAGGGTGGCCCTGATCCAGTCGGGTGGCGTCCTTGGGGGAAGAGACTAGGGCCCGGACACACACACAGGGACGACCACGTGAGGACACAGGGAAAGACACAGGGCTACAGCCATGGACAGAGGCCCCTGAATGAACCCGCCCTGCTCACACCTTGACCTTGGGCTTGGGCATAAGTGGCACCGTCTGCGGTGCTCTGTCATGGCCGCCCTGGCAGACAGGGCCGGGGCCCCAAGTCCGCTGCTGCAGGTCCCAGCTTCACGCTGGGATGACGGGAGGCCTGGAACGAGCTTCCGCAGGATGTGCCGATCAGACCTGTCCTTTGGGAGGAGTCCCTGGGCGGTGGCAAGGATGGTGGACTCTTCAGTTTGCTGGGTGCATACTTGTGGGGTACAAAGGTGGGGGAGGGGGAGGCTGGAGGCTGTTGGGTGACGAGTGTGAGCAGGGTCCCCCATCACCCTGTGTGCCCAGCTTGTCCCGTGTAGCAGGACGGCAGAGGGGCTGGTGCGGGGCCCCCACAGCCAGTCAGTCCCCCCCAGTGGGGTCACTCCCCACTGAGTTTGACTTGAAGTGAGGAGAGACTGGCGCCCGGGACGCCGGCGCCCTGCTCCTGCCTGTCGCTGTCAACCCTCCCTGAGCAGCCACAGCCATCAAGTTAACCAGCCAGCTGACTGCAGGCCGGCAGGGAGCAGGTGCCATGGGCAGGACTGGGGACCTGGCGGCACCAGTGCTTCAGGGGCTGGGCTGGGGCTGTGGGCCCCGTGGCTGGAGGAAGATGTGGGGGGTGGGTGCTGTCTGTGGGTGGAGGGAGAGCGAGGCCTCTCCCATGAGGCTGCAGCCCTGGCCTTTGGACCTGCCGTGAGGCCGGCTTCCAGGGAGAGTGTGCCAGGAGCAGGGGGCGGGGGAAGACGAGGGGCTCGGTCCTGCCGAGTGCAGGGAGCAGGGGTGAGAAGTGATGTGGCCTCTGTTCTGAGGGTGATGGGGTTGGGGTGGAGCAGGCTCTGTGTGGGGTCTGCAGCGGGGTGTTCCGCACTGGCTCGCGGCCAATGGGAGGGGCGCTCAGGGCTGGGGCACGCACGGGAGCTTGTCCTGGGAAGGGGCTCAGGCATGTTCTCTGCAGGCCAGGGCCAGTCAGGGGACGTCCCTGCCACCAGAGGTCTGTTCAGTGCTCCTTGCGAAGCTGCTCAGGGTCGGGGCGGCCTCGTCTCCAGAGGGGTGCGGTCACAGCAGCCAGCACAGGTGACCGCAGGCAGGAGGGCATGGAGGGACCCCTGGGAGGGGGTGGGGGCTGGGCTGGAGACCTTTGCCAAGCCCAGCACCCACAGTTAGTTCCTTGACAAAGGAGGGGTCTGTCCAAGCTGCCCCCCTCTTGCCTGTTTTGGTGCCTGGGATAGTCTGAAGGCCACTCTGTTCAGTTCTTGGGTTTCCTGAGACAATCCTGCTCTTGGGGGACCTGCCATGTTTGGGGGAGACTGAGCAAACATCCCCCAAAAAGGGGCAGAGGAGGGGGTGGACCGAGCCTGAGGCCCTGTCAGCCAGGCAGCCCCTTCTGCCCACCCCTCCCCCACCTCCCCTGGAGCCAGACAAAGACAGCGCTGTGCCTGGGAAGGACTCTCAAAGGCCCTGGGATGGGATTCCGGAAGATTCCATGCATGACTGTCCTCTCTTCACTTCCAAGCAGCCTGGAAGTTTTTTCCATAACTAATTCATCCAGAAGAGAAGAAAAACAGCCCCTCGGATGTGCACAACTTCCTGTGCCTCCTCAGAAGACTCCCGCAGTGAATCGGGGTGGGGCAGCGGGGCCTCACGCTGCAGAGGAGCCTGGGGGACCGCGTCTGCCCGGCCACCCGGCTTGAGGGCTGGTCCTCCCGGCTCTGCCTGACTCCTTCCCTCTGGCTGAGCAGGTCCTTGTCCGCATTCTCCGCATTCTGTGGGCAGGGGAGCGGCGGGGGTGGTGCTGAGGGCTGTTCTGTAAACACGGGGAGGGGAACACGGTTTTCCTGGCAGGGCGTGGGCGTGCACCTGTGTGTGTGTGCATGCCTGCACACACGTGCTCACATGCACACATGGCCGCACACACGGCACATGCTTATGCATGTGTGCCCGTGCTCACACATGTGGGCGCACACGTGTTCAGATGTATGCACATGTTTGCACATGCTGTGGGGGTTGGGCCTCTGCCTTGTCTCTCCCACAAGCCCTTTTGTCTCTCTTCCGGTCCTTCTGTTCATGCAGCCAGAGCAGTTAGGACCTGGGGGCCCTGCTCCGGTTAGGGGTCAGGGAGTCGCCCTTCTGGCCCCTCTTACCTACCTCCACTTGGGGCACCTCCTCAGCCCTGGCCCAGCCAGCTTCCCTGCTTGAAAGCCCTCACCAGGCTCCGAGCTCGCATCCGGGAGAGGCCAGTGCCTGGTGGGCCTCATGATTGTGGGGCCGTGCTCCCCCTTCACCCCGCCCCTCTGGGTGCCTCCTTTGCACCAGCCTCTCCTGGTGAGCCAGGCTCTCTCACCACTCCTGGGTTCTGCATTTGGGGTGGTCTCCTGTGGGCACCAGATCAGTCCGTCCCATCTCGTGGTTCTAGAACAACACGGGACTGGCCCGTTACTCTGAGCATGGGCACGCTGGTGGCTGACTGAAGAGGGGATGTAGTTGGGGTTATGCTGCAGGCACGCAAGCAGCCTCGGGGGCTGGAGGTGTCTCTGTTCCCCAGGTCCCACTCTGGCAGCCCCTGGCTCCTCTGCTGCCCACGGCTCCTCGCCACCCCCAGCACATCTCTTCCTAGCTCCCCGCAGGCCCCAGCCCCTCCTCCCTCTGCTCTTCCACTTTCCGTTCCAGGCCCGTACAGAACAGCCCTGTCCTCACACACCCATGGCGTCACACCATCAATGCCACGGCCTCCGTCCCCCCAGACGCCTCCTGCATCGGGGCCCCGCAGTTCCCATGGCAGCGGTTTCTCCTCCCCTGCACACAGGACCTCCCTCATTATGGAGCTTTTGTGGAGCCCCGGCGGTTCCTCCCTCCCTCTGACAGGGGTTCGGTGGCGGGTGCCCAGGTCCAGTGTCCCACCAGCCCGGGAGACCCCAGACGGCTCGGATCAAGGTGTATGTTCAGCACGCACATGCTTCGGTGTGGACTGTGGCCTCCCTTGGGCTGTGGGGGCTTTTCCTTTCTTTACTGCATGTAACTGTGGACACAGCCCCAGAGAGGCCAGGGGACTCACCCCGGTGGCCCAGCCGAGCGGGTGATGATGTCTAGGGCGCTGATTTCTGGGCTCGGTTCCTAGCAACAGGGGACTCACATTGAGAGCACTTCCTGTGCACCTGAGAAGAACCCTGCGGGGGCCTTGACCCCCCCAGCGGCCGGAGGCCAGCCTCTTCCTCCTGCAGTGCCCGGTCAGGAGGCAGCCTGGGCTTCACACTGGCGCCCCAGGGCAGAGACGTGGGGCTCTTTTCCTGACGCACTTGAAATGGGGGCCTGAATGGAGCCTTCCACGCAGGCACACGGCTGGACCTCGCTGCTTTGAAGGCATTTCTCTCTTTTTTGCTTCCTGTGACGTGGAGTCGCAAAGCAGTGGGAAGTGAGTTCTATTCAGTCAGTGGTTACGATGTGTCTTGTCTCCTCTCTGCTCTGGGCTGGTTTTCGGGGCAGGCCGAGAACCAGCCGGGCCCTTGTGTGGCTCAGTCCAGGGGACGGGCTGAGCCACTGGCCAGGGCAGCAGCTTGTCCTGCAAGCACTGTCGGCTCCCGTGGCTCCGGGGGTGGTGGGCGGGCAGGTTCCCCGTGCCAGCTTGTTCTCTCTTGGCATCATCTCTGCAAGCCAGGGATGCCACCCCAATGGGCAGAGGCAGAACGAGCTTCAGGGAGGTGGCCGAATTGCCCAACACCACGGCGTGAAGAAGTGGTGGGGTTTGAGTCCCAGACAAGTGGATTTTTCATTTTGTGAAGCAGGGAAGCCTTGTTAGCGAGGGGTTAAGGACCGGTGGATCTGGGGAGCTTCTATCAGGGAGAGAGGCAGGGGAGGGTCGAGGGCAGGAGGAAGGACCAGACCGGAGGGGTCTTAGCAGGAAGTGCTGACAGTTACCCAGCCACACCTGGCTGGGCTTACACCTGCAGTATCGCATTTCACCTCCCCGACAATTCGTGCAGGTCGTCTCGGAGAGGTTGAGTCAGCCGTCTGAGGTCACACAGCTGCTACGTAGTGGACTGAGACTGGGGCCCGTGGTTGGGACGGGCCGCAGGTGGTCGGTACATTTGCCTGCCGACGGACAGTGGGTTTGTTTCTCGTGTTTGGCTCTTAGAGACCCGGGTGCTGTGCGCGCTGCCCAGCAGGTCTCTGTGGGGCTCACGCCTTCGCTGCTTCTGGGCAGCTACCTGTGCGTGAAACGGCCGAGTCACGTTTAATGTCTGAAAAAGCCGCTGAGCCAGACCATTTTACCTCTCCGCCAGCGATGCAGGCGGACCAGGGCTGCCCCCCTTTCCGCGCCAGTCCCTCTCGCTGACATCAGCCGTCCCCGCGAGTGCGCGGTGGGCTCCCCGGGTCCGGTTTGCATTTCCTGACGCCCCTGACGTCTGCGTCTCCTTTTCTGCTTCTCTGTCATCGCGGCATCTGTTTTCTTTGGTGACGTGTCTCCTGGAACCTTGGTCCGTTTTTAAGCTGTTGCCTGTTGTGTTCGTGCCTTGAAGTTCTTTGTGTTCACGCAGGATGCGAGTCCTTTATCGCGTGTGACGGGCAGATACCCTCTCCCAGCCTGTGGCTTGTCCCTTCTGTTCTCTGCAGCACCTTTGAAGAGCAGAAGCATTCACTTTCGATGAGGTGCGGCCGGTCACCTTTCTCGTGTGCGCCCTGCCTTTGGTGACGGATGGGGCTGAGCTACCTTGTCCCCAGGCTCCAGCTCTGACCAGCTCTCAGCTGGAGGCCTGAGACAGCTCCCTCTGGCCTGTCCGCTTGGGTCCCGCTGACCCTGGGGTGCCGTGGAGTGCCTGGGGCGTGGGGGAGGTTGACCCCTCAGAGCTCTTTACCCCTCTTTCTCTCGGCCCCTCTGTTCTTTTCCTGGTCCTGTCCCCTGCCCCACCCTGCCTACACCTCAGGTGTCTAGTCTGTACCTGCCTCAGGTGTCGGCAAGATCTAGGCTTTCTTTGCGTCTCCCCGTCCCCATCATGGGCCACCATCCCCAGAGCTTGTCCTCCTGGCTGTGCATGAGATGAGGTGTTTGTGGAGCCAGGTTATGCAGAGAGGGTCCCCGTCTGTCACCTCAGGGGGCCCCTTGGAAAGGCAGACATGGCCTTCCCATTAACACGCAGCATCGGCCTCCAGTCCTTCACAGGAAGGGTTTCACAGAACTGAGCTCCCAACTCCTCCCCTTCCCCAACTCTGTGAAGCCCTGGGCCCGTTTGGGAGATTCCAGAACCGTCCTGTCTGCGGGGGAACTGTCCTGTCTGCGGGGGCTGTCAAAGGCCGGCCAGGGGCCATCCCACGCCGCCTCGCAGAGCCGCTGACTGGCCGTGAGGTGCGGCTCCCCCATCGGCGGTGACGGCTGTGTGAGTGGCTTCCTCCTCCGTGGGGAGCCTCCCCACAGATGCCCTGGATAGTTCCACACGTGCAGCGAACCCAGTGGCCACGGCTGCCGCTTTCCACGTGAGTCCGCGGAACGCCAGGTAGGGGGCCTCCAGAGCCCTGAGCACGGGCATGGACGATGGGAAGCCTTTGTGGGGAGGCTGTCAGCATGAGGGGGTGAGCTCACCGGCCATCGGCTCGCCTCTTTTCCACGTGAACGGTGAAGGTGGATGAGGATGGCACCTGCAGGTCCGCACACAGCGAGCCGGCAGCGTCCGCCCAGTGTATGCAGAGGAGGTGCCATGGGGTTTGGAGTCGGCACAGCTGGGCCCCGGGCTGCCAGTGCTCTGCCCACCTTGTGAACGGACATCAGCTGGGCAGTGGCCTCCAGCGCTTGAGGGGCCCAGCGCTGGCTCCCAGGCCGCGGCGGTGGATCCCTACTGTGCACAGGGTCCAGACTGTGGGAGGGAGGGCGGGCAGGACGGCCCAGTTCTGTCCAGCCCCGGCACCACCTTGGTAATGGGCTCTGTTTCTGATGCTGACCGTGCACCGGCGTGCAGGAGACGGGGGTGTCAAGGTGATGGGTTCAGGTCAGCGTGCCCTGCGCCACCGTCTGGGTGGAATGCTCATTCTTCACTCACAAGTTCGTGGGGAAGCCGTGGTGTGCCTGCAGTGTGCTGGGCCCTGGGGCTGTACCGGCAGCGAAGACACAGCCCCCCCATCCTGTCCCTTCCCAGCAGGGGGAGGGGCCCGGAGCGGGCAGCGCACGTGTCACGCGGCCAGCTTCCTGCGCACAAGACAAGCCCAGGGGTGAGGCGAGGGGGTAGCAGAGGTCCTGGGGTGCACCTGGGGTGGAGGTTGGGGAGAGGGTATCCCAGGCAGGGGCCATCGCTGGGTGAAGACAGGGAGGAAGGAGAAGGGGGCTGAGCCTTAGTGACGGACACACAGGGCCATGACCCCGCGGCCCGGCCAGGGTCGTGGGAGGTCAGCAGAGAGCACTGGCCTGCACTTGGCCCCTTGCAGAACCTCGTGTGGTCTTTGCTGTCATCGTGAACGGCCCGCCACGGACGTGGCCTCCGCTGGTCTCTCTTGACAGTCGCTGTGCTGGAAAGGGGCCTCTCCAGACGGGGTCTGACAAAGTCGCTCCTCTGCTCCAGAGCCTTCAGTGGCCCCTGGTGCCACGGGGCTGAGTCCAAGCCCCGTCTTGGTTTCTGGGCATCTCTCTGTCAGCCCCTCCTGGGCACCAGGTCCCCCCGGCTGTCCCCACATGCCTGCCTTCACGCACTGCTCCCTGTGCCTGGCAGGCCCTTCTCGTCCTCCTCGGTCCAGCCCACGCCGGCAGGGCTTCTCGACCTGGCTCCAGGGTTGCTGCCTCTGTGGGGCGTCTGGGGCGCTTCTGCACAGCTGGGTCCTCTCCCTGGGTCCCTAGCGAGGAGCCCACACGGCTCTCCACACGCCCGTCTCCCCAGCTGGCTCTGATTTCTCACCTGTCCCACCGACCAGGACCTCTGCAGTGTCCCCCCAAATTCATGTCCACAAAGGAGGTGAACGCTGCCCCAGGCCCCGGTGTGATGGCGTTAAGAGGTGCAGCCCAAGCACACCTCTCCCAGGAGCCTTCTTTTCTCCAACAAGAAGGGCTCTCTTTTACCTGAAGGGCCTTGGCTCCCCCCCACCCCCGCCCCCAGTTCCCTCAGCTGCTTGTCCTCTGTACCAGTTGTTCACGTCCCCAGCGTCTCTCCCCAACAGCATGCTGCAGGCTTTGTGTCTCCACATCGCTGCGTCCCCGCCTGTGGGGAGGGGGCTAGACCAGGAATCCAACCACCTGTCCACCCCCCATCCACCAATCCATCCACCGATCCATCCACCCGATGCATCCACCCGATGCACTCATCATCCTTCTATCCTTCTATCCATCTACCTATCCATCCATCCACCGATCCACGCATCATCCTTCTATTCTTCTATCCTTTTATCCATCTACCCATCCATCCATCCATCCATCCATCCATCCATCTACCCATCCATCCATCCACCGATCCACTCATCATCCTTCTATTCTTCTATCCTTTTATCCATCTACCCATCCATCCATCCACTGATCCACTCATCATCCTTCTATTCTTCTATCCATCTACCCATCCATCCATCCATCGATCTACCCATCATCTATCCTTCCTTCCATCCATGCATCCATCCATCCACCCACCAATGCACTTATCATCCATCCATCTACCCATCCATCCATCCATCCACCAATCTACCCATCATCTATCCTTCCTTCCTTCCTTCCATCCACCCATCCATCATTTACCTTTTTTCTATCCTTCCATCCATCTATCCATCCATCCATCCAACATCATCTATCTATTCTTCTATTCTTCTATTCATCCATCCTTTTATTCTTGCACCTTTCCCCTTTCCTCTTTGCCTCCCTCCTTCCTTTCTGTCATTCCTCCACTCACCCAAACAGCAAATATTTATTGAGCATCCCCAGTGCTGAGTGACTGGGATACAGGAAAAGATACAGAAAGGACCACTCAGTCAGCTTTTGTTGAACACCTACGGTCTGCCAGTGTAGTGCAGCCCCGGGCACAGAGTGCCTGGGGCGGCTGTGGACTAAAGGCCTGGGACAGCACCTGGTAATTGCTCTTGAAGAATTGGCCTCATTAGTACTTGAAACACAATTCTGGACAAGTTATTCGACCTTCCTGAGAACTTTACATGGATTAAATGAGATAATGGATATGAAGTGCTTAGCTTAGAAAATGTTAACTCTTCTTATGAGCTATTAAGGATGACAGGGTGAATTATGGGAAAGCGCTGAAAGATTCTGTTCATGCGAGAAATAAATGGGGCTGATGCTGCGTATAGAACCCGACAGATTCCACCGAAAAGCGACTGGAACTGAGAGATCACTTCGGTGAGGTAGCAACATCCAGGAATCAGCTGCACTTTCGTACACCAATAATGAGCTATCGGAAAGGGAAACTGAGAAAACAATCCCAATAAAAGAATTAAAACCAAAAAACCAAAACAATCCCTTTTACAAATGCATCAAAAAAAAATACCCAGGAATACATTTAACCAAAGGTGTTACAGACCTGTCCTCAGGAAATTACACGACATTGAAGAAAGGAACTAAGATGATACAAATAAGTGGGACCACCTCAAACTAAAAAGGTTTTGCACAGCAAAGGAGACCGTCAACAAAATAAAGAGACAACCCACTGAGTGGGAGGACGTATTTGCCAATGATACACTGATTAAGGGTTAGTGTCCTAATCTTTATAAAACTTAGGAAGAACTTACGAAACTCAGCACCTCTAAACTGAGCTCTGATGGATGGATGCAGAGGGAGCTGGAGCTGGCGGGGGCAGGTGAAGCAGGAGAGGGTTCCCGTGGGTGTATGGGTGGTGGGGGTCGTGGGCAGCAGCTGTGTCCACGTGGCTCCCAGTACACAGGCCCATGCATCGTCCATCCCCCCCAGCCTGGTTGCCGCAGCCCCTGGCATCGCAGCCCTGTGATCGTGGGGTGCCTCTTGGCGTCTGTCTTCCCAACCCACTGTAGGGGTGGTGACTTCTTCACACCTCCGTTTTCTGGGGCCGAGGTTAGGACCTGGGGAGCCTGAGTCTCTGCTCTGTTCCAAGCCAGCTGGGAGGCAGTGGGATGTGGCTGTCCCCGTGTCTCTTCCAGGCGTCTGGGGTCTCCATTCTGGCGGCAAGAAGGGGCTCTCATGGCCATGGGTCCGTGCCCCTGCCCTTCCCCCTCCGTGGTTCAGCTGTTGAACAAGAGACCTGAGAGCCAGTGGGGACTCGGGCCGGTGGCGAGACGCCGAGCCAGCGCCCGGTGTGATGCGAACAAGGTGAGAAGGGCCCCGACACTTGCTTTTGAGCTTGGATGCTGCGGGTGGCCGCTCTGTGGAGCTGCCCCTGGCCTTTAGGACAGCGCTTTCGGCCACCTGTAAATGACACAGGTGGAGCTCATACACCCCTAGCTCACAGCTGGTTTCTGACACCGCCGGGGCGAAGGGAGGCTCTGGCGCACCCGGTGTGTGCACCACCCCGTGTGCCGGCCCTGAGCGAGCTGACCCGCTGCCGGCACCAGCTCCCCAGGCCTGGGGGGTCGTCATTTATGAGTGCAGACGCGCACGGCTGCACACAGCTCGCCCGTCTGGGCTGATTAGTGCTGGCGGTGCTGTGCTCGGGGCGAAAGGTCATGGCCACCAAGTGTGACTGGTGCTGTCCCGGGGCTTCTGTCCTGCCTCAGCCCTCACCGGAAATTAACCCTCGTCCGTGCCCAAGCCTGCGATGTTGTAGGGCCTCAGGCTTCGTTATTTGGAGTTTTTGTGTCTGTACAAAGCACAGAAGCCCAGTTTGGCACAAATAGCCTGTGAGTCCAAGGAGTTGGGGGACCGCCATTCGTTCAGCAGGTGCGGACGGAGCACCCCCTCTGGGCCAGACGCTGCGGGGCTCTGGGCACAGCAGTGAACTGACCAGAAACCCCTGCCCTCTGGGCGCTGGTACTGTGGGGGGGGGGGCCACCAGATAAGCATAACAAGTGTACGCAGTCGCTTAACCACGGGGGTGTGTTCTGAGAGGGGCGTCCTTAGGCGGCTGCGTCACCGTGCGCAGGTCGCAGAGCGACTCACGCAGCCCTGGACCTGTGCTGAGCACTGTGGGCCGCTGTGACACAGCAGCGGGAGAGAGTCCGTGTGTCTGAGCGTGGAAGACGCACGGCAGCGTGTGTGGGTGCCAGGGGCAGGGCCCTTGGTGCAGCGGAGCCCCAGGGCTGGAGGGGCTCTGGGGAGCCCGGGAGGGAGGGGGAGGGAGGGCGAAGGGCAGGACCTCCCTGGACACCCGCCATGGACTCTGTAAGCCCTGCCCCACCGCCTCCCCCACCTCCTTCCCACCGGGTTGGGAGCAGAACGTGGAAGCTGCCCGTGCTGCTCCGTGAACGGGGGTGTGGGCTGGAATGATTGGAAACATCGAGGAGAAACGGGCTGGGTGAGACATAAATCACCACAACAGCAACTGTCAGTGGGGAGTGAGAGGGGCCTGAGGGTCAGGAGGAATCGGAAATCAGGATGGAGAGAGGATGAAGGGACACGGGGGTTGCCATGGCGACGTGGATGTGGCTACTGCGTGTGGGAGCCGTGTCAGATTAGGAAGCACCGCAGGAGTCATTATGAGAAGAGGGCTGTTAACACGGAGAGGGCGTGGGGCTGCGGGCTCGGTGTTTCCGCTCCGGAGGTTTGGTTTCGATCCTGTTCTCCCTGGCCCTTAACGGATGAGAGAAATCAAACTTGGCTATGCTTTCCACCATCACAACCTGAAACCAGTCCCAAGTCCAGGGACAGGCTGGCTCCACGCTCCCACAGGAAGCTGTCACGAGCGTGGCAGTGGCCCTCAGCAGTTGAGAAGGAGGCTCCCGTGGACCTGTGTCCTGGCCCAGGACTTTGGGTGCTCAACCGGGACGCACAGCACTGCACTCCGGGGACCAGGAGCTGGGTCAGGGTGGGCTGCGGCGCCCTCTGCGTGGGCAGCGCCGGGGGACGCTCCCTGGTGCTGAGCCAGGCCAAGGGCTGACGGACTGGGATGTCATCTGCGCCCTCAGAATCGAGGGGCCGTGAGCGAGAGGGAACCCATGGCCAATCCCCGCAGATGCTGCTCGCGTCAGAGAGGAAAATTCCTCCTGAATCTCAAACCCTTCCGCTTCTCACAGGACGCGCTGCTCCCTCACAGTCTTTGGGACCGCCACCGTGCATGCGGCCCCCGACCAAGCTGTTGTCGTGCAGCGCGCGGCTGCAGTTTATTACGCGACAAGTGCCTCGTCCTTGCTCGGTGGGCGCCGCTATTAGGCTCATGCCCACAGAGCCACCCCCCCCCCCGCCCCCCACCCCCGGGGCATGACCTCTTGCTCCCCTCCAGGTTCACCGAGGTGGGATTCGTCTCCCGCACAGCGCACCCTTTAGGTGACCCCCAGGTCCTTGTGCCTTGGTAGTCACTTCTCTTCTCTCCACCCCTGTCGGTGACGGACTGGGTGTGTCCCTGCAGTTCTGCCTTGTCCCGGATGCAGCAGCGATGATGACCTGTGTCCTCATAGTTTGTGTGTAGCCCGTGGAGTCCGCCCCGCCGCCCCCAGCGCGGCGAGGCGAGACTCACCGGTGTGGGAGACGCACCAGCTGCTTGTTCGTTTTTCTGGCCGGGCTGCCTTCCGTTGCGTGGATGGACCAGAGTTTGCATTTTTCCCCTCACCATCCGGGTCGTTTGCAGTTTTCTCAGACGTGCCCTGCGGTTTTTGATCGAGTGTGAGACATCGTGTGCGCAGGGAAAGCGCACTGGCCGGGACACCTGCCTGCAGCGTCCTCTCAGGCTGCTGGCGGCAGGGCTCTGGGCTTTATTGCTTAAAGCGGACCCTCTGACTTGTCCCCTCTGTCTTGTCTGGTCTGGCTTGCCTGCACTTTCCATCGTTTAAAAAGCACGACATTTCATAGAAAACCCTGCCATTCCGGCTCCTCCTGAAACACGAAAGCTTTGGCACCGCTCATCCCTGCAGGTCAGTGTCAGCGGGTGAAGTGCCGCGGCGGGCGGGGCCTGTGCTCTCCGCTCTGCGCAGGCCCCGCCCCCCACTCTCCGCCCCGCCCGCCCGCTGCCCCTTCATCTTCCCGGCTCTCACGAACGGGGTTTGCAGCGTCAGACACTGAGTGGCACTCGGGGTGCTCTTCTGAAAAGGTGGGGGCGTGCGCATCACTTAGGGTAGGTGCCCACCCCGATGGTCGGCGTCTAAGCGCAGTCAGAGTTTTACGCTGGAGGTCTTTAGAAAACTCCGCCGCAGGGAGCCCGCCTGTCCACACTGTCCCTCCCTCCGTTCCCTCCCTCCGGGCGGGCTCAGTGCGACAGGCAGGTGGCTCTGTGGCCCCAGGGTTTAGGGGAGGACACTGGATCCCCAAACCAGAGAGGCCTTCTGAGGGACGTCTGGGAACAACGGCCACGGAGCAGGCTGGGTGTTTTCACCTGCATCGCAGGCGCGATGTTAGCTGCCGGGAAGAGTCACTTTTGGCAGTGTGTTTAGAGGACACAGCCGTCTGAGCCAGCTGCGGGACGGCCGGAGCGACAGCGGACGCTGGCCAGACGGCTCCTCATGGGGGCTCAGAAACAGACACATCCTCACGTTCGGATGGGCCCTTGTCCTGGGCACAGGGGCAGGGCCCTGTGACCCTGCGGTGACGGCAGCTGTGATGCTGTGGTGACGGGCCTGTGTCTCTGTCGCTCGCCTGTGGCAGGCTGGGAAGGGTCGGGGTGGATGGGACAGAGCAATATGCGCACCAGGCGCATGTCTGCCACTCACATGGCCCAGCCCACGCGTGTGCGTGAGGGGAGTGCTGGCACGTGTGTCCTCGCCTGACGCTGATCAGGGCAGCCCTGCCCTCGAGGGCTGCATTCCGACTGGAGCAGACAGCACGGCCACTTCGGAGGGACATGAGTGCCCAAGGACCGTGGACCAGGGCCAGGGGCTGAGAGTGACCGCTGGCTGCGGAAGGTGAGGGCCCTGCGATGCCAGGGTGTGGTCAGGCTGGGGGGGGGCAGGAGCCGCCACCGGAGGTACGGGGCAGCGGGGCGCCGGCCCGAGGTGGGGCATGTGCTGGGAGGCAGTGGGGTGGGTGGGAGTGTGAGGAGGGTCCATTCCCAGTTCGGGGGGGGCCATGGGGAGAGGAGTGCTGGATGCGTATCTCACGCGGGCGGCTCTGTGGGCTCTGTCTGCCCTCAGATGAGATGGGAAAGTGGCCGGGGTGCCCAGTGCACTCCTGGTGAGACCCCACCAAGAAAAAGCTTTTCCTCCCTGGGTGGGAGGCCCGTGTGGCTCCCGCCACCGGACAGGCCGGCTCCGTGCAGGCTGTCCCATGGCGGTTGGTCAGGCCGGAGGCTGCTTGACCGCGGGCAGGGAGATATGATGGCCCGTGCCCTGCAGCCCCAACACTTGTCCTGGGGGTGAGGGATGGACAGGTGTGCGGGCAGCGCAGCAGAGCCTTAGGAGCACGGCAGCGGGGCCCCTCGAGGTCAGCCCAGCAGGCCGTGTCTGCTCATAATGGGACACAGGTGGGAGGGATTCTGACCGTGGCATGTATGTGCCTGAAGTGTGTCTCTCTGTGATTCCAGAATAACGCTCCCTGTCCCTGCGGCCCCTGGGCCCCGTCCCTCGCCCCTGTGTCCTTGGTCCTACGAGCGCTTTTTCCCCTGACACAGTGCGTTCCCTTCCCCTGGCTGCGCTGGTGTCACGCCTGCCCCTCCCCGCCCCACCATCCTCAGCCCCCCAGCTTCCGTGTCTGTGAGGCATCTGGCTCCCCTCTGTGCCACTGGCTTCTCTGGAGGCCCGTGCCTGGCTCGTCCCGCCTCTGCCGGATCCCAGACCGTGTGCCTTGTGGGCTCGCTCACGGATGTTGTTGAATGGCCAACAGGAAGGAAGTAGGAAATGCGGGGAGAGGGTGCCCCAGTGAGGCAGTGGCAGCCCATGCCTGCTCGTGCACAGCCTGTGAAGTCGCAGCCCCTCGCTCGCCTCCCCAGGCTGCACTCCCCCATCAGCGGACGAGCTTGGCAAAGAGGCTGTTTCCTTGGGAGAACTTGCACTGGACTCAGGTGGTGGAGGGCCGGGTCTGACTTTCAAGGGAGGTGCCGAGCGGAGGGGCCGGGATGCCAGAGCCCTCGCAGGGAGGCCAAGGGCCCCGGGCGCTGCCCAGCGGTCCCATCAGCCCCACCCGCCTGGGCCTGCCTCGCACCCCACTCCACGCTGCAGGCCAGGGGCTCGGTTGCTCTTGAAACCTGCCATGGGGAGCCCTCTGCCTTTGTACAGTGTTCTAGTGGTTCTACTTTCCAGAACTGGGCATTCGCTGTGCATTACAACACGTCGGAGGAGTCTTTAGAACCTTTGCCTTATTACGTGATTATCACTTAGCAGAGGCTTTGCATGTTACTTTCATGTTTATAACTGCCGACTTCCACAAATGGCTTTGGGTGGCTTCCTTAAAATATGTACGTACTTATACTTGAGTACAATAACAAATAGTTGAGGGAATTAGTATGAAGGGTGCATCATGGTAGGAAATGAGCAAAACCAAATGTAAGATGAGCATCCTAGCAGCCAAAGCAAGAAGAGAAACTGGATCGGTCGCAACAGTCCTGGTGCCCACGGGTAGGGCACTTTGGCTGTGCAGGAGAATCGCGGCTTGCTTTGGATACTGGGGTTGCGTGACATGCAGCTCGCGGGCTCCCGAAGGAGCCTTGGTGAACAGCCGCTCAGAAAGTGCTGCTGGCTGGAGGGATGAAGAGGCAGCCCTTGACTTTGAGGGGGCTGGTTCAGACTGTGGCCCTGAAGCCAGGTGAGGAGGGCTGAGTAACAGGTAGCTGGGAGGATCTGGGGAGGTTCCCGTGAGGTCACTAACAACTCAGTCCCTTTAGTCACAAAAGGCCCAGTGCTGGTGGCCAGGGGAGATACACCTATTCCTCCTGGTGTCCAGCCCTGGTCTGCTCCTTCCAGGTTCTTTCTCCTGAGTCCCCTCACCTTCTACCGGGTGGCCAGTGGGACTATGTGGGGCGTGTTCTTGAAGCTCGAGGAGCCTAGAGAATGTTCTTCAGCTTACGCTGTTGTTAGAGGACTGTACCACATGTCCTGCAGGAGGGGACAGGGACTGACACTGGCCAAGGACCCACACCGACCTCGTGGGGTCTCCTGTTTTCTGGATGGGTGCACCCAGCTCAGGGGGCGGGCGCCCAGCAGGCAGCAGGGCTGGGACCCAACCTGGGCAATATGGCCCTAAGGCCTGTTCCCTTCCCACTGAGCCCGACTGCCTCAGCCAAGTCCAAGGGGAGAAGGCTTTGGGCATCACTGTGCTTCCTCCCCTCCCCCCCCCCGCCCCCTGCCCCAGTGTCACCACAGCGACAGCCTGTCACGTGCTGGGGTGAGGCAGGGCTGCGGAGCCCCAGGCGGGCAGCAGCACCCAGAAACGCTCCCCCAGCGGGCGCCCCGCAGCCTGAACAGGGTGGGAGGGAGGGGCTGTCCCCCAGCGTCACCACCCCACCCCGGCTATCCTGTGACGGTGTCAGTTGGAGCTGAAGGGCCAGCCCTTGACAAGCAGGGTCTTGACTCTCCTCTTTCTCTGGCCCACCCCACCCCCATCTCCCTGGTTACTCAGTGAATTGCAATCACAGGGAAGAAGGACAGGAAGCAGAGAGATCCCTTGGAGCCCCTTGGCTTGGGTGCCCTGCATACCAGGGCACCGGTGACTGGCTGGTTGCCAGGAGCTTCCCCCTTCCCCTCTTGGACCCAGGATGGGGTGGGCACTGGCTCCCCTTGTGGAAAAAGAGGCACCCGGAGGCCAGGGACCTGGTGGAGGGCCCTTCCGCCCCACCTGCCCCCTCCCTGGGATGAAGGCCGGCAGATGCACGGAGACAGGTGGCCCCGGGCGAGATGTGGCGGCTCAGGGGGCTCAGGTGTGCTGCCAGCACCTCAGTGTTTCCACCCATAAAAGGGGTCTTTGTGGCTGTTGTGAGGCTTAAATTTGACGCTGCTGGTGAAACACTTTCTGTGGCACCCAGTTGCCAGGAAATGAACGAGTGAATGAATGAACAGGGAATGAATGGAAGTGGCAGGAAGGAATAGCTGGAGAAAGTAACCGGCTCTCTGTGCCTGGGAAAGGGGCAGTTCCGGGAGTCCTGATGGCCTCCCACATCTGCGGGGGGCCTCTGCTGGGCACCTCAGGAGCTGGGAGGGCTGAGGGGGACAGCTCCGTGGAACAACGATCTTACAGTTTCAGCTGTATGGGTACGGACCAGGCTTTGCTGGAGAGGCAGTGAGCTCACCGTCCCCAGGAGCATGCAGCCAGCTCTGGAAGGCCGCTCTGCAGGGCTTTTCCAGGCACGTTTCTTCTCAGCCGGGGGATGGAGTGAGCGCCGAGTTTCCTGCCAGCCCCCCAGCTCACCTGCTGCTTCCTGGCTCCGCGGGCACAGGCGCAGGGGGTGCCGTGTGCTACGCGCGTCATTCTGCGAGCTGGACGCTACCCTTGCGTTCAGTGCTGGGGTGGCACGTGGGAGTGGGAGGGCATGAGAGTGAGCAGGGAGTGCTTCTCTGGGGGCGCAGTGTTGATAGTCGAGCAGACTTCATGGCACGGGGATGCGGGGAAGGGTGTTTGGATCAGCACTTGCCAAGGCTCAGAGTAGGCGGTAAGAGGCTGTGTTCTGGAGCTTCTGGGCTTGACCAAGTCACAGGATGGACAGTGGGAGCTGGGGGGCCTCCGGAAGGTCAGGGCCAGGTAACCGTGGGCCACCCCATCCCCGGGCCTGAGCCGGAAGCACCGCTGCTGCCTGAACAGATGCGCAGGCCAACCTTTGCGCAGGTCTTTTTCCTTAGGCAAGCTTGTCGCTCAAGCTGCAGACCAGGGAGTCTTTTGGTCTGGGTCGGTTTTGAGCTGCTGTCAATCATTGGAGGAGCAGAGGGACCTGCTACCCAGAGTGGGGAGCAGACGTGGACCGCCCGGCCCAGCCCCAGCCCTCCCCCGGCACTGAGATGCTCTGTGGGTGCATGTGAGCGGTGCGTCACGCTGCCTCCAGCCGAGGGGGCTCTCGCGAACCCCGTGCAGACCCCACGCCTGGCCCCGGGGCTCCCGGAACTGCTTGGCTGACAGCTGGTGCCCACAGCACCCTGCCCCCCTTGCCCCATCCCTCTGGTCAGCACTGCTTCCCCTTCAGAGCGTGAGACACAAGGACCCCTGTGTCCTCTGCTGGCCCCCAGGACTGGCCCCCAGTCGAGCCCACACGCCCGGAGCGGCGGGGCCTGAAGCTGTCGTGGGGGCCTTCCTGCCCCAGACACAGAACCGTGGCTCTCAGCACGTGGACGGTGACAATGGCAACGCAGAGCATGTGGGACTGTGTCTCTGGAGCTGAGAGCCACCATCCAGCTGCCTCTGCTTGGGTTCTACAAACAGAGAAACTGAGGCAGCTGGAGGTGAAAGCGAGGCCCTTGTGTGTGACTCGGGAGGCCTGGAGTGGGTGCTGCCTCCCTAATCCGGCAGGCCCTGGAGGGACGTTTTTCTCCCATTCCACAGGGCGGAAGGCCGGGGTCCAGGACCCCTCGGTGTGGGGACCCCACCCACCCCACTGCACCCTTCCCAGCTTGACCTTGGCCTCATTCCTCTTCCCCACCAGGCACTTCTAGGTCTCACGGCTGGTGGCTACAGGGGGCCAAGGGCTCATGGCGATGACAGATTGATGTCCTGGTCACTCTCTTGTCATCCTGCCAGTCTAGGACAGGAGGGAGGCTGAAGTGCCAGAGGCCAGCTGAGCTTCCATGGCCCAGCGCTGTGGGCAGGAAGCGCTGTCCTGGCCTGCGGAGGTGGGAGGTCAGGGCAGCTCCAGGGCAGGGAGGGGCTGGCGGGGGCCCACACACCCTCGTGAAGGGGCCCATTCATGCACTCGGGCTGCCCTGGCCTGCCTGCTGCCTCCCGGGCCCTGCGACCAGGAGCCTCTGGCACCCATCCCGCTCACAGCTGCTTGGCCAGTCTTTCCGGGGCCATGTCACCTTGACATGGAGCCAGCAGCTCCCTGTGCCATTCTGGCCCGGGTCACGGGAGAGGGGCGGCCTGCGGAAGGGGGCGCTGCGTGCACTTCCTGGGGCCATGGAGCCAAGTGCCCGGACTGGGGGCCTAAGACCGCAGAGCCCATTCTCTCCCAGTTCTGGAGGCCACAGCCTGAGATCCAGGTAGTGGTAGGTGCAGGTGTTGTGTTGGTAGATGCAGGTGTTGTGTTGGTAGATGCAGGTGTCGTGTTGGTAGATGCAGGTGTCGTGTTGTAGATGCAGGTGTCGTGTTGTAGGTGCAGGTGTCGTGTCGGTAGATGCAGGTGTTGTGTTGGTAGGTCCAGGTGTTGTGTTGTAGATGCAGGTGTCGTGTTGGTAGGTGCAGGTGTTGTGTTGTAGATGCAGGTGTCGTGTTGTAGGTGCAGGTGTCGTGTTGGTAGATGCAGGTGTTGTGTTGGTAGATGCAGGTGTCGTGTTGGTAGATGCAGGTGTCGTGTTGTAGGTGCAGGTGTCGTGTCGGTAGATGCAGGTGTCATGTTGGTAGGTGCAGGTGTTGTGTTGTAGATGCAGGTGTTGTGTTGTAGATGCAGGTGTCGTGTTGGTAGATGCAGGTGTTGTGTTGGTAGATGCAGGTGTCGTGTTGGTAGATGCAGGTGTCGTGTTGTAGATGCAGGTGTCGTGTTGTAGGTGCAGGTGTCGTGTCGGTAGATGCAGGTGTTGTGTTGGTAGGTCCAGGTGTTGTGTTGTAGATGCAGGTGTTGTGTTGGTAGGTCCAGGTGGTGGTAGGTGCAGCTGTTAGCAGCCTGCGTGCTCTCGGAAGCCCTAGGAGAGAAACCCTGGCGGCCCCTTTTCGCTCCTGCTGCCCAGCGCCTGTGGCCTTCTTGTCTTGGGCTGTATCAAGGGCAGGATGAGAGTGTCCTGATCCCCTCCTGTTTCTCTTATGGGCCACCAGCTATTGGATCCGGAGCCCACACCCTGTACCGTAATCCGTATGGTCACACCTTAGCCGAACCACAACTGCCAGGACCCTGTTTCCACAAAAGGCTGTGTTCCGAGGTCTGGGTAGGTGTGAGTGTGGGGGTGGGGGGACCTCCGTTCAGCCCATCAGCCCCACTGCCACGCAGTGTCCTGGCCCAGGCCCCGCACTGCTGCACCCTCCCGCCGTCGTCTTCCACCTCCTCCGTGCCTTCACCCACACGTTCCCCTCGGACGGCGTCTCTTTGGCTGGGCTGGCGGGACCCTCTGCCCGTCGAGGGACCTTCTCAAGGCGGTTCCCTCTGCGAAGCCCCTTCCTTCCCTGCTTCTCACTCCGATCTGCTCCAATCCGTCCAGGCTCTGCCTTGTTGAAGGTGGTCCACAGCTTCTCCTGTCCCCTCTGGAGCGCGGCTCCTGAGGTTGGGGATGCCATGGTGACCTTCTCTCTTCCCTGTGCTCGTAGGGGGACCCTACTCTGCTGGCATCATGCTAGGCCTTTGACACACCCTCACCCTCCTGTCCGCAAGGCCCCCCGGAAGCAGGCACACTGGATCCCCACTTCACAGACAGAGACACCGGGGCTCCGAGAGAGGGAGTCACTTCTCAGGGGTGGAGGCTGGCTGGCCTTGAGGCCGGGCTCCGTGGACTCGTGTGACATGGGTCTGTGACATCCCGGGACTTGGCTTCAGAAGGTGCTTTGGGTAGCACAGGTGCGGGCCAGGGCCCAGGGCTGGCAGGGGAGTGGGAGCTGGGGGCTGGGGGCTGGGGCCGGCTCCCAGGGCCCGCCTGCCTGTTGGAACCTACAGTGTGTGTCTTGGAGAAGCCGGGGGAACGGGACCCACAGGTGAGGGAGGTGGGGACGAGGGGCTGTGGAGAGACCCTGTAGAAGTGGCACTCCTTCCAGCACAGGTAGGAGGAAAGGGCTTTGGGGCCAGAGTGAGTCAGGGTTGATTTGAAAACCAAGCGAGGTGTGGGAGGGAGGGGCCCGCCGGGAGCGGCGCCCCCGTACGAGTCCCTAAAGCCGTGCTTCTCACATGTTCGCTCGCCCATGGCCCCCTGGGGTCTTGTCACAGTGCGGGTTCTGGGCCAGTGGGTCTGGGCGAAGCCAATGCTGTTTCTAACAAGCTCCTGGGTGCCTGGTGAAGCTGGCCCCGGGGCTGTGCCAGAGGCAGAGGGTCAAGTGGCTTCAACCCTGCGCCTCCTGTAAACCTCCAGACCCCTGCCAGGTGACCGTCAGGAGCCCCTGTGATAGATGTGGACACCCAGGCTCCCAGAGGGGAGGAGAGTGACCCGAGTTCTCGTGGGGAGGGCGGGGCTTCAGTGCAGGCCGGTCTCCCACAGCCACCCTGCACCAGGCCGTCCCGCCGAGGGGGCCTGCCCTGGTCACCCAGGCGGGGCTCTTTTCCGTGTTTAATGAGCCCTCGCTGTGTGCCAGGCCCTTCCCGTGGCACCTCGTTTCTCCTTGTTACAGGGGCGGCATCTTTCTCTCGGCTCCTCCAGTGCTCAGCACACAGTAGGTGCTTAGGAAAGGTCTGTCATGCTCACTTGGTCGCCCCCCAGCCAGGCTCGGGGTGAGCAGCAGTGCCCGCTAGACATGCGACCGCCCCGGCAGCTGTCTGGACACCCCGTGCACCTGCCGGCTTCTGGGAGGCCGTTTGCTCCCGGGCGGCATGGTGGTACGGGCGTGGCTGCAGGCAATGTGACTGTTTGGAACGCAGCGCTGCTGTCCCCAGCAGAGCGGGCTAGTGGCTCTCACAGGGCACCTGCCTCCACTTGGGCTCGAGGGCAGAGCAGAGGAGCCTCAAGAAACTGGCCTCCCTCCCGCCCCTGACCCAGGCCGGCACCCAGAAACACGCACACCCGTGGAGCTGCTGGGGCCGTCCGGGCTCGGCACCCGAGGCAGATTCAGCTCTGCACCGTGTCTAGAAGACACGCGCCAGCCCACTGTGGAGGACGTGGACCCCACCCCACCCAGCGGCCCAGCTGGGCAAGAAATCCTCCCGTGGGGGGCGTTCAGTCCTGGCCCCGCCTTCGGGGAGCACAGAAGCCACTAGACCTGGGAGTGCTTGGGGGGGCACCAAGCGAAGGGGCTTTGGGTTCTGACACACGGGTTCAAGTCTCGGCCCTGCCCCTTACCGTGTGGCCCCAGGCGCACAGCACAAGGCGCATCGCACGGGAAGTAGTCCTTACTCGTCCAGGGTGTCACCTCAGCTGCGTGGTCATGGCGCCGGCAGGCGGAGGGCGAGAGAAGGCCGAGCCATGTGGGCAGGTGGGCTGCCCGTCCCTGTCCCCCACCCAGTCCCTGGACACCTCCTCCCACCCCGGGGCTCCTGTCTCTAACTTGCTTTGGCTTCAGAAGGAGCTGCTAGGCCAGACCCCTCGTGCCCATACCTGCCTTCGCATCCAGTGTCAGCCCCTCTACCCTGTGGGGGTGCAGTTAATTTAATGCCTGGCTCCCCTGGAGCTCTCTGCTTGTTCTTTAATCCGACACCAAAGAACCCTGGCTGGCCCGCAGGCCCTGTTCCACTGGCCGGCGCAGTCGCCGAAGGAGTTGAGTTCCCACGCGCGATACCAGCTTTCCTCAGTTGCCAGGGCCTCCAGAGCCCCACCAGTGCTCCAGCCCAGGGTGGGGAGTCCTCCTTGGTTCCGCGGGGGGGCTGCCGGGGCCCCCGGGTGTCTGGGTGGAGGCTTCCCCTGGACTGTGCAGGGCTTGGCACGTGTGCAGTACCGCCTCGCCTTGGGGGCCTCCCTGTGAAGGATGGGGGGACCTTGAGGCCCAGAGAAGGGCAGCGAGGTGACTGGGCCACACATGCCCCAGCCCCGTCCCTGGGACTGAGCCAGCACCCCTGTGTCCCTGTGTCCACCCTTCCCTGAGACCAGATCTGGCCTCCGCCTCTCAGCCCAGCCGCCCGGGTTTCCCCATCGGGGCTCCGAGGCACTTATTTCAAACCATCTGAAAGTAATAAGGAAGCGGCTTATGGATGAAATACCTTTAACATGAAGTTGTATCTTGCGGTCAGTGTTTCTTTCTGTTAAAACATTTCTCCTTGCTGAGCCAGGCTGGGGGAGGGGCCCAGGAAACTGTGCTTCCCGAGCCTAGGCTCTGCGGGAGGGGCTGCTCCTCCAGTGGACAGGGGACAGCAGGATTCGTCCCCTCCGCTGCGTGCAGCCGGGCCTGACCCGACCCCCCCAGCTCCAGCACCCTCTGTGGCTCCACCGTCTTTGGACTGAAGTCTGTCCCCCCACCATCTTATTTCTAGCCCCCCGAGCCTGACCAGGGTGAGGCTCTGGGGCACGAAATCCCGCGAGGTCCTCACTGAGGGACAGCACCTTAGAGCGACGCTCTCCTCCTGCGCTGTGCCCGCACTGCCCCACTTGCCCTCCCTGTCCCCTGCAGCCACCTGGGGCTCCCTTCGTGCCCAGCCTCCTTCCCCTGGCACCCCTCCTCCCATGGCCCTTAGCCAGGCACGGCCCCTGCCTGGTTCCCAGACCCACCAGGCTGTCCCCAGGGACCCACCCCCAGCCTCGCGCCCCGTGTGTCTCGAGTTCTTTGTTGAGTGTCTGTCAGACTTGGAATTCTTGGCTCAGTGTCTGACGGAGCTCTGAGGGTCAGGCCTTGGCTGTGTGTTGATGGCTGTGTCCCCAGATCTGGAACATTCGTTGGGTGGTTGGTGGGGTGGGTGGGTGGGGGGATGGGTGAGTGGGTGACAGTCCGACGGACGAGTCTTTGTGAGTACTTTGAAGCCCTTTGCACATGCACAGGCGGCCTGGGCTCAGGCAGGTCAGCTCTCGAAAGAGGCCGTGTGTCACGGGTCCGTGAACATGGGATTTTCCCAGGCACTGGGAGCGCTGAGCCGAAGTGGGCATGCCTGTCCTCTTGGAACTCACCATCCATTGTGGGAGGCGGGTGGGGCCTGACCACGTGGCCCCCTGTGATGGGGTGGTGGCAGTGGCATGGACTGAGTGCCCTGGGGCAGAGATGGAGGGACCCTTTTTCTGGCCACCCCGAGGAAGGCTTCATGGAAGAGGTGACATTTGAGCAGGCCTGGTAGGAGGAGTGGGTGTTGGCTGGTGGGGCTGGCGGGGGTGGGGGTACCAGGCATTTTCTGGGAACGGAGAAGTGCTCTGTGGTTGGAGGGAGGAGCCTGGCATTGGGCAAGGAGGGAGAGAAGGTGAAGGTGGTGAAATGAGATGCATTCTGCCAGCCTGAGGACTTTGAACTTGATCTTGGTGGCAGTAGGGAGCCATGGAGGGTTTTACGGCTCTAATGTCACAGCTCCAGTTCAGGTGTAAATAGTGCCAAGGTCAGAGCCAAGCTCATGCTTCAAATTCTGAAACTCCCGGAAATTCTTGCCCAGGGTTCGCCCCTGCTGTCAGGGGCCCATCTCCACTCTCCAAGGTCGGCCCCTGAAGTCCCAGCGCAGGGCGAGAGACGTCTTGTTCTCAGTGGTCTTTGTGCAGGGCTCCACCTAGTCCGGGACGTTAAAACTGTGTTTTTGCTCTGTGTCCTCCCTGGTGAGAGAGGGATCTTAAGGGATGGCCGGGGGGGGTGGGGGGGGGGCGTGTTTGGTAACCCAAGCATTTTGCAGAGAAACGGAACACAAAACACGAGAGAGGAATTCCTTCTCTGGACTCCATCTGATCCGACCTGCCAGGAGCTGCCTCCCCCTGGCGCATCGCTCCCTGCCAGGGGAAGGGGGGACGTGCCTTCCTCTGCTCTCAGCTCTCTCCGGTTCCCACACACCGAGGCTGGCTGTTGCAGGTTGGCAGCTGTGTCTGTCTGTCAGAGGCGGGCCGAGGCGGGAGTTCCAGGACTGCTTTTCAGCAGCCAAGAATCTTCCCTAACGCATGCACGCAGCCCCTCCGGCTGCCTAAGCCCTCCCCATTTGTGGGCTCTGTGTTAGCCCATTTCACGCACAGGGAAGCTGAGGCTCAGAGAAGCCGGAGGATGTGCCCAGGTCCCCTGCTCCTGCCATGAGTAGGGATGCCTGGCGTGGTGTGGGTGCTGTAGGAGCCTGGGAGGCCAGCCTGGGGCCTGCGGGGACTTCAGAGGCCAGGGTTTAGGCTCATGTCTCAGCTCTGCCCCCTGCTGGCAGGGGTTGGGGAGCACGTCTGGCTATTCATTTGTCGCTCTAGGCGATGGTGACTTCTCCACTGGGCCCTGCACTTTTCCCCTGGGGTCTCAGACAGGTGACAGTTGCCTGGTTCTGTGGCCCAACTTGTGCTGTCCTGCGAGGGTGTGGACAGCCGGCCTCTGCAGCAGAAAGTCCTGCTGTCCAGGAGGGGGTGGACTCACCACCCCCCCAGGGAAGAAACTGAGGCGGCCCCGCCCACCTTTTTGTGAATTCCTGCTCTGCTGGCTGAAGGCAGGTGACATTGTATGTGGCAGGTGGTTGAGTGACAGGGGACACTGGCCAGCTGGGATGTTGGTCTGCCTCCTCTGAGCAGGGGCAGAGGTCCTTTGTCAGCACCAGGTGGGAGGGGCTTGCAGGGCACCGGCCAGCCCAGAGCGTCTGGGGGGCGCACTCCCGCCTCCGTGCTGGGCTTTCTCAGGTCTGAGGACTTCCTCCCAGATCTCGGTGCAACCACCAAGGGCGGTCTGAGCCAACAGCGCCCACGTGCTCTTCTGAAACCCAAGGTGGGTGGCAGGCTCCATAGTTCAGCAGAACTTCGTGCTGTGGGTCAGGGCCGGGCTGGCCAAGCCTGAAACTGCACAGAGCGTGGCACATACACGTGGCTTGGGATCCTGGGCTTGCTGCCAAGCCAAACCCCTGCTTCCGCCTGAGAAATGGGAGTTGCTACTCCTGCGGGCGTGAACATTTATTGAGACATGTGTCTGAGGGTTGGGCATACACTAGGAGTCTAATAAATACCTGGGACCAAGAAGAGACAGGTTGGCGTAGTTTGACAAGATCCACTTCTCAGCATCGGAGGCCCTGTTGGGCCTGCCTCTGCTCTCCGCCCCCACCCCCTGCCCCACGACCGCTCTGAGCGGCAGAGTCGGAGGAGACCGGGGTGGGAGGGGTTCGAGAGTTGGCACATTCATTCACGTTCATTCGATGGAGGGACGTGTCCCTGCCTGCCTGGAAAGGGCGGTCCAGTGGCAGAGAGAGACCCTAAGCAAATAATGGCACAAGGACTTGGTGACGGTAGTGGGAGGGGACGGTGTGAGGGAGGAGAGGATGGGGAGGAGGGGCAGGGGCAGGACAGGCAGGGCTCTTCTGAGAAGGTGACCTTGAGCAGGAAGCTGGATAGAAGTCCAGGAGGTGTGGGGGGCGGGCATTCTGGCAGCAGGAGGTCAGCGGCTGGCCAAGGGGGTGGTAGGGCCATACAGGGCCTTCAGCTGGGTAAGGGGTCGGGCCTTTGCAGACAAAGGGGATCCCCTATAGGCCTTGGCACCTGCATCGACCAGGCCAGCTTTGCACCTGGGCTGCAGTGACTGTTTGCCGGGGTCTGAAACTGGACAGAAGACCAGGGGTCACCACACCCTCAGCGAGCCTATGTGGCAAAGCCCACCCTTCTTAGCCGCCTGTGAGCTGGCCCTGCAGCCGTCCCTCCTGTCTTCCCCTCTAGCCACCTCAGCTCCTTCGAGCAGGGGGAGCAAGCATGTTCTCCCCAGTGTCTGCATTTGCTCATGCTTTCCCCTCCAGAGACACCCTTCCCTCACCTTGGAGCTCTGGTGGCAGCAGGTTTGTGGGTCCCCGTCGACATTCTGCAGCTGTGTCCGCACCTTCATGCCCTTGTCATTGGGTCTCTGTGGCGTTCTGAGCTCGCCGGCTGTGGCACAGAGCCTGGCACCCGGCAGGCGCACCGTGCGTGCTGGCTGAGCAAGTGAATGGAAGTCACGCACAGCAGCGTGCTGGGTGGTCTGCCCACGCTGAGCTGGGCTCATGGCCGCCGGCTCCCGGCCCCGTCGACTGGTGGGGAGACTGAGGCCCAGAGTCCCCCAGCTGGGCTGAGGTGGGCGGGGCTCTGGGACTCCTGGTCCAGCGCTCTTTCCACAGCACTTTCCTGCCTCCCGCCTCCGCCCCAGGCCCTGTCCTCATCCCTCAGCAAGCACATAAAATGTTAATGTCCTCATTTACTCTTTAAAAATTAATTTAAAAATATTTTATGTGCTGCCTCAATCACAGTTGGAAACCATTTAATTAATCCCAAGTGGCAGGGCACCAGACAGCTGCCGTAATTGGTTACAACTCCTCCAGCCCACGTGCCTTTCTTGAGGCTGCTGTTCCCGGTGTGGAAGGCCCTGGGTGTGTCCAGGTGCCGTGGCTGCGGCACCTGCAAAGGCGCGGGGCTTGTGCCATTAGTCTCCAGTGTGAACACGCTTCCTGCAGGGCGGTCTGACAGCTTCAGCCTCCCTGGCAAAGGTGCCTGGGAGGATGCGATTTTAGATCTGTAGCCAAAGGAATTGCTCCTTCTCCCTCCTGACCATCACCTCCTGCACAACTGGAACAAACCTTGCCTGCAGGCCACAGCCATGCGTAGCACAGGAAGCATGAGGAGCAAGGGGGAAGTGGTCCCGCCTCTTGGAAAGTAAAGTAATGTGCAGCTTGGGAGGATGGCCCTGTCGACTGTTGGGTGGCTGTCCCCAGCTCCTGGCCTGTCACGTGGCCTGTCCACAGTCCTGGGGCCACCAGCAGGACAGCTGTGGCTGGGCACACTGGTGGCAGCACCCCCTTCCACAGGCTGGGCCGCAAGGAAGGGAGGACGACTGAGACAGGTGTGGCCGCAGCCCTCCTCGCACTGGCAGGGGGCACAGCAGTTCGGTGCTGGGTGGCAGGGGCCACCCGGGGGCAGCTGTGGACGTGTCTGGTGCGGGGCAGAACGGGCCTGTGACTCGCGAGGCAGTCCAGATGGGCGGGAGGTAAGGGGAGATGCTGTGCCCCGTGGGCCCCAAGTCACCCAGGCCCCATTTTCAAAGCGGAAGTTTGGAGTTGAGAAGCACGTTCCAGGAGTGCAGGCCGCGGTTTACTTCTGCTTGGCGCCCGTTTTGAAACCTCACACTTCGTGACTTGCAGCCGGAGAAAGAGGGGTTGTGCCAGTCAGACCAATGGGAAATGTAGGTCCGTAGGTCAGATGCGGTTTCCGGACGCAGGACTTGGACTTGAGTCTCTACTGAGTCGCCCGTGCCGTTGCTGGAAGGGGCTGCAGGGACCTGGCCAGGAGCCGTCCACTGCGGACAGCCTGAGCGGTGGGAACTTGGGGGTCTCCTGACTGCCCCTCTAGTGCTCCGTCCAGGGTGATTTCATGGGAATCGCAGGTGTATACTACGGCAATGCCACTGCCGAGCCGCGTGACCCAAGGCAAGTCCCAAGACCTGTCTAGGCCTCAGTGTCCCATCTGTGAGATGCGATGACCCAAACCCCCTGACCTTAGTGTCTCTGTCCCAAGACCTTTGAGTGACGGCTGACCGCTCTTGGGGCGGAGCCCAAGCACTCAACAAAGCCACAGGCCTTTGGCTCCACCGTCCGGCAGCAGACCGGCCTGCCCTCCCACCTGTCCCCCCACCTGGGCTTCAGTTTCCATGTCCCTCTTTCATCTCTGGGGGATCAGTCTGGTCGGTCCCTCTGCTGGGAACACTTTTTTCCTCCTCTGCCATCTTTTCTCCGACCGCTTCCTTCTCTTTTCTTGTGGTCAGTCTAGTCAAAGATTCATCATTTCCCTTGATTTTCTCAAAGAAGCAACTTTTGGTTTTATCACTATTTCTCTGTTGTTTTTCTGCCATTTTAAAAATATTTCTGCTCCGATCCTTATTTCCTTCCTTAAACTTATTTTGGGTTTGATTTGCTCTTCTTTTTCTAGCTTCTTGAGATGGAGCTTAGGTGATTGATTTTAGATTATTCTCCTTTCTAATATAAGCATTTAAAGTTATAAATGTTCCTTTCAAACTGCTTTAGCTGCGTCCCATACGTTACAATATGTCGTGTTTCATTTTCATTCAGTTCAAGGCCTTTTGCAATTTCCCTTCTCACTTCTCTTTGGATCCACGATCCGTGGGTTATTTGGGAACGTGTTGCTTTTTTTCCCCCACTTATTTGAGGGTTTCTCAAATGTGTTTCTGTTGTGACTTCTAATTTCATTCTCTTGTGGTCAGAAAACATACTTCGTATGATTTTTTCTCGATGCTTTTTTACTTCTTGAAACTTGCTCTGCAGCCTGGCCTGCGGTGTGTCCGGAACGCCCCGTGTGTTTCTGCTGCCGTCGGGCGGAGGGCGGAGGGCTCTGTGCGTGTTGATTCGGTCAGCTCGGTGGGCGATGTTGCTCAGGTCTCCTTTATCCGGACTGATGCGCTGCCCGGTGGTTCTCACCGCTACTGAGCGTGGCATATGGAAATCTCCAACTCTAATTGTTGTGTTCACCTTTCTCCTTGCAATTCTGCCAGTTTTGCTCTATGTGTTTTTGGGCTGTGTTGTTGGGAGCATATACATTTGTACGTGTTATATCTTCTTGGATTGTCCTCTCCGCCCTCAGCCCCAGCCTCACTTAAACGTCCCTTCTCCTGGGAGGTCCTCCCAGACCTCAGGTGGCGCTGCTTCCCCTGCTTGCTGTGAGGTCCTACAGCGGCGTGTATTTTCCTCATCATGACATTCATGGCATCATAACTGCTTGACGTCCCATTTACGGTACACTGCCCATGTGCCACGCCTTGTGCCGGCTGTCAAGGCCGTGCTGGTGAGCGAGAATGAAAAACACCTACTGCGTGCCAGGCATTCTGCTGGGCCCTCCACACATGCGCCCCGATCTCGCAGCCATACGGTAGGCAGGGGTTCCCACCCCCTTGCAGGTGAGGAGCTCAAGGTACAGGGAGGTTGAGCAGTTGCCCGTGGCCACATGGCCCCAAGTGCAGAGCTGAAAACCCACCTGAGTGGCTCCAAGTCCCACGTTCATTCGCACACCTCCCTCCCCCCGGGGAGCTGAGGAGCGCCCCTCCAGGCTTGTGTGGACACCTCCCTCCAGACCGGGGCACCGTGTGTTTACACCCTGTATAGTGCGTAGCGCTGGAGACGGAACGTTATGTGGTGACCCCGTTTTCGGGCAGGGTACCCTCGGCAAGATCTTTAATGTCACATGCCAGAATGTTTCCCCTTAGTGATGCATTGGAGCTGTCAGACCCGATGTGGTCACACGATTAATGAGATTATACGCTCCGTGCACTTCAATTTATTGTCACAGCGTCTGTGCTGATAGACCTGCGACGAGCACCCGCAAATCACGCGGCTTCGAAAGGGCCCCGTTGTGAGTCACAGGGAGGGAGCGGGCGGAGGCAGCCGCAGCTCGGACGCACCCAAGTGAGGCTGATCGCGGTGGCCGTGTAGCGGTTTGCTAAGATTGGCCGTAAGGATGGATGAGGGAGTCCCTGTGTGAGGCCCAGGAGCCTGGGAACCCCCGGGAGACGAGCCGTCCTGTGGGTGCCCCCGGGTCATCCTCCTGGAATTTCTGGGGAATGACCCACCATTAACCGCGTGTCCTTCAGGCGCCTCGTGCCTCCAGCTCTGCTGGCTTTCTTGAAAGAATTCCGAAGTTAGAGTTGTTCAGAGAAAAACATACCTGGGATTCTGTGCCTCCAGTTTCCCTGTGACAACATGGCTCCGGGCACTGGCTTTGTGCCCCGTTCCTAGCGGGCGTCAAGGCCCCTGGTCTTTTCTGTTCCAGTTTCTGCATGGGCTCCACTGTGACGTTGCTGCGACCTTTGGTCCCTGCACATCCCTTCCCTGGGTCCAGGGGGCACAGCCTGCTGGCCTCTTGCCCTAGACTGCTGCAGGCCTGGACAGGGCCGCGTAGCAGAGAGGGGTGAGCCCAGCCGCCTGGGGGAAGGGAGGTGGCCAGAGGACACCTGATGGGAGGGCAGATGCTGAGCATCTCACCAACGATGAAGCAAGACCCGCAGCCACCACAGAGGCACCCGGGGGCGTTTGTACAAAGCGGAGCAGGGAGGAGACGCACACCTGTCCAACGAGGACGCATGCCCAATGCGGTGGCAGGGCAGGCCAGCGGGTGAGTGCCCCAGGGCTCCCCAGTGGGCGGACACCAGACTGGACCCCGAACATAGTGCAGGCGTGGGCCCACTGTGCGTGCGTGAGGGGGGGGGTCACAGTGGTGCTGTCCGGATGTCTCGCCGCATACCAAGCACGCCGTGGCTTTTGTCAGGGTTTCGTTTGTCTCGGTTCCGCTTTCTGTTTCCAAACAATACCGAGTGACTGAGGACAGACGGGCACAGAGAAGACCCACGTCTCACTGGCAGTGCGCAGTCCATTCCTCCTTGGGCCGGTGGTGGTGCTCGCCTGCTCGCCTGGATCTGGGGTCGCGGAGGAAACCTCGGGCTCGTGTGCCGGGACGCAGAGCCGGGGCCCCGGGGAGCCTCTTCACTCACCCCCCACCCCACCCCCCACCAATCCGACCTTCCAGTTAGCCCCTTCATGCCCCCTGGGTTTATGGTGCCCCCCCGCCTCCCCCAGCCTCAGGCACATCCCTCTGGGTTCGGGTAGTCTCAGGACATCCTGGCACAAACAGCTCTGCTGTGCCGCCTGTATGCGTCAGGGGAGGCTTGCTGGGGAACACAGGTGCCCCCTAAATAGTAGATGCTTCTTCTGCTGTTCACGTAGCAACCAAGCCGGTGGTCCTGGTGGGGCGGGTCCCCCGTAGGCAGTGACACAGGCACCCAGGCACCTGTACCTTGTGAAAGCCACCTTCCTGTCCTCCTGCCCTGGGCTCAGCCTGACTTCGAGGAACCCAGTGACACTGGGGAAGGGCTGCAGCCGGCCTGGACCCGCCCCGCCCTCCCTTTGCCTTCGTCTGCTGCAGCGGCTGCCGGCCCAGTGGGTGCACCTCTGCTACTTCTGTCCCTGACCTTGGGTGCACTTCTGTCCCCTGCGCTCGAACGCCCCCAGTGGTGTGTCTGCCTGACCCTGGGATCTGAGAAGGTGCCAGCTCACACCCGCCTTCAGCACTCGCTTTTGCTCTTTTATTTGAAAAGTCGGATGAGAAGTATCAAACATGACCACAGAGGCATGGCCGTTGTTTCCTAATCCCAGGTGGGACCATGTGGAGTACCTAACGGGGCCGAGAGCAGGTGCCGGGCTCGTGTATCCCGCATGTTCGTCCGTCTGAACTGTCGGCGGACAGGTCCCCACCGAGTCCCGCGTCAGTAGTCAGAGCAGCTGGCTCGTGCCACATCCGGGTGGGACAGTCGCTGAGGACCTGAATTTAGGGAGCTGCTGATGGCACACTTGAAGTGTTAATAATCGCTAACCTGCGCAGTGCTAATTGGGTGATAATTTTGTCCCTTCAAGGTGACAGCCTCGCAGAGGCTGGGGTTTGGGGAAGCTTACGTGAGCTGGGGGAAATGGAGAGAAATCTGAACCCTGTCTTGGTTTGGAAGGAGGGGTTCGACTGTGGCGTGAAGTGTGAGCCCAGCACTGTAGCCGCTGAGCTCCAGGCGCAGCTAGGGAATGGGGGTCCTGATGCCCCTGGGCCCCTCCCTGGCCCGCTGCACCTTCGGTGTTCACGTGTTCTGTCGGAGAGGTCAGAGGACCTCCCATGGCAGGACTCAGAACCTCTCTTCGCAGGGGACTTGAGGGTCCCAGGGACGGCATCTCCTCAGCACGGGTGCAGTTTCCAACACGCGGGGAGAGGTGGTGGTGAGCAGGGGTCCCCAGGCGACCTAGTGGGGCACCTGCTGTGCACCGGGCCCTGGGGACATGGGGTCTCTGATGCGATACCCCTATCTGCTCTTGCCGATACCCCGGGGAGAGCAGCCAGCAGCGCCAAGAGCTACCGCCGAGTAGCAGTGCGTCCCCCTGTAAAGCCGCGCAGCGAAACCCTCGCGGGCGTTCTCTCAGTTCGTCCTCACCGTATTTTACTTGTGACTACTGCCCCACGAGGGGGATGGTCCTCGTGTTAATATCGCTAACACTCATCGAATGTTAAATACCATTGATCTGCCTGCCGTTTGCCCGACAGGCTGCAAGGGACTTTATTTCTGCGTTAGCTTATGAAATCTTTGTAACATTGTTGCAGTAACGTTATTTTCCTTCTTAATCATAAGAAGGCTGGGCCTCAGAGAGGTGAGGTGACATGGCCCAAGTGTCACAGCAAGACGGTGGCAGGGAAAGGGCGGCAGCCCTGCCCAACATCACCCCCACGCTATCTGCTGGGTGGTCTTGTGTGGTGCCTCCTCCCCTGCCAGGCCGGCAGTGGCAGCGGGTCTGCTGACCGAGGCCGCCCCTCCCAGCTCTTTGCACCCCCTCACTGTCCCTGAGCCCTCCTCTGGGCCCCATGGGGGGCCAGCCCGCCCTGCAGGGCCCCAGGCAGGTTCTGCCTGTGCTGAGAGGGGCAGGACCGTTCCCTGCAGGTCCAGCCTCACCGAGCCTTCCTGAGGCTGTGGGGACAGGCCTGCCCTGGTCTCTGGCCATCGCCGGGACTCGGTTGGCATGACCTCAGGGGTCACCTGTGGCTCCAACCTGCCTGGATGGATGGGGCTCCAGGGGTGGGGGAGTACACACGGTGGGTTTGCCCCCCCACAACCTGACGGGTGTGAGGCCGCCTGTGCCCTCTAAAGACCCCGCAGCCCGCCGTGGGGCCGGTGGGGCCACGTGGAGGTGTCTGCTGGTGGAAGAGCTGTCCCACGTGCCGGAGGGCCCCAGTTGGTACAGCCACTGTGGAGGGGCAGTGCCCTCGGCAACAGGGACACTGGCTGACTTTCCTCACGGCCGATGTGCCACATCAGGCAAAGGCTCTGCAGGCTTGTATCACAAGGACAGAGTCAGGCCCCCTGGGGGTCTAGGCAGGTGGCATCAGGAGCGGGAGCGGCCTGGCCCGACACTCGAGTGAGGCGCCTTCCGCAAAGTGCGTGTGGGTCGTGGAACAGCAAGACGGGAGAAGAGACTAAAAACCTTTGAGGGTCTGCAGCACGCCAGGCTCCCTTTGTCCTGGGTGATGTTGTTGTCTGTTTTAAGATGAGGAGTTTGAGGCTCAGAGAAGTTGAGTGACTCACCCACGGTCACCCAGCTAATAAGTGTTAAGTGGACGAGCGAGCAAGCGAGGCTACGAGGCTGCGGCTTGAGCTCGCGTGTGTCCGCCTCGGCACCCCTGCCTGCTGAGTCGCACAAGCACCAGCTGGGTCTGTGTGGGCCCTGCCGCCGCCTGCCACGGGTACATCCGGCCTCGCCATGTGGGCGGGAGTCTGCAGTGAACGCCGAGCTCCGTCTCGTCGGGCTCCTGGAGTCTCCTTCTGCTCCTTTCCTCTGAGGCAGCGTGTGGCCGTACAGACCGTTTTGGGACAGTAGTGTCCAGTAAGGCGCCACGAGACAGACACGGGCGGCAGAGACGTGGACACAGATCTGCACCCACGTGGCCACAGCACAGGCCACAGGCAGGTTCCGGGGGCTGCTGGCGTCTCTGATTCCATGGATACTGATGACCATTCAGCTATGGTCCCCGATGCCCTTCTGAGGGCACGAGATGTTGTTCCTGGGGAGTCCACACAGGTGCCCACCGGCTGTCTCTCCCTCTGAGAGCTCCAAAGCTGCGCTCTGACTGGCTCATGTGATTTTGCCGGGGTGTATGCTAAGCTCGCTGGGCTTTCATCTGGGTTCAGATATTCCCTTTCTTCTTTTTAAATGGGGACACTCATGCCCCGCTGGCCCTCTGGCAGCACCCCAACCTCACTGGGAACATGGGATGTGGCCCAAAGAGTCAGTCAGACGAAGCAGGGGACCCAGAGCAGCCCCTAGTAGCCTGAGTTTGGTCTCAGAGCCCGAGGCTCAGTTTCCCCACCTGTGGGCGGGTACAATGGCAGTGACCTCCGTGGGCGGAGGGCAAGCACGCAGCAGGAACGCGTGGCTGTCTGGGGAAGTGAGGCCTCGTAAGCGCTGGTTCTCCCCACCACTCCCTCTTCCCACCTGGGCTCCCCGTGGCCCTCCATTCCCAGAGGCTGAAGGTCCCCCACAGTCATGGCTTCCGTCCTCTGCCCCTCTTCTGGCTGGAAGACCTGGTGCCAGGCGGGCGAAGCTGGGGCGTCAGGGAGTCACGCTACCTCCTCGCACGCCTCCTGGTCCTGTCTCCGTGCATCTTCACTCTACTTGGGAGACAAGAGCCCGGATCTTGGGCCCGGTGTCTGTTTTCCTGCCCTGTGTCCCATGGTCTCCGCCCAGGGCTCCATGCCCTTTGCAGCTCTGAGCTGGACTGTTGCTTCCTCAGCACCTTTATCCGCCTCCTCAGGGCGGCCCCGCCCCTCCCCATTGGCCCCATGTCCTCCCCTCAGTAGCTTCGTATTTTAGTGAATGAAAGACGCAATTGGGAGGTAACTTCATTATGCCTAATTCTACCGCCCGGATGCCAAGCAGATTTAAAAAGCGGTGATCACGTATGGGTCTCCTTGTGGTAATACTGTAAACACGATGCCTCTGGAAACCAGCCTGTGTCTCCCGTACCTGCTTCCCCATTAACGTCACCCTCGCCACCCCGGAAGCAGGGGCCGTGGTGGCATCGTTTCGTGTCAGCGCAGTAGTCCTTTGAAAGTGAACGCCCACAGCGGTTGCCCAAATTAGCAGCGCCTTGGGGAGCAGCGCCTGCGGCCGGCGGGGCCCTTGGTGCAGCCGTGGGGGGCTCAGAGCCTCCACGGGGCGTGTCCTAGAAGCTCGCCCCTCTGCTGGTATGCTCCTGGGAATCAGTGGTTATGAATAACATCGTGTTACAAAGGTAAAAATAGAACCTGCTTGCCTGACTCCAGAATAATAGGACAGGGACCCCTGTGGAGAGAGGGGGTGCTGCGGGCTGCTGTTGGCAGCTGGAAGGCTTTTATGAAGCTGCCCCTCACTCAGTGGCTGTGGAAGGAGAGAGGCAAGGCCGCAGACTGAATGCTGATTGCGGGGTATCTGGCTTTACGCCCAGGCTGACAGAGGCCCGGCCCCCAGGCGCCCAGGGGCACGGGCTGCGAGGTTTGTCCTCACGTGCTGGAGCCCTTCCACACCGTGTCCCACTCCCCCAACTCCTCTCCCAGGTAGGTCATTTCACCTGATGGCTGGAAGGTCTGGGACCCTGCCTGGCCCCTGCCCTGGAAAAGTGGACACTGATGTTTTTGCTTTATGTGGCTTTTCACGATGGGTCATTGGTAGATGCTCACTGTGCTGTCTCTGTGCACACAACCCACTGGACTGGCTCCCCGGGTGCGGGGACGGTCTTGTCTGTGCTGGGGGTTGTGACCCGGGCCCAGGAAGAGGCCTCACCCGAGGAGCTGTGGCTCCAGGTGGAGGCCAGCCTCACCCACGGCAGGGTGTGGGCAGTGCCGACGCTGCCCTCCTCTGCTGGCCCCGCCTCCCCGTGCCATCTGAGCCCTGGCCTGGCCTTCGAGGCTGTCTTGCCCCACTCCAGCCATCTCTGCTCCGGAAGCACCCACACTAACCCCAAGCTCAGGGGCCTTTCTGGGGTTCTCCTAACACAGAGGGACTTTTGGGAACCCCTTCTGAATGAGCTCTGTCTCCCCCCACCTCCTCCACCTGCCTTTCCTACCAGCAGGTCCTTGGCGGTGCATGTAGGCGGGCTCGGGTTGGGCAGGTCTGAGAATGAATGTCAACTCTGGTACTAAACGGGACTGTGACCTTGACAGAGGCCACCTAGTCTCCGGGACTCAATTTCTCCACCTGTGAAGTGGGAGTGATCACAGTATCCGCTCCTTCACGGGGCTGTTGTGACATGAAGTGGGAGACAGCACTTGCAGCACTTAATGCAGTGCGGAGGGCCCAGTAAATGCTAGTGGTCATTGTCACCATCACCACTGCCCCCACTGCCCCCACCACCACCATCACCACCTCCATCACCACCACCATCACCACCACCACCACCATCACCACCTCCATCACCACCACCATCACCACCACCACCACCATCACCACCTCCATCACCACCACCATCACCGCCACCACCACCATCACCACCTCCATCACCACCACCATCACCACCACCATCACTGCCACTATCATCATCACCATCATCGCCACCATCGCCACCACCGCCGCCGCCGCCGCCGCCACCACCACCACCATCACCACCACCACCATCACCACCGCCGCCACCGCCCCTACCGCCCCCACCGCCCCCACCGCCGCCACCGCCCCCACCGCCACCACCGCCGCCGCCACCACCACCACCACCATTGCCATCATCATCACCATCATCATCACCATTGCCATCATCATCACCACCATCATCACCATCATCATCACCATCGCCACCGCCATCAACATCACCGCCACCACTTTTAAAGCCTTCCGCACAGGCTGGGGGTGAGGTCCAGGTCTCGCTAGCAGGAGGTGCCGCCTCGCACACCCTGGCGTGCCTGAGATCAACTGAGTCCGTGTGGGGGCGTCTCTCTTCACACGGGAATGTTCTGACTTGTGACAGGGAGACAGACGCACCTGTCTCCACGGTGACATTCTGTTCTTGTTTCTCACAATGTGCTAAAAGCTGCGTGACTGACACTTTGTCTCTGGCTGGGTCCAGAGTCCCTGGAAATCAGGACTTGTCAACGAGGCATGTTCTCAGGTGGTGGGGCCCTGCCAGGTGGGAGCAGCCCTCCTGTGGTGTCCACACTGCAGGGCTCCCCCTTTCCCAGGCTGTCTCCTTCCCCTGTCAGGCAGCACATGGGGATTCAGCAGTGAGGCAAGGCGAGGGAAAGAGAGGCGCTGAGAGGACATCGAGTTGAGCGCCTGCTCCGCACCAGCCCCTGTTGTGGGGACGGTGTGTACCTGGATTCCTTAGAACATGCGGGGACCATGGAGGCCGGGGTCATTGGCTCCATTTTACAGAGGGGACCCCTGAGGGCTCAGGGACCTTACCTGGTGTCCCCGTGTCTGTGAGTGACAGAGCAGGGTTCCAAAGCACTCACCACGGCTGTCTCCCCTTGCCTGTGCGAGGGAGCATGGACGAGCCGGTCCGGAGCCAGCCCCCCATCCCAAAGCCCAGTTCTGGACCGGCCTAGCCATACCTTCGTGATGACCCGTGGCCCTGGGGTCGCATCCTGTCAGCCTACGTGGGGGACTCGGGGACTCGGGCATTAGCTGTAATGTGAGCTGTCACTGCAGAGGTGACGGGGTATGGGCCAGGCAGGCAGGGCCTCCCCAGCCGTGCTAAGAGCAGGGTGGGGGGCCTGGCTGCAGTGTGCGGACAGGGAAAGGGGGGCCCCGGTGTCCCCGAGAGACCAGGGATAGCTGCCTCAGGCCAGGTGGGACAGGTCGGAGGCCCCCACTGAGGGACAGCAGCAGAGCCAGGGGCGGGGGCGGGGGGGAGGGTGTGGCGGTCAGGAATGGACAGGCCTTGGTGGTGACTTGGGTGGGGGGCGGGTGGGGAAGGGCATCTGTTGGAGCAGACCTCGGTTTTGTTGGGGCCCCAGGATGGCAGGGTGCAGCCTGAGTCGGGGGCCTGGACGAGGGCTGGGCTTGGGGCATCTGGCGTCATCAGGGCTTCCGTTTGGGGCGTGGGGTCGCTGACTCTCACGTTTGTCAAGTCCAGAACCGTGTCTTCGGAAGGGCCCAGCAGCCCTGCGGGATGGAACAGAGGCAGGCGGCGCCCCCGCATGGCGTGGAGGGCATGGAGGGCGTCCAGCAGCCCACCGTGGCTCCCGGGCGTCAGTCGGACCCTTCGTGTGGGCAGCCAGGGCCAGCAGGAGCCACGCGTCTCTGCTGTCCGTCCTGCTCGCTGCCCCGGCCACACTAATGATGACAGATGACATGAGGACCATTTGGCAGGGACTCCCCAGGAGAGAAACCCGGTCACCCTCTCCACAGTGTCAAAGAAATGCACGGCCGCCGCCTGTCTGCCTTACTTGGCAGGAACCCCGAGGCCACTGCCAGGGCCGCGCTGTCCCTGCCCCCACCCCGGCCATCAGACAGACGAGCCCGGCTGGCGGTATGGTTTGTCATCCACGGGGACAAGGAGTTGGCTCTCTCTCCCCTGTTTTGTCACTGTGACAGTCGTCAGCACGGGCACACACAAGCAGAGACACATCCAGGAGGGCCCCTCTGAGCGCCTGCACCCCGTCCTCCTGGGGTCTTCTGTCCTGCGGGGGCGGAGGGGAGGTGGAAGCCTTCCTTCTGTTTTTTCTTCCTCACTTCTTCCCCGCTCCTCCCCTCCCCACCCTCCCCTCCGCTCCTGGTCTCTGTGACACCTCTCTACTTCTCATCAGACACTCCCACGGCCTCTGTCCCCGTCGGTGGGCTGTGTGCTCAGTGGTCTGTGCTTGTCCACCTTCCCCGAGATGCCTGCTCCTGACCTGTCCCGCTGTGTTCTCAGCATGGAGCTGGGCGTGTGGCCGACCCTCGGGTCATGGCGCTGGTGGAGGCTTCCCTCCGCCCCTTGTTCATGGGTTCTCCGGGCGTGTGCTTCGACCTGCCCGAGATGCCACAGTTGGGCAGCACCTACCTGGTTGAGTCCTCAGATCCCTCTTACAGTGGAAGAAATGGTAAGTAGCCTAGGCCCTTTGGACACAAGGGAGAAGCTGGCTTGTGTCCATGGGCAGGTTCACGGTCGAGCCTGGCCCCGGCAGGAGGGAAGGACTTGCAAGCAGTCTTGTGGGGGTGGGTGCAACTCGTGCATCAGTGTCCCAAAGCAGCTGTGCGGGAGTGGGTGACTGTCCTTTTCCTCACAGCGGCGGGTGTTGGAGCCGCCCCAGGGTCCCCGAAGGGGAGCCGAGTGACACCCCCACTCAGCACGCGCTAACGGAGGTGCAGGGTCTACAGCAGAGGAGGTGATAAGGCTGTTGTGCTTTGCAATGACCTGGTCGCACTTTGAATACTATTCAGTGCGGTCATCTTTTAAGAGGCGTGGTGACGGTCTTTACTGTGTGCAGAGCACAGTGGCCAGAATGGAGAACTGGCAGATTCACAAACGTAGTTGTGAAGAGTGGGGGACACGGACAGCCCGGACTCGAGTTGCTGCTCTGCCACTTCCTGGCTGTGTGACCTTGGACAAGTGCCCCAACCTCTCTGATCCTCAGATTCCTCATCTGTGCGATGGGAATGATCTTCTCTGCCGCAGAGGTTTTGGGGAGGATTAAATGACAGCCTGTGTCGGGCCGGCTGTCACAGCGGCCTGGACAGGGCGCAGCAGGCAACCCTGGGTACGAGGTGTGTCCCCAGAGCGCACCCCAGTGACGCCTCTGGCCCCGGGGGCTGGTGGACGGGCCTGGTGCCTGGGAGCTGCTGACAAGCCTCGCGTCATGCCTGTTCAGGATTCAGCAGAGGCTGTGACACTCGCTAGGAAATTGCTTATTAGTGGGCTGTGAAAGTGTGCATTGAATTCACGCACATTATTTTTAAATAAATTTGGGGGAGTAGGAAAACAAAAAGAGACAATTTAAAAAGAACCTTCTCCAAGCATAATGAAGGCTTTGGCAGTGGCCCAAAACCTCACCGCAAATCCCAGCTCCGGCGCGCAAGCTGGTGGAGCCCACGTCGCCTGCTTCCCAGGCCGCCCACATCAGCTGGATTTTCAGCTTTGCCTCTGAATGGCCCTGAATCCTCGACTCCAGGCTTCAGGAGGACTTAGGGGGATTGGAGAGCAGCTTAAAGAAGCGAAGCCTTCTTTCTACAAATGTCTCGCCGCAGTCACTCTGCCGGTCCCAGAGAGCGAGTCCCCTGCTCACGTGTGGGGGTGGTGGCGTGCAGGGGCCCTCTTGAAAGCTGGGGCCAGGCCTCTGGGGCAGATTTCTCACTCACCTGCAGGGGTCAGACCTGCTCACCCCCTGGCTGCACCCCTAGAAAGGCTGTCCCTTGGTTTTAAGGACGGGCCAAAACATGTCCCCTCCATGGTTTAAGAAATGTCACTCAGTCCCTGGAAGCAGCTGTTAAGAAAGAACTTGGCTGACCGCTAGTGAATCCCCTCTCTGAGCTGCACGCTCCCCGTTGGAGATTTGGGATAATAACGGGACAACAGTGGCGTGGGCGAGCGCTGGGGTAGTGTGCAGACCTCGGCACGCCAGTGCTGGCAGGTCACCGCTCCTCTCGAGGATGCCGAGCGCCTGCCCAGGACAGTCGGGGCACCCTCCTTTCAGATCATCCATTCCCCAAGAAGGGCGTGGGGGCACCATGCTGGAGAGGGCACAAGCCTCCCTCCAGGTCACAGGTTCTCATCCCGGGGCTGGGAGCTGAGTTCGTGGCACCCGGAGGGCTGAGAAGCCTCAGCAGTTTTCCTTCCATTTTGATGTACGGTCCTGGGCGGAACACAGGGCCCCCGGGCACCTGCTCTAGGCTGCAGGGTGGCCTGGGCGGGGAGAAGTTCACGGTCAGAGGACAGACCAATCCATCTGGGATCTCACTGTTACAGTTCCCGATAATTAGTTGTAACGAGGTTGAGAACAGAATTAACAATGCCAGTAACACTGTATAAAATGAGGGTCCTTGACAGCTTGGCTAATTTGTTATTGAAACATTATATATCAACACGATCAAGGCTTTTTGGAAGAGAAATGAGTTGGCCCATCGTCATCCCGCGGCTGTTCCCCTCCACGTCTGGCCGTGTGGGGGTGCCGTCCCCTGCCCGCTCAGTTTCCAACCCCACCCCCGAGCCCAGGTACCCTCCTCACGCCCGTCCTGTGTGACATTGCTCTGGCTGTACCCCCGCCGCTCCCTCTCCGGCCCCTCTTCCACCCGGCGAGTGCCTGCCCGTGCGCTCAGGGCCTGTCGCTTCTGCTCACCCTCTACTGCCTTGTGCTTTCCTCCACACCCACCTGCCAGGCGTGGTCCCCACCTCGTGCTGTCCCCTGGGCGGCGTCTGCTGCTGCTTCAGGCATCTCCCGAGGTGTCTCAGCCCTCAGGAACCTTCCCCCCCAGCCTCTGTCTGACTCGGGGGCCTCCGCTGGGGCTGGTGGTCCAGGATACAACCCTCGCCCGCTCTCGCCCTGCTCTGAGGGCTCCTGGAGGGTGGGGGCGGGGTGCTTCACGCTCAGAGTCGGGCACGGGCTGTCTGTCCGGGGTCCAGGGTGTCCCCTGATCATTCTGCAGCATTTTTGCGGAGAGTTGCGGGGCTGTGCCCACGCGTGTTCCCACTGCACTTTCTGAGGCCCCCTCCAACGTGCGTGTGCAGCAGTGGCCTGTCCTCGCCACGGGAGGCAGATGCCACGGGACTCTGAGGCCCCCCGAGGCCACGTCCCAGCGGGCTGCCTGTGACCGGCATGGAGGACCATCACTCAATGTCCCCAGCCTGGGGCACATCTAAAGTGGCTCCGCTCTGTCCTCCTTAAGAACCTCATGACACTTCCCTGGTTTCCATGGCGATGTCAGTTTCCCATTCCGACTGCTCTCCAGAGGGATTATAAATGTATTATTTCATCCTTAGGTCTAGCACTCTGCCTCCAGATTTCGGTGTCTTGGTTCATTATCTGACAGGAAGGATGAATGGAGTCAGCCTGGGCGCTTCCCTCTCCCTGGGGCCCAGGGACGGATGGCTGTGTGCCAGGGGAGACCTGCCCCATCGAAGGCCAGTGCCGGGGGCTGGGCTTCCCCTTGGGGCACCGTGGGCTGGGACTGTGGGTTTAGTGACTTGTAGCTGAGCTGAACTGCCAGGGCCACAGCCTGCACACCGACCCCAGGGACATGGGAGGCGGGGTGGGTGCTGTGAGCTCGTGATGGGTCCTAGTCCTGGGGCGCCACTTGGCAGCTTCACAGGCAGCGGTGGTGTCTGAGCCTCAGCTGGCCCTGGGGCTGTGGGAGGGCCTGGGGGAGGGACCCACAGAGCTCAGAAGCCCCTGGAAAGTCCTGATGCACAGGTGCCTGCCAAGGGGCTTGTCGCCCCTTTTCCCTTAGGAAGTCACCCTGCTCCCAGACTCAGCCGTTGCTGACATCGTGGGCCAGGTCACTTTGCTTTTGTTCTCGTGCGGCTGTCCTGTGCATTGTAGGATGTTGAGTGGCACCCCTGGCCTCTTCCCGACAGTGGCCATCAAAAAGCCCCCGGACGCTGCCAGACACCCCCGTTTGAGAACCACTGCCCTGGCCTCTGGGGTGCACCCTTCAGGGCCGTCTGGCTTCTCGGGCTGCTGTGTGGGTGTTCCGTCCCTCGTCCTGGCCACTCGTGCCGCTCAGTGGTAATCCGTGTGTCTGCTGTTGCCCCGGGCAGGATGAACACGTGCTCACAGTTAGGGGTGGGGTGGCCGGGCCGCAGGGTAAGTGCGCGTGCGATTTTCTAAGCAAATCGTTTCCAAAGCAGCCGCACCGTTTGCATTCCCTCCGCTGAGCCGGTGCGTTCTGGTTGCTCCGCCTCCTCGGCCGGCAGCACTAATGACTGACGCTAGTCAGCACCTTTCCGTGTGCGTATTTGCCGTCTGTCGTTTTTCTTTGGTAAAGTGAGCGTTGAATTGGCCGGGTCATTTCTGTTGTGCTGTGCGTGTTGGTATTACAGACTTTCCGGTGTTCACGTGTTCTGGGCTCCCGGCCTTTGTCAGATGTGTGTGCCGTGACCATTTTCTGCCGTGCTGTGGCTTATCTCTTCCACTTCTAAGCATGGCCACTCGAGCCTGACTTCATAATGTCGGTGAAGTCTAATTTACCCACACACACGCGTACATTTCTGGTTCTTGCTTTTACGTCTTGTCTCAGAGTCTCTCAGCCAGCCCAAAGTCAGGAAGATGGCCTTCCCTGTCTTATCAGTGTTAGAGGCTACGTTCCAGCCTGGGACCCAGCTGACTTTCGCCTGTGGTGGAGACGCGGCTTTGCACGTTGGCGAGCAGATGTGTCCGCTCAGCCCCAGAAGGGGGGACAGCGATGAGTGACAGATCACGCCCTCTGCCGGGTCGATTCCGGGGGAAGGGAGGCCTCACAAAGCCGTGGGGCCATGGGCCCAGCTGGCTCCTGACACACAATCACAGTGGCCGCGCCTTGGAAAGCCGCGCTCTGCCAAATGTGCCCCGTCATTAACTCCCCTCGCCACTCCTTGGAGATGGGGTTCTTAGTGCGGGGTGTTTGTTTTTGTCGGAGTGATGGAGGGGACTCTGTTTCCCGCGCCCATGTGAGGGCGGCAGGGCGCGTCGTCCCCAGGACCGTTGGGGGGCCCTCTGCATCTGCGGAGGACGAAAGGCCAGGTTTGTGATTTGGCCAAATCAGCCCAGGAAGGTCACCCGTGGAGCCTGACTTGACAGACCTCTTTTCTAACAAGTCACCCCGTGAAGGCAGCATTCTGCCCGAAACGCGGAAGGTGCAGCTCAGCCACACGTCTGGGTCCCTGCAGAGTTGCCCCGTCCTCATCCTCTGCCCCTGAGAGAGCGCACAGATCAGATTCCAGGAGTGGGTGCTCAGTTCCCATGTGCAGGGCCCCAGCGCTCCACCGTCTGCTCTCCAAACCAGTCAGCAGCGCACCCGGTTTTCATGGCACAAGGTATACATCTATTTTTCTGGGCTTTTAGCTAGAACGCCTGAGCCTAACCCGAAATACTGGGTTGGCCAAAAAGTCCGTTTAGTTTTTTCTGTAAAATAAAAGACTCATTTTTCACTGTCACCAATAACTTCATTGATTTGGATATTTTAGGGTGTCGGCTGTCTCCCGCGTGGCATAAAGTCGATTGCTCTCAATTAATGTCTTGATTTGATCGCTGTCGACTTCAGCGGGTCCGCCCGACCATGGAGCATCACCCAGCGAGAACCTCCAGCAGGAAGCTTCGCAACCACCTCCGACACGTTCACCCAGTCACAGCGCCTGCCCCACACGGTGCGCACACTTGTGTTTCAGCTGCATTTCCACCGTTCTTGAAATAATGAAGCATAACGAGCCAGAGATGTTGCTGATTTTCTTCCACCTTCAGTCTTAACATGGCTGCACAAAGTCCACCCATTTTGATGGTTTTGGTTTTAACGCACGCTGACCGGCCAGCGGTCACAATACCATCTACCAGATGGGGATAAAGACAGCCGAGCACTACCAGAGCTATCTCACGGGAAAGACCAAACGACCTTTCTGGCTGACCCAGTATTTGGAGAAGCCGGGTTACGTTCGTTTATGTGGCAATGAAACCAGCTTGGTAGACGGAGGTGACTGTGAATGAAGCCAACACCTCTGTCGGAACACTGCGTTGCTGCTCCTGGCTGAGGTTTATTTTGGGGGTTGCTTCAGGTGTGTTTGTGGGGTGCGTTCCCTTCCCCGCTGCTGAGAGGACACCTGAGGGCCAGGCTGGCTCGTGGCCTCCCCAGGCCTCTCGGGGCACATCCCCACCCGGGTCCCCAGCAGCAGGGGATGAAGCCAGGCCAGCCCCACCCAGGCTGGGACCCACTGTGACGGTCTCAGCGAAGGAGGGGTCGCATTCCTCTTCTCGTCCCAGGGCCCACGTGGATGCAGACGTTTTTCATTGACCTTGGCTGAGGCAGGCAGGCAGGCAGCACGAGCAGCCTCGGACGACCTGGGGCAGCCAGTATGCCGGCCGCACCCACTTACAGCAGGAGAACAGGCTTCTGGGGGATTCTGCAGCCTCCTGACCCTGTGCCTGGGAGGGCTGACAAGCGAGCGAGCGCACTGGGTGGAGGCAGATTTGAGAGCAAGCCAGCCCCCTGGGGACTTGCTCTGAAAATAAGGGTTCTTTCAGAAATTGCATGTGGGCTGTGGTTTACTCCCCTGTAGATTGGTTGGCAGCCAGTTGAGGGGGAGCTGGGCCAGGGGGAGGGAGGGTGGGTTGCTGTTGGGTGTCTGTGCGGTGGGCACGGGGAGGAGACACAGCCAGGCAGGGAGACAGTTTCGCTGAACTTGAGGAGGGCTGCAGTGGGTGGGGAGCAACCTATCGCGAGAGGTAAGCAAGCTAAAAGGCCACTTGGCTCGGGGGCTGCAGCTGCAGTGACGTGGGAGTGGGGCTTCCCCTGCACAGATGAGAATTACAGGTATTAGTCCCCCCACGAAGCATCCCTCTCCCCACAGGCAGGCGGACATGACTGGGCTCCATTTTACGGGTGGGGTGCCCAGGGCTCGGGAGCTGGAATGGGGCAGAGGGCCCCGGGCCCCGAGGTTTGTGCATTCTTTCTACGCAGAGGCAAGAAACTCTCTAGAAATACGTCAGCTTGTTCGTGGGGTTCATCCAGAGACCCCCACAGAGCCCTGCATTCCTCTGAGGCTGTGGCATGCTTAGGAAAACGGTGGCAGCTGCAGATGTTTGCTTTTCAGAAGTGTGGAATGCTGTCGCACAGATGCCGCCCTTGAAAGGCGTAATCTCGGACAGCCAAGGCATGGCTGTGGGGATCTGCCTCTTTGGCCCTGGTCCTTTGCCCCACTGCTGCCCAGAGCCGGCTGAGGACAGGATGGGGACAGGCTCAACAGCTTGAGTCCCAGGCCCTGAATGCTTCTCCCAGCAGCTGGGCTGCCTGGGTCGCGGCTGCCTGGGTCGCGGCTGCCCGTGTGTACGGAGGAAGGCCCGTGAGGCTGCGCTGCGGTCCCTGTGCTCAGAGCCACGCTCCGCAGCAGCCTGGGGCTTCGCGTGAGCCCGCAGACAAGCCCCAGGGAGGGGGCGGCTCACCATGGGGTGGGTCCTGCCGGAGCCCCGCTGCCTTCGGGCTTTACCGAAGGGCGGGCTTTCGCTACTAGCCTGGTTTGGTCCAGAAGCGAAGTTGCCGACGGTGTTTCCTGTCGCATAGGAGTTGCACCTGTGAGGTAGTGAGCTGGCAGACGTGGGTGAGTGAGAGTATGGGTGCCACAGGGAAGGCCCCCCCGGCTACCCCCCAACTCTCTTTCTTACTTAAAGCACCACTTACCCTTATCCTTGAAAGGATGTCCCAGAACAGCCGGCATTTCTAACCCCAAGCCTCCCTCCCGGCATCCCCAGGAGGGGCAGCATCATTCCTGCCCCTTTTGCTGCGAGCCACACACAGCCTGCGGACCCACTGTGTGCCGGACGCTGGGGCAGCAGGATGAGCTGGCCTGGTCCTTGTGCTCTAGGGGGCTTCAGGGCAGGGGAGGGGCCCCAACTGTGAGCAGTGATGACTTGGAGTGGACCCCCCTTTGTACCCACCCCTCTCGGCGCCAGATCTGTGCGCGTGAGGCTCCCAGGGTGAGCGGTCCCCAGGGAGAGAGCAGGCAGGTGCGGGTGGGGCTGGGGCACGGGGCAGGAAGTGACCAGCTCAAAGGACGCAGAGTCGTCAGAATGTGGGAGCCAGGAGAGGCTCTCAGGCCTCCAGAGGACCCCGGTGGTGGGTGGCGCCCCCTGTGGGGTTGGGGGAGGCATTTTGCGTGAGAAGCGAGGTGAGCCAGGTGGGGCCTAGGCGGCGGAAGACACCTGTGGCATTTGCACCTGGGAGTGGCGGGTCCTGGTCCTCACTTGTGTTTGTGTGACCCTACCAGGTGTACAGGGAGCTCCCACGTGACACCTCTGGGCTGTCCCCAGACGTCCTGGCGAGTACGGCACAGAGAGGAGGCCCCTCCGAGGCGGCCTAGACTGGTCTGGATGCCGAGACTTTGGAATTGCTTTTCTGCCCGCCCACCCCCTCCCCAGGGGAATGCGAAGGGTTTTTTAAAGACTATTCATTATTTTTAGAGAGGGGAAGGGAGGGAGAGAAACATCAGTGTGTGGTTGCCTCTCGTGCGCCCCCCACTGCCTGCGACCCTGGCATGTGTCAAACTGGCGACCCCTCAATCCACCATAAGATTTCCTGTGACTCTTATCAGGGTCCCCTATCCGACACAATGTCAAGGCCACTGTCCTGGGTGAGGGGCGGGGGTGTCACAGTCCATCTGCTTTTGAGAGCCAGGTGCAAAGCAGGTTGGGGGACATAGGCCACTGGACCTTCCAGAGTATGGGGGGTTGCTGACAGGGGTCCAGGGGATGTGGGAGACCGTGGCTCCCCCAGACCAGGTCCACGCCCAGGCCCACGGAGGCTGAGGGACCCGCAGAAATGGTTTAACTCCTTTCAAGATCAGAAAAAAAATACATTTTCAGGTCAAGGAAACATTTTGATGTGTACCGTGAATACATTCTTTCTGACACCAACGCGACCGTAAAATAGAATTGTTGGTGTTTTCATGGAGGAAGTGGCCCGTGAAGGCCCAGGCCCCAGGCCCCCGGAAGCCACCTTGCACCCCAGATGGCTAAGTGAACGGGTCCCAGAAACCAGCTCAGGGGCTCAGTGCCCCCGCTCCGGCTTTGGAGGAAGATACACGGGTCTTTGAGGAGTGCAGATGGGCCCCGAGAGGCGGGCCTTTGGGGGGTGCGGCCTGGCTGGACGTCGTCCTTCAGGGGCGGCTGCGACCCAGATCTCGGCCTTCCCTCCTGGATGTAGCCACAGACAACCCCTTTCTTCACCTGCCTGATCTTTGTCCCCGGCTCCTTGTTCCTACGTGACAGCCTTGTTTCTGAGGAGAAATTCCTGAAGAGAGAGTTGTGGTTTGGTGGCTGGGGACTGGCTGCGGAGGTGGGGAGGGCCTGCGGCCTGGGGAGGGAACTCTGCGGTAAACACTGGGTCGGCTTGCCCAGCCACCCCCAGGGGGTCCCCGGGTCCTTTGTCCTGTGTTGTGCAGCAGTGACGACGGCCCAGTTAACCCAGTCCCCTTCACTGCCACAGACAGGTCCCCAACGCCAGCTTTTCCAGCGGAGACACCGGAACATCGTTCTGGGCAGCGATGGCAGGAGAGAAAAGTTCCTTGTCATTTTATTAACGCTCTCACTTGCAGTGCCTGTTACAAAGGAGGGACGGGTGAGATTAAAAGGCAGTCAGGTCCCGAGAAACGGAGAGTCAACAGTGTATTCACAGGACAGCGGGGTGCAGCCTCCGCCAGCACCCACCTGCGAAATCCACACTCTCCCTGAGGCAGCCTGGACGCAGACGCCGTTTGCCACAGCTCGGTCCCGTTCCTACCCCTCCAGTCTCTGCTCCCTGCTCCTGATGTACACCCTGGGTTTCCCGCCTCCGCCGAGCCCCTGACGGGTCGAGGGCCTGGCTGCCACCGGTCTCAGCCCAGGGCAGGACCCCAGTTTCCTGACGTGGAATCAGAGAGGGAGGAAGCGGGGGCTCCTCTGGAGACTGGGGACAGCTCAGCGTGAAGGATGTGTGGGTTGGTGTGTGGGGCTCCTGCTGGCTCCCAGCTGTATCACCTCCCATGTGCTCACAGCGTCTGTGCCCAGAGTGGGGGCGAGTGTCTGCAGCAGTGTCCTGGGGCTGCGACAGCCGATCACTGCAAACAGCGTGGTTAGTCCACATTATTTGTCACCTCAGGGTTCTACAGCCTGAAGTCCAGGATTGAGGTGGCAGGTTGGCTCCTTCTGAGGCCACGAAGGGGGGCTGGGCCAGGCCTCTCTCCCGGCTCACGGCACCTTCCTTGGCTTGCAGGTGGCCGTCTTTTGCCCGGGTCTTCATGTGGGCCTCTCTCCGTCTCCACGTCCGAATCCCCGCTTGTGTAAGGGCTCCAGTCCTTGGATTACAGCCCACCCTAGTGACCCACTTCAGTTTCCCGGCTTTTAACCAAGGTCACAGGCGCCAGGGGTTAGGACTGCCACATCCTTTTGGGGCGAGCACAATTCCGCCCCACAGGCATGGATGCCGGGGGTCTCTCCTGTGGAGACACACAGAGGGGCATGGTCCGACCGGCGTCCCCAGTGGCCCCCCAGGCAACCCCGGAGGTGGGGTTGGGCTCTGCAGGTGAGCCTGGCCCAGTCGGGCCAGGAGGGTGCTTCATTCAGCAGGGACAGTGTGGCGGGTCATTCACCCTTCCCCAGAGCCTCCCTCTGTGCCCCCTGCTACCTGGGGCCTGGGACACGCCTCTGAGAGGCACAGACAAGAGGAAGCTGAGGAGCCACAAGTCTGGGAAACGAGGGTGCTCCATCCTGGGTGGCGTCACAGAGCAACACCACTGGGGATGTGGACGACAGAGACCTCTTCCATCCCAGCCAGGAGGCAGGCTCCTGGGGTCGGGGTGTCAGCAGGGCCGGTGCCTTCAGGGGCGGGGATGACTGCTTCCGGCCGTCCCAGCTTCTGGGGGTGGCCGGCGTCTCCCCTGTGCTTCGGCCTGTCCCGCGCCCCGTCTCGGCCTGCATCTTGGCAGGGCCTTCTGTCCACATCCCTCCTCTCTCTCTGAGGATGCTTGTCCCTGGGTTCAGAGCCACCTCCTGAACTCCAGGTTGGCCTCCTGTCCGGACCCTTGATTGCTTTCTCCAGGCCCTTTTCCCAGGTGAGGTCACGTGCACAGGTTCCTGGGGGACGTACTGTGGGAGGATGCATTCAACCCACTACATCCATGGTCTTTGGGGACTCAGAGGGGCTCCCAGTGTTGACTGGAGGCGGGGAGGGTTCTGGAAGTTTCCCAGAGAGACATGCCTGCCGTGAGCCCGAGGAATGGGATGTCCTGGGAGGGGGGGACGATGGGAGGACGAGGGTGTTACAGGAACAATAAGCTGACGGGGAGTAGGGGGAGCAGGGGGAGCAGAGGGAGCAGAGGTAAAGGCTACGTGTGCGAGGGGGGCGGGGCCTGGCAAGGTGAGCAGCTGTCCGGCGGCCTGATTGGACCATCGTGTCCGTGTATCCGTGTGTGCGTGCGTTCACTCCCTCCCAGCCCTGCCAAGCTGCAGCAGAGGTGCGGGTAGGGACCCGCCAAGCTCTAGATGCACTGGGATTCAGTCCCTTTGTGCAGTGGCTTTCAGGCCTTACCCATAAGTCATTCTTGATGTCATTTGTTGGTCGTATGGGCTCTCGGAGGACTGGTGACATACGGCCACCTGTGATCAGAAATTGGAACCGTAAAACATCCTACGGATAGCTGGGTGGTCGGCCTGGCAGGACCTTGCCCAGTCACAGCGAGCTCCTGGGTGGGCAGTGGGGGAGGGGCGCTGCGCCTGCCTGCCCAGGCAGCCCCGCCCGCAGACACTGGCTCCCGGGGAAAGCCCGTCAGTGAGTGTCCGTGTGGTGCCGGCCCGTGAGCAAGCTGGGCTGGCCAGCGCTGGGTCCGTGGGCTGCCGTCTGGCCCCACACTGCCATTTGAACGTGGGGCACGTGGCTTGAGGGGCCTCCTTTCTCCCACCCGCCTTCGGTGCCTGGCCCTGGAATCCCTCTGCTGAGCGAGGCCCAGGCCACATCTGAGCTGTGTGACTGGGACGAGCATCCTGCCTCTGTGTGCATGGATGTCCTCGTCTGCAGAAGGGACCACAGCAGGTCCCAGGGACCGGGGCCATGGGAGGGGCACATGAGAGCCTGTCTGTGAGTGTTCAGCGTGGGGCCCAGGACAGACCACATCAAGTGATTGTGTTAGTGACCTGTGAGGGTGCAGAGCAGGTTTTCATGGCTCCAGCAGGCGGGGGACGCCCGCTGCTCCTGCCACATTCTGTGGATTCTGTGGATGCAGAACTTGGTCTCGAAGCCCCGCCCACCCCGCCTGCCCTGCTGGGGAAACGGGGCTAGCTGTGGGGAGGGCACGGGCTTTCGGGGACACACGCGAACACCCATCGGCGTGGACGCCACAGAGGCCACAGAATACCCCCCCTCCCGGGACCCTCCTTTGGGGACCCTGCGCCTCCTTGTGGTCCCCCAGGAAGAATAGGTCATGGCTACTAGTGCTCAGGGCCATGGTTGCAAAGCCTGACTCATGGGATCTGTCCTCTTTCTTTCTTTCCAAGTCATCTTGCACTTCTCACATGCTGGCCCATTTCTGCTCCCTGTGTGCTGGGGACGCCTGGGTGGGACTTACCGGGGGTGGGGATTGAGCCCACCACTACTGCTGTTCTCACGGGTGTTGGTGACGGGCCGTGGGCTCTGTCCACGGGGCAGGTGCGAGGGTGGGCTCGAGCATAGCCAAGGCCCAGCCGTGTCTCCAGGTACCCTCTGGGCGGCTTGTCCCTCGGCGTGGGGAGGGGTGGCTTGCATGGTCTCGAACCATTCTTATTGCACCAGGTTGCTATATCTCTCAAATCTCTCTCTCTCTCTCTTTTATTGTAACATTTTACTTTCAAATAATAAGTTCCAGAAATAGTGCAGCTCCAGGCATCCTTCAGCCAGCGTCCTCCCGTGCCGCTGCTTTATGGAACCACGGGCGCTGTCGGGGCCGGAAACCGAGGGGTTAGAGCTCTGCATTCGGGTTCACGCCGGTGCTCAGATCCACGCTCCCCGGCTGCCTCGGGAGGTCACCGTTTCTTTTTGTGCATTCTGCCCCTCCTCCGCGATGGGGAGGCATGAGCCCCCGACCACACACCCTCCTCAGAAACCCTCCTCTCCTCCCCGCAAGCCACCAAATCGCTGTCCTGAGGTTGCCTCCTTGTCTTGGCAAAGCTCCTGGGTAGAGGGTGCCTCCCGAGTTTGCAGAGAGCAGCAGGAGCCTTCCCTGGCAGCCAGGCCCTCCCCAACCTCCCAGACCCTCCCCTGCTCCTGGCAGCTGTGGCCCTCCCCCCAGCATCCCCCTCCTTTGCTAAGTGCTGGTGGTTGGGGGAGGCAGCAGGAGGCTGCGGCACCAGGCGTGAGGTGGAGCCAGGTCCAACTGGACTTGCTTGGCGGCCCCGACTTCTGTGTCTGAACCTGGGTTTCTGGTTTTGTGGGGTAAAGGGGTCCCACTGGGGGGCCAGGGGGACTCAGAGCATGTGGCACCAGGGCAGCTGTGACTGTTTCTCTGTAGCCGACAGCCCGCCATGTCGCAGCTGGTAACTGAGGAGGGAGGGGTGTTCATTGGCCAAGCCCTCCTCCACCTCGGGCCGGGCACCGGGCACCGCACACACGTCATCACACTTCATTGTCCCAGCCACCAGGGCCTGCGGCCATTACCTTCCCGTGCTGCCGATGAGGAGGGATGCCCCCCGGAGCAAGTGCCATTTGGGCCAGGCGCCCGGCTGTGCCACTCCCCCCAGCTCCAGGGACAGCAAGTTCCAGGTTTCAAAGTCCTTCGATACCCATGCTCCCATGCAGGAGGTCACCTTTCAGGGAGGTGAGGACGGACCGAGCAGGGGCTTTGCTCCCTGTTGTGGACGAGTAACCTGAGACCCAAGGGAAGCGAGACTTTGCCCAGGCAGGGGCATGTGACCAGTGGTGGGGCAGATGGAGGCAGCCGGGATCATCCATGGCCGTGAGGCCCCCCGCTGGGGCCTGGGAAGAGCCCTGTGGCCTCTCTGAGGATCCCATCCTTTCTGGGACAGGAGGGGGCATGCCGTGGCTGGATCAGGACCCAGAAGGGTGCCTCTAGGGGACGGGCTGGAGCAGAGAGTGCCCGTGTGGGTGGATGGACTCAGTCCCTCCGCCACGTCGTGTGTCGGGGCCCCGAGCGTGGGTGTGTTCACAGACAGTGAAGTGCATACCTGACACCCGTGCCTTGTCCAGGCCCTTCTGAGCACCTGGCAGAGGCCACATCTGCACCCACGGGTCCTGGGGACAGTGGGTGCCTCTGGGTGCCAGGACCCCGGCTGCTGCTTCTCTGAGGACCCTCATGCCTGCCGTGTGGGGTGATTAGCTTGCCGGGTGAGCGCACAAAGTCACCGTGGACCGCCAGATTCTCTGCCTTCTCTTCGGCTCCTTTCTTTCTTCTGAACGCTGGATTCCTGGTTCATTTTATGTGTCCCCGCAGGCCACGCCCCCGTGTCCGGCCAGTGTTTCAGCTCGCTGCTCCCCAGCTCGTCCACCTGTGTGATGGGGACAGCTGGTGTGCGTGCAGTGTGGTGGTGTGTAAGGACTTGCCGTTGTCCCTGTCATCAGTGAAGGTTTTGGTGGGGGACCCCTGACCTCCTTCTACATCAGCATCGCTCCCATGGGGGCAGGGGACAGTGTGACACGGTGCAGAGAGTGGGGTTCTGCTGGGGGACATACCCGCAAGGTGGTCCTGGGTGGGAGCCTTCCCCTCTCGGGGCCTCAGTGCCCAGATGGGCTCCTCAGCCCACGAGTTCCTGTGTTCCAAGAAGATGGAATGTTGGACACATTCTGGAGTCAACTTCCACACCTGGGCAGGTGGGCGGGTGGGCTGGGGGTGGGGGAGGGTCACAGCAGGAGTCGCCCTTGGCCTTTTGGAGCAGGGTGGAAGCTGGTGAATTCACTCAGCACTTAGGAACGGGTTCCCTCTGTGGGGGCCTGGCCAGACTGGAAGACGGGAGCCATTATTGATGGGTGGGCTTGCTTCCTGCCTCCCTCGAGCTCCCAGCCTTTGATGGCTGGGGGTGGGGGCTTCCAGGAGGAAGTGGCTTTAAGAATGAGCAGGGGTGGGGGGGTGGGGCAGTGCACAGGGGCAGGAGGAGCGCCATGAGCACTGAGGTCAGCGTGTGCAAAGGCCCTGGGGTGACTGAGGGTCCTGGCAGTAAGTGTGTGCTCGAAGGTGGTGTGCGCTTGCTGCTGGGTCTGTGGGGACAGGTTGGCGGCACGAGGATGGAGAGGATGGGCCCTCTGCAGTGACACTGGGAGGCCCAGCCTTTCGTGGGGGTGAGCTGGTGGGGACCCAGGCCTTCCTTGGGGCGAGTGCCTGCCAGTGCGGCTTGTCAAGCGGTCACGTTGAAACTCGGGCACTGGGTCAGCGGGTGGGGGCGGGGCCTCACCCAGGCTCTGCATTTTTAGGGGCTCCTGGTAAGCCTGCCGGGCTGGGCCCAGGCCCCACTGTGAGCAGCAAGGCCTCAGGCTAGTCAACGTCTCGGCTAGGCCCTGTCCCTCCTGGCCTGGGGCCACCAGCAATGCCGGTGGCCTTTGGGGCCTCACAGCCCAGCTGTGAGCCTCCCCCTTTTCCGAGGGGAAGTCATTTTCAGATTCACAATTAACCCCGAGTTCTTGCTTTTTTCCCTTTTGCGTCTGTGTGTGTGTAACAGGCTTAGTGATTGACAACTGAACCAGGCCTGAGTGTGTGTGATTTTTTGATCATCCTTGAGCCCTTGGAAGGCAGACAGGTATAAGGCTGCTTCGAAATCCTTTCCCATTGGCTGTTTTGAAGGCTCAGGGCCCTCAGCGGGGGGGATCTGGGTGTGTCTGCTGAGCAGGCCCATTTGAGGAGGCGGCGCCAAGCCCTCCAGACGGCATGCTCTGCAGAGACAGCGCCTGGGGCCCAGCCGGCCCTCCACTCGGCATGGCCTCTCCGGGTGCAAGCGGGCTGCTGGGCTAGACCTGGGTGACAGTGCACCCGGGGGCCACCGTCCTGTGCCTGGAGAGCAGCCTCACAGAGAAGTTGAGGGTAATGAAAAGTGACCCACAGAAGCCCCAGGTTGGCCATAAGAGATCTGAGAGATGAGTAAGAATTCACTGAGGAGTTAGCGTGGGGGCTGGGGACAGGGCCCCAGGGTGAAGAACAGCTCTCACAAGGGCCTGGAACGGCTGGAGCTTGGAAGGCTGGGGGATGGGCATGGGTGGGTGGGGGGACTGTTACCAGAAGGGAATGGGAGAGGGGCTGGTCCTGGGCGGCGATTGTCCGGTGGCGGAATTCGTTCACGCGGGCAGAGGTCGCCAGTGCTGCGTCAGGGGATGAGCCCCCCAACCCTCGAGGTGTGCAAGCAGAGGGAGCCCTGGTAGCAGGTGCTCCATAAGGACTCTGGTTTGAGGATTTCATTCTTGATGGACGCTGAGCTTCCTTGCAGCTGTCACACCGTGGCTCCGCGAAATCCCCTCTGGGAACAACAAGACTATAAAATAGAAATGAGTAGGTTAGGAAGTCGCTGTCTCCCGCACGCCTGTCATCCTGCCGTCCTCTGTCTTCAGAGGATGTGGCTTCCCTGGGCCGGCGGGGGGTGGGGGGGGCCTGGCAGGAGAGGACCGCTTTGTTCCCCGCACGCAGGGCCCGGCTCGCCTGCACCGCCAAGCAGGGGGGTTTTAATCATCTCTGCCTCTGAAACGTGCACCAGCCTCTCTTGGGCGACGTCCCTCCTCACATCCTCCCTGCTTTAATCTCCAGCAAAAGAAAGACGGGCCAGACCCGGCCTGCAGCAGCTGCGCCTGGAGCGGAGAGAGTTCCGCTCCCCGACAGAGGCGGGCGCTGCGATGGCCAGCATGGCGACCCAAGATTAGCCAGGCCCATGGCTGTGCGGGCAACCAGGGGGCTCCCATGTCACCTGCCGGGGTTCCCATGGCAACGAGAGTGTTAGGAGCAGGTCACAGGGACAGTGAGTGAAAGGAGATTGGCTGTGCAGGAAAATGCAGGGTCTGGGGGAGTAACGGGGGCGGGGGGGGGAAGCTCTGTCTCCCCCACCCCCGCGGGGGACCCTCATTTCCTGGTTGGTCATGCATTTGTTTTGAAGAACTTTGGGCTGCTTTCAAACACATGTATTTTCGCAGACGGGCAGCAGAAACGGCTCTGTTAGGTAGGGCGCAGTGTGGGGGGAGACGGTGTTAACAACAATGAAAACTGCGTGTGCCATGGTGGCTTACAACCAGCGCCAGCTGTCTTGGCCTACCCACCCGCTGTCCTTGGCTCTGCCCTTGGCCACCACTGGGGGGACGTCAGGACAGCTGCTCTGCCAGCCTGTGCCTGTCCTGGGACAGCCACAGCAGCAGCCTCTGGCTGCCATCAGGTCGTGGGACGGAGCCCTGCCCCCGGTGCCTGGCCACCCTCCAGGACACCGCCCTGGCAGGCCCCAGAGCGCAGCTGGAGGTGGTCCCAGGCTGGGTCTGAACGACAGCAGAGGGGCAGCTCCGGGGTGGGCATCCCAGGACTGAAATGTCCTCAGTCATTCTGAAGAGCAGAAACGAGTTTTCGGGGCACAAACAAGCCCCGTGTCTGAGTGCTGTGGGGCACGGTGGCCACAGCCCCCAGGAGGGCCTCCTGCGACCCCAGACCCTGGGGCCATGGGGGCAGTGTCCCCACACCCCTCTTGGAGGACCTTGAACCCCACTGACTTCTGCCTTTTTCTCTGTTGCCGCCACAGGTGATCTTGATCCTGACGAAGTATTACCATGTGGAATCGGAGAAGGTGCTGGAAAGTTCTCTGTGGCGGTAAGTCAGCCCCAGGGGCCTCTCTCTGGCGCGTCCCCCAAGGCTGGAGCAGCGCTGCTGGGGGCAGGGGGTCCTGCCACTTTCCTTCGGCTCGAAAGCACACACAGCAGACCTGGACCGTGCTCCCTTGGTGGGCGCTGGAGAACAGAGCCGCTCAGAGAGCTGCTGTGCTTTCTTTCTGTTCATTCTGTGTCTGGGCCTCGCGGAAGAAGCGGCCCCCGGCGTGAGCTCAGGCCAGCGCACAGCCTCCTCCGCTCACCCTCTGAACCTCAGGCCCAGCCCCCAGAGCCCACCGGCCACGCCCACGGCCCCATTGTCCCGGTGCTTCCTTTCTTCCAGGCTCAGTGGATGAGCTTGGTGAATAAACAATCCTCATGGACAGGGGAGGTCTCTTTATTTGTGAAACGCGAATTTGGTCCAAGAACGCCAGGCAGCCCTTTGATGTTTTGAAGGAGGCAGGCAGGAGGTGTGAGCAATCATTTTGGTGATTGTTATCCTCAATATTTGCATGCGCTCGCCCAGGAGGGGCGGGGCGCCCAGGCTCCTGGGCTGTGGCCCCAAAGATGCCCTTGGGCAAGGCCCCAGACCGCTTGCCTCCCCCACCCTCGTTCTCACCGAACCCTTTGGTTTCCAAGATGTGTCTTGAAGTGATAGTTAATTCATTTTTCTATTCAAAATCCGTTCAACACCCCCCACCCCCAACCCTGCTGGTCAGGACCCCTGTTTGCGGGCCGCCGCAGGGTGATTGATTTTTGGGGTGGGGCTCGGCGTTTGGCTGGGGGCTCGGTGCTGCACTGGTTTTCAGGGAGGTGCCCCCTTGGGGCTTTGGGCAGTGGTGGAAGTGGCACCTTCAGCTGGGTCCTTTCTGTGCTGCGTGAGGAACGGTCACCGTGGAGCCAGCGAGGTGATTGCCCAGGTGCTCACGAGGCAGAGGTCTGGGATGGAGCCCCTCAGGCAGCCTGGGGTCTTCTCGCCCTGCACCCAGGCGCCCGCCCCAGCCTCCTCGGTGTGGGCTGGCCTCCCAGGCTCACCGGCCTGCCTGCTCCTCCAGTTACTGCCCCAGCCTCAGGGTGGAGCCACCGTCCTGGAAAGAGGACGGATGGTTCCCTGATGCCCCCCACCCCATTCCTTTATGTCCTGGCTGATTTTCATCAGCCACCGGGGAGAGGTGGGGGGGCTGCTTTCAGGTCGCCCCTCGGGCTCTGGGAAGGACGGCTGGTCGCTGGGACAGAGCGGAAAGTGGGGTGGGCCTTGCACTTCTGCTGTGTAGTCTCCGTGCTGCTCTCTGTGGGTTCGTGTTCCAGGCTTGATGTCGGGGGAGGCGGGGCCCCCTCCTGCGAGGTGGATGGTCCGAGGGTGGGTCCCCTTGGCTGCGGAGTGGACAGAGACACTTGAGTCTTGTGTCCCCCCAGGCAGGACCCCTGAGCGCCCCCTCTGGCCCCACTCCTGCGTGTCGCGAATCTGAAAGGCTGAGGTCTGCAGTGGCACTGGCTGAGCCGTCCAGGAGGCCAGGTCCTGGGCACCTCAGTGCAGTGGCGCTGGAGGCAGGGAACGAGATTGGCCTGGAAGACGTCTGGATGAGGAGTGGTCCTTTCTGGTGTGGCCTGTGCTGACACAAAGTGGTTGGCTGCAGTCAGGATTTGCTGCAGGTCCTCGTGGGGGCTGGGGGCGGGGCTGACCTGGCCAACCTCTTGGCCTGGGGACCGGACTCCTTGTTCAGAATTCTTCAGAAGCAGGTGGGGGGCGCCTAACCCTAACCCTGACTCTAGGAGGGCCCCTCCTGCCCCCGAGAGCCTCAGTCTCCTTACCGTGAAATGGGGGTAAACACCCCTGAGTGGGAGGCTGTGAGTGTTGAACGAGATAACCTTTGCTGCGTCCCTCGAACGCCACACCATCGGACTTTAATTATTCGCCAGAGCGAATCGGCAGTTCCGGTCTCCCAGGTTCCCTTTCCACGCCGCCTCTCTGTGCCCATGTTTCCTCCCTTTGTTAAAAGTATGTGCAGAAGCACCAGTTGCTTCAAGAAGGGTTACCCACGTGCCCACCGTCGGGCACAGGGGTTTCCTTCGTGGATCTTTTCCCTGGGCCGCGCCTGCACAGCTGGACACGGCACGGGGGCCCATGGGCTGCTTCCTCTGACACGCGTTGCGTCATGTCTGTGTCCCCATTGGATGGCCGCGGACTGGCCCCTTGACTTGATTCATTCTAATGCTTGGCCGTGATGCCGCCATTAAAAATATAGGCACGTCCTTCGCCTTCTCGTTTTGTTCCTGGGATGAACCCCAGGGAGCCGTGTCACCGAGCCGGTGTGCGGGAGCAGATTTGCAGCCGGCCTGGTGCGGCCTCTGCCCGCGGCCCGACCGCTCCCCACTCGCTCACCCAAGGGCCCGGAGGACTGCGGCGATGTTTTCAGTTGCGTCCCCTCGATGCCTTGCGAGGGTGGACGGTCCCCTGCGTCCACCACTCACCACGTTTTCTCTTGGGATCATTACCTGCTCAGCTTCCCTCTCTGTCTCGGGACTTGTGTGAGTGTTGCGCAGAGGCGGCAGGGACGCCGCCCGCCCCGTCTGCCGTTTAAGGCCCATGTGGATGGAGGTGAGCAGCCGTGCCCGGAGGACGCGCACTGAGCCTCCGGGACTTCTGGGTAATCACAACACAGACACTCGCAACGACGGGTACGATAGTTACACTCTGGAAGTGGCTCTCCGAAATCTAAACCGAGTGCGCATTTCACTGTCCTGCAGTCCACGGCCGTGTTGGCAGCCCCCCTCGCCCCGCACCGGCTGGCTTCCATGATCCAAGCATCGGCCCCTTTCTTCTGGGGTTCAGGGCTGGTCCTCCACTCACACTCTGGGCCCCTTTGAATCAGCACAAGAGCAGGGACGGGGGGGTGGGGGGAGAGTGCCCCCAGCCCCCTCCAGGGCAGCTGCTGGCAGGCATCAGCGGTGGGGAGTGCTCAGAGCTGGCCCCCCTCTCGCGTGTCCCCTTTGCAGCACCCGGGACTCACAGTGGCTGGAGAAGAGCATTCTTGTGCACCCGCCGGCCCGTCTGTGGGGGTTCCGGGGTGCTGCAGCTCACGCCCGCAGGGCTCTGCTCTCTCACCGACCTGGAGGCCGTGAGTCGCAGGTCAAGGTGTGGGCAGGATGGCCCCCGAGACTCTGGGGCAGGACCCCGCCTGCCCCTCCCAGCTCCTGGTGGCTGCCTGCATCCCTTGTGGACCCTGGTCCCTGTCTCCATGTGCCCACTGCCTTCTCCTCGGTGTGTTCCTGATGAGACCCCTTGTCCCTGGGCTTAGGCTCCCCCAGTAACTCAGGATGATCTCATCTCTGGATCTGTAACTTAATTAGTCTGCAGAGACCCCTTTTCTGACCGAGGTCACAGCACAGTGTCTGGGGTCAAGACGGGACAGGTTGCTTTGGCCCCACCGTTCCGCTCACGACACACAGCACGTCATCAAACTCATGACATCACCTGGGTCTGATTTCCCAAACGGCTCTCACACCTGTTGCACCTGTCCCCATCTGTCCGTCCCCTCCGCCACGCTCTCTCTAGCTCAGCGGGGTCTCAGCGGCTCCTTCATCCCCCCGCCCCCTCCCCCACAAGGCCCCAGGGACTTCAGACGAACACAATGCCATCCTGTCCTGCTCACCCTCCTGGGGGGGGTCCCCGTGGCAGGCACCTGTGATCCCCGAGCTCCCTGTCCCAGCCCAGGAATGGGGTGCAGTGGGCGGAGCTCGAGGCCACTGGGACAAGCAGACGGGGCTGTGGACACTCTCAGAGTCCAGGAAACTGCCAACTCCCGCCAGCTCTGCGGAGAGCTGCTAGGCTTTCGGGTGAAGATAAGCGGGGTCTGGGATATGGAAGCCAAGACCTCAGCCGTCTGTAAGTGCCCCAGGGCCCCCACACTCCCTGGCGGGGCATCTCAGGTTCCCCCCACGGCTCAGGGCTCTCACTGCCAGGTGTGGGGACAGGAAATGAGGGGTTCCCAGCGGGGGTCTCAGACAGAGCAGGGGTTTGGGAGCATCCTGAGCTGGAGGGAGCTGACTGTGGCCCACCCGCCACGAGGCAGGGCTGGGACTGTCTGACCTCACACTGAGTGGATTGCGAAGGGCAGCCCCGGTCCCACGGCCCCGTGGGCACCACCTTCCACCAGGGTGGTGTGGAAGTCTGTGTCCCCCCGTTTGACCTCGGCAGGGCTGGCAGCCAGGGCCACCTCGGGAGCGCCGGTGGGGGGAGGGGTCCCCAGGGGTTCTGAGCGACTTGGCCGAGTCCCATCCCTCGGGTCGGGGTGGGGGTGGTGGTTCTCTCCCTGTGTCCTCCCGTGGGGTGTGGCATCCGTGACGTGCACAGAAAGCGCAGAAAGCACAGTCTGACCGACGCCGGGTGCCCGCGCCTCAGACACCCTAGCGGTCCCCAGCTCATCTCAGCATTTTCTCCCTCCCCGGCCTCCTGAGAAATTACTTCAGGGTCGTGTGATGGGCTCGGGCTGTAGATGGTGACTGGGAGCAACACGGGAGAAGCCAGAGGGGTGCAGGTCTTCAGCTGTTCCAATGCGGAACCTGGTCGAGCCCAGTACCGCCCCCTGGCTGTGATGGACATTAATTTCTTTCTGTGTGGGGCCTCCGTCTCCTAAAGAAATAACTGTCACAGACTCTGGCCCGGCCCAACCCCTTTCTCCCTCCTGCCACCCCCGCGCTGGCTGTCGCCCACCCAGAAGTCACCCCGCCTTGAATTGGCATAGGTCATCCCCGAGTCTGCGTATGTGTTAAACACACACGCGTGTGTGCCCACAATCAGCGTGTTCTGCTGTTTAGCACACTTTAGAGATTGATATAAACCGCGTCCTGCTGCCTTTTGAAACTGGATTTCTCCTCCCAGTGGGGCTGCAAAGGTTTGTCCGTGCAGTGTGTGTCTGCCCGGTGATTTAGGGCCCCTCCCGCTGCGGGAGCCAGCAGCCCCCGTCCCCGGGCTCAGGGACTGGCCAGCGTGGCTCCCGCTCCCCTCCTCCCTCTCTGTCGCCAGTCTGTCTGCGGAGCGAGTCCTGTTCCAGGTCTCGGACCGTTGGACTCTGAACAGCAGCACCCAAGTGCGGGCCAGAGTGCGGTTCGGGGCTGCCTGCTCGAGTGCCCCGTGCTCTCCCGGGGCAGGCCTGCTTTCCTTTCTCGTTGGCTGTCCCGTCCCCTTCTCTGGGGCTTGCCCATTCGTGTCTCGTACTTGTCTCCTTCTGCTGGGCTCTCTTTTTCAATTATCATTTCTTCAATCCTCACCCGAGGATATATTTGTTAATTGCTTTCAGAGAGAGGGCGGGGGAGGCGAGAGAGAGACGGGAGAGACGGCCACGTGAGAGCTAGACATGAGTTGGTTGCCTCCTGCACGCACCCGGACCAGGACTCAACCCCGTACACAGCCTGGGTCCGTGCCCTGGCTGGGAATCAAACCCACAACCCCGCTGTCTGCGGGTCGACGCTCCTGCCAACGGAGTCGCGCCAGCAGGGGCAGGTCGCTTAGCTGGTTCTTAAACCCTGCCTCTCTCGCGCGAGTAGCCCCGGTTGTTGGCGCCCTCAGTGTCAGGACCTGGAGCTCCTACCGCGTGCTGTTCCTTCTTTCCCAACTCCTAAGCACGTCCGCTCCCAAGGACGCTTTCCTCAGGCCTTCTTGGTTTCAACGTGCAGTCCTCAGAACAGGACTCCTGCAGGACGGCGGTCAGCCCGCTCTCGTGGCAGAGTGCCGTGCAACAGGCCCCGCTCAGGCCCTGCGGCCGCCTGCGCTGACGGGGCCGGGCTGCAGGCCGCCAGCGTCCGTATTTGCTCTGCGGCCCAAGCCTGCCGGCCAGAGGCCACCGGGATGTGCTGTTCTCTGCAGGGCACTGGGGCTCGGGGGCCAGCCCAGCCCCACAAGCACGGTTAAGGGTTCTGCTCACATCAAATGGGCTGGACCTCCAGTGGCCACAACAAGCCACACGGTCAAGCCCAGCACCAGCGGGGGAGGGGAGGGGTGTGAGTTTGCTGAATGAGGGTTAAAAGGAGCCACAGGGGATCAGGGCGTTTCCAGTAAGTAGGTGTTCTGGGGTCGCAGTCCTGTGGTAGCTGCACTTAGGGGGAAGGAGGTGGAAAGGCTTCTTTGCAGGAGGACTGACCGTGTCTCTGATGTGCCGCAGACACGCACCGACACCTCCAGGGGAAGCGTGTGCGGGCGGCATTTCCCGTCGCACCTGATTCCAGGATCTTTCATTTAATTGAATTTCATTTCATTTTAAAGTGTAATTTGATTTGTGCTTAATTTGGTTACATGTATTTTAATTTTCTTTATACATTTCAACACGTCAGTATTTTGTGTTTGCTCCCCGAGCATTTCCTGGGGTCGGCGCTCTGTGGGGCCGGCGCTCTGTGGGGCCGGCTCCCCCGGAGCTGGCGCTGGAGGTTCCAGGCCGTTCCTGTTCAGACTGTGGTGTTTGAATCAGCTTCGGTTCCATGCTGTCTTCAATTCTCTTCTCTCTCTGGTTTTTTTAAAAAAAATCCTTACCCGAGAATGTGTTTGTATTGATTTTAGAGAGAAAAGAAGGGGGAGCGGGGAGAGAGAGAGATATACAGAGAGAGAGAGACATCGATGTGAGAAACATTGATTGGTTGTCCTCTGTAGGCACCTGGACTGGGGATCGAACCTGCGACCTAGAGGTGGGCCCTGACTGGGAATCGAACTGGTGGCTTTTGGTGTATTTGACACTCCAATCAGCTGACTGCCCAGCCAGGGCTTCTCTCTCCTTCTTGAACACAGAATTTCAGTGGGAAGTGCTGAATGCAGAGCCTAAGGCATTTGAGTAGTGAAACCACAGCCCACAGGGACCTCTGCACGTTCACTAATAAAAGGAAGCATCGCGGCCCTCTCTGTGGAGGAGGTGAGAGCCAGGGGTGGGGATGTCCCCAGAGCGCCGTGGTCCTGAGGGTGAGATGCACTGAGCTGATCCCCAGCCGGTGGGCAGGCACAGCGGGCCACAGCGTCAGGGTGAACAGGGTCCTTATAGGCAGATGAGGCCAAGTTGCTCACAGCCTCAGTTTCCAGATGGGAAAATCAGAGAGTGGTCCTCTGCCCTTCGGTGGCCCGGAAAGAGGGGCTGCTAGAGAGAGTCTCCGGCTGTCAGGACGTCCCCACTGGGGTTTGTGCCCTAGCCCGTGGGTCTTGGTCGCTGTTCTGGCTGGGTGACCTCCCCGGCCCCGTCCGCACACGGAGCCTGATGCAGATCGCAGGCTGCTGAGAAGATGGCAGCAGACGGCGCGTGTGAGACGCTGGCTTCCTCCTGCTGTCCACGCCTCCCAGAGTCCGGGTGGCTTTTCCCGGGTGCCTTCTCTGTCCCCCCGCAGCCACCCTGTGTGTCTGCTTTAACGTGTCACCACGGGAGCTGAGTTTGATTTAAATAAGACTCGAGCAGATGGCGACTGAGAGTGCAGCTGACCTGAAAGCTGTTGGGGGCGAGTCTACTTAATAAGTAGCTCATGTTAAACCGGCACTTTGACGAGGTCAGGACCCGAGGCTTCGAGGTGCCTGGAAAGTGCCTGGGGACAAGATCTGGGGGGCTGAGAGGTCACAGGAAATTTCAGGACGTCCCCCAGTGTCCCCAGCCCTCCAGCCACTGCTTCTGTCTGACTCCAATACCTGCCCTTCCTCAGGCCCTGGCTCCCTGTCCCATGCTCTGAGGACCCCTTCCAGGCAGTAGTGCCAACTGTCTTCTCTGCCTACAGACCTTTCCCCCTCCCCTTCCCTCCCCTTCCCTTCCCTCTGTCCTCCCTCCACCTGCCTACCGATGGGGATCCCCACCCAGGGATCCCCACCCACCCACCCTCCCACCCTCCATCCACCCTCCATTTACCCACCATCCATCCACCATCCACCCTCCATCCACCCACCCATGCACCCAGGCTCTCGGTTCGAGTGCGCTGTGGTAAGTGACCCCCAGGGCTCACAGCTCAGTAGGGGCACAGATAAGCAGACAACCCAGGGCGATGGCATGTCATCTGCACTGTGATGGGGCCAAGAAGGCCGGGGAAGCCGTAGATACTCCCACTCTGCTGAGTAGAGGACGTGGGAATCAGGGAAGACTTTCTGGAAGAAGCTTCATCTCCGCGCCCCGAGCACCACAGTCTTCCCCTGTTCTGGGGAGCTCCCTCCGCCCCCCCTCCCCGTGCCTCCTGTGTTGCTGTGACCACATGGTGCGCTCGCCCTCTCCACTGTCAGCACTCGCGCTGCCGGGTCCCGTCCAGCCCCTGTGCAGCCGGTGCCCAAGCCCTTCTTTACCTCAGGCTGCATTACGGGGCTGCCCCGCTGGCCTAGGCAGGTGATGGGAACATTCCAGCCCGCTCTGTCCCAGCCGGGCTCGAGTCTGGGCTTCCCGAGTGGGACCTGCCCCTAGGGAGCCCACCCGCTGGGGCTCACGCGTGTGGCGTGCACTGTTGGTGGTTTCCTCCCTCCTCTCCCTGCAGCCTCCTCCCCTGGCCCCACTCCTGCACCCGGGAAGGCCGCCCCAGACCCTGGAGGAGCTGTCAGGGAGAAGGCGGACGGTGCACAAGCCCACAGGTTCCCCGTTCCTCAGACCCGCCCTGGCGGCGTCTGTGCTGAGCCCGGCCTTCGTTCTGAGTTTAGCTCCCGGCAGTTTGCAGGGGTCCTGGTTTGCCTCACAGCAATGGTGCCTGCCCAGCCCACACAGGGGCCCTGCACGTTTTGAGTCCATAGGACTCCCAGCTCACCTGATTCTGCCAGAGGCCCTTCTGAGAGACGGCAGGCAGCGGCTTGGGGGACAGGGAGGGCGGGGGCAGCCTGTGGGTTCTGCTGCAGGGCTGACTCCTGGGCCTGAGTCTTGCCGAGGCCCGTCTCGCTGGATGCGGTTCTCTGACACTCTCGTCTCAGGCAACCCTGACACTTGGGGCTTCTGCCTCTGGAGCTCTCTGCCCCCACCTCCATCTGGGGAGGGACTGCCCCTTGGGCCTCTGCACCCCTACCTCCCGGCCTCGGCAGCAGCGTCCTCAGGGGCCCCTCCCTGCTTCCCCTGTCCTCGCTGGGCTCAAATGTTCCCTCCCCTGGGCCAGGCACCTGCTCTGGGCTGTCCCAGACCCTCCCCCACCGCCCCCTGCTCCTCCCTCCTGGGGCGGGGCTTCCCTGTGTCTCTTTAGCAGCTGGGGCTCTGGAGCAGGTGTGAGTGGGGGGCGGGGACAGAGCGAGTGGTAACCCACCAAGTAAACCACTGGGGCCGCCCTGTTACAGAAGCGCTAGGTAATGGCGTTGCTCGAGTCCGCTACAGAAAGCTCTCCCTAAAACAACAGCTTCTTAAAAATGTTACGATATTTACAAGATCCTCATAGGCATTTTGGAAACTGTAAAATAAATGAGGTATAAAACCACCTCTCCATGTGAACCCACTGTTACTGTTTGAGATGAATATTCTCACTAGTTTGTCTAAGATGCAAACAGATACAAGTTTTATAAATTTTGAATCCCACTTTGACATTATGTAGGAAACATTTTCCTACGCCCCTGCGTATTTTCGGAGCCACTATTTTTAGTGGCCGTATCTTGCACGCTCCGCAGAGGGAGGCATCAGACCCTCACGTTCTGGCATCTGTGTCCTTCCCAGCCCCTGACGGAAGGATGTACAGAAAGCTGTGGCGAGCGGCCCGCACACCTCGATCCCGCGCCTCTGATTGTGTTTCTGGGGTTGGACCGGGTGTGGCACGAAGTTCAGAAAGGGGTGTAGGATGAACTCGAAAGCGTGGACTTGCCTCCCCGCATGTCGGACTGCAGGGTGTGTGGAGGGGCTCCCCGCTGAGGCAGATATCGGTGGCTCCGGGGAGCGGAGACATTTAGTGGGAGGAGCTAAGATAAATCCCAGGGGACCTGCCTCCCTTCCTGGGGCACTGCACCTCCAGCTAGTGGACAGCTGGAGCAGCAAGGCAAGGAGGTCCCATGACCAGATACACATCCCTGACCTTGACCACCCCAAGCCTCAGTTGTTGACCAGCTGCTTCCCAACACCCTGTGGTGCCTTGGGTGCTGTTCTAGGTGTCAGGGATTCAGGGGGAACACAGCCTGGGCACCTGCTGTCCAGGATCGCCCCAACCCTTGGAGGACAGAAAACCCAGGACAGCGCCCCCAGGGTGTGTGCCATGGGACACGGCTGCACTTCAGGGATGTGGCACCAGGCCTACCCCGGGGCATGCTTGGAAATGGGTTCTGAAGGATGAATAGAAGTTCACCAGGCAGAGAGAGGTGGGTAGAGTCGGGGAAAGGAAGTGCCCAGGGTGTGGGGGACCCCATGGTAAGCAGCCGGCCTGGAGCACAGGGTGAGCTCGTTTTCTTTTGCTGCTGTAACAAATCACCATATACTTAGCAGCTTAAAACAACACAGGTTTGTCACCTAACGGTCTGGGGGCCAGGAGTCTGGCGCAGAGCTGACTGGGTGGCATCTCCCCCCTGGGCTGCAGGGGGGAGATCCCTTCCCTTGCCTTTGCCAGCCTCCAGCCCCACCCCCACCGCCCGCCGCATTCCTTGGCTCCCAGCCCACCCTCCACCTTCATAGGCCAAGGGGCTCACCCTCTCTGACCCTTTTCTTTCCCACTCTTTCTGCGACCAGAGCTCGGAAGCGTCTCCCCCTTGGACCCTGTGGTCTCAAAGCTCTTAACTGAGTAACATCAGCAAAGTCCCCTTTGCCCATAAGGAAACCTACACCCAAGCTCCAGGCTGTAGGGTGTGAACGTGTTGGGGGCCATTGCTGAACTGACCACACAGGGCATGAAGGCACCGAGGACAGTGGCCCTCCGGCTGCCTCTGTGTCTCTGGTCAAGGGAGGGCCTGACTGGGACACCAACATCGAACCCAAGGTGTTAAGACACAATTTCAGATGACTGAATTCTGCAAACATTTCTCAAGCATCCGAGCATGTTGCCGGGCTGTAGAGCTGGCCGCGAAGGGAACCCTGACCCTGCTAGAAAGGAAGAGACTGAGGCAGGCGACCAACATCTAGTGCTGAGGAGCCCCCGGGAGAGGGGAGTGGGCCTTTCAGAGGAGGCAACGTCTGACCTGGGCTTTGAAGGGCGGATGAGGGTTTTCCAGGCTGACAGGCAGGGCAAAGGCATTCTGGACGGAGGAGACACGGTGAGCAGAGCCACGGAGGTGTGGAGAGCCTGACGGGGGGACAGTCCTGAGAAGTTTGGAGCAGATGACCTGCGAAGTGAGCAGAGGATGGGGGGGCCTGGGCTGGTGAGTCAGAGGTGCTGGGCCGGGCAGGCTTCCTGTGCCAGCCCGGGGGTAGTACAGGCAGCGGAGAGCTGTGCGTGGCCGTGGGGCAGAGGGCAGTCATGTGGCTGCCTCGGTTGGAGGGGCAGGGAGGAGGTACTCTCGGATGGAGGGAGGCACGGTCAGGCAGCTGGCTGGGCGGAACGAGGGGCAGGTGGCATTTGACCAAGAGCTTGGACCATAAAGCCCCCTGCCCCCTCGCCTTCCTGGGCCCGGTGGAGTGCAGAGCCCTGCTCCGTGTGGTCCCCGGCGGGGCTGGGCCTGCTGTGGGACCCAGAACATCACACACTCCCCCACTCCAGTTCTGCACCCCACCCCCACCTTTCCCTGAGGTCTCCTGCCCTTTTGCATTAAAGACGCCCTCTGCCCTGGGGTTTACTGCGTTTCAGCAGAACTCCCGGGGTGGAAGACATACGAAAACTGTCTTTGTTTTCGATTATGTAATAAGCCTCGCCTGAGTGTGCTTTGAAGGATGGAGCCGTAAACCTGCTTTCGGGTGAGCAGGACCCGCTGAGCGTGCAGGCGGCTGAGCGGCGTTGGGTGGGGGTCCCCAGTGCCGCCGGCTGTTAGCCGGTGCGGGTGCGGGGCCAGTGGGCGCCTTGCCCTGAGCCCTGGTTCCCTGGTCTGCAGAGCGGGAGCGGCTGGTGCGGGATGGTGATGGGAAAGGCTGCTTAGGGCGGGCGGCCCAGACGCGTGGCTGGTTTCAGTGCGCTGCGGTGCTGTTTTGGGGGGAACCGCGGCCTGTTGCAGTGTGGGAGAATGACGGGCACCCGCTCTGCCCCCTGTCCCAGCTCGGCTGTCGATGAGCGGCCGGCCGTAGGCAGGTCACTAGCTGTTTCTGAGCCTGCTACCTGAGCTCTGCCGAGGGCAGGCGGCAGCTTTGGGCGGGGGGCCACTTTTGGAGGTACCCACTCTGCCAGGGTGTGACCTTTGACCTCCCCCACCACTCCTGTCCAAACTGCCAGTCCTGGAGGAGTGAGAGGGAGCAGCCCTTTCCAGTCTAATGAGGAATGAGCACTGGGCCAGCCTTGGGGGAGGGAGGGCGAGGCCCCCGGACATGAGGAAAGGGTGAGAGGCAGCTGATGGATGTTTCTCTCACGTCAGTGTTTCTCTCCCTCTCTTTCTCCTTCCCCCCACCCCCTCTAAAACAAGTAAATGAAATCTTTAAAAAGTCAGTTTAAAGAAAAGATAAAGTCAGGGTGTGAGGCCTTTGCTCCCCATGGCTGCCTGCCCCCCTCTTCCTGCAGGGCCGGCTGGGGCTGTGTCTCCCTGTGTGGGTGCAGGGTTGGCAGGAGGGTGCAACAGGCCTGCCCTTCCCCTGACCTTGGCCCCGTGGTCTGGGGCGGGGTGGGGGGCAGGGGGATACTGGGCAGGTGAAGGTGGAGCCCTGTGTGGGCGGGGCGCCAAGGGCTGCAGGCGACCCCTCCCCGGCTTTCTTCATTCCTTCACATTCCAGATTCTTTTAAACCCGAACCACCTACAGCCGCCCCAGCCGTGGAAGAACCTGTATTTGCCATTTTGTCTGGTGCCCCAACCCCTGCCCCTCGATGGCTATGGAGTGACCGCCCCAAGTGGCTTTGGGCAATGCACGCAGCTTCTCTCCGGGTCCTTGGGTTGGTGACATCTGAGTAGACAGCGTGTGGGGCGCCTGTCCCCTCTTCTGTGCCCGCAGCTTCCCAGTCCGGTCCCACCTGTGGGCCGCCAGCCTGAGAGACTGGTCTGGGCGTGTTGAAACCTCCCCCTTGCGTGACTCCCCTCATCCTGCACAATGACTCCCTGGGCCCCAGCCCCTCCCCACTGGAGCGCGGCACCAGAGCCGCCACAGTCCCTTCCTGGGCTGGGCAAGGACCAGAAAGAAATGTCCGGGGCCCTGAGCCATCAGGGGTCTGCTGGGAGGCCCATGGGGACACTGCGCTCTACATAGCAGGGCATCCCCGCCCGTGGGCGTCACCAGCTGGCGGCCCAGGGGCCAGGCCTGACCTCCAGGCCTGTTTGGTTTGGCGGGAAGAGGGTGTCCAATCATGTTACCCAGCCGTCAGCACCCAAGAATCCTGGGATCTCACGTGAGCAGCCTGGGGCTTGGGGCCTGGAGAAACTGGAGGGAGGGTGTCTGTGAGCCACACCCTCCCGGGGCCACTGTGCTGGGCTGACAGGGTGCTGCCCCAAATGGTGTCGTTGTCGTAGTGGCTGTGGAGGGTGAGCAGTGCTGTCCAGTGGAGTTCTGGGGGCAGGGTCCAGACGGGGCCATGGGAAACCCTCTGGAGGTGGCTGGCAGTCACTGTCTCTGGATGCCAGACACACGGGGTGCCCTGGCTGGGCTCACGTGCGGTCAGCTGGTTCCCAGGCGTGGGGTGGGATGGACAGAGGTAGCGGGGATGGGGGCACCCTGCCCACCTGCCCACCACAGGTAGCTTGGATTTGGGGCAAGTGGGTGAGCTCAGGATGGCAGGGGCCTGAGAGCATCTTAGCTCTGCATGGACGGGTCACCTGTGAGACCTGGTGTCCCCCTTCTGACCTCCCACAGACCAGCCATGTATGACTAGTGGCACCTCGGGAAACCGCCCTGCCACACAGCTGTCAGCAGGTGTCCCACAGACAGGGCCAGAGGCGGGGCTGCAGTAGAGGGGACACCACTGGCAGACTGAGAGCCTCCGGGGCCAGTCCTGGGGACCATGGTGGGGGCACAGTCTGCTGGTGTGCGAGCCCATCCATCTCTAGACACCTGTGCTTCGGGACCTGACACAGAGCCACCTGCCAATGGCCACATGGGGCCCTCGGGCCGGGGGCAGCATGATCACCAGCCCTTTGCCGTGCTCACAGGGCTGACCAGTGGGCCCAGGCCCAGCCGACGGGCACCAGCATTGCGGAATCTGGGAACTCAAGCCAAGCACACCTGTCGTCCTGGGGCAGTGGCCGGGACCCGGGGTGTTTACCTGAGAACTCAGGTGTGGCATCTTGGAAAACAGCTCCTGCTCAGGTCCCTGCCCACCCAGGCTATGCACGTCTCCTCTCATTGCACAGGGCTCACCTGAAGGCGACTGCTAGGCTTCAGTTGGCCAGGCCTCATGCTTGAGCACCTACTGTGTGCCAGTCCTGTGCCGGGCATGAGACACAGTGGGGTCACGCCCTGTGCCGTCTCCAGGGGCTCATGGTGTACTGGGGAGACAGATGATGTAAACTAGGCAGAGCATGTCAGGGAAGGCTTCCTCAGGGAGGGACACCGGGCAAGGCAGAAAGGGGACGGGTTGCTCGACTTGGGGAGCCGGCTTGCCCCGAGAATGAGGACACAGCAGATGGTGTTGGGGACTCTCTGGTTTATTCTGCATATGCACAGCCACATTCTTCTGGGGACCCTGGGCTGGGTCTGCTGGCCCCAGCAGACTGGGGGGCGGGTCTCTGGGAGAAAAGCTCCTGGGCGTCTCCTTGAATTGTCAGTGTCCCCGTCGGTCACCCTGCCCTGCAGACTGGAAAGCTGAGGCTCCAACAGTGGAAAGACGTGTTGGGCGCTGGATGGCCCTGCGGCCCAAGGAGCCACTCCGGACCCCCGGGTGCATTTCCTCCTCGTTTAGGGGCAGCGCCAGCTTTCCCTCTGCCCGTGACCGCAGCAGGGGGATGTTCGGGGCCCCAGGGTGGACAGAGGCCTGGGAAGGCCTGCTCTGAGCTCAGGTACCCTGCGAGATGTGGTCACAGCCCCAGCCTCCTCCCAGAAAGGCCCACAGACACTCACACCCGGTGCACACCTTTGAGGCTGCGCCCGGGACCCGGGGTTGAGAAGCTTTGTCCTGAGCCAAGTGACAGTGGCTGTGGATGAGACCCAGTTGCACCCCCAGCTGTTGGACAAGAGGGACCCCACCCAGGACGGCGGCTGTCTCCTTCCATCTGCCCTGCCTTACTTGCAACTGGGCCACTCAGCAGAGCACAGAAGGGCAGCAGAGGCCTCGATAGGCCCCTACCCGTCAGCACCGTCAAGGTGATGGAGGTCGGGGGAGGTGGGCGGGGTCGAGGCAGTGCCCAGCCTTTGCTTCCAGTCTGGGGGGGACGCTCACGCGGGCAGAGCTGCACGGCGCCGCTGCCAAGATGGAGATGGGGGGCTGCAGCGCTGCTCCTCACAGCCGCTCCGCCCAGAGCCTCGGGTCTTGCCTGCGACATGGGGGGAGTGGGGACAGTGCCCACCTTGGAGGGTCCCTGCGGGAGCCAAGGCGGTAAGGGCCCCCGGGGTCGCCGGCGGCCGCGGTCAGGCGTGCTCTCCGGCGAGGAAGGGCGCCACCTTCCACATGTGACGCTGGCAGTGCTCCATGGCGTTGCACATCTCCGCTGCCTCCTGGTTCGCGCACCAGAAGCTCGGACCCAAGACGCACTGGTCGGTGCCCAGCAGCGGGGTCCTGGGGGCGTGGCAGGCGCCCACCTTCGTGCACAGCCTGAGGGGGTCCATCACCTCCTTGAGGGTCGCGATGAGCACGGGCTCATACTCGTCCACGAAGCGGCGGCACTGGATCAGGTAGGGCAGCGGCAGGATGCTGCAGCCGCCCTTGAAGGCCCTCAGGATGCCGCGCTTGGTGTTCTTGCGCTCCAGGTTCTGCGTGGACACGCCCAGCAGCCTCCTGCACCCGTTGCAGAAGTGTCCCTGGTTTTCTGTGTCCAGCAAGGGGAGCGGAGTGGTTTTGTAGGCCTCGTGGATGGCCCGGGCCCGCCGCTGGGGCCTGCAGAGCCGGATGGCTTTGCACACCTCCTCTGGGGGCACTTTGGTCACAAACTGCATCAGGGCGGGGCTGTAGGTGTCCACCATGGTGACACACTGCTTCACGATGGACGCGGGCATCACCGAGCACACTCGCTCCAGGCCTCGGCGGATCAGGGCCTCCGTGCTATCAGATTCCAGCCACTGGTCCAGCTCCTGGACCACCTGCAGGCACACCTCGCAGGTCAGGCTGGCCTTCATCAGCACCTCGTTCTGCTCCCTCGCGGACAGTGGCTCCAGGAAAGGGACCGTATCTGCAGCGGGCCCCCGCATCTCCTCACAGAAGCCCCCCCGCTCGCAGGTCTCCTCAGGCAGGACGAGCCTCAGCATGTTCTCAGCCGGGGTGAGAAAGTGAAGGATGTAGTTCCTGCACAGGAGATCCAGGCCTGGCCCCAGGGACTTACACTGCTCCTGGGTGGTCACTTCTGCCAGGTTGGACATGTTGGACCCAACAGCATCTTGGAGCCGGGCGACCAGCTGGACACAGTCCTGGCACACGGTGTCCTCAGGGATCTGCAGAGGGTGGGGGCTGAGGGGCCCCCTGGCCATGAACGGGGCCACCACCTCGGATGTGTCCTCCTCGGAGAGTGACCCCGGGGTGGCCAGGACCATCTGCAGTGGCTGGCAGAGGGTGAGTGCGGTGCACACCTGTGCCGGGGCGCTGCCCAGGTCCCCCCGCAGCATGTCCAGGATGGCCGAGCTGTGGACGTCTGTCATCTCCTTGCATTTGGCCAAAGAGTCCTGGCTGGGAAGCCACTCACAGGTCTTCGTCACCAAAGCCAGAATATCGGTCTCCGTGGCATTGGGGTTCAGCCCGTTGCTGGCCGCGGCCACCACCTCCAGGCACAGGTCACAGGGCAGGGACCTGGCGGTGGGCTGGCTCCAGACAGCACTTCGGCAGTGTCCCACGGCCCCGCACCGCACCGCCGCCTGCAGGTCCTGACACCACAGGGCCGAGCCCTGCACGCACTCCCGGGGGCCCTGGATGGGGCTGGCCAGCGCGGCCCCCAGGAGGCCAGGCAGCAGAAGCAGCGCAGGGAGCATGCTGCTCGCTCAGTGACCGGCGCCCCAATGTGCCTGGCGCCCGGCCCGCTGCTATAAACCCGGGCGTCACACTGGCCCCGCCCCCCGGGCAGCCTCCCACAGCCTGACTCACACCCGGGCTTCCCCACACAGACTGCCTTCCGGAGCCCTCTGCCAGCCATGCTATTTGCCCCTCCCCCCGGGCAAGTGCAGGCTGTCTGTCGGAACCGGCCTGCACTTGGAGGAACACAGCTCAGAGCCCCCGTGCTGGGAGGCCTGCCTGCCTCCCTGGCCACAGCAGCTCTGGGCCTGGTCCCGTCCTCCTTGTTGGCGGGAGCCTGGGTCCCCTCCCTGGGTGTGAGACCTGGGGGTTCTGCCCCTCCGGGATGTCCACAAAGCATTCCAGCCTTTTTTGGCTTGAGGGTGAAGTGACTTCAGAGTATGCCCAACTTCTAAAGCTGCTGTTCTCTGCACTTGGCCTTAAATGGCGTGCTGGCCCTGGCGCTTACCGGCCCCGCTGTTTGGGGAGGTGGGCTTGTAGAGTCTTGGGGCTTCATCCGTGAGAGCACCCATCGGCCTCCCAGGACAAGCCACGGATGTGAAAGCCGCTGGCCACATGGGTTCTGGGCCCGGGCGGGTTCTTGCTGAGGAAACCCGGCCAGGTGCGGGCAGGTCCTCCGTGGGTCTGAGGGTGCTGACTGGAAGTTCACCTCCACTGCAGGGGCCGTTTCAGTCCCGGGCCATTGGTTATTATTTTTCCTCCTTAGGGTTTAGCAGAGTTCCCAGGTGAGAGGGTCAGTGCTGGGCAGAGGCACACAGGTGGGTCCTGTCTACTAAAGGGAGACGTCCAGAACCAGGCTGCCTTGGCCTGATTTCCATGTGGCTCACTGCCCACACTGGGCCCTGCCAGGTTGGTGGGGGCAGGGGCCTGATGATAGGGGCTGTCCTAGGGCCGGCTTCGCCCCTCGGTGGGCGTGAGCCCCTCATGCGGTGCCCCAGCCCCGATTCCGGGTCTCAGAGTGTGCAGAGTCGGTACCCGGCTCTGTGGGTCGGGTGCCCAAGGCTGAGACTGCAGCCGCCCTGGTGGAGGAATGTGGACAGGGCTGCTCGCCTGCCTGCCTGCTGGGGTGTGGGGTTGGGGACAGCTTATGGGGTATGGAATTTGCTCAGCCCCTCACACCACTGCCAGGGATGCAGCTCCTGGGACCCAAGGTGGGGCTGGCCTCGGGGATGAAGTGAGCCTGTGCCCTCTCAGCTGCGGGGACGGTGGCTGCTGGTTTTCGCTGCCACCCGGCTGGGGCTGGAGACCCGGGGTGGGGGTGCCTGTATCTAGATGTGCCTGGGGCAGCAGGTGTAGGTTCCTGGCCGCAGGTTTTCTACGTGCCAGCCCTTCGTTCAGTGTGTCTCCTGACGCCACAGGCTCCCACTGTCCGTCTCCGAGGACCGGGCCCGGGCCCTGGCCCAGGGTGTGAGTGGGCCACGCAGGGGCCTGGCCTGGCAGCCCCCGCCCTCCCGCCCAGCCCTCCCTGTCCAGCCCCTTGGCGCTGCCTTGGGCTCCTGCCAGGGATGCCACACTTTCCAGGGGCCTGGAACGTTCTCATCTTCTCGTCCCTCCGGCCTAGTGCCCGCTGATGAAATACCAAATTTGTTTTTCATTTAAAAAAAGTATATAGGAGCCTTTTCTTTTGGACTTTCTCATTTTTAACTTTTTATTGAAATACTGGGTTGGCCAAAATGGTCTATTTAGTTTTTTCCATAAAATAAAAGACACACTTTTTATTTTTACCAATAACTATCGATTTGGATATTTTGAGTAAGTCGGCTCTCTCCCACATGGTACAACATTGATTGTAGACAATTAATGTCTCGATTTGATCGCTATCAACTTCAACTGGTCTGCCCGACCTTGGAGCATCGTCCAGAGAGAAATCTCCAGCACGAAACTTCACAAACCACTTTTGACACATTCGATCAGTCACAGCCCCTTCTCCACACACTGCATAAGTCTTTTTCTGTGTTTCAGTTGTGTTTTTACCTTTCTTGAAATAATAAAGCATGATGTGCCGAAAATGTTGTGTATTTTCTTCCATCTTCAGTATTAAAATGGCTGCACAAAAATGCACCCATTTTGATACTTTTTAAAAAAATTCATGCTGATACGACAGCTGTCACAATACAGTCTAACAAAATTGTTTCAAAGGAAGTTAAAGACAACACAGTGCGCCACGATAGCCAGCGCACAGGCAAACCGAACAAACTTTCTGGCCACCCCAGTATTTCACGTGCACAGGAAGAAGCACAGATTCTAAGTGTTCCGCTCAGTGTGGGCCCCCAGACTGAGCAAGCTCCTTGATCCAGACAGAGGAGCAGCAATTCCCAGCAGCCCCAGTGCAACTGCCCATCACCCCGGGCCCTGCCCCCTGCTGTGAACCCCCGCTCCCACTATTCAGTGTCTTTGACTTCTGGGCGCGGCGTCATGTCTGGGAGACTCGTCCCTGCCGCAGCGTGTAGTTTTGGATTGGGCGTCTCATTCTCCGTAGAATTCCACTGGGTGATTGCACCCCAGTTTATTTTCCTGTTCTTCCCTTGGTGGGCGTGTGAGTCATTTCCACGTTGGGGCACATGGGCCCCACGTGCCTCAGGTGGTGCTGGGGCTTACCAAGGGCGGACGCCTGGGGTCAGGGCACAGGTGTCCAGGAGACGCCCACGCAGGGCTCCTCAGCCTGTGCTAGCCACCCCCGCCGCCCCCAGCATCTATCTTGTTTAATTTTCATCTAATTTACAACTTAGCGAGCAGCTGGAAAACAGTCAAGGACGCCTGTGTGACCTTTACTCAGCTGCACTGGCCCCGTTTGCTCTGTGGCTCCCCATGCCTCGCCCCGTCCATCTGTCCGCACACATATGTCCTTCCAGGTACTCGTTTCCTCACCTGTTGAGAGGAGGCTGGAGGCCTTGTCCCTTTCACCCAGGCTCCTAGGGACCAGGACATGCTCGCGTCATCGCAGTGCACGTGTCATTTTGAGAACTGTGACGTCGAGGGAACGTGGCCTCTCAGCCGCAGTCCATGTGCCTTCCCCGCAGGGTCTCCGGCCCGTGGGCGGGCGCCGGGGAGGGGCCCATGTGGGGTCATTCGCGTCCCGCTGCTGTGCACTCGAGGTGACACAGTGCACTGCACAGACCGTGCGCTGCTGCGGGGGGCGCCGGGGGGAGGGCTGCTGGGGCCAGGGTTTGCGTGTGCTGAGCAGACGCCCCCAGAGGCTTCCCTGCAGCCGGGGCACCGGGACTGTTGTGACTGCACTGTTGCTCCCTGTCGCTCCAACTCCAGCCCGACAGACACCGCGCTGTAGGCCCCGGTTTAGCAGATGGCAGCATTCGCCATATGTCTTACCAGTTCCTTTCAAGAAACTTAGGTGGAGGTTACTCACTTCTCTTCCCAAGTACATACCCTCCTGGTGGCAATGGCATGAAGCAGTAGGAGGAGGGGCTTAAGGGGGACCCTTTCCTGGAGCCCAGGTGGGGAGGGGAAGCAGAGGATGTGGGGCGTGCTCAGAGGGATGCAGAAAGGTTTTGCCATCGGCCACCCTGCTGTGTAGGCGGGAGCAGCCGGCCTCTGTGCAGCTTCAGGGACACCTGGTTCCAGCCCCAGCCCAGTGGGCCTTGTACCCCGTGTTCCGGAATATCTGCCCACAGAGAGCCCTGCTTGGCCTCCCACCCCTTCCACTGCCCGCTCGCAGGCCACCTCTCTTCCTCTCTGCCCCTCTCCTGGGAGACACTCCTGTCCCTGGTCCAGGCCCCGCCTGCACTGCCAGGCCACTTTGGGGCCCAAGGAAAGGGTTCACATAATCACTCCTTTCTCATGGATTTTTGTGGCCCCCGGGGTGCGCTGGGGGCTCAATGGGGAAGAAGATGGACGGGGAGTGGACATTCCTGTGTGTGGGACAGAGCATGAGTGGGTAAATGCCAAGAGACCATCTAATGCCAGGTGGGAATGCGTCCTGGGGAGGAAAAGGAAGGGGGAGGAGGGGCGGGGAGGTGGTGCTGCTGTGCGGCCCCCTGGGAAGGTGCTGTGAGCGCTGTGCTTGGTGCAGTGGGGTCATGGGGGAGCCCCAGGAGGGCTCTGCTGCCCTTTGCGCAGCGGCCAGGAGGCAGGGAGGCCGGCGCCTGTGGAGCGTGTGGCTGAACTGTCCCCGGGCAGGGCAGAGCCCGGCGGAGGAGTCTCTGGCTGCTTCTGAGAAGGTGATGTAGGGATTATCCAAGTACCGTCTTTTCGAGCTCTGGCAGAGAGGACGGCACAGGTGAGGGGCTTGGACAGAAGGCAGCCCCGGGCTGGGTCAGGGGAGGCAGCACGCCAGCCCACCAGGGAGGTCCAAGGAGTCAGGCCTGGGCTCCACAGCTCAGGGGCTGAGCGGGCCAGCTGAGCCGGCTGGGCGTGGAGGGGGCCAGGATGCCCAGGGCAGGGCTGCCAGGGAGCTGTGTGGGAGGCCGTGACTCGTGCGGCCGGGTGTGGGTGCGTGGGTGAGTGGGGCGCTGTGCCAAGAGTTCAGGAGCAGAAGCTGGGCGCTGGGATTGCTGAGCAGGGCTGGGGGAGGGGCGTGCTGGCAGCGCCCGTTGTGGAATCTTCCGAGTGCGAGTTTGTTGGGATTGGGTCTCACCACCCAGCCCCACAGAGGAGCCGGACCGGCGAGTCTGCCAAGCCCAGAGCAGCACCTCTGCGCTCCGACCATGGGCAGCCGGGCTCGCCATTCCCCACTCACGCCGAGACACGCATGCTCCCACAGACTCCCGCAGATGCCACAGAGCGGCGGGAGATGCAGGCGGGGTCCTCCTCTCTCCCCTGCTCCTGGGGAACCTGATGCCCTGCCCTGCCCCCCAGGAAGGAGACCGTGCCCTCAGCTCCACCAGCCCTGGGGACCAGGGTCTGAGGCCAAGGTGTAGGGAGGGCCCAGCCCTGGGGGAGGGGCCTCCTGGCCTCCTTGTAGGTTCTGGAGGGGACAGGCAAGCCAGTCTTCTTGGGCTTGTGCCTGCCTCACTCCAGTCTCCGCCTCCATCACCACGCAGGGCCTTCTCCCTGGGTCTGTGTGTCTCTGTTCACACTGACCTGCTCTGGTGAAGGCACTAGCCTTTGGATTAGGGCCCGCCCTGTGCCAGTACAGCCTGGTTTTAACCAGTTGTGTCTGTAAAGTCCTGTCTCCGCATAAGGTCACATCCCAGAGGGGTTAGGACTTCAACATGGCTTCCAGGGGACACAGCTCAGTCCACCCAGAGCACAAGGGTTCTGGGCACTGCTGACCTTGACCTTAAACGCTGGCTGTGGTTCAGATCCGCCCTCGGCCTGGGCAGCCTGGCGGCAGAGAGGACCCCTTCGTGGACAGCACCGAGGCGAGGCCCCTGGGTGCTGCTGGGGCACAGGCCAAGTTCCAGCCACTGGACACTGTTTGGAAAGCTCTGCTCAGCACAGGGCGAGCCTTAGAGTGGAGCTCAGCTCCGAGGCACGCAGGCCCGAGAGATGGGGGCTTTGAAAGGCAGACCCCAGTTCCAGTCCCCACAACCCTGGAGCACAGGGAGGCACCGAGTCTTCCAGCCGCAGCGGCCCCCGACTCCAGGCACTTAGGAGCCCTGTCTTGAGACTGATACTGCGGAGCCCAGGGTGGGCGGGGTGTGAACCGAGACCGGAGCAGCCCAGCCTGGGTGTGGAGCCACAGGTCTTTGGCACCGTGAGGGCCAGGGCCTTTCACACACACACCCCTCCAGAGCCCGGCGACATCGCTCGAGTGTCTCTGTGTGCCCAGCGTCCTGGGGTCATCCTGCGCTGCCTCCCTCCCCGCCCCAAGTCCCAGGTGCCTCCCACCACGCCCGAAAGCCTGCATAGGCACCTTCCCACGGCCAGATGCCGGGTGTGCCGGCTCCCTGGGCCTCTTCACAGAACCAGCCCCACTCAGCCCGCCCACCCCGGAGGCCATCCATGGGAAAGCACCTGGCGGGCTGGCAGGCCTCACCTGCGGCTGAGGTCGTCTCATCCCCAGGGGCCAGGGGAGAGGCCGGCGATGTGGGCAGAGTTCTCCTTATTTGGTTCGAAGGGGAAGAGAAGAAGATGCTCAGAGCTAGTGCTTGCCCCTTGTTGCTGTCGCTTTCATACCTGGGCTGAGCCGTTGCCGAGCACCAGGTGTGTGCTGAGCGCTGTTCTAGGTCCCGGGAACATGTGAGCTAATGAAACAATCAGGACCCCCCCCCCCCCAACCCCCGCCATGGTCCTGGAATTAGTGGAAGAGGCAGAGACGAGCAAATACAACAAACATATGTCGTAGATGGGAAAGGGGACGAGGAGGAAGTGCAGAAGTTGTGGGGGGGGTCTGGAGTGGGTGTGGCCAGGGAAGGCCTGGGTGATACCACAGTATTTGAGGGAAGGGGGGGGAGAGCCACGTGGGCGACTGGGCCCCAAGCAGGTGGCCGCCTGTGCAAAGGTCCTGAGGTAGGTGCTTGCAGGAGCGGCGGGACCCCAGAGGGGCGCGGGGAGAGCCAGAGGCCGCTGCAGGGGCCCGGTGAGAGGGGACTGGGACTGAGTGGCAGCGGCCAGTGGCAGCCAAGGGTTCTGCATCTGTGTGAGGGTAGAGCCAGCACTTGCAGCTGGTGTGAACGAGGAATGTGAGAGAGATCAGCCGGGCCACGCCTGGGCCACGCCAGATGTTTGACCTGAGCAGGTGGGACGCGGTGTGGAGGAGGGAGAGATTGGGGCGGGCAGACCTGTTGGGCTGTTGTTGTGACATCCGGGACAGAGGCAGGTGCTCAATCCAGGACGCGGCTCCCAGGATGGAGAAGGGACACTGAGGACCAGGCCATCACTGTGCGTGGCAAGAGAGAGGGACAGGGCAGGGGACGGCAGGAAGCCCAGGCTTGCTTGCACAATGGGATGGGCAGCCCTCCACCCAGCGGGAGAGCGGCGGGCCGGGCAAGAGTAAATGGTGACCTCAGCACGGAGGGGCCCAGGGCACGAGCCTGTGGCCCCGGGGGGTTAAACAACAGACAGGTACCGTCTCCTGGTCTGGAGGCCGGAGTCCACGACCAGGGGCCGGCAGGGCCGGTTCCCACCGAGGCCAGGGGAATGCGTCCCAGGCCTCTCCCTGCTGATGGGGGTCGGCGGGCACCTTCGGGTTCCGTGGCGTGTAGACTCAACTCCCCGATCCCTGCATCTTCTCATCCCGTTCTCCCTCTGTGTGTGTCTGTGTCCGATGTCCCCTTTCATAAGGATGCCCATGCAATCGGATTAGGGGCCCACCCTGCTCCAGAGTGACCTCTTCTTAGCTAATTACATCTACAACTACTCCATTTCCCAGTCAGGCCACATTCTGACGTTCGGGGGGGGGGGGGGGGCGGGGCATCACTGTGCGAGCTTGGGGACACACCGAGCCCGCCAGTCACCCTTGTTGAGTGTGAACAGGGGGTGTGCACTGGGGGTGCTGTGGGATTGTTCGATGCACTCGGAGTGCTGGCCCCCTGCCCGGCCCACCCTTTCCCCTGTCTGAGAATGGGGGGCCGCTGCAGCACCTGAGGGCCCAACCCCTCCTGCCCCCAGCATGCGCAGAGGGGCCCGGGTCTGAGAACGGCTCGGTTCCCAGCTGACCACGGCTGCAGCCTGGTACTCTTGCCCTAGGCCACACCGTTCGGACCCCACAGGTCTGTGGAGGGTGTACGTGCCAGGCTGTGCCGAGGCCACCTGGGTGGGCCCACTCATCTTTCTCGCCGCAGCCCGGAGGGATGTGCCTGTCCCACTCCAAGGCGAGTCCGGGCAGTTAAGGAACCCGCCGCCGGTCACAGAGCTGGTGACAGCTGGGTCCAGGGTTTGAACCAGACAGCTGTCCTCTGAGTCTACTTGCTGTGTTGCTTTGGCTCCCTGGGGACACTTGCCACGGGGGTGGCTGGAGGGCAGGAGGCCTTGCTCTGAGGGCCGGGTGGCACACCTGGCTCTGCCAGGCACCGAACCAGTGTGTGGCCAGAAGACCTGTCTTTGGAGGGAGGTGGGGGAGCCTCCCCTGCTGGCTGGAGGGCCACCAGCCTCTGTCACCGCCCCTCCCAGGCAGCTCTGATTGCTGCAGAGATCGGCCTGCAAGCAAGGCTGTCCACTCGCACCTGCTCAGGGACACCCCGCAATTGGGCTCCCCCCGAGACCAGGCATGGAGAGCAAGGGGTGTGTATCTGGGAGGCAAAGCAGACCCTGGGGGCAGTGGGGCCATGCGGCCGGGTGGGGGCGGCAGCATGGGGTCTTTAATGAAGGGTCACCCCCTGGGGGACTGGCTCGGTTCCTGAGTGTTTATCCCCCACTCCTGTCCGCCATAGGTAGCCCGACAGTCCACCCTGCCTGAGTCTCCCACAGTGTCCCAAGCATCAGGCCGTCAGGGATTCGATGGGGCGTCCAGGGCTCCCCGCGGCGCTGTGCTGCACAACAGCGTGACAGGCCCGGCCGTTTGTCCGGGCTTCCTGCTGTCCAAGCCCGAGCACCAACCCCACTACTGGTCCTCAGACAGAAAGACTCTGCTCCACGTGGAGAAGCACCACACAGGGTTTTGTTTTTTTCGTTTTGAAAGATGAGGGTAGGAGTCCATGAAATGCCTGAGGGGCCTGGACAGAGGCGCCGGGCTGCAGGCCCCTGCTCTAGGCTCTCGGGGTGAGAGTCGGGGGGCCGCTGGTCTGGATGGTACTCATTGTCGGAACCTGGTGACATCGGGTCTCTGGCTCATGGGGCTGACCTCATGGCAGCTTGTCTTCCCTGTCATCAGCACTCATTGCATGCAGGGCTCTGTGCTAGCTGCACACCCTTTAAATACGGTCCCTCCTTCTCCAGGACAGACTTAGGGGGCAGAATCACCATATCCATCCTCTTGCATTTCACAGACGAGAAAACCGAGGCTCAGAGAGGTCGAACCACTGTCTTTGGTCAAACCAGGGTGTGTATTTCTCTGTGTTAATCCCAGCCTGGAGAGCGGCCACAAACAAAGTCACAGACACGTCCCTCCACATATTGGGAACCTGGACTTCAAAATGTGGCCCTCAGAGTGCGCAGCATCTGGGATCCTCTAGGCTCCGCAGCCAGGAGCCCAGCTCAGGACAGGAGCCCTGGCTTGTCTGGGGAACCCCCCCGTCCCCGGGAGGCTGCTTCCATCAAAGATGGGCCCTAACAGTAACACATTGCAATTAGGAAACAGTTCCGTCAACCGGAAACAATGTAACTGACCCTTGCAGCCCCGGGATATCAGACAGATGTTACTATTCTGCAAACATGTTTCGGGTTGTTGAAAGAAGTGAAATGTTGCAGACACAGCGGAGTTTCCCTGCCCCCCTGCCCATGTGACCTCCACACATGTGTTCCATGCTTCTCCGTGTTTTCACAGTTTCCCATCTGCCCGTGTCCATGAACAAAGGCGCCGTGGTGCCCTGCGCGCTCAGTCCCCACCAGGGGCTCCGAGCGGGCTGGCTGTGTGCTGCTTGCGCTTCTTCGCTCAGAATCGTGCTTACGAAGTGGACCCCTGTTGAGAGCTGGGATCCCTCTGAAAGATGACGCAGAGTCTAGGGGCGCTGCGGGTTTAGTTCCCCTGTCTTTTCGCTGTCGTGGCAGGAATCGGCCAATATCCTCGTGCATGGGGGTCTCCGTGTGGCTGGTCGGGTGTGGAGTGGCTCCTGAGTTGTGGGTGTGGCCGAGGTGTGTTCCTGGGCCTGTGCCGGCCCCGTGGGCAGGAGGATGGGACTTTAGGTGTTCAGAGGAAGAGTTTTGCTTTCTTCCCTCTCGCCCTCCCCTCCCAGAACCTTCACATTAGCACAGCATAGAGTTCGCACAGACCGACCAGGATGCAAATCCTTGTTTTGCCACCAGCTCTTGGGTGACCTGGGACAACTTTCCACATGGCCCTGTGCCTCTGTCTCCTGTCTGTAAGACGGGGCGATAATTCCCACTCGGCAGAGGCACCGTGCCCCGGAGTTCTGCTCAAGTCAGTGGTGCACATGGACAGTGCCCAGTCAGCGTGGGGCGTTACCCCGGGTTTGTTGCCTTGTCGATCCAGTCATTAAGCCTTAGTGCCAGGTGGGCGGGCTGGCCCTGCCAGACCCCAGAGAGCTGCCCCTCTGTCCCCCGCCTCCCCGCCTGCTTCCTCCGCTGGCCCTGGAGGTCCAGCTCCTCAGAGGTGGACTCTGGGTTGTCTCTAGTGGTCTTGGCCTAGAAAATTGCTCTGACTTTCCAGGAATCTGACAGCTCCCTCCCTGTAGAGCTTCATCAGCCAGACATTCCGCCACACCCAGGGGTCCCCAAGGAAGCCACCCCCTCCCCGCCAGAGGGGCTTTCATGAGGAAGGCACCGGGGGCCAGGTGGGGAGGGCGGGAATAGGGGAAACATCTGGAAATTCTTTATCCTTGAAATCCATTAAACAAATACCATCCCCCCGCCCCCGCTCAAACAACCCAGAGACAGGGCCCACGGGATGGGGCACATGGGGCAGCCTGGTCTGTCTGTTACTGTGAGCCTTTCTCCGGTGACGGGGGCGTTCCCCCGTGGATCCCGTTCCCCCGTTCCCCCGTTCTGTGGACTGGCTGTGACCTCGGCTCTGGCAGCCCCTCTCTGGACCCGTTTCCCGCTCTGTGTCTGGGGGATTTGGTGGGAGGGTCTTTTCTGACCCTGAGGCCTGCCTGCTAATGCTGGTTTCCCCGTGTCCCATTGGGGGGTGCCCCCCCAGCCAGGGCAGAAATAGACACGCCGGTGGAGCCACCTCCCCCCCCACTCCCTGTCCTCGCCCAGGCCCTGTGGCCCCTGCAGTGGTTGGACTCCCTGGCCAGTCTTCGGGAGAGACCCTCTCGTCTTCGTGCTGGCTCGGGGGGCCCTGGTGAGCTGGTCCTGCGCACCAGGGTCGCCCCCACCCCGGTCACACACCGCGTGACCCTCACCACAGCTGTCCATGCTTTGCTTAGTGACTCAGCCTGTGGCTGCTGCACCCGACACACATGTGCCTCAGGCCTCCCCCGTCCTGTGTCCAGCACCTGGGGGGGCCCTGATGCATGGGACGTGCTCAGCGGCCACAGAATGAGGGAGTGAGTGAGTGAGTGGGTGAGTGAGTGGATGAGGGAATGAGTGAGTGAGTGACTGGGTGAGTGGGTGAGTGAGTGAGTGAATGAGTGAGGGAATGAGTGAGTGAATGAGTGAGTGGGAGGATGAGAGTGAGTGGGCGAGTGAGTGAATGAGTGAGTGAATGAATGAGTGAGTGAATGAGTGAGTGAATCAGTGAGTGAATGAGTGAGTGAATCAGTGAGTGAATGAGTGAGTGAATGAATGAGTGAATGAATAAGTGAGTGAATCAGTGAGTGAGTGAATGAGTGAGTGAATGAATGAGTGAGTGAATGAGTGAGTGAATCAGTGAGTGAATGAGTGAGTGGGTGAATGAGTGGGTGAGAGAGTGAGTGAATGAACGAGTGAATGAATGAATGAGTGAGTGAATGAGTGAGTGAATGAGTGAATGAATGGGTGAGTGAATGAGTGAGTGGGAGGATGAGAGTGAGTGGGTGAGTGAATGAATGAGTGAGTGAGTGGGTGAATGAAGTGGCTTGTGGCCCAGATTAGGTCTTCAGCAGAAGAGGCAGCCAGGCCTGGTGGGAGGGAGGCCCCACCACAAACCAGCTGGGAGCCCCAATCCAATCCACTGTCCCAGCTGTGCTTCAGTTCCCCCCCACCGCGCCCTCTCCCCTGTTCAGGACAGGGAGGTGGTTTCCAGGTTCCTCCACTCAATCTTTGATCTCTGCAGGGCACCCCTGTGCCAGTCCCGTGTGGGGCACTGGGAATACCCACCTCCCAGGCCTCTTAGTCTGCACCCCTGAGGGTGCAGGTCAGTGTGGGGACCCCGCCCTCAGCACCGGGACCCCCCGGGGCGGGTAGGCTGCCGTGGCACCCAGAGCAGCAGCAGCTCGGTGGTCGGGATAATGGAGTGGTGCACACAGCCACCCATGGGCCCCTGCTGGGTCAGGAGGGGCCTGGGTGGCCAACCTGGGGGCTTGGCCTTCGGCCTTTGTCTCCAAGGCCTCGGAAGCTGCGGGCAGAGAGCACGCCCATGCCCTGTGAGTTTCGCACCCCACAGTTCAGGTCTGCGAGGAGGGAGAGGGCCAGACTCAGGCGGGGAGCCCAGAGGGGCGGCTGGAGGCGAGGCCCAGGCGAGGGCTGAGGCCCCAGACGAAGGCCGGGAGGTGGGGGGGCAGCAAGCTGGGCTGTGGTGGTCTGCACCGGGCCCCCCTGCCTGGTGGGAAGGTGTCTGGGAGGGCTGTGTGTCCACGTGACAGACACGGGGAGACGGGAGAAGGCAGAGCCAGCTGACCCAGGGGCTGGCTTTGCAGCTGGGCCTTTTAAGATGCTCTGTGTTTTGAGACTTCTGCTGGCAGACAGGCGAGGCTCTCAGCTCCTGCCATGTCTCCTTCTGGCACCCAGCTGGCCCTGCGGACCTGCAGAGTGACGTGGCTCTGGGGTCCCCGGCTGTCCGCCCTTCCTGCCCTTCTCAGCTCATTCTCCACCCCTCCGCCCTCTTTCCTGCTCCCTCCCTTGGGTTTTAGTCAAGGCTCTTTGTCCCCCCGCCTCCCTTTCCTCTCCCATAAAGGGGCTGAGGGGCCCCCTGGCGGGGGTCTGCGGGGAGCTGGGGCCTGGCGGGCGCTGCCAGGGCTGGCAGCCGGAGACCGCCAACACGGGCAGTCTAGTCCGGGGCCAGCGTCTGGCGGGAAGCCCAGCCCAGCCCAGTGGGCTCGGACCTGTGTGGCTAATCCTCATCAGAGGCCCAGGGCCTGGGCTGTGGGCGTGGTTACCCATGAGGCTTGGGCTTCTTGAGGGCAGCAAGGAGCTGCCCCATTTCCTGCTCTGAGGGACCCCCTGCCCCTCTCACACACACACCTGCTGCCAGAGCTGTCCCAGGTGGGACTTCATTACCTCCATCCCAGCGTGTCCCTGGAACCTGTAGGTGGTGCCAGAGGCAGACAGCCCCCTCGGTCCGGGTTTCGCCTCTGCCCACGCCCACTCCTGCTGCCCCCAGATTGGCCCAGGTCTCCTCCTTTGACTCCCCCGGAGCTGGCAGCATAGCAGCAAGGACAGCAGAGACACCGAGCTGACCTCCTCTCCCCACAGGACTGAGGATATTCCGGGCCTGGAGGGGGGTTGGGGTGGACGTCTGGGAACAGGGAGTTGGGGCTCCTAGGGACCTCATCAGACAAGCTGCTCTGCGTCTCTCCTCTCTTTCTCCGAGGCTCACTCAGGCATTGGTGGGAAGACCCTGCCGCTAAATGCTGTGTGACCTCCCACAAGTGACTCCACCTCTCTGGGCCTCCCCTTCCTCCCCTTCGAGGAGCTGCCTGCAGGCCCTGGGAGCTCTGACAGCCTGTCTGCTCCCCCTTCCCGACCCTGCTGCTGTCCTCTCCTCCTGCGTGGACCCCGATACCGGGCTGGAGCCCCGGTACCCTGAGTGGCCTCTCACCCTCTCCACCTCCACTCAGACCTGACCCTGGCACCTCTGACTCCACTGCCACCCCGTGGCCTCAGCCCACAGTCCCTGGGGACATCGCAGCAACTTCCTCCTCCCGGACAGCAGGGGAAGTGTCCCTTAAGCTCTTGGTGCCCACTGGCCAAGGCATTGAACACCCTTCTCAGGTGACCCCAAGATTCTCTTCCAGGGGCTCCTCTTGCATCTTTCCCTGAAGTGACACACCCCAAGCACTGCTCAGCCTCAGCTCCTGCTGTGCCTCCTTCTGGAAGCTTCCCCACCTCTCCTTTCTGCCTGCCAGAGTTAAGCTGTCTTCCGGGTTCCACCTGAGGTGGCGGGGGGCCCACCCTCCAACCCCGCAGCTTCTGACCCCACCCCTGAACTCTGCCAGGCTCCTGGAACTGGCGGCCAGGTTCCCAGGGGCAGGGGCAGAGTCATGGCCATCATCTGTCCCCAGTGCCCAGCCCGTGCCTTCCCCACCCTGTGCCTCAGTTTCTGTTGCTGCAAAATGAGTCAGTAACAGGACCTCCTTCACAGATGGCCGGGGAGGTGACCCGCGCTGTCGTCTGAGGCCGTCTCGGGGGCTGCGAGGGTTTGTCGGGCCCCCGTCACCAAGTGCACAGAAATTCGCGTCCTCCCACCTGGAGGCTCAGTTCTGGATCACGGGGAGGGGGCGAGGGGGTGCGGGGGGCAGGCTGGCTCCTTCTGAGGCCTCTTTCTTGGGCATGTAGGTGGCTGCCTTCTCCCTGTGTCCACACTGCGTTGCCCCTGTGCGTGTCTGCTGCGTCCCTTCTTCTCAGAGGGCCACCAGTCAGAGTGGATCGGGTCCCATACCAGTGATCTCGTTCCGCCTGAATCGCCTCTTCAAGGACCCGCTCTCTGAGTGCAGTTAGATTTCAAGGGGCTGGGGCTCAGGACTTAAACCGGGGGTTTCCGGGGGTGGGGGAGCACAGTGCAGCCCATCACTGGTGCTACTGGTGTTTTCGAGGTGCCTGAACAGATGGAGCTACGCTAATGCGAGGCCCCTCTCCTGTCCCAGAAATCTCTCTTGCTGCCAGCGCCGAAGAGCTGGCCTGTTTGACATTCAGGGCCAGTTTTGAACCTATCTTCCTATGCATTTCCCACCGTTGCCCACGAGGGGGCGTGTGTGCAGGGGAGGGACTTCCTTTTGGAAGGGAGGGGAGAGACTTTGGTGAGAGGGGAGCAGGGAGCGTTTCTTCCCCCAGAAGCTTTGTTTCCTGGGGATGGAGGGGAAGCAGGAAGGGCTTTCAGGGGCCAGCAGTTGGAGGTTCGCTGTGTAACGGGGACACTTCAGAGCCTGGGGGCTCTCATCTCCCTGCCATTGTCTCACACAGGTGTGCTCTGGGCTGGGGGCCCACAGACCTCACTCACCACTTGACCTTGGCAAGGCCCTTTGCTGCTCCCACTCCATTTTGCCCCCTGAAAGGGGAGTATGCCCCAGGTGTGGGGGTGAATAGAGTGTGGGGGACCCCCAGCCCCGGAGGGTGCAAGCCCTGGGTTGCTGCTGACCTTTCTGTCCACCTCTGCTCCTCGGTGTCCCCGGGCCTTCCGTGGGGCCTGACACCCAGTAGGCGCTTGGCAAATGTAACAGAGCAGTGCTGCAGAGTTTTCTGTCCCCCCACCCCTCCTGAGGGTGTTCTCTCCTTCAGAGCCCCCCCCACCATTTGTTCAGCCTGGATTCCAGCCTCACATCCCAGTGAGCTGATTGCAGAAAGGACACCGGTCAGGCCTGGGGCAGGGCGCAGCCTCCGGTGGGAAAAGGTAACAGTGCTGACCTCAGGCAGCTTCCAGCCAGGGAGCCACATGCCCCAGGGGACACCTCAAGCCGACAGATGTGAGCTGGGGGCTGGGGAGGGGCGTGACTCCCTCTGGGACTGCGCCAAATGCATTTTCTGCCTGTGTCTGCGCCTGACTTGCTCAGCTCTCTTGGCCTCCGGGGAGAGCCCAGGAGGGAAGGGAACCGGGGAGGGGCTTGTGCTTTAGTTTTGAGCTGACACCTCCGGCTGCTTGCTGGGCTTCTGCAGTCCGCCCGCTGCGGAGGGGCCTGAGCTCCACCGCCCTCCCCAGCACACAGCGCGAGCTCCCACGGCCCACTCGCAGGGGTCTCTGGCCTGCGGGTGCAGGTGTGTCTAGTGAGGGCCTGCCCCAAACACGCCTGCCCACTGACCCGGCCCCTCTGGCACCGTGCACAGCACAGTGTGTCTGAGAGAACTCAGGGAAGGGAAGCACTTCCCCGGAGGGGAGATTGGAGCCCAGCCTGCGGAAAGGCACGGATGGGGCCCCACAAAGCGTTGCTGGGGACAGGGCTCGAAGGGGCTTATGAGGTCAAAGGGCAGGGCTGTGAATGGCAGCTGAGGACACTGTGCCGTGGGTACCGGGCAGCCACCGAAGGTTGTTGGGCAAGGGAGGGCAGTGTTGCAGGGCGCCCGCCGTTGGGTGTGCACCCCGCCTTATACGTTACTACTGTGCTTTTCCGGCTGCTCCCTGAGCCCTTCGAGGGCTCTGAGCTAGGAATAATGTGGGAAGTGGGGATGAATTCTCATCCCTTGCCCCCCCCCATTGCCCCTTTGTCCCCACCCACCAAGCCCAGCAGCTCATTTTCACTTGTTGCGTTTCTGAGGTGTGTGCTTCCACATAGGATTTTATCTGGGACAGAGTCCTGCTTCTTAAGATTTGTTAAAAACCTTTGCAGAGCCAGGGCCTCTGGTGCAGAGGAAGAGCTGCGCGAACCCAGGGGGCGCTGCTCCCTGGCGCCTACTTTGCGTAGCGTGTAGAAGTGCTGCTGACCGTGGGCGCTCTGGGTGATCGCTGCCTGTACGGGGCGCATGCCATGTGGGGGCGCATTCCTGTCCGGTGGGTCCCATGGTCTGTATCCCCGTTGGGCAGGTGAGGAGACTGAGTCCCTGACAGCACTTAACCCAAGAGCCTTTCTGAGCGAGTGGTTGGGGGATACAGGGGGCGCTGAAGAGCCGAGTCCCCACAAGCGCGATTGCCACCCTGGCCGTTAATGAAAAGGCTGCAGGCTCTGAGGTCAGAGAGACCTGCTTCTAGGACTCGGTGGTTCATTTGGCTTCCCTGAGAGCTCAACTTGTATTCCGGAAAGGGGACTTTCAAAGAAGACGCCAGCACGTAGTAGGTCCTTCTTGGTGTGGAGGGGTGAGTGTGCCCGCTGGGTCTCCGAGGATGGGGCCTGGCTCGCAGGCCTCGGGGACGGACGCCCCAGACCGGAAAGGCCTTGCTGTTCTTGCTCCATGACTCACTGAAACAACAGGCGTTGGAGGCCGGCGAAGCAATTTGTTGTTTACTTTGGGGAAAAATCGGGTCAGTGATTTGTGCTTATTGACTCTGGAAGCAGCGGGGAGGGAGGCAGGCGGGCTTGGGGAGAGGGCGGCGTGGCTCCTGGGCACTGCGCGGTGCATGCAAATGGCCCTGATTAACTTTTCAGCAGGAGCCCTGCTCCGCCCAAACACGGGTGGGCACCAGACTGGCACGAAATGGTCTCCCAGCCGTCACCCGGGGAGCCTGGACATGGCAGCGGGGACTGGGACATGGGGAGCTGGTGATTCCAAGAGGCAGCCCTGAGCCCCACGCTGGTGAGCTGTGGGTCGAAGGTCAAGAAATGGCGAAAGTATCTTTTTTTTTTTTTTGGTTTTTGAAACCAACGGTGGTTTTTGGAACCATGGTGTTAATTAATTCAATCATTCACTCGAGAAGCGTGCATGGAGCTTCTGCTCGGAGTCAGACATGAGCCAAGAGCTGGAGAAGCCGCAGTGAATGGCACCCAGCCCTGCAATCCAGAACTTTCCCAGTTAGAGGAACAATAGGGCCCCAGACAGCTTCGCTCTCCTGTGATATCACAGGGCTGGGATTCTGCCCCCTCCACCCACGGGTGTGCCGCGTGCCAGCGGGGCCAGTCAGAGGAGGCTCGCTGGGAGGGGGCAGGTCGGGTCCTCTGTGCAGGGCGTTGAGGGATGAATACAAGTTTGCTGGGGAGACGGGGGCGCAGTAGTCGAGAGTGCAGCCCGAGCTCAGGGCGCCCTGAGGGGCCGTGGTCTGTTCAGGGCAGTGGGTGCAGAGCAGAGCCAAGGTCAGCCCTGTCATCGAGGGAGATGAGTCACACCGAGATTGGGGAACTGTGGGGGGTGTTTGTGCCCGTTCACTGGTGGTGAGGGGCAGGCCTGGGGCCCCCAAGAAGCAGCGCACTGTGACCATTTGTGTGGAAATTAATGGAAAATGAGTAACAGAACGAAAGCCCACCCCTCATGGACTCTGTAACTTGGGCACTAGTGAGTGCACGGCTGTGTGTGCACACGCCCTGGGGGCCGGCCGCAGGGTGGGGAGCCCCACTGGTGGAATGGGAGGGCCTCCTGTCTGCAAGCCCACAGGCCGCCGCTGGACCCGCCTGGCTCCCCCCCAACTTGGGGCTGAGGTCCATGAGCCGTCCGGGCCTCGCCCAGTAGCCTGTTGGCCTGGCCGAGTTGCGTCACCTTTCTCTGTAAAAGGAAAGCCAAAGGCCCCACAGGACTCTGAAGGTCAGGTGAGGCTGCTTATAGTGTTTCCAGGGAACAACGGGACCTGGGGTGACACGGGGTGAAAGAGCGCCAGCAGAGCCCCGGCACCGGGGCGTCTGGGGGACGTCTGAGGACCCAAGCGAGACAGCATCTCCATGGTCGCAGTTCCCCCTGCTCGGCTCGTGCACCTCTCCTCTTCCGGTGCGCAGAGTCAGAACGCGTGCGTCTGGCAGGCTTCTCCACCGCGTGGAATGCGTGGGGGTCCGCTTCCGCTGCCAGTGTGGGACCTGGGGCCCTGTGGTGGGGCCGGCAGTGACGAGAGACACCCTATGCCGGTGAGGGGTCCAGGGAGAGGCCGTGCCACAGCTGGCGTGTCCTCGCTTCCGCTCATTTTGATGTTCGAGGGGACGCTGCTACTCTCTGGGGCAGATACGCATTCACCGCTCTTTGTAAAGTTTGCTTCCCTCCTTTGTAAAAATACAGTCGTTACAGAAAACGGCGAAGAGAAAAACATTCAAACATACTCCCATTTGCCAAGGATAGAAGGCTTCACGCCTAACAGGCGTTTTAAAAATTAAGTGTGTGGGAGTGACACCGGGGAATCGCACTAATTTCAGGCGCACGGGGTTATAATTCGACACCTGTGTGCTCCCCACCCGAGGCCTCGTCTCCATCGTCGTCACCACGTACTCAACCCCTTTACGCACCTCGCCCACGCCCACGCCCGCCCACGCCCCCACCCCTCTGGTGACCGGCATTCCATTGTCTGTATCTGTGAGTTTGGTTTTGTTTCTGTTGTTAGATTGTTACTTTTGTTTTACTTCTGCCCAGGAGTGAGGTCATGCCTATTCCTCTGTTTTCATGTGACTTATTTCACTTAGCAGGACACCCTCCAGGCCCATCTGCGGCACGGCCAGAGGCAGCGTTCCACCTTTCTGTGCTGAGTCACACACCCTGCTGTGTGTACACACCCTGTCTGCTTCACACCCATCCTTCCGTGGGCACTGAGGTTATTTCCCTGTCTCGGCTGTTGGGAATGATGCTGACAGCTGTGCGTTCTTGAGCGGGGTCCACATGTTGCTCTGTAGGCAAAAATAGAAATGAGTCAGACAGGAAGCATTACTTATTAGTGCCTTCTTTGAGCGCTGGACAATGTGGTCACAAGGCCACTTCACAAGGATCCCAAGAGGAAGGCTCTCTGTTACTCCCATTTGCAGAAGGGAGACAGAGGCTAAGAGCAGCAGCCAGGGGCAGGGCCAGGCTGGGTCACAGGCGGAGACTGCGGGGCCCAGCCTGATGGAAATGTCTGAGCGTGGCCCGTGTCTCACAGCTGGAAATGGCACTTGCAGCATGGGTGCCTTCCTCGGTGTTTTCCAGACATGGGGGCACACAGTCCCTCTAGGGCACTTAACTGCTCTAACCGACAGCCCCACACCTCGAGGTGTCTTCCGGGCCCTGTCACAGTCAGATATGGCCTGTGGGGTGGCTGGGCCTCAGGCTCTACTCCCTTCAGTCACTCATGATCCCGGGCTCCTTCCATCTTTTGGCTCCGCCCTCCTCTAGGTCCTCCAGGTCCTGGGGGGAGGGGAGAGGGGAGGAGCCTCAGTGGTACGGGTTTCTAAGGGCCAGTCTGGAGTGGCACACTCCCTGCTGCCCACTCCGTTGGCCAGGACCCAGTCACATGGGCACGAGGCCGGGAAATGTAGTGCAGCGATGTGCAGGGCTGGGGTGGGGGTGGGGGACAGTCTAGGGAAGTTGTATCTTTTCTGACACAACCACCTACCTATTCCCGCCTGTTTCCACACATGGACTCATGTCTGTAACCCGGGGCTACTGGTGGACAGTGGGTTGGAGGAGGTGAGTGTGGGGGCCCAGGGTCCTTCCCTCAGGGGACTGTTAGCTCGGATCGGGAGAGAGCCCGTGAGGCCTGAAGTCGGGCGCAGGGAGGGTGGTTCATGAGCCACTTGGCAGCCTGCCCGTTAGAGCTGGGGTGCTGAGGAGGGGGATTCCAGGCAGACCCCCAGATTTCCAGCCTGGCCATCCCTGAGATGTGTTCTCGGGCGTGGGCTGTGGGTCCTGGGAGACAGAGGCCCCTTGGAGGGTCCAGGACCCTGGCGGAGCCGGGGCTGGGTCTCTGTGTCTCTGTCTGCTGCGTGCCTGGACCCGGCTCTGAGTGGTGGGGGGGCTCACTGGGCCCTTCCCTTCGAGGCCTGTGGGGCTTGTGAGTGTGAGTGTTGGCTGCTCGGTGGTCAGGTGGCCACAGCAGGCACGGGAGCCGCAGCGCTGTGCGGAGCTGCTGAGCGGCAACACCCACGGCTGCCTTTCAGGTGACCTGCTGAGCCTGTGTGAGCAGAGGGGTCCCGGGGTGCCAGTTTCTGCCCCACAACCGCCTGGGTGCTCTTTGCCAGCTCTCCGGTGTTCTCCAGGCCTGGGTTTCCTCATCCATTAAATGGGAACAGTGGTCTGCACCTTGAGTGTTGTTTTGAGGTCTAGTACTCTTCCCAGCACGGGCCCCGTGAGTGAAGATCCCCCCCGACGTCCCCACAGACCCCACACCTGAGTGCTCACTGCTCATCTCAGACATGAAGAGCGGCCCCGGGGCCCACGGGCTCACGGCACTGCACGGCTCCCTGGGAGGCCATGGGTGTCAGCCCCTTCGTGTGCAGACGGGGAAACTGAGGCTCGGGAGGGAGGGGAGTGACCTCTCCTCTCTGTCACCCTGATGCATGGGCCCAGGCTCTTGCACAAACACGAGACCTTTGCACGTTGTACTCAGCTTCCTCATTGCATCTGAGCTTCACGACAGCAGGAGTTCCGGACCAGCGGATGCTCCCTTGCACACCAGGGGAGGGACCGAGACCCGGAGAACATGGGTGCTTTGCGCAGGCCACCCAGAAAATCAGGGCATCCCCGAGTTCAGAACCTAGATATGTGACTGAGAGACCGCTGTCACAGCAACCGGCACGTGACAGATCCTCAGTAGCTATCGGCACGTCACCAGGCCTCAGTAGTTGTGGCTCTCCTTGCCGTCCTCCGGTATGTCATACAAGTACCACCATCATTGTCGTCATCACCATGGTCACCATCATCACCATCATCACTGTCATCCTCACCATCGCCATCTCCATCCCTATAATCACCACCGCCATCATCCTCACCACCACCATCACCATCCTCACCATCACCATCCTCACCACCACCACTACCATCCTCATTCTCACCACCATCATCACCGCCATCACCATCGCCATCACCGTCGTCTCGCGTGGCAGCCTCCATGTGTGGAGCACTCACCCTGTGCTAGTTCTTTCGTGGGACCCTGCGGCTCAGCACTCACAGAGAAGCCCTTTGAAGCAGGCTCTGGGATCTCGCATTCTCTCCACAGATGAGGACACGAAGGAGCAGAGAACCTGAGTGACCTGCGGGGGCCACATGCCAGTTCGGGGTGGGGTCGGGGTCTGAGTGGAGGGCCTGCAGTCTGGACCACGCCTGCACAGGTTAATCTGTTCATTTATTCCTGAGGCCGTTCACTTGTCCCCTCCCCATCTTGAGAGTCTTGGAGTCTAAGTGGGTGGCGGTGGGCGGGCAGGAGGGGGTTTCATGGGGGGGCAAGGAAGCTGGCGGGACGCCTGCATTGCAGAGCACAGAGGACTGCTGTAACCCACCTCGGCTGAGACAAGAGAAGGGCCGGGGCCTGAATCAGTGAGGGGTCAGTCACTAGGAAAGGGTGCCTGGCGGAGGCTGACCTGAAGCTGACCTTGAAAACAGGGCAAGATGGGACTTTCAGCGGGAAAGGGGAGCACAGGCCAGAGAAGGGGTTGGGCACGTGCCCCTGTGTAGCTCTGGGCCCTGTGGGCTCCTGGGCACCTCATTGGTTGTCCCATGATGCCACCCCCATGGGACTGAGAAGCTCAGAAAGGTGGCCCTGAGTTTGCTCTCCTCCCGTGGCCTGGGCACCTGCCCGGGCCCGGCAAAGCAGTGTCGGGAAGGGAGAGGACTGAGTCCTGGCGCAGAGGGGGACTCCCAGCCTCGGGGACCCAGGAGGCACAGGTCAGCTCCCAAGTCTGGCAGAGGAGAGTGGACGGGGGAGGGCATTTGGAACTTTCTTGAGGGTGTTCCTGAAGGTCTTCATGGTGCCTTGTGAGGTCCACTGCAGGAAGGGAGGGAGGAGACGGAAGCACGGGGCCCACTTGCTGCCGGGCCCCGGCATCACCACGCAGCCAGGCATCCTCACGTCAAACAGCCCTCCCGGGAGGCAGCAAGGAACAGCCCTCCTCCCTGGCACTCCCCTGAGCTGCCCAAAGCCCAGAGAAGTGAGATGCCTGCTGGGCTTTCTGCGGGAGGGGAGCGGGGATCACCGCCTGGGTCTGCTTCCAAGGCCCATGGCTTTTTCACCACACCCCACGGCCCCCCAGCACTTTCTGGAAAGGGGCACCCCCTCCTTACCCCCGCTCCACTCAAGGCGGCGAGCCAGGGGCACTCTGCACAGAGGCTGTGAAATTAGCAACTTCGTTTTGCTTGTCACAGAATCGGACAAGGGAAAACGTGTTTTCACGCGGCTCGTTTCCTTACAAACCAGCGTGAGAAAAATAAAGAGAAAGGGCAGGTTGCAGAGAGAAAGGACGTTTTCTAAATTTATAACCAGGATTCATTATTCATGGGCTACGTTTGAAAAGGCCAGAGCCGCAGAGAGGAACTGGGCGTGAGTGGAAAGGCCAAGGCTGGAGGGGGGTGGGGGTCTTCCCAGGAGTCAGGGGAAGGGAGGGGACCTGCTGGTGGGTGGGGGTGGGGCAGAGCAAGGGGCTGTGGCTGCCAGTCCCTGGCTGTGAACATGCTCAGCTCATCTCAGGCACCAGCCTCCCCTCTGAGCAAGGCCGGGCTCCGTGTCCCAAGGACCAGAGCCCGCTCAGCGGTTTGGTTTGTGTGGCCACCTGCATGTAGCAGGAGGGCCCAGCAAGCCACCCCTACCCTGCACTGCCGCCCGAGGCCACCTTCTCCACCGTGGGGAGGAGAATGCTGCGGTCAGGGCGGGCCCCCCGGGGCTGGTGGTTCTGAGCTGGGCCTCAGCCTCTGTTCCCAGAGCCGTTGCTCCTGCGAATCAGAGGACAGCCATCAGAAAGTGGAGGCGGGCAGTCAGACGTGCACCTGTGTACCAAACGCAGCCGCCGCGGACCCGGGCGGCCTGGCAGCCTGTCGTCCTCCTGTTGCCCCGGCCCTGCAGAAACCTTGCCCCTCTCCGTGACTCCCACCGACAGGTCTGTCTCCCGCTGGCCTGTGGCACCTCGAGGACAGGGAGTGCAAGGCGGTGCAGAGGATGGAGGTGACCTGCCCCCGGCCGCGTGGCCGGGACTGCTGAAGCTAGAACTTAAAGCCCGATCTCGTGACTCTCTGTCAACCAGTAGGAACTTTGTGCTCAAGAAATGCTGTGCAAGGAAGCAAAATGGCCTCTCGGAACACTCCTTCTCCGCTCCTCCTTTTCTAACTTGCCACAACTCACGCAGTCCCAGCTCTTCTCTCTCGCCCCGATGGCACATTTGAGGGATAGACGGTACCCGCGGTGCTTCCGCTCTGTAACTGCCGCGCTCCTCGGGCCGTGAGTGTGGATGTGACATTTGAGGAGCGTGCAGATGTCCCAGGAAGCAGGTTGATGGTTTGTCCAGATTGAAACTGACGTGGACGCAAAGGTCTTCCATGCCGGCTGGGTTGCAGGACCCCACCGTGGTGCGGCAGTGCGGGGGTGCTGGACAGGTGGAGGCCCAGGCTCCAGAGATGGGATGGCTGCCCCCACTGTCCCCAGCTGTCCCAGCTCTGGTGCTCGAGGCTCCCCCTGCTGACTTCCCCGGGGACGCCCCCGCCCTGACACTCTGCCATCACGTGGGCCAGCAGGGCTGAGGCAGAAACCTGAGGTGCCCTAGAATGTGAAGCATTTTCCCGGCCACGTGCCCAGGAATGCAGCCCGGGCGTGGCGCCCCTCCGCGGGGCCTCTGCACGTGCTGTTCTCGTTGCCGGCTTCCCATGGGGGCTGAGCCCTGAAGCATTCCAGTGTCTGTTCACGGGTCACCTGACTTGGGAGAGCCATTCTGCCTGACCCAGCACCCCACCCCCAGCTCTCTGCTCCTTGTTCTTTTATCTCTGGTCCACAGCACTACACCACATCATCCATTTGTTCTGTGTGTTTATTGTCTGACTGCCCTGGGACCAGGCACCTTGGCATCCGGGTACCCAGCAGGGAGGGGCGAGGCCAGAATCACCTCTGCTTTCCCTGTGGCTGAGAAATGACCACCCATAGTGTCCACCCTGGATCTCTGTCTCACAGGACATCTGCCCTTGGGAAGATCTGAGGAGAAAGGGGATGGGGGCAGGGGGAGGGAACGAATGAGGGAGACAGTGGGTCATTCAGAAAATCAGAGACACGTGGAGAGAGACAGACAGACAGACCAAGGGAGACCAGGACAGAGCGGCCCTCGAACAGAAGCCCTCCACGATCCATGGATGCCCCCGTGGGGACATGCGGAGGTGGCAGCATGGAGGGAGCCAGTGGTCCCTGCCACAGGCCCACAGAGAGGTGGGCTCTGGGTAAAGGGCCCTGCTGAAGGGGGTGTGCACCGCCCGGTGAAGGGCGTGGTGCTCAGGGCTGGGGGTGGTGGGTGGGAGGGGAGCAGGTGCAAGCAGGGCGGGGCGGGGGCTGGGAGGCCTCGTCTTTGAGCTGCTGGGACATGGGGCCCCTCTCTCTCTGCGCTCTGTCTCAAATTCCAGCCAGCTGTCCTGCCGCACCCCGGAAAACTCAGACGAGTTTGGCCTGCCTGGCCCAGTTCCAGCTAAGGACCTGTCCTCTGGGAAAAAAACCTCCTTAACGGGGAGGAAAACAGAGAACTGCCTTCACCTGGGGCCCAAGTCCACGCGCTCTCCTTCAGCAGGCCCTTGCGCGGCGGCACCCTCTTGCGGACATGGGACGCCCTCCCGCAGGGGCACCACCCATGCGTTCACGGGCCCCTGGGAAGGACATCGAGAATGCCACACAGGCGTTTTTCAAACAGCCAAGTTGAGTCACATCCTGGCACCAACCCAGCAGCAGGCCCCGGCATCTGGGAGACACAGTGATGACATAAGCAGGCATTAGAGGGGGTGACTTTTCAGGCAGTGAGGTCACAGGCAGAGTGTCTTAAAAGCTCACGTGGCCACTCAGTCACTCACCCAATGTCTCCTGTGCTCCTAGAGGTCAGCGCCTCCCCGTGGGGCCTCGGTGCCCCCCTCAGAGCCCGACCCAGAGCAGGCCCCCAGTAATGTGTGGTGTGGGACGTGGATGGATGGATGGACGGGGTGAGGGGGAGGGAGAAAGCAAGGACAGGTAGGTGGTGGGTAGATGCGTGGGTGCATGGGTGCATGGGGGATGGACGGACAGTCATGGAGGGAAGCAGATGGCAAGGGCCCCTAGCGGGCTCGGGGTGTCCAACGGAAAACGAACCCAGAATACCACCACAAGGCCCGCTCACTGGTCTGTAGGGCGGACCCCGAGAGGGGCCTTCCCCAGAGCTCAGCCCCTCTGAGGGCATCCTGACTGCCAGGTAACTACCTCCCCCACCCCCGGAGCAGGTCTGTCCCGCCCCTTCTTGGCCGGCCAGGCCCCCTCCCCATTGCAAGTGCGGTGGCCCTGCCACGTTGCAGGGTGGGCTGAAGAGGTCTCTCCCCTCCCACTGCCCCTCCCGGAGGTGACTGCTGGGGCACGTGGGGGCTGCCTGGGGGGCAGGGCAAGGCTCACAGGCTCAGAGCCAGGCCGCTGGCTTCACACGTGGTTCCCTCACCTATCACTTCACCTCTCAGGGCCTCGGCCCCCCTTTGAGAAGTGGGGTCTGTGACTCATCCTGACCTCGCAGGGGGTGGGAGGGTTCAGTGAGCCCATCCATGCAAAGCTCCTAGTTAGCTTGGAAGCCGCCACGTGGGGGAAACCGATGAGTTATTGCCGTTATTATTGTAGTTGCCACCTGGTGTCAGAGACGAGCAAGTCGAGTCTCAGAGATACTGGCTCAAAATCAGAAAAGGCTGGAGGTGCCTGCCAGCCCAGACCTCCCAACCCCAACCCGGGGAGGGGGCTCACGGGCCCCCCGTGCATGGGAGAGGCCGGGTGCCTGAGGAACCAGGTGCAGGCACGGTTCACGTCGCAGGGCACATGTCTTCTTGGACGCGGTTTGGACAGGGAACTCTGTAGGCTCCCCTAACCTCTTTGTTTTGTCATTGACTCAACCTTTGTTTTGTCCTTGAGTAACATTTCCCAGTGAAAAATGTCAACCAGGTGTCCCCGACTTCCTACTTCGTCTTTGTACTTGGTGTTGAAAGATTCCTCTCAGCATTGAAAGAGAGACCCCCCTTCCGGATCGGCCAGCTCCTCTCTGCTAATGTCTCCTTACACGCTTCCTCTCTTCAAATCAGCCCGATACATCATCTGTGCGGCCTCCCGCAGAAGCCGTGGGTAGTTAGCGGGAGCTCCTCAGAAAATCAATGTGAGTCTCGGCTTCTATGATCTGGGAATCGGCGTATAAAAATATTACCATTTGGTGCCAGGACCTCCTAGGAAAAAATGAGGGCCCTCATTTTTAAAATATTGAGTTGTAAGAGTTTCTTGGATCTGAGAATGCGTGGAGCACCCGGGAGGAGGCGGACCTGAGGCTCCCCGGGAGGTGATCCGGGGTGCATCCGAGTAACGCAGGTTGTGTCTTCAAAGGGTGGGGCGCCGGTGCTAGCAATAAACCCGGGAAAGGTGGATTAACAACACACAGCATGCTTTTCTTCCTGCGAGTCTGTAGCTGTTTTCTGTTTTGTTCTATTATTTCTAAGTGATTCCAAGGAGAGTGGAGGATGGGTTGGCCTTTCAGGAAGGGAATTTGATTGTTTGTGGGTTGCTCAATTCAGGAATTTTCCTAAGGAGCAATTCTAGGTCTAACCTGGCCCCACCCGCAAATGGCCTGGGTGCCAAGCCTGGCCTCTCTGGCTTGGTTGCTTCCCGGGCTCCCGCCCAGTCCCCACCAAGCCTTCTTCTTCCTCCCCACTCCCGCTGGAGCCCCTAGCCCACCCTCTTCTGCAGCGAGGCAGCGGCTGGACTGGGAGGCCTTTCAGACCTGTGACATCTGCATCTCTCTGCGGCACGCCTGCTTCTGTTATTATTGCCCTTATTTTCTGTGGGTGCTTCCTGTGTGCTTTGGATGGCCTGGGCTTTCGAGGGGCCTGCCCCCCACCCCAGATCTAGGCTTCAGCAGAGAATATGGCTTTGGGGCACCGTGCCCTGGGCATCGGCGGAGTGAAGTTGGGGTGGGGCGGGCCTGCTCCTGGCAATGACCCTTTCACAGGAGGGGCCTATGTGTCCTTCCCAATGACATCCAAGGCGAGTTGCCCTGCAGTCCCCTCCTCTGCACTCGACACTGCTCAGGGTCGCCAGAACCCCATCCCCACCTGGGCATCAGCCCAGCCTGGCCCTGCCTGCCCCATCAGACACGACTTCCCCCAGATAACCCAGAGGACACGGTGGCCCCGCTGTTCCCAGGGCTGCTTCTCAGTGGGCCTCGTCCAGAGCAGTGGTGGCCACTGGCCTGCAGCCCGGGGTGCTCTGGGCGCGGTGGTGCCTCCCCTCCCTGCACTGGCGCCTGCTCATGGCCCTGCTGCTCGGCATGGGCTGGACATGTGCCCGGCCTGCAGAGCGACGCAAAGCCGGGCCGTCTGCTGGAGGTGGATGAGGCCCCGTGTGCCCAGGTGAGCTACGGCAGCCCTGTTCGCCGGGGAGGGTGACCAGGGACACTTCCAAGGGCAGTGGCCTCATTCAGCCCCGTGGTTATACACCAGTTCGTAAGACCCCACGGGCTAAGAAATGAGGCCCCACCTGGGGTCATCCTCACACCTGCAGAGGGAAACCTGGCAGAACCAGGCGTCCGCTTCCACCCGCAGAGGGCGTGCAGGGCAGACCCTGCCCGTGGAGCGGCCCCACTCCCTGAAGCTTGGTTTCCTCTTCACGCAGCTGTCTAGGTTGGAATGGGGAGCAGAGAAGGAAACTGCCAGCAGAGGCCGCGCAATGGCCCAGAGCGGCCTCGGCCTCGGTCTGGCTGGTGGGCAGGTGAGGCTGCGGGGAGTGGTTTGTGTCCCAGTCGGCCACTCCCTCCTCTGCCTGGAACCCGGGCCTTCATTCCCTCCTGCGCAAGGAGCGATTTCCCCAGGGACCCCAGGGACTTTCCCCAGCACCTTCCCTGGGTCCCCTGGGAAAGCTCACGGGGGAGGGTCCACGGCACCCTCGGTGGGGACGGGCTGCCACAGTCGGGGTCCAGCTGCTGATGCGTCAGAGAGCACTGCCCGGCACGCTCCGCAAGAGTGAGACTCGGAGGAGGAAAGCCCTGGCGTGGGGGTGGTGCCGTGTCCCACGCACCCCTGCAGGGGAGCCGGCACCGCCTGGGCTGAACCTGAGTGCGCTGTGGGCGCTGTGTGACCCCGGGCACATCGCTTGCTGCTCCTGAGCCTCAGTTGCAGGATACCCCGGAAAGCTCCTGAATGTTCGGAATTCTGTTGGCATGCTCCCCTGAGCTTCCCCCTCGGGTTCCTGGCCCACAGCGGGAGGTGAAAGTCCTCAGGACCAAGGGCGCTGAGGGGGGCCGGGCATGACCTTTTCACCGTCTTCCTCCTAAACTGTAAGGGTCCCCGGGAGACTTGTAGCCAGGGGAGCAGTGGGCAGTGGCAGCTTGTCCTGGGCTCACCCCAGAACGTGCCCCCAGGGTCCCCTTTACTTCTGACTGTCCAGTGAGCTGCCAGTGGCCGCGCCCAGGCTCACTTCTTTCCCGTACCGTTTCCAGGAGCCCAGGCTGCCCTGCCTGGGCTCTCTCCTGCCACCCCTTCTCAGTCCTTCCTTGTGTCACCGTCCCCAGCAGTCATAAGCTCTCAAAATCCCCCGGACTCGTGTTGGGAAACCTTTCCTGCACGAAGTCAAGGCCCCCACACTGCTGGCCAGCCTGAGGCCAGCCAACCCCAGCCTGGTCCCTTTCCGGTGACAAGCTGGCCCGCCTAGCCGGAGCCCAGCCCCGTTTCACACTCAGAATCTCAGGCCGTGTTCCAGAATTTTCTTGAATGGTGTGACCGGCCCCATGCCGCCTGCCATTCTCTGTTTCTTGCTGACTCCGAGAGGGTTTGGGAGAGTCAGGCAGTGGCTTGGAGCCACCCCCTTCCTGGGCCCGCAGAGCTCACTGTCCCTGAGTGTCCCTGTGCAATGTCCACGCAGCATCCGTCCCTCCTCATCCCGCATAGCAGACTCAGGGCTCAGCCAGAGCTCAGAGCCACGGCCAATGGGGAAGCACGGCTCTGACTCTCTTCGCCCTCTCTGTGGGTGGGGCGGGTGCCAGGGGGCTGAGCGCGAGTCCCAGCTCTGCCGCCAGGTCCCATGGGACTCTGGGCAAGTCCCCTTCCTGGCCGGGCCTCAGTTTCCCCTGTACAAAGTGCGGGTGGTAATTCTGACCTCGGCAGTGGCTCTGGGGTCAGTTCATGATGCTCTGCAGGCCATTCAGTGCGGGACACGGGCCGTCCCCAGAACCATGATCCTTGGGGCACATAAAGCTGTCCGCCCACAGCACGCCGCTGGCCACACACAGGTCCACAGGGAAGCGGTGTGACGTCACGCCCCCAGGCAGCACAGGGAGACAGAGAGAGTGCCCCTGCCGTGGCCGCGAGCCCAGCTCCCGCCTGCTCTCCTCACCCCACCCCCAATCCCGCGTGAATGGTCCTCCATTCACCCACTGTGCAGATGGAGAGACTGAGTCTGCCGGAGGTCCAGGCCTTGCCTGAGGCCACATGCTTGCAGGTGCACCCGCCGCAGGGGTGAGTGTACTTCTCCACGGTGGCCAGGGGGAGCAGGCTCCTCTGCGCTGGGGCGGGGGGGGCAGGGGCTGAACGCATGTCCCCGCCAGTGAAATAATTATGGGGTATGAAAATGGGTTCACTAACTCATTTTTTAAAAAGTAAGTATGTACAAACACTCAGCAGTCAAGCAGCCTATTTGCAAGTAGCAATTTTCCAGCTGAGCTTGTGCTCCTTGCTTCTGTTTGCCTGCTTGTAGAGTCTGGTTTTCTTGTTTTTAATCTGAATAAATGTAGATTGGAAGGACCCCTTTCTGAGGTGCCAGATGCAGTTGGAGGAACTGAGAGGGGGCGTGGGTACTGAGTGCTAGGGAGGGTGGGGGTCACAGCAAGTCCCTGGGGACCATGGTTCCCCTCCTCATCCACCCTCTCATGCCCCCTCCCTCCCTCCTTCTCGATACCTGAGCTTTCAAAGGGACTCTGACGCTGTCCCCAGGTGAGGGGGCGTCTCTCCCCAGCAGGCAGGCTCAGGGGTCGCTTGTCAGTGCCGGTGCTCACACACGATCCGATCGGTGCCCACGTTTCCGTGCGGGGCCGCCTGCTCACCCGAGGTCACGCGGCCATGGGGTCTGGGACTGGCAGCACCGGCGTGGGACTCCGACAAGCGTTTTGAGTGCTGACTGGGGACTCGTGGAAGGTCTTGGTGACCGCTGTCCTTGCTTTGACCCTGTGACTTGTATGACCTTCAGGGGGAGGGGCATTCAATTCTAGGTTGGCCCTTTGGGGCCGTGGGGAGATTGTAACAAGAATCAGGAATGTAAGGGGTGTCATTCAGAGTCACCCCTGTACAGGGTAGGCGCTCAAGAGGTGTGGCCGCCCATTGTGCGTAGAATAGTGTCCCCTCCAGGTCCACATGCACGCAGAGCCTTAGAACGGGACCCCGTTTGGACGTAGGGTCTTTGCCGATGTCGTGGTTAAGGACTGAGATGGAGTCATTCTGGATTCGGGGCGGGCTAATCCAGATGGACATTTGGACGCAGTCACGGGGTGGGGAGGCCATGTGAGGACAAGGCAGAGACTGAGAAGACGTGGCCACAGGCCGAGGAAGCTGGGAGCCACCAGGAGCTGCGAGAGGCAGGAAGGACCTGCCCAGAGCTTCCAGGGAGTGGCCCTGTGGACACCCCAGTTTGTGGCTCTGACCTCCAGGACTCTGAGAGAACAGATTCCTGGGGCCTGAAGCCCATTTGCAGTCTTTGCTATGGCAGCCCTGGGACCCCAAGTTAAGCTCCCACTGCCCCCCGCCGATCCAGCCTTGACTTCTCCCCCTCGTTGCACCTCATCGCACGGCACCGCCTCCCCTGGCAGAGCCCTGTTGCTGCGCAGCGAGGAAAACACCCAGCATGGCGGCAGGGCGGCTTTCGGGGTCCCGGGAAGGGGCAGCTTCGGAGTTCATGGTGACCGTCAGCGTCAGCCGAGGAGCCCCGCTGTCACCGTCCTTCCTGCAGGAAGACGTGATGCTGGGCGAGCCCCGACCCCAGTCTCTCCCCTCGGGCACGCGTTCAGGCTCCCCTCCCGCCCCGCCTCTCTCCCTCGGTCTCGGGGCCCACAAATCCAGGCCGGAGCCGCCTGCAGGACCGGTCCGGTTCCTCTGCCCACGCTCTGGGGAGAGACAAGACCCTCCATCATTGGGAGCCTGGCATGTCCCCTGGTCACCCGGGTGTGTGGCAGAATCAGTGCCCATTCTGAAGAGCAGGGTGCTTATCTCAGGCGACCCCTGAGCCCCCAACACAGGGGGAGGGGCAGAGACCGTGTGAAACGGAGGGTTGGTCTCCGGTTCCGTGTCTGGGAATGAGTCTTCATCATGCCGACCCCGTCGTGCCAGGCTTACTTGTTTGAATTCACTCGAGAAGCAGGCGGCCTGGAGAAACAGTGACACTGGTGGGCCCGCCAGGAAAGCAAGGGGTGTCCCCGAGAACGGGCCTCACAGGGGTGCTGGGGGGCCAGGTAATGGGGGGATGTGCTGGTTAAGGGTACAATCTTTCTACGGATGGGGGCCCCAGGGACCCCTGATTCCAACCCTCTGGTGCCCTAGAGGGGAAGCTGATGCCAGACCTTGAGTGTGACTGGGGAGCACCCCAAATCAGGAGAGTGGGGCATGGGCCCAGCGCCCTGGCCGCCAGTCCCTGGCTCTGAGCAAGCCTAGCTCTCGGCGCCTCCCACTTCCCAGGGTCACAAGGCCCCTCTGGCTGGTGCCCCTGCCACGGGGAAAGCTCCCAGTTCCCAGCTGGCCCATCTTGGAGCCCTGCCCCGTCCCTCCGGCTTGGTGGGTGCCGGGTGCACGCACTTCGCCGAGGGACTGTCTGGCCCCCGCCTCAGCCCAGCCCTGAGCCCCATCCTAGCAGCAGTGCCCCGCCCTCTGTGTCCTCCCTCGCCCTAACGCCTCCCCCGTCCCAAGTCCTGCGGATTCCACCCCACTGCTGGCCGTGACCTCACCCACCCCCGTTTCTGCCCCTCCCCCTCCACCCCATCCACCTCAGTCACCCTCCCACCAGCAGCCTCCCTGAGACACCACAGTGACAAGCCCTACCGGCCGGCTTGAAGCAGTGCAAATCTGTCGCCCGAGTCTGGAGGCTTTTGGTGTGGACGGGGTTCCTTCTAGGAGCTCGGGGGACCGTCCGTGGGGAGGCAGAATCAATGCCTGGTCTTCGAGATGGCCTGTCGGGGTGGGAGGGAGACGGGCCAGGACCAGGAGGCCCCGAGGTGGCTTCCCTGCATCAGGCTGTAGATGCAGCGATTCGTTCCCGGGGCTCTGGATCGATCCCATGTTAATGGGCCTCTGGCTGCCTCCCTCCCGAAGAAAATCAATCCTCCGAGGTTTGAGGAGTGATGCTTCCCTCAGCACACCCCCGGGGCCTCTCTGTTCTCTCCAGCGGGCCCTCCCTGGGTCCTCTCTAGCCACCCCAGGGAGGGCTGGCTGCTGGATGGGGGGAACCCTTGGTCAGGGGTGGGGTCTGAGCTCCATCCTGACCTGGGAGAGGCCCTGTGACCCTGAGGCCTCTGGGCGCAGGGGGCCATGTGGCCACTAAGGCCCAAGGGGATGACACAACCCTTCTTCCTGGAGCCTCAGTTTCACTTGAAGATTTAGGGAGGAAATGTGTCCCCATAGAGACCACTAAGGGCATATTATAGGATAGAAGTGACTGCTGCCCGGGTCGGCATTTCCCCTAAGGCGGCCCTCGCCCTGCCTCTGGGCCCCCAGTGGCCCTGGGCAAGTGTGCGAAGCGTGGGCCACCTGGCTCCTCCGTGGGCCGGAGAGGGGAAGGGGCTGCTCAGGCCGCTGGACGGACACCGGGCCCCCAGGGTGCTGGGGTCTGAGGACAGGGGCACAGAGGCTCCGGAGTCCAGCCGACCCCTCAGTGAGCTCGGCCCTTGGCCTGGCACGCCACTCCCTTCGGACGGGTCTTGGCGGCCGTCAGGCAGAAAAGGTGACCAGTAGATGGACAGGCTGTGGGGGTGGGGGCGGGGCAGGCTCCCACTCCGGTGGCTGTCCCCGCCTTCGGCTCGTTCCTCACCCGTCAGAGGATGGGGGCGCTGTAGAGCATCCTGGGACCCATGCCTCCGCATCAGGGTGTCCCTCCAGCTGGGCCGGAGTGCGCCTGGATGACAGTGCGTTTTCTGGGTGTGATGCGGAGGGCTGTGGGTTTCAGGGTCGCCAGCTTCAGCTTCACCATGGAATCAGGTCCTGTCCTGTCACCGTTCCCAAGCCTGGATGAACGCTGGCCCTGGCCGACTCCTCTCCCCCCGAGCTGTGGGCCGGGGGCCAGAGTGCCCGAGACCTTCTGCACCCTGGGGGCACTGGGACCACAGGCAGGGCGGGGCTGCTGTGCTGGGGAGTCAGCTGGCCGCGCTGGGCTTGGGTCTGATTCCAGCCGCCCTAGGGGCCTGGTGCCTGCCGTGTCCTGTGGGCACGCGGTCAGGGTGGAGGGTCGGGTCCTGGAGAAGCTCGGGTCCAGAGAGGGCAGCGGACAAGCAGATGAGTGACCTCGTCGGCCACTTGTGTGCTGCGTGGTGTCGGGCGGGAGCCTCTGCCCTCTGAGCCTTCTCCAGGTCCTCTGGTCACTGAGTGGTGACCGTAGTGACACCGTCTGTCAGGGCGTTCACGGAATCAGACGGGAGGACCTCGAAACGTCCTCACGTCCGGCAGCACGCAGGTGTGATGCGTGTGACAGGACGCAGACTGTGCACAGGCTGTGGGCCGCCGGGGGAGGTGACGGCGGGGAGGCTGGCTGGCAGTCCCTGACCCCGGGTCCCGGCTCCAGAGGGAGCCCGACTCCCGCTGCCCCAGGATGAGGGAGGACTACACGGAGGGTGTCTGGGTGTGCCCCATGCAGCATGTGGCCTGGGCCGCGTACGATGTGGGCTCGGTACCTCTGCCCTGGAGGGCGGGCCCCTGACAGCTGTGGTCCTGTTCCCCCAGGTCCTCGGACTACGGGACGACCTACACGAAGCTCACCCTGCAGCCCGGCTTCACCACCATCGTCGACAGCTTCTTCATTTCCCCGGCCAACAAGAGGAAGGTAGGTGCTGCGCCCGCCGCCGCGCCGCACCGCTGGTCCTGCTCAGGGCCCCTGGGCGCTTGCCGTGACATCCGCCTCGTTGTCCAGCGGCACCCCACCCAGTTCTGCTTTCTTCCACTGTGCTGAGTTTTAAGTCACCCACGGGGCCTCCAGGGAAAGGCTCTGTGTGCTGATCGAGGGCACAGTCTTCTCCCCCAGGAGGCAGCACCCTGGGCAAAGCAGGAGAGACAGGGGCGCCATGAGGGGAGGGGCCTGTCGCCCTGGCCTGGCGTCCTCTCAGGTGCTGAGGAGCTGTCCCAAGCAGCCGCACGCTTTCCTGCCTCTTGGGTTTCCATTTGGCTTTGAATTTTCTGCCAAGCTTTGCATTCTGTTTTTTTGTTCTGAATGTGTCCCCCAACTTTGCTGCCTGTTGGTCGTGGAAGAGGGCCCTTTGTGGGTTCCTGAGGAGGCCACCCGGGGAACCACACGGGAGATGGGAGGCAACCATGGTTTGCACAGAGAATCAGGACCGCTGGGATGGGAACCCGGAGCCTGGCGTGTCCTCATGCGAGGCCGGCCCACGGGCCCAGGCAGATGCCCTGACGGTGGCTTCCAGGTGAAGTCGGGGCAGTGTGCAGCTGGGAAAACCCCGGGAAGGGCATCGTGGCCGCGGCAGGCGTGTGCAGGGGCTCAATGGCCACGCGGACGGCAGATCCTCGACTCGGAGGGGTCGTGTGGGCCTGCATGTGGCAGGCCCTGCAAGGACCGCGGCCGCCGCTGCCCCCCGGGGGTGCATGCGTCTCAGCGGCACTTTTTTGGGGAGGTCATCTTTCTGAAGCAGGTCTTTCTTTCTCCCTTTGATTTGACTTTGACATTGTGAAAGCCCTCCTTGGGGGCAGAGAGGGGCAGGTGCGGCCCCTCTGACTGTTACCTGTGAGCCCGGCAGTGGTTCCGGGCCCTGGGTGTGTCAGACGGGAGGGTGGGAGGGGGTGGAGCGGGCAGCAGCTCCCTCCTGTCTGTTGCTGGAGGGTGGGGGTGGGGCCCGGCCCCGATCCACTCTACCGCTCGCTGGCTCCGGGACCTTGTGCCAGTTCTGAACTGACCTACTGCGGCCCGGCCCCCCGACCTGCCCACACCTCTCTGCGTCCGGAGCCCAAGGTCATCACAGTCACAGGGTCAGGGTGGCAGCTCTTTCTCTAACTAACGAGGCAGCTGACGCGTTGTGTTTTGTGGAGACGCTCCGCTCCGGCAGCCTGAGCCTCCGCCTCTCAAGACTGAGATGCCAGCCCCTCCGCCTGAGGAGGGGGGACTTGTGCTCCGGGGGCCTGGGGTCAGATCCCACTAGGAGGGTGGGTCCAGGCAGCCCAGCTGAGGGACGGGGGCCTGAGCGCCAGCCCCCACGCTCAGGAGCAGGACAGCTGCAGACACGCACCTTCACTCCCCTGCCACCGTGTCCTCAAATGTAAAGAGGGCCCTAGCGGTTGCTGTGCCCCCACAGCTGTCCCTGCTCTTGGGGTCGGGGCAGAGTGGAGCTTGCTTTGGTTCGGTTTTGCATGCGTGTAGCAGCAGAAAAGCCAGTCGCTGGGAAAAAGAATTACCTGAGACAACGTGCAGCAGGGGACGGGGAAGGCGCGGGGGCTGGTGGAGGTGGAGGGAAGACTCGGGCCTCGGGCGGGTGGTCCGACTTGTGCAGGGTGGGCTGGGGAGCAGGGCGCAGCCGGGCGGCCTGCTCTGTGGACACCGGGTTCTATTCCTGCCCACGTCAGTCATGCGCGCCCCGGGCTCTCAGCCAGTGCTCAGCAGACAGCACGTCGTGGGCTGGGAATGGGCTGGGACCCTCCTTTCTGGGAGAGATTTTCATTCGCTACGAAGCGAAATGTCCCGTCCTCATTGCGTTAATATATTCACTCAGGCACAGTTGCTGGATTTCTAAGCACCCCCAGGCCAGACGTCCCTTTATTTGGGGGAAGGTGGGGCAGGACTTCGGGGGCTGTATCCTCACTTCCATTATCCAGGTGAGAAAACAGAGGCTTGGGGAGGCTGGGAGATTGGTCTGAGGTCGCCCAGCTGGGAGGTGGCGAGGCGCTCGCTCACCCGTGCAGGGAACACAGGGTCCAGGAGAAGTAACGCCTGCTGGAGTGTGGCTGGCGGGGTGATAATGTGGGTGTAATAATATATAGTTTTAATTTGAATGTTTCCCCTGAAATGTCACATGGGGTGCTTGAGTGTGATAGTGTGTTACAGAATTACACACTTACAATTGTGTAATAAAGGATTTTGCAATAAAAAGGGGGTGTTATTGCCCTGGCTGGTGCGGCTCAGTGGATTCAGCGCCGGCCTGCGAACCAAAGGGTCGCTGGTTCAATTCCCAGTCAAGGCACATGCCTGGACTGTGGGCCAGGTCCTCAGTTAGGGGTGTGAGAGAGGCAACCACACATGGATGTTTCTCTCCCTCTCTTTCTCTCTCCCTTCCCCTCTTTCTAAAAATAAATAAAATCTTTTTTTTTAATGGGGGCGTTATTTGTGCCGGACCCTGTATATTGGGTTTCTCTCTGTGCCTGGCACCGAGCAGGGATTCGAACCTGGGTCTATCAGCCCCCGGAGCACCCTCAGTCATACCCAGCGAAGGCTAGGGAGCAGAGGCAGTTCCCCGCGTCTGTGCAAGCCCAGCCCGGCCCTTCTGCTGGAGGCTGGAGGTGGGCAGCGCCGTGACGTGCGGCGGCTGCATCAGCAGAGCCCTGCTCCTCTCCGGCCTCAGTTTCCCCGTCCGTCAATGAGGAGGCATCACTGGAGGTTCTCCAAAGCCCCTCTGAGCTCGAACATTCCTGACCTCCTGGGTCTCCTCCCAGCAGAAGGGCAGCTGGAGGACGGAATGCCCGTGGGCACAACCCCGACTCCGCTCTGTCTCCTGCACGTCTTGGCTTTTCCCCCCGCGAGAGGGCAGCTTCCACAAGACCTCCGGGGTCGCTCTCCACCCCAGCAGCATGCAGCAGGTGTGGGTCGGGCCCTGCTGCACCACGGGCTGCGTGCTTGCTGCTGGGGAGCGAGGACCCGCTCACTCCTGCAGATGTCACGTGTGGGCTGGGCGCAAGGGTGCGCAGGCAAACTGGACTACAACCGCAGCCTTCTAGAACCTTGGGGGGCAGAGGCGAGCCCTGGAAACTAAACCTCTCCTGCTGCATTTTTGTGGGAGGACTAAGAAAAGGGGCCGAAGTTGGCCATATAGAGAGGCATTGGTGGCCCTGGGGTGAGTCTGGTCTGAGAAGAGGTTGGGCCCTTGTTTGCGGGGCACCTGTTGGGGCGTGGGGGCGGCCTGCCTTCCCTGGGGTCTGCAATGGGTAGGCTTGGCAGGAGGATGCAGATGCCATTAGGGCCCCATTTAAGCAACAATCACAGGCCCAGCTGCACTTTACAGCTCCTTAGGAGACCACTGTACAGCCTGTCTCGCAGAACGGATTCCCTTTTACTTGTCGTCTTGCTGGCTGTGCTCCCGGAGCTCCCAGCCCCAGAGCCCATGGGCAGGGTGTCCGCCTGCTGTCCTGGCCTGGCCCAGACCCTGGGCCCTCTGTGACCGTCTGCCAGTCCCACACGGGCCCCGGACATGAGGGTGTCCGACTTGGGCCGACAACACCGTGGTGCGGGGGGAGGGCGCCCAGGCACTCGGCACGGCCGGGCACGGGATTGCCTGCCTTCGAGGTCATGGGTTGTGTTAAAAATTCACGTGGTTCTCCCCTGTGCTCCGCGATGTGTTGGTGGCGGTCTGAATGCTGAGAGCCCGCTCTCTCCCACACACGTGCGCTCACACGCATGTCTTTGGCGAAGGACCCACAAGAATTCTCCTGTTTTCAGACTCAGGACCCGGTCCAGCCCCCACCTGGGCCCCCTCCTGGCCCCGTGACTCCTCCCCTGCGAAGTGCAGGGTTAGGACAGGACCCCTATCGATTCCCCGAGTTTCCATTCTGCTCACTCCCCTGGGTCGGTGGAGGACGTGCCCTGTGCCGGGCACTCGGGGTGGGGAGAGGAATCAAGCCCGGTCTTGCCTTCGAGATGCTCGAAGTATCGCAGAGCAAGATGCCCCCTCGATCCGGAGAACGAGCAGCTGGGCTTCCGAGGGCCTTTTACCCCTCAGGCTCCAGATTAGGGGCCTCGCTAACCCTGTAACCCTGTCACCCTGGCAACGCCCCTGTCACCCTGGCAACGCCCCTGCCAGGCAAGGAGACATCTTACAGGTGAAAGGGAGGGAGTCCCAGATGGGCCCACTGGGACCCTGTCCTCACTGGGACACCGAGCTCTGTGCCACAGGCCTGGGTGTAGAAAGTGCTTGGGTGACAGCTGTGCCTCTCTGCCTGCCCGCAGCCCGCGGCACGGACCAAGGTCCCCTCTTCTCCGCATGCACCTCTCTGGACGCGTGGGCTCCCGAGGGCCGGCACCGGACACCTGCACCTTTGCCTCCCAGACCCGCCCCGGGCCACCTTGTAGCGGGTGCCAATGAGGGGACTGAGGGCACCACTCGAGCTCACGGCACCTGGACGGTGGGGGGCGTCCGGGAGGGGGATGGGCTCTAGTATCTGTTTCCCAAGACGGGCGTGTGTCCAGGTGGAGCAGGTATGACTGCACTCGTGGTGGGTTTGAGTGGGGCAGGGGCGGGGAGGCTGTGACGGGAAATACACCCGTCGGCGGGGGGGTGGGGGCAGAGGGCTGTATTTTTGTTCCTCGTGTGCGTTTGTGTTTCGAGCAGCTGAGGCCGCAGTGTTTGCTCACCCACCACAGCGCCCCCAGCTGTGCGAGGTGGGGGGGCGGGGGAGGCACCTCTCCGTCTTGGCTCCTTACCCGCCTGCGCTCGTGCCCGTGGGAGGGTGCGCAGCTCCGGCCGTGCCCTGGCCCGGTTGCTCACGTGGCAGGGCCAGCATGTGGCGGAGGCAGCTGGGGACTTTGGTGGCAATCGATAGAACTGCTGCAGGCCAGCCGCAGCCCAGGGGCCTTTCGTGAAGAAATAGCAGGTGGGATCGAGGACAAGAAGGTTTCGGCAAAGGGCAGGCTGCAGGGACCTTGGGAGCCACTCAGCCCTGGCAACAAGGGACCCCAGTGACCGCCCTGCCCTTGTGTCTGCAAGAGATCATCCACTCCCTCCTTTCCAAGGCGGGGAACGGGTTGGACAGCTTCGACCAGACAGACCGCCGTGGGGGAGTCTTACCAAGTGCAGGGGGGCCGCGTGGCCATCTCCACCTGGGGAGGCCACCATGTCCAAGTATCTGAGCCCCTCTGTCCCTCTGTCTGGTGGGACAGCGGGTGCGGTGGGGCACCAGGCCTGGGGGGCCGAGGCCGTGGCTCTAGGGCGGCCTCCTGTCTGTCTGCCACCATGTCTGTTTACGGCCAGCGCTGGGCTGACAGGCAGCCTGTGTCTTGTGTGCTGGAGCCTCCGAGCCGAGGCCGGCCTGCCGACGGCACCGGCAGGGGTAGAGGCCAGGTGCGACCGGCCCCTCTTCCTCTCCCCACTGCTTTGTTCCTGGAAGTACTGGTCACCCCACTGATGGCTTCTAGCTGCCCCACAAGTCAGAGCGGGTGGAGCTATTAGAAGAACGCTGGCGCGGCCTGTCTGCCTCTCAGCACCTGCACCGCCCTCCCCCACCCCCACACCACTGCTTTCACAGGTGGGACTCGGGCCAGAGCTGCGGGCTGGCCTTCCAGCCTCCTCCGCCGGACCTCACCCCTTTGCATGCGCGTGGAAATACGACCCCTTCCTTCGTCCTGTCATCAGGAGTCTCGAAGCCCAGGACAGGAGGCACCGAGGTCACAGGTGGTCCTAACTAACACAGGGCGTGCCGTGCTTGCTGGGCCGGAAGGCCTCTGCCATGCACTTGGGGTCAGTGTGAGTCCCCCGGTCTGCTCACCCCGGCCCCTTGCTGTCTCTCCGTGTGGCGGCCCCAGCTGAGGTTTTCACCAGGTGACTTTCATGTTATTTAAAAGAACTGATTAGCACCGCCCAGGCTGGGCCACAGCTGTGGAAAGGACGCAGTGATTAGGAACATGGATAAATCGTGACAGACAAATGATACTGCTGTGTAATTAGTCGGGTGCGAGTGATCGTGACGCGGGTAATTCTGCTGTGACCGGTGGGGCTGCTGTGCCGTGGAGCGCAGTGTCCATCACGGCTGAGGTGCGGTGAGGGGCGCCACGCAGCCCGCAGACACGCACCTGTGGATGTGGCTGGATGGGAGTGCTGATCGTCACGTGATCCGAGAGCGATTAAGTAGTTATTTGTCCCATATAAAGTAGCTGTGATGTGTCCTCCAAGTCCTGGGCACTTTTAACAAAGTATGAAACTGGCAGGGAAATAAACATCCCTTCCCCCTCCCTGAGAATGAGGGTCCACGGGAGACGGGGCAGGTGGCGTTGCTAGGGACCCTCGGCTGCGTGTGTGGTGGCACCAGGGCTTCGGGCCCCGAGCTGTCTGGCTGTCTCCCTGGCTGCCCCGTGGATGGTCAGGACCCCCGGGAAGGCGTCTCTGCCCGCCGGCCCCCCCACCCCACGCTTTCCCCAAGGCAGAGATGGCGCACTGACACCATGGCGGGGCCGAGACAGGATGACGCCAGGACACGGGTGTCTCCACGGACGGCAGTGATTTCCTGGGCAGAACAGTGTCTGCCGCTGCCCCAGGCTTCCTCAGGGTCCCCGTGCACTGAGATAACACAGAGACACGCTGGGGGCTGATGGGGGGCTCGCGCGCGGCCCACCTGCTGGAAGCTGGGAAGCGCTCTGCCCGGCCCAGCATCTCCACGAGGCCGCACGGCTCTCAGGGCAGCGAGCTTGCTTTTCCTTCGCTGGTGCTGCCTCCCCACTCAACACCCCAGACCTCCGTGTCTGCAGGGTAGCAGGCAGGAAGCGAGGTGTGGGGACCGCATGGGGAGGTCGCACCCTCTGGTGTGCGGTCCCTGCAGAAGTACAGTTGGTGTGGGTGGCCGGTGGAAGGTTAGGAGGAAGGACACGAGCTCCCCAAGAGACGGAAGAAACGGAAGGCGAGCTGGGGGCATGAGGAGCGAGTGTAAGACCGTGGAAATGCAGCGACCGAGCTGAAGGCTTTCCGGGCGTGTGTGAGAACAGGATGGACCCCGTGGAGACATGGCTCTGCGATGGGGGGCGGACGGAGACCTTGTCCTGACCGAAGGGGCTGCACAGGAAAGGATGAGGGCGGGGCGGCAGGACACCTGTGTCAGAGAGGCGCTGTGCGGGCTGGGCCGGCCCCGTGAAGGGACGCGGGGAGGGCGTGCCTGGGGCAGGAGCCAGGGCAGAGGCATGGTGGCCTAAACCACCCTGATGGCAGGGGCTGGGTAGGGGCAGGAGCTGAGGGCTCGGGCAGCCCAGGTGCTGAGGCTCAGGGGAAAGCGCACGGATGTCTCTGGCTGCCGGCTGCCTGGAACCTGCTGCGCGGCTGGCAGCCCGTGGGGGTGGCGGGAGAAGCACTGCCCTGCCCCACATCCCGTTCAGACCTCTCCTGGAAACCGGAGGTTGGGTCTCAGACACGCAGGTGGCCTGCAAGGACCCCTTCAGGGTGAACTGCCCTGTGGGCGACAGTGATGGCAATGGCACGGGACAGAGCATTCCAGAACCTCAGTCTGTGTGCCTGCATCGCTGTGACACTGCCTCGTTTTAACGGCCACTTTCCCAGAGAGCGGTTCGCAGCAGTCCCTCTGAGACTGCCTGCAAACGACAGAGCAGGCAGTGTTCCGAGGGCATGCTGTGGCAGCGGCTGTTTCCAGGGACGAGCGCAGCCACGGCCCCCGCCACCTGTGCGCAGGGGATGCGAAGACCCGGCCCGCCTCTCCTCCCACCCAACGCCAACAGCTGGTGGGGGGAGCACCATTTCTTCACACACGGGCACGTTCCCCCAGGGGAAGTGGCCTTGGATCAGACAGACAGGACACACAAACCCCAGTGGCTGAAGAACATGCACCTGTGGGAGACGTGTAGCTTCAAAGGCCACTGTAGTCCAGGGCCGTGGGAGTTTTCTTGGCAGAAGTGGAACTTGCCTAAATCTGGGGGTAGGAGCTACCCAGGTGAAAAGGTGTAGCGGGAACAGCAGGTGCAAAGGTCCTGAGGCTGAGAGTCGGGGAGAAAGGCAGTGTGGCCGCCGCAGCCGCGGTGGAGCCCTGGAGGGAAACCGCCCAGAGGGAGCGGATGCGAAAGGCGTGGGAGGGCGTTTCTGAAGGTTGGGGCTTCTGGAAGCAGCGGTGTGTCACATGCTGACATCATAGCAGTCGCCGGCTCCGAGGGAGACTCGTGGAGACGGCCAAGACCCAGGCCCAGGTTGCTGGCAAATGTACACAGCGTCACCGCAGCCAGTGTGGCTCTGTTGATTGGGGCGTCATCCTGCAAACCAAAAGGTTGCCAGTTCCATTCCCGGTTGGGGCACATGCCTGGGTTGCGGGTTTGATCCCCCGGTTGAGGTGCGTGTGAGAGGCAACTGACTGATGTTTCTCTCCCTGTCTTTCTTCCTCCTGTCCCTTCTCTCTAAAGTAAAAAAAATTAAAAAATTAAAAAGAAAATGTACGTAAAGTCCAGTTTTCTTGAGTTCAAGGACATGTAGTCATGCAACTAAGGCTGCAGAATTTGCTGTCCCGTCCGCCCATCCGCCCGTCCTCCTGTCCGTCTGTCCGCCCATCCGCCCATCCGCCCATCCGCCCATTCATCTCTCCATCCACCCACTCATCCACCCACCTTGAGGCACTCCGCTCAGTGGGGGGACAGGCGTGCAAAGGTCTCACACAGGAGAGCAGCCTTTGTCCCAATGCAGGCGCCTGTGGTGGGGGCACAGAAGAGGGGCCAGTTCAGGCTGCCTCTGCTGGAGGGGAAGGGGGTTGGGGAGAGGCCTCCCAGAGAGGGGGCCACCCACCAGGATAGCGAAGGCTCAATAGGAGACTGAAGGGAGGACCAGGCACCTGGTGCCTGTGGAGGAAGCTGCTGTGTGCGGCTCGGCCTGGGGCTGGCTCTCCCGGGGTGGGGGCGGGGGCGTGGGGGCCGCATTCGCTTATCCATTTCTCGTAGGTCCACCCGTGCGTCTAAAGTGCTTGCAGGGACTCGAAGCAGTCTATATATTAAATCTATTGACTTCCTTACAGTCACTGAATTCATTCATTTAGTTCATCCAACCGATCAATCCATCGATCACTCTTCATAGAAAGTGCCAGAGGTCTTTCCACCCTCCTTCCTCTAACAAGGCTCCTAGATTCATCACCTGCGGGGGTGCGGGGCAGGTAGATGGTCTCCTTCGCTGAACCCCTGGGACTTCCTCTGTCAGTGGGGGTTGGTGGGGCTGTTCTGGCTCCTGGCTCTCGTGAGACCCCAGGGGCACAAAGCGAGGGGAGGGCTCGGCGGGGCCTGATGTGCTGGGGAGACCGTGTGGCCGCCCAGCTCGAGGAGGGTGCTGAGTGTGTGGCGTGTGGGGAGCAGGGGGAGGCGGGTGGCGGGCGGCTGCCCTGGGCTGAGCCTGTTAGCATGGCGATGGTCACGTGTTCATCCGCTGAGACTCCTGGAGCTCTCCTGTGTCAGGCACCGTCGAAAGGTCTGTCCTCCTGTGTCTGAGCCGTCTGAAGTGCTGAGCTTTGCAAAGGGCTCCTGGGACCCCGAGGCGGCCAAGGGTGCTCTGAAGGAGCTGGAGCCGAGACTGGGCTGCGAGAGGCCTTCCCCTCCGTGGTGAGGAGCGGCCCCTGCCTGCTGCCTGCCGCACCAGCGAGACCTGTGCATTCTTTAGCTTCCTTAGTGCGTTTCAAGGCCAACACCTGCTTTGCAAACGAGAAAAGTGAGGCTCGGAGGGGGTGGGGATACACCTACAGTCCTGCCTGCTGGGTGGGGCGCCATTCCTTCCTGGGCCTCTGCTCTTGGGCAGCCCCCTGGGGAAGTGGGGCTCTGGGGCTCTCCCTGGACCCTCACTCTCCTCACCTCCCCTGGGATGCTGCGTGCCCCTCCCCCACGAGGTCTTGTGGTCCCTGTGCCGTTCAGTGCCCCAGGACCCCTGGGCTCCCTCCTGCAGCTCAGCACAGGCCCTGGGGGATAGACCAGGGCCTGGAGGCCTCTGGGAAGCTGGACTGAAGTGGAGGGGCACCCCTGGTGGGCAACCTGAGCCCCTGAAAGGGGCAGATGAAGGGCAGGGCATGCCCAGAGGATGCTGGAGCTCTCCCAGCCCAGGGGTCATGCAGGGCTTCCTGGGGGCCAGGCCGCTAGCACTGGGATGGGCCCTGAGGACTGCGGCGGGGGCGGGGGACAGAGTGGCAGGGAGATGGAGTGGCTGGTCGCCACCTGCAGGGACGGGACGTTCCAGCTGCCTGAGAACTGGGGTCCAGCAGCCGCAGGGGGTGGCACAGCATTAGGGCCTGGGTTAGAGCCCCTGGTGCCCCAGTCTGCTCATCTGTAACATGGGGTGACAGCAGTCCCCTCCCTGCTGTGGTTAGGGGATGAGTAAGCTGCCCCACAGCGCACAGTCCAGTGGCTGGGTCCGTGACCTCCCCCAGGGACCCATCACCACCACCTGCGTCACTGGTAAGGAGGCCACGCTGAAGGTGGGGGCCACTGCGGGAACGCCGGGGACATGGGATGGCCCCACAAAGCTTCTCATCCTTGTGGTTTGGAAGTGCCGGAAAAATGCGGCCGCTGCGTCCCCCGAAATGGCTTGTCGTCACCTTCACTGGTCTGTGTGCTCGGTTTCACCGGTCCCGTCCGTGAGGTCGGGGCCTGGAAGTTTCCGCAGGCTGTGTCTTCAAGCCCTGAGCGCGTGCAAGGAGCCACGGAGAGCTCACTGTGGTGGGGGCGGGGGGGGGGGGGACCGACCGGGCTGCTCTCCCTGACGGCCCGGCCAGGGGACGCACCTGTCCCACGTCAGGGAGGTTACAGTGCCACGAGCTGCTGGGAGGAGGGAGCCAGAGACCCCACGTGCGTGCGGGCGCGTCGGAGACAGCCTCCTTCCTCCCTGTCCCGGGAGGGCTCTGGACGTGCAGCCTGGTTGCCAGCACTCTGCGCCCGACACCCCGAGCCCGAAACTCTCAGCTCTCGTCTCCTTGCGCTCTTCCGCAAGCTGGCCGGGGGGGGGGGGGGGGGGGGAGGAGAGACGTACTGGTTTGGTGCTCCATTCTTCTTTGGACATTGGTCCTTTTGCGAGCATGTAGTGAGGCCCCCATTAGCACGGTGATAATCTCGGAGATTACACTTATTTCCCTGCTGACAGAGGCCTGTGGGTTACAGTGCCGCTTCCATAGCTGGCCAAATGGAGTTTGCCCAGCTATGGGGAGGTGGAGCCTTGTAGCAAGCAGCTTCTAGAAGCGAGCGGGTGTTAGCTTTGGGGACTGGGGTTAAGGGGTGGGGGTGGGGCACCTACACTTGAACCCATGCTCTCTGATTCAGTGTCTAGCCTTTTTCCCAGCCCACTGCACGGGCAGTTTGAATGTCACCTCCTCCCCACAGCCTTCCCAGATTGCCTCAGGCAGTTTGTGCTGCAGCCCCAGGCCCTGCCCAGGCCAGGGTGGCTTCAGACGTGACACCGAAGTATATATAACGCACAGCCAGGTGGGGTGCTCCGCACTGCAGGTGCCAGTTCACAGGGATGAGCCCGTCTCTCCCCGCACAGGCACGGAATCAGGTCCGTGTAGCTGGCGTGCATGTCCATGTTCTGGGATCCAACACAGTCTAGTCGCGTTTTAACTGCGGCCAATGCTGAGGACTTCGCGGTTTTGGACACTTGCTGAGCAACATGAGTGGGAACAATTGGGCTGAGATGCAAACTCCCTGATGCCAGGGGAATGGCCCTCGTTGGAAATTACTCCGTGAAACGTAAGATGTCAGGGTAATGTATCTGACAGCGTGTTTCTCCTTGTTCTGTTTAGTTGTTTCCCAAGTGGAGTGTTTCTGCTTTAGCACAAAGCTTGGCGGGCGGGCTGCACCGGGCGTTAGCTTGAGCTCGGGGGGTGCTTCTCGGCGTTGTCTCCCGCTTCCCTGAGGACTTGGTGGCGCACTGGCCTCGCGTCTCTGCCCTTCCACTGTCCAGCTGGGCTCGGGGACGTTGGACAGGACACACACAGAGTCATCTGCTGCTTCTCGGGGCGCTTCGAGGATGACAGGAGATGGTACAAGTAAGCTCCCATGGTGGCTGTTGGAATGAGCGTCACAAACACTGTGTCTTCGAAATAAGGGGCAGTGGTTGCACTAACGAAGAGAACACGCCCAGGTTCCTTGCCACCGTCTGGCCCCGGTGCTGCGGGGCTGTTGGCACCAGCAAGTTCACGTGTCCCCACACTTCACCATGGGGAGACCTTCGGAGGTGGCTGCCCGGCTCCGTCTGAGACCTAGCGCCCAGGTGGCCTTTTGGAATTAATTCCCCTCCCCTGACGTGCCTCCGCCTCCTGTCACTGTGATGGCTTATTCATCAGCTGCCACCAGCTCAGAGTGCCTGAGGGCGGGGTGTGTGGGGGCGGCTGACATTTCCAGATTCTGTGGGGACCCCAGGCACAGGCCGCATTTGTTTGCTCTGACTGAGGATCGATGGGGCGTGATTTGTAATAAGTAGCTGCTGGTCCTGCCCTGCGACGGGAGCTCACGGAGAGGGGAGCGGCCCTGCCAGGGGGCGAAGGGTGCGGGCTGTTGCTGCCTTGCCGGCGATGGAGGTGACAGTGTGGTCCTAGTGCTGGTGGTGGCGCAATGACGGTGACAGAGACAGTGATGGAGCTGGCATGATGGTGATGGCGATGGTGATGGTGGTGGTGACGCTGAGGGATGGTGATAATGATGAAGGTGATAGGCTGATGGTGACGAAGGTGGCGATGGTGCTGACGGCAGAGACGGTGGGACAGCGGGGCAGTAAATGTGGTTGTGATGATCAGGGTGACAGGGCTGGCGCGGTGATGGCAGCGAAGACGGCCATGGTGCTGATGATGGGAATGAAGGCGGAGATGAGGCTGTGGGGTGGGGGGGGCAGCTGGGGCCTCACAGCCACTGCCTGCACGCTGCTGCCTGCCCCCCGACGCTCCCGATGCCGCCACCGCTGGCCGGGTGAGGAAACAGCCGGCAAAGGCCACGCAGTGGGTCAGCACTGGAGACATTTGCGCCAGCTGCGGGGACCCCCAGTCTCAGTCGTTCCACACAGGACAAGGTCACGTCCCCCAGGGGAAGTCCCAGGCCTGTTGGCTGCTCCCCTGCATCTTGGAAGAGGTGCTTGCCTGGCGCGGGTCACCTGCTGTCAGCCCGAGTCTGCAGCCCTTCCTGAGCCACAGGGTGGGCGCAACCACCCCGGAACTGCCCCTTCATAACTGATGGATGTGGCTTTTAAAGACAATCGGAGGGGGGGGGGGGTTCTGTTAGCGGGGACGCGGCGCTTTGTTCTGGCAGGGACGGGACACATGGCTTGTTTCCAGGAGGGAGGGTGCACCTCCCTGCTGCTGAGCCCAGGGTCCCCCAAGTCCGACCACGGCACTGCGTGCTAACTGCCTGGTTTAAGGGGTTATTGCCGAAGCCGCCAGAGGGAGTGGGAGATTCATTATCTGGGGTTTCTGTGACTGCGGAGCGATGGCAGTGAGTAACGGGTTAGAAATCGGCCTGCCTTCTTCGGAGCCTGATTTATGGGCCCATAAAGCAACGGCTGGGGGAGCCCGGGGACAGGCACTGCAGGTGCCTTCCAAGACCTGGACCCTTCCACACCCTCTGCCCGAGGCTGCTGCTGCACCCACTTGTCACCTGCCAAGCCTGGTCCCCTCTTCAGACCCACCCCCCTGTGCAGTCAAGGGGCACTGCCAGGCAGCCAATGGCCCTTCCACATATCACTGTGCCCTGCAGGTCAGTCCCCCTTTACTGAGGGTGGGGAGGGGGCTGCAGCCCCAGGATACAGGGGTGGGGGGCAACGATCCTCCCTCCGCTGTGCCAGACCACCTCTGCCCTGCCTGGGCCCCAGACCTCGTGGCCTCCAGGAAGCTCCAGCTTCCTTCCAGAGGGGCAGGTTCCCATCGGTGCAAGAAGCCAGGGTCCAGAGTTCAAATGAGGGGGACGGGGGCATTCACATGGAAACAAAGTCCCTGGCAGGTACCAATTTGAGAAAACAGTGCCGTCTATTTGCGATGTGGTTGGGCAGGCTGGGAGGAGGAGCAGAGTCCGGCTGCTGGCTGTTCTTTTTCATCCCTGGAAGCCCAGGACCTCAGAGGCAAGGCCAGCACCGCTCTCCAGCAAAATCGGCACCTGCAGCTTTAATGAGGGTCCAGCCGCGCTGTCCCTGCTGTGCCCATCTCTTGCGCTGAGCGTCCTGTATTTACGAAAATAATGAATCCTGTTCCCGCGGCCCCCAGCCCCAGACATCCCTGACGCCAGCCTTTGATGAGGAAGCGGAGAGTGTGGCAGGAGCTCCTGCAATGCTGGCTCGTTCGGTTGCTGGGCAAACGCTCTCTGTGTGCCGCTCAGGGCCTAGAGCTGGTGTTGCCGCCCCGGCGGGGGCGGGGGCAGCAGCAGGGAGGCAAACAAAAGGAAGGCCTTTGCTGGCTGGAGAAAACCGCCAGACAGGCTTTAACTGAGACAAAGAAAGAGACTTGTGCCAGGCGGGGGGGGGGGGAGGCGAAGGCGTCCCAGGCGGCTGACATGGCACGGGCAAAGGCACAGAGGTGGGAAAGGCCACGGCCGGTCCCTGGACAAGCCTGGGCCGGAACTTCAGTCCATCCCCCACGTTTGCTGGGTGTGCCTGGGTGCAGTGGCATCTGGGCTGGGTGGGATGGGGAACACTGGGGCCCATTGGAGCAGAAGGAGAAAAGGAAGCAGTGGGGGCAGGGCAGCACAGGGGGTGGGTCGGGGAAGGCTTCTCGGAGGAGGTGACAGGCAGTACGAAGAGATGGTCAGAGTGAGGAAGCAGGGGCTGGGAGGCAATGGGAAGGGACTGGGCCGAGGAAGGAAGGCGCCTGCAAGCTGGGGGCTCTGTGCCAGTGGGACTCGTCATGAGGAAAATGGCCCCCAGACAGGCCACTCAAGGCCTCGGAGCCAAAGGGTGTCATAGCCTTAAGTTACAAACGTCACTCGGTGTTAATAATGGTGATTATCATCAGTCATGGGAAGGAGCAAATGCATCCTGTTAGCAAGTCCAGCTCCTTGGCTTCCTGGGGCCACCCGCCCCCGTGTGGGGAAGGAGGGAGACAGTCTCCCAGCCTCCTTCGCTCAGTGCAGCGGATGAGCCCGTGAGCCCCACCCCTGGGCAGGCGCCAGGCACCCCGTGGCCCTGCAGGAAGAACTCGGGGCCTGTGTGACAGGCTCACATTCGGTCTAACTGTACATTACTCCTGGGCTGGGAGCCCCCCAGAACCAAACTCAACCCCCCACCTCTGAAGCCACCGCCCTCCCCTCGCCCTCTGTGCTAAGTCCCAGCCTCTGTCCTTCAGTCGACCTTGACCACCAGGCCTGCACCTGGGCCGGGAGCCCTGTGTCCTCCCCTCCCTTAGTTTCCTCTTCGTGCCAATCATATTTCTTCCGGAGCCAACCGCTTCCTCCAGGCAGCCTTCTGGAGCCTGACCAGGCCTGGTCTCCTCGAAGGGCCCCATGTGCTCGCGGGCCAGCCTGTGTTCCGTCCGTCTCTTGATGGGACAGCGGGACTCCTTCTGCGTCCTCCTCTAGACTGTTTGCTTCCAAGATCAGGCCCTGTGTTGGTCTGTGTCACGGTGTGTCCCCACTTTCTTCTGTTGACCGTGGGCTGGACGGGCGGATGACAGAGGGGACAGGGCATTCTCCCCCAGGGCTGGCAGTCTGGGGTGGGGAGGGTTGTCTTCCTTCCATCGAGGGAAAGTCCGGAGCTGTCTTCCACCCGGAGTGGGGAGACACCCCTCCCTCCCTCCCTCCCTCCTGTGCACAGCAAGCTCACGGAAAGGCACTGTGGTTTGATATTTTTAACAACCGGGCTAAAAAGATACACTGAACCCCTGTGGAAGATTTTTAAACAGGCCAGAAATTTTTTGTTTCTGAGACGTTCAGGCCTGTACTTCCGAGGGATTTCGTAAGTGAAACTCATCATTTTCCAGCCCAACATCCATGTTCAAGTTCAAGGATGCACTCCCTGCCCGGCCTGAACTGCTCTCGGGGGTGCTCCCGTGCTGTGAAGGCAGCTCTGGGTTTGCAGGGCTGCGGCGGCTGCGGTGGTGCTGGTGGTTTGAGGACGTCAGCTGAGTAGCGCAGGGTGGTGACAGCCCACCTCCGGTCCCCACCCAGGACCACTGGGACCCGTAAGGGAGGGGTGCGTAATTCAGCCGTCAAGTTCAGCTGCTCTTGGACACACCTTGCATCCGAGATGCTCATCCAACTTCCACAAGTTCGCAGAGTCCCCACAGCCTTGGGCCTGTCACTCCGGGAGTCTTCCGTTGAAGGGTGCTGTCAGGGACGGCCCGGGAGGGTGAAGGTCGGCGGTGTCAGCGGGAAGACCTGCTGACAAGGCAGGGGCGCGGGGGCGCGGGGCGGGGGGGGGGGGGAGTGGGCAGGGTCAATCCAGTCATGAGGTAAAGCCAAGTTCTTCCTTATTTTCCAGGGCAGGTAGGAAGTCTCAGTAGCGTTCTGCCTGTGTCTTGCTGCAAACCGAGCCCCCCATCCCCCGGCTCTGAGGAACTAGGAGGAGGGCAAGTGTCGTGTGGAGCAACGGGCCAGATGCCAGAGCCCCTGTGGGCTGCTCCGTCCTCGGTCTCTTTAGGGTGAACAGTCGCCTGGCGGCTTCAGGCTTCTGCCCCCTGAACTCGTGGCTCCCACACGTGTACCCAAGGCCTCCCGGCTGTCCCTTGCTCCTGCCTCTCCACCCCTCCACCCAGGGCGCTCTGTCCCGAAGGTCCTCAGCCCTCTTCCTGTCTCTTCTGACGTCACCTTCTCAGGACGCTGGCTGAAGTGGCACCCACCCCACACAATCTTTCTTCCATCCTTTTCCATTGCTGTATTTTCTTCAAAGCAGGCATCACTTTGGGAAATTATCCTGTCTGTGTGTTGACTTGTTCTCAGGTTTTCCTGAAGCTCGGGCGTGAGCCCCGCGGGCGGGCTCTGCCCTGTGTTCCTTCGAGGCCTCGGCCCCATGCTGACCTTGACTGGCCGCTCCCCAGGCCGGGTGGGCTGCGGGAACACAGCCGGGGCATGTGTGTTAGAGCTGAGGACGCACTTTTACCAGAGAACGGGGGCGGCTTGTGTTCAGGTCCTCAGAGTGAGGCGAGGGTCTTGGAGCCCCTACCCCTGCTGCTCGTGACAGCTCTGTTCCTGGAGCATGCAGGTCCTTCCAGGCACCAGGCAGGGCAGGCCCCAGGGGACAGCGTCTCATTAAAGGAGGTGGGGAGCCAGTGTGCGCAGACTGAGGAGGCAGAGCATTGCCCCAGGGCGGGACCTTTAAAGGTCAGCCCGCAGCAGCAGGAGAGCCTGCGTCTTGGTCGCCTGGATTGGGAGGTGGCTGTGTGCCTGTGCAAGGTGTGCGTGCAGCGCCAGTGCTGGCCGCCCTGGGGGACGGCTGAGAGGACACGCCAGTCCTAACAGGTCTCCTTGTCCGCCAGCCCTTCTCACCCTGAGTCACCCCCTTGCCTGGGGACAAACAGCCGTCTCCCAACCATGGCTGGCTCTCTCCCCGGCCGGGGCTAACCACCATGCATACGTGACATGGGAGAGCCCTGTGGTCTGAACTTCCAGTGAAGGAGACAGTGAGGCGGAGCCAGGAGGTGCTGGGGGTAATGCCACACGGTCAAGGTGCTGGGGCAGGAGGGGACCTGGCTCCACCAGAGACCACGGGGGAGGGAGCCAGTGCCTGGAGCCATGGGGAAATGAAAAGTCTTCAAGGAGCTCCCCCTTCAATGGTCCCCAGCCCGGTTCTGTGCCAGCTCAGCCCACAGAAATGCCACACGAGCCACACACGTAACTTCCAGCTCCACAGCAGCCCATTCGAGAGCACGGAGAAGCAGCAGGGCCGACTTTAACAGTGTATTTTAAAGCAACATTATCGTATCAAGAAATAACTGACGTAAAAATGGCCACTGAAATCCTTCACATTCTTTCTCATACTACGCTTTGGAAACCACGCTACTCTCAGAGTGCATCGCTTCAGCCACTGAATTGTCCCTGGAAGTCCTTGATCTGTACTTACAGCTCATAGAGTTTGAGGTTGAAAAAGAGTCACATGCCCAAGTTACTCCAAAGTGGCTTTCGCTGTCCAACCACCGAAGCAAGTATCCGTTTTTAAAATTTAAATGAAGCTAAATTTGAACTGCCGCGTCTCATCACGGCAGCCCCATTTCGCGGCTCAGCGGGCAGCCCCTTACCGGACGCCGCAGTCTGGCTGCGTGTTTGTCCAGGGCCTCAGGACCGACCAGCGTGTGTCCGCACTGTGGCTGGTGTGGGGAGCGGGCTGCCCCCGGCTCTCCTCTCCGAGGCCAGGCGCCGGTGGCCCAGGGTGGGCATGAGGTGGGGAGGGCGGGTCACCCGCATCTCTGTTTCTGTTCAGTGACCTGTGAGCAGTCTGAGCCCCCGTGAAGAAACTGGTTTTTGAAAAGCTCCGCTGGCTGCTGACTCGGTGAAGCTGAGGCTGTCACTTTTTTTGGGGGAGTCACCTCTCAGTGAACAAACAGGACTGTGTCAGTGGGCGCACAGCTGCAGGTTAGGATGCGGCGGGCCAGGAAGGACGAGGACGAGTCCACCGGCAGGACGCCCTCCCGGGAAGCAGGAGGGTCGGCACCGGGCGAGCCCCGCACCGGCCGCGTGCCCCTCCTGACCGGAGCCGCGTGGAGCTGAAATGCCGTTGTGGAGATGGGGTACCGTGGTCCCGGCCCCTGAGTCACCGGGAGGACGTGGTCGTCTGCCTGTTGTCACAAGTCAGTAAGGATCTATTACGAGCAATTTCACTCTAAAAGTAAGAGCTTCCTCCCAGTAACTATGTTTTGAAGATCTTAAAAAAACAGAAGTTGACTCCATCAAGGGCTGATTGGATGACAACAGCCGCCAGGTGCCGAGCACCGTGCCGAGCACCGTGCCGCCGAGGAGGGGCCGGCTCACTGGGCAGGTGTGTGTCTTTCTGCAAAGGAGATGCTGGCGCTGGGATTTGAGGGGTGAGCAGGAGTTGGCTGGAAAAAGACCTGAAGAGCTTCCGTTACAGGCCTGATTCGTTGGGAGGTGGTGACAGAGGGGACATTTGTGAGGTGTGGGTGTGGGGGGCTGGGCAGAGAGAGCAGAATCCAGAAGTGGAGCCGCTGTCAGCAAGGAAGGGCCTGGAACCCCCGGGGAGGGGCTGAGAGAAACTCTGCCGTGGGGGCTACAGGCTGCACACTCACGGGGCCACAGGGGCCGGGCGGGAACTGCCAACAACGAGCTGGCCTGGCAGGCAGCAGCCACAGGGACGGTGGTGCCAGAACTGGCCCCTGCCACACGCGGGAGCAGCTCTGTTGCTTTGTTGCCGCCCGGGAATGGCCCCTGGGGCCACAGTCTCCTGATATTTCAAGGGGAACTAGAGCTGCCGATGTTCACATGAGGTCTCAGGAGGGCTGAAACCCCACGGGGCAGATGTGGCCTTCCGGCAGGCAGCCCATCAGCCCACCGGGGCTCTGCGAGGAGGGGCTCGGGCACAGGCCTGGCACAGCAGGGCTCCTGCTCCAAGAGCTGTCACTACAGCTGGGATGAGGCTCAAGTTGGGGGTGCAAGATGTGGCTAGTGGGGGGGTCCAGGTAAGAGATGGTGGTGTTTGTCCAGAGCAGAAGGCAGCAGGTGTGAGGCGCAGCACAGGGCGCCTCAGAGACAGGCACCTTGCTCTCCTGGCATCAGCGTTCTGGTGGGCATGCAGGTGGAGCAAGATGGACGTACAGGTGAGGTCACATGAGCATTCAGGTGCGGTCAGGTGGGCAGACAGGTGAAATCAGATGGGCATGCAGGTGGAGCCAGGTGGACAGACAGGTAGAGAGGCTCTTGACCTGAAGTACTTTGAAAGTTTCCCCAGTCACTGCCAGCGGCTCATGTCTGCCCCGGTGAATTGCAACCAAATTATCCACCGCAGTTACTTCCAGTTAATCTGTGCTGCTGAGCCGGTGCTGGCTGACGAGTTTTCTTCGTGTTGATCATATACTTGGGGAGCGTGCCTGCGGGCAGCCGTGGCCGAGAGTGAGTGCCAGTCCCACGGAGTGGGGTGGGCCAGCCGGGGTGTGGTTCCGGCTCTCAGCATTTGGAAGTGGGCACGTTGTCCCCGGGGTGCAGCGGAGTGAACTGGCACCCAGAGAACTTACTTTTGCTGCCCAACTAACATATAGAGGAGCCAGGATAGGACACCAGGCTTGGTTCCTTCGGCCTCCTCCTGGGTGTGACTCATCTTTCAGGGCCTGCCCGTAGCACCCTAAGGCCACCAGGCAAGGAAGACCAGGCCAGGCTTTCCATTATGCCTTTTAACAACTGCAGTAAAATACATTTTAATAAAAATTCTAATGAACGTAGGAAAAGATGCTCATCCTCACTGTTAATGAAAAGCAGATGACTGGATGTCCTTTTTCGCTTCTTGCGTTGGCAGAAGGCTGAGCGAGCAGCAGTAATGACAATATCGAGTGTCAGGAGGACACGGGGGGACGGGAACTCGGCTAGTGTGCGCTTCTCTTGCCCTTGTCGCGTGTTTAACTGACAGCTTAAAGCCAAGTGTTAGGACAAAGTCAGGGTGTGCAAGACCACAGCAGACCCTGGGGCACAGCAGCAACAAGGCACCCTCCTGGCCAGCGTGCGCCTGGGGCGGAGGGGTCCCCTGCGGTCAGAAGGGGGCAGCTGGTCAGCTGGGACCCAGCCAGTCCCTGGGGAAAGCAGCCTCGCACAGCCCAGGGTGGTGCTGCCCTGGGCGCTGTCCATGGTGCTGACCCAGCTGAGCTTCACCGGCCACTTGGGAGGGGCCTTGGGCAGCCCCAGCCAGACCCTGCAGTGCCCGCCGCAGGCCCAGAGTCTGCACTGCGCCCTGGAGTCCCCCTGGACTCCCCCTGGACAGCAGTGCTCGCTCCGTGCAGGAGACTCCACACCGGAAAAGCGGCGCTGCTCCCCGTCAGTCTGCCGCCTGGAGACCGGCTCCTGTGCAGTTCCCACCTGTTCTCTGTCTGCGAACCTTCACCGCACGGCTGAGACCGTCTCACCCACAGGGTTCCTCAGACCAGCTCTGGAGGCCAGGCGCTCGGCACTGGGATGGCCTGTGACGTGCTTTGCGGCCACAAGAACACATCCTCTCCCGGCAGCGTCCCATCCTCTCTGTTTCCTGACATCGTGCAGCTGGACAAACTGTTGTAGCCGACAGCTCCAGATGATTGGGTGGGAAGAGAAGGGAGCCAGGCGGCATGGGGAGCCCGGAGCCCGCCCGTGGGTCTGGGCCCTGCGCTGGCCGTGCCGTGGAGACTGGGAGTGGATTTGAGAAGCAGACGCTCCCGTGGCATGGCGGGCTGCCGGAGAGATGCGTTATAGTCGTTGGGTCCTAACGGGGACTCGGACGCTCCCCGTGGTCACCCACCACCTTACAGGAGGTGAAGCTGGGGTCTGGGGACCGCCGGGGACTCACCCAGGGTCTCGCAGCGACAGAAATGGGGCAGTTCAGGTTCCCCTGGGTGACACGGCAGTCCTTCTGCTGCTCCCGCTCCAAGGAGAGTACAGAGGTGCCCAGAAGACGGCGTTTGGCTCCCCACCCACCCAGCACACAGCAGGGCGGGACCTGAAGTCCACCAGGCAGCCGGGAGCAGGCAAGGCAGTGGGGAGCAAGCGAAACCAGGCAGATTTACGGGCGTCCCCGAGTGCCTTTGCCCTGCGGCTGTCCGCAGACAGTGTGGCAGCTCCATGGTGGGGAAGGCGCTGCCGTCGCCCAGTGGAGCTGAGTGCCCATGCCATCAGCCCCGCTGTGCAGGCTCTGTGTGCGGACCCCAGGCTCCGCGCGAGGGGACATCGAAACAGGCGGGACGTGGCCGAACAGGGAGGCAGGTGGCTCATGCTGCAGGCGCCGTGCTGTGCGTCTCAGCGCTGCTCGTCCCTCAGTGTGCCCGCGCCGAGCGGGACCGAATGGCATCGCCCTCGTCCTGCAGGTACTAGGTCCTCCGAGTTGCTTTGGAGAGAGGAAAGCCGCCATCTGAGACAACCATGTACACTGAAGACTGTAATTTCCCCTTTGGGCTATATTTCCTTCAGCGGAAAACGGATGTAGTGACGGCTCCTGTGCCTCCCTGAAGGCCTCCTGGTGTGGGACACGGGTTCCCGGTGGGAGGTGCAGCTCCCAGTGCGGGGAGTGCGACTGTCTCGGGAAGAATGAGAGTGTGACTCGCTTGTCACGCGGAGTGTGGGCTGTGTCCCTGCAGCAGAACCTCAGGGTCGTCGGTCTCAGAGTGGGGGTGCGGGTCACTGAGGCAGCCAAGGGAGGAAGGTCACCCATGGAGGGGAGGGGCACAGAGTCCTCCCACACTCCTGTAAGTGCCCGAGTCCCTGGCACTGCCGACCCTCCAGAGCAAACGACAGGAATATTAGGGGACCAGGTTATATTTTTTCTACCTCCTCCAGCTGTCACAGATCCAATTTACAGTTTACAGTCATTAAGTTGCTACTTTTCACCATATGTAGTCACCCCCCCCACCCGCAGGGGACCGTTCCAAGACTGCCAGTCTGGGCTGCCCGAAACCGCGGGTAGCGCTGAGCCCTGTGTACGCGTTTTCTCCTGTGCGTACGCACCGCTGGTAAATCTTAGTGTGTAAACTGGGCCCAGAAAGAGATTAGCAGCAGCTCACGAGGAACAGCAGTGGTCGTAAGTAGCAGTCTCCTGTGATAAAAGTGATACAAATGTGGTCTCGCCCTCTCTCTCTCTGAAAACTGGTCTGATAACTGAGTCGGCTACCAGGTGAGTAACGGGCGGGAGCGGCTGCAGCGTGGAGACACTGGACAGAGGGGCAGTTCCCGTCCCGGGAGGGACAGATGGGGACAGTGCGAGGTTTCGTTCTGCTACTCAGAATGGCAGGCGATTTAAAATGTGTGGATTGTTTGTTTCTGGAGTTTCCCACGTAATGTTTTCAGACCGCGGGTAAGCGCCACCACGGGTAGTGAGACCGCAGACGGGGCGGGCTGCTTGGTGTTTAAGAAGTGCTCCCAGCGTCTCGTTTGCTGCGGGTACGACAGCCTCCTCACAGCAGGTCTTGCCCGGTCCCCCATGCTGTTCCTGGCCATGAGTGTGGGGCAGGGACAAGGCACAGAGGCAGGAAGGGGCTCGGCCAGGTTTGTCCGACACTGGCCTGTGGCCGCCCTCCGGGTTTCCTTCCACGGGCTCCTGCACCCGTGAGTGACGCTGAGTCTCTGCTTTCTCTCAGGCGTCGGAGGGGGCGCCCTCACTGCGTTGTATGCACTTGATAGAGGTGCCTTTGGCCAAGTTCATTTTGCCTGACTCTCTCCCCACAGGGTTATCTGTTCTCACTGGGGTGTTGCTCACGTCCGTCCGTGGCTTTGTCTCGGGCCCGTGGCTTCCATCTGCAAAGTCCTTCCTTTGTCCCCGGTGGTCGTGCTCCCATCATGGGGCTGGCTGCTGCCCCGCAGGGGCACTCCGTTCTGAGGACGGTCCCCGCGCGCTCGTCTCCAAGGCCATTCTCTTCCCCCTGCTCTGCTTGTCAACCTGAGGTGTTCTGCTCCGTTCCAGGAGCATTTTGCCTCTCACTGCCCCCCAGGACGATGTAAATTCCACCCCCCCCGCCCCCCGGCAAAGTGCCCCTGGTCTCCCCCTCCCAAAAGCCCCTATCCGCTCACGTCCCACTGAGGATGCCACAGGGACTGCTCCTTCCAGCACCGCGGGTTTCGGCGGGAGCCCTGTTCACAGGATACCTCTCTCCGAGTCCTCGGTTCGCCTTCCTTCCAATCCGCCATGTGCTCCTCTCTGCCCTTCTCCTGTCTGCACCTCCCTGCCAGAGGAGGAGGAGACCACAGCAGGGAGCGTGCAGGGCCTGCGCCTGCCCTGCCATCCGCCTGCAGGCTCTGCGCTCTCCCTCCCCACGGCCCCGGTGGCGAGATGGCCCCTGCTCTGCTGGGCGAGTCAGCAGCACCTCCTCCGTGTGCCTCCCTCTCTGATCTTAAGGAGTTCCTGGGAAGTCACAGCCCCCGCCCGTCCCACCTGAGGGTGTCTTCTGCCTCCTGCCCAGATGCAGCGGGCCCCTGGCCAGACCCCTCTGGCTTCTGTGCTGTGTTCACGCAGAGCTCTTGTCGCTGAGGAGACTTAGCAAATGGCAGTGTGGTGGGAGGTTCCTGGGAGTGCAGGGACCACATCTACACAGCCCCCACATTCACAGAATGGGCACCCGGTCCCGACGGCCTGGGCTGGGGAGCCAGGCAGCGGCAGATGGTGGGAGGTGCCTCGGTGTCTCTGGCTGACTGGAAGGGACGACTCTGTGTCAGATGGCAAATGGCCTGTGAACCACCCCTGCACTGTGACCCAATTCTCGGGCTCATCCGTGGCCATACCTCCCGCATTTTGTCCGGGGCGGGCAGCTGTCAGTACTTCTGCCACGGTTAATACCACGGTGACATCAGTCATTGTTGGTGCGGGCCTGGGCTTGTCTGGGGACGTGGGTCCGTGGGCCAGGCCTGGCTCCGACAGCAAGTCTGGGGCAGAGAAGAGCCTCTTAGCAGCTACAGATGTTCATAGATGGGCTGAGCCGTCCTGTAAGAGAGTGAGCTGCCCGTCACAGAAGGTATGCAAGCTGAGGCCAGGCCGCTATGTGGAGGAACACCACCGGGATGAGCCTGGCCTTGGGCAACGAGCAGGCGCCCTCCCGCTCTTGGATGCGGGGTTTCTAGGTCTTGGTGCTGGTCTGGGTTAGAAGGGGGGAGGGCTGAGGGTTTGGGTGGTGTTCAGTCCGGGCCTTGCTGCGCCTTCTCGGGTCTGTGACCTCGGGCCGAGCCTGTCTCCCCCTTTGACAGCCATGGCGCCTAAGTGGCCAGGTTGGTTCGTTCATTCACCCCACAAACAAACGTACCCGCCCTGGCCTGGGACACAGGGAGACAGGCCAGAGAAGAGCCTCCTTAGGAGCTGACGCTCTGCCCACCGGGGTAGTGTGGTCAGGACTGAGGCTGCCAAACGTCAGCTCTGAGCGGGAGTTTGGTCCATGGGGTGACCTGGGTCCCCGGCAGTTGCCCTCAGGGTTTCCATAGAGACCCAGGCGGCCTGGAGCCCCTCCTCCACCCCCCAGGCTGGGGCTCAGCGCAGCGGAGGAGGGTGGTGGAGCTGCTGCTGGGGTCCAGCTCTATGAAGTGGCCTCGGGGAGACGGTCCTGCACCCCCCTGCCTGCGGCTGGGGCCGTCAGGATTGCCCAGGTTCAGCTACGCCCCCCACCACCCCCGCCCCGGGCTCTCACAGCTGGGCTGCTCAGGGACTCGGAGCAGGGTTTTTCCTGAAGAATCAATTTGTCGTCTCAGCAGCAACAACTGCAGAAGATGGATTGCTTTTCTGTAACAAGAGAATGCACTTTATCGGGCCTTTAAAACCAATTTCTCTAACTGGAAACACGGCCCCACAGGGTTTGTCAGAGCCCCGGGGACAGAGTTGTCCCATCTCTCTGACAGCCTGCAGTGTCCTTTGTCCTCCGCCCGGGTCCACACGGAGAGGGATCGTGGGCATTCAAGTAAGAACTGCCGCCGTCCCGTCTCCGAGTCGGGAAGCGTCTGCTGCGGGGCGACCTCTGGGGGCGGCAGGTTGTTCGCTTCCCTCAGCAGCCGCGCTGCACCGAGGTCCCCGAGGTCCCGTTTCTCAAGTGTCGCCCTGGAGCCGGCAGTGTCGGGCTGTGACACGCGTACCGTCCACCGAGCTTGAGGCCGGCTCTGGCTGGCACTCTGAGCCGGGGCCTCCTCAGTGTGGGTGTTTCTACACGCCTGCCGGGTCACTGCGCTCGGGGGCTGGCCGGGTCCGCTCTGGCCCCTGCCCGGCTGAGGAGACCCGAGGGACCAGCCTTCCAGAGCCTTCCAGCAACTCAGGGCCGATTCGCTGCTCAGGATGCCGCAGCTGGAAACCTAGTTTGCAGTCTGCTGAACGACACCCTGAGGAGTGAGTTTGTGGTCGAAGCCCCCCTGCGACTTCTCGTCAGGGGCTTGCTCACCTTGTCCTCAGGCACATGACAGCAATTGGGTATAAAAGTCCCTGGAAGGCATTTGTGTTCCATCTTGGAAAGCTAGGGTCAGACGTGACTTCAGGGAGAAACTAGTTGGGGCTCCTGCTTTGGAGGAGGAAGGGAGCTGGTAGACAAGACTTACCATGCCCATCCGTCCATGCAGGCATCCCTCCATCTGTCCATCCGTCCATCCATCCATCTGTCTATCCGTCTATCCATCCGCCCATCCATCCATTCATCCATCCATCCATCCATCCAGCATCCATCCATCCACTGTCTGTCCATCCATCCATCCGTCTACCCATCCGTCCATCCACCCCCTCCATCCATCCATCCCCCCATCCATCCGTCCATTCCTTTGTCCATCCGTCCACTCACGATACAGTGTGGTAAACACTCAGACAACAGTCTGGGCAAGACTTCTGTATCGTTCTGGGGTTTTGCTTCTGTTGTGTTCTGCTTCTTTTCTCTCCGAGCACAGAGGGGCTGGCTGTAGGGCCACTTCACAGAGGACAGGGAAATGGAGTGGTTCTCTAGGGGCTGCAGGCAACTCAGCGCAAAGTGGATGAGCATCGTGGGCCCCGGGAGCAGCACGTGCAAAGGCACCGAGGACTGAAGGAGAGTTCGCCTCCCAGTGAGGCCGGTGCACGGGGTGCGGGAGGAAGTCACCCACGGGCGGGGGAGGCTGCGTGTCCTGAATGCCGTGTTAAAGGGTCTGGACCGGTCACAGGACCCTCTTCCTGGCAGGAGCCTGAAAATTCCATCCAAGAGGCCGGTAGGGGGCGGAATTTGACACTGACAGTCAGGGTGGAGAGGTGGAAAGACTCAGGGCGTGACACCTGTGGCGTTGGTGGCTGCTTATGTTAGCGATCACAGCAGCAGTGATGACGGTGACAACAGCTTCGGTTGGCCCCCCCGAAGCTCCCGGCGGGTGTTAACACTCGGGGTGAGCTGCGCAGCAGGCAACAGGCTCAGAGAAGTGGAGGGACGTGGCTGAGGCCACACAGCAGGCAAATGGCAGAGGGGGACTGGAACCCAGACCAGCACAGAGATGGAGACTCAGTGGCTCTGTGGCCACGAGTGGATGGGAGGGGTGGAGGAGGGACTCCGCCCTGGGAGGGGCAAGGTGTTGTGGACAGACAGGGCCACCGGGCAGTTATGCGGACAGCGAGGCGGGAAGGGCCGATTACTGCCCTCTCAAGGCGCAGCTTGTCACCGCGGGCAGAGCAAGAGGAGATGCATGCTCTCGGGCACGCGCACCCTGCGGGGAGTCGGCCTCGCTTATTAAGAAAAGGACATTAACCCGAAAGCCTGCCTTCGGCAGCCATCTGTCCCAGCCTTAAATAATGACTAACTTGAATTTAAATGCGTGGCGGCAAGTGGGGCCGGATTTTTCCTTCTGGAGGGGACTGGGTGTTTGATTGCTGAGCAAGTCGCACTCACGCCGCCCTGGTGTGCCCGTCGGGTCCCGCTGCTCGCTGCCTTTCAGACGGAAAGGGCTGTGAAGGGAGCTGCGATCACCGGCTCCTCTCCCGGGACACGCAGAGCACGGGAAGGAAATTCCTCCCGGCGGGAAGAGCCCTGGCGGGAGGCAGGCTGGGACACCGGAGACGTGGAGAGTCATCTCCACGTGCCCGGCCGCTTTAGATCCATACCAAACAGGTCGGCGAGGGGGCTGGGTGCATTCGCCCGTTCTCGAGGTGTGGAGACCAAGGCCCTGAGACGACCTGGTGAGGTCTCACCGCTGCTAGGAACAGGGCTGGGCTCAGCGTTGCCCCGTCCTGTGGTCCCGCCACTGCCCCCGGAGACCTCCATTCACCCCCAAATTCAGAGATCAGCGAGCCCCACCCCCACCAGGTGCTAGGCACAGAGGGCGGTGGCCTGACAGTGACCTCACCTCAGCCTGACAGGGCTCAGACATGTTTGTGGAAGTGAGCTGAGAGGGTTTTAACGGGCCTCACTTTCCCTGCCTGCGACAGAGGTTGGCCCAGATGGGCTGTACCCCTCACCCCTTTCCCACCCAGCAGTTTCTGAGTGGAGAGCCAGCTGGAACCTGGGCACTGGAGGTCACACTTGTCACTATTTGGGGGGCCCACTTGCAGAAGGCAGTGGTGGCCCCCCAACAAGTCCACGTCTGCTTCCCTGGATCCTGTGCCTGTGTTACCTGACGTGGCAGGGGCTGACTCCAAATAATCCCGGTGGCCCGGTCCAATCACAGAGCTCCCCACCAGCGGAGACCCTTTGTTAGAGGGGCCCATGACCTTGGGGAATGTCAGAGACGCACTGCTGGCTGAGAAGAGGGAGGGGGCCCCACGCCAGGCGTGCTAGGAAGGTGGTGCCAGGCAGTGACGGGCAGGGCTGCCTGGCGCCGGGAGTGCAGGGACTACATTACAGAAACCGCCCAATTTGCAGCGACGGCGCCGTCACTGGGAGGCTCACTGACTCCGCGACACCTCTGCGCCTGTCCGGAGCCTGGGCGTCAGCAGCGTGCGTCTGTCCCGGGGACGGGAGACTGAGGGGCTCGTGTGGCACTGCATCCTGGCAGTCCCCACCGGGAGGCAGGCTTTCCTTATTTGTTCAGCGCCCTTGAGCGCGTTTCTCTGCCAGGGCCCGGTGAGGTCTGGGGACACCAGGACAAAGACACTGCCTGCCTTCGAACTGTCCCGTCCCCAGGGAAATGAATCAGCACAGGGAGGGACAGGGGTCCAGGATGGGAAGACCCCAAAGCCACTGTAGCTGAAGCCGTGTCACTTGGCCCCACAGTCACACACCCAGCTAAAGATCGCCTTCACCCCAGACTTCCTGACTCCCTCCCTCCCTCCGGGTGGGAAGCGATGCTTCGCTGAGCCCCTCCTGCCCCCACAGACACACACGCACACACACGTGCACACAGGAGCACACGCAAACACGCACGCACACGGCCCAAACCCAGGGCTTCTTCCCTCCTGCTGGGTGGTCGCGTTTCCCAGTCAGCCTCCCTCCACGCTGCCAGCCCCCCAGGCACAGGCACGGCCAGGCAACAGGGAGTCCCAGGAGGTGGCGTCAGTGCCGGCTGGGCGTTCCTTTCTGCCCGATGATAAAATCCACTGCGGCAGCAATCACCACACAGAACAAGCGGCTGTTACAGGGCCCACTTTATACTCATAACTTAAAGAGTTGGCTTTAAAACCGACTGTAAAAACCACTTAATTACTGGGTGTTAAACCCAGCCATGTGGAAATGATGTTTCCTCGGTGCATGTTTGGAGGTGGTTTCTGGCAGAGGGAGCTCCGCGTGGCGGATTTGTGCCAGGCTCCCTGGGCCCCTGACACCCTGAGCCACTCTCTCGGCCGCGCAGAGCTAGCCCTGACCTAGCCCGGCCCACACCCACCCGAGGCAAGAGGAGAGCAGGGCAGCTGCAGGGTGTCCCACTGCTGCTCAAAGGGCTGCTGGAGGCTCCTGGGTCCCCAGAACCGACTCATGGCCCCCCAGCTTCGCAGCAGGGCCAGAACTCAGCATCGATCTGCCAGACCCCACGGCCATTTCTTCTGCGCCTGTAGAATTGAGCTCACTGTAAAGAGAGGTATTCATGCAGCCAGCGAGGAAGGGGTCTCCGTCACTGGAGGCATCCAAGCAATGGGACATAATCGCAGTGATTCCGGCATTGTCCAGTGGGTTGGGCCGGTGGGCCCTGCAGCCACCCGGGGGGCCCAGCAACTCGGCCTGCCTCCAGTTCCTGGGGTCACTGGCCCACCCCCAGCTCCCTGCCCTTGTCTGCGGCCTGTGTGTGGGGCTGGGGGCTGGGGGTCCTGCGTGACCACAGATGTCCCTGCTCCTCTATCGGGGAAGGCTCTCGCACGGACCCGGAGCCGCCTCATATCCGTCTCCATATGATTGCTGGAGCCGTCAGGAAATCCCCTCCAGAGCTGTTTCCCGGGAACTTTAATTAAATCATCACTCATCTCCCGTCAGAAGGTTGACAAAGCAGGTAGAAGGGTAGAAGTTGACAAAGCAGCCTACTCGTCTGTCCCGTTACCGCCACGTACCGTTCGGCCCGCCCAGCGCGGACCAGGCGTCTGCTCCAGATGAGGCCCTAGCCAGCCCCAGGGGCCACCACCGGCCTCTGAGAGTAGGCACCACGGGGCTCAGTGGGCACTGAGGGCACCTGGGTAAGAGGACAGGAAAAAGGGTTGGAAGGCGGTCCCATCGCTCACGCCATGCCTCCCCGGGACGCTGGCGCCCCCCTTTGACAACTGCTGGTTCCGCACAGGCCTCACCACGTGCGAGCTTCTCTGGACCTGCCCCCGGGCCCTCCGCCTCGGGCCTGGCACCACCCTCGCTGTCCTCTCGTTCTCAGGCTCCTTCTCAGGCTCTGCAACCTTAAAGCCTGCCAGTGCCCGCAGGGCCTGCTGGTCGCCTAGTGCCCAGGCTGGAGCCCGGCCGTGCAGCCTTTATGTCTCCGTGGCCCTCTCTCCCACGGCCACGGCCTCCTCACCCCCTTCCTACCTGCTGGATGGGTCGCCTGGCTGTCTTACTCCCTCTGGGGTTTGGCCAGTGCCTCCTACATGCCCCCACTGGGGAAGGGCTGGGCCCTCCTTGGAGTCGGTGGCCGCCCCCGCGTGCTTCTATGGGCATCACCGGTCTCACCCCCAGACCGTGTGCTGCGTGATCCCAGGGACAGCCAGGCGCCCTCACGCTGTCCCCAGCACCAGGGGACACCAGTTCCATGAATGCGCAAGTGAAGAGTGGCCAGCAGGGCACAACCCTGCCCACGACCGCCGTGGGGGAGCCAGAGCTGGGCAGACGTGTTGGATCCTGGCTGCTTCTCCCCGCCTGCCGGATGGCGGTCACCGCCTCCCTGGGACCACCCGACAGGGACACTGACAGTCACTGCCTCATTGGAGAGTGGTCGGAAATGTGCATAAAGCCTTCGGCACGGTGCCTGGCACCAGTAAGTGCTCAATAAATGCCACGTACAGAAGCTTCCTTACCAGTGCCGTTCCCGCCGCCAAGTGACACGGAGCGTCTCCCTCACGCAGACCAGGGCTGACATGCATCAGCCGTGAGCCCGCGGCCCGGCCGCCTGGGGCGTGGGGGGTGGGGCGCGGTGCAACAACGGGTCTCTCAGCTCCGCCCTAACTTGATGGCACAGCCACAGAATGTCAGGGGTCCCTGCACTGATGACCGTGGCCTTGACCATTTGGTGCAGACGTTGACGTACCTTAAGTGTCCGGACGTTCACCTCGAGCCGTGAGAGAGGCAGCTCATTGACTCGAACCCAGCGTCTGACCGACCTGGCGGTGGCGGCAGTGGCATCTTCGTTTCTGGGTGCGGAGGCCTGGAGGGCCTCCAAAGACCCCGCAGTCCTCCCAGGCCCATCGTCTTTCCGAGGAGGCCGCCGGAGCCGCTGTGGAAATGGCGTGGCGCCGCGTTCCGTGGGACGGTCCATTGCCGCCCCTGTTCAGTTAGAGGCGGATGAATGAACCAGTGGTTCCCAGATCTGACCGCACGCACTTAGTACAACTGTCCTGGTGAAAGACCATCTTCCAAAACGCAGCCGCCCCAGAGAGTTCGCCGCCCGCCTCGCTCCGCCCGAGCAAGTTGGCTGCGTGTCCGTCAATCAGGGCTCACCTGCAGCCGGGTCTCACGCGCTGCCCTGGCGTGCGGCCCTCGTGGCCTGGAGCCGCTCCTTTCCCCCCCGAGCTCCTGGGCTTGGTTTGTAAGAGACCAAACCCCCTCCCACCTCACCGCGTGGTGAAAACACCAGCACTCGTGTGCCGGGACCTGCGAGGGCCAGGCGCTCAGCAGGGGTCCTCGCCTTCTCACCAGCCCAGCCCTTCCCGAGGGGGCCCAAGTCTCTGCAGAGGGGAGACTCGGAGCCACGAGCCGCTGGCCATGCGCTGAGGAGCGTGGGCACGGGGCTGGGTTGCATGGTGACCTTTACAAGAGGTGACTAAAATGTGTGCGGGCTCGGAGCAGCGGGCCCCGGAGTGCTTGCTAGTGGGTGTACGGATGGAGGGTGACCTCTGCCCTGATGCAGGCTAGTGGGTGACGCCACCTGGGTCATCACCACAGCCTCCTGCCGACCCGCCCAGGTCCCCGCAGGGCCTCCCTGCACCGCAGTCAGTGAGCCGACTGCCCCCCGGTTTGAGGAAACTGACGTGCCCGAGGCCGTCAACCGCAGAGATGGCAAAGCCACACGCAGTGAGACTCCGTCCTGTGACCTGCGGCAGGCGTGGCTACCCAAACCCAAAACCGTCGTGTGGAGCGAGCTTCTGAAACTCTGGGGCACCGACCCGCGTGTGGCTGACCGCCCAGCAGGGGCGCTCACTCCCGGAGCCAGCGCTGCCGCTAGGGGTCCTGTCTGCCCCTGGGGACTCAGGCAGGCAGGGAACCGCTCCCCCCAGATTCTAACCAAGAGCTGGGGGTGGCGCCCCTGCTTTCGTTCTTCTCCCCGCTGCCTCTCCCGCCTCGAAGCCGAGTGTCTGTGTCTCCAGCTGGGTGCATCTGTGTGGCTAGGAATAGACGGGCGATTGGGTTTAAATAGAAAGGGGACGCAGTGACACCAATCCCGGTGGCGGGGGGTGGGGTGGGGGACCCTTCAGGGTTGTACTTGGAAAGGGCAGACTAAAAACATCTCTCTGACGAAGAGCTCTGAGCGGAAACCAAGGGTCGGCCGAGCAGCCAGCGCTCTGGCGGGCAAGGGAAGCGGCCCCGGGTGCCCTTCGCTTTCTGATTGACTCGAGGTGTCCCTGGTGTGTGCGGCTGTGAGGCCGGCAGGCCGGTTGGCACCGACTCTTGGAAGAGATGCCAGTCCGGGACCGTTAACTTGACAGCTGAGCGGGCAGGGTGGAGCCCCACGTGGTTCCTGCAGGGGACACAAATGCGGCGGCCACAGAGTGACACGTGCCGCCGTGGAGTGGCGAGCCCTTTGGGTGGTGGCGGAGAGAATGTCCTGAGGCCCCCTCCGCGTGGGGGTGGGCAGGGGCGCTCCAGACCTGCCCTGCACCGGGCTCTCCTAGGTGTCCAGCACCCATAATGGGGCCCCCTAATAGCCTGTTTCTCCCTCTGCCTCTCAGACACTTCACTGTCATATGGGAGGACAGGTGTCACCTACAGGCCAGCCACGGGGCCAGACTTGCTCTGGAGTCAGCAGAGCAAATACGTGGAGAGTATGGGCTATGACAGAGTGTGCCTTTTCTTGAACAAAGGAAGGCCCCTGTCTCACCCCCCCCTTCAGAATGCGTGTCTGACCCCACAGAGGCCCTGCTCTTCACCTTTCGAGGCCTGGCTCAGGTGGCACCTCCCCCGTGAAGCCCCCAAGCCCAGGCCGGCCCGAGGGAGAGGCAAGGGGGGCTCTAGGACGCACAGTTCAGGCACACTCTGGTGTCACGGGGCCATTTGTCCCCATCCCCCTGCCCCGGCTCCGCGACCCTGACCCAGAGATGAGGGTGAGGGTGCACTGAACTGCACAGACCAGCCTTCCTTCGCAACAGCAGAGACGCCGCGACAGTGAAGCTGGCCGCAGTGGCCAGGCCGTTAGCAGTGTCCGGGGGCGGCGCTCGGTCTGTTGTGCACAGTGTCATCGAGCCCTTGCGGTGGCCTCTGCGGCAGGAAGCCCTGTCTTCACCCACGGATGAGCGAGCTGAGGCTCAGAGACGTGAGCCAGCCGGCTCAGGGCTGCACGGGTAGCCCCCTGGGGCCCGGCAAGGACGAGGGCCCGGCGCCCCGGAGCCCACACTGTCCGTGCGTGCTGATGCTGCGTGCTGCACTTTGGGCAGGCAGCGTGGCCGCGGGGGGCCGGGGGCTGTCATCATCTCTGCCCTGCAGACCATCGTCTGCGTGGCTGAGAGCGGGTGCCGGGCCCCGGGCCCCGGATGCCAACCAGGTTCTCCTACTTGACACAGGACACAGCCCCCCGGGCCTCCTGTCTCCAACCGGCTAACAGGACAGGTGGGGACCGTGTCCTCCTCGGACAGCTGGCAGGAGAGAACCCTGGGGGCCTGGTGCGGGCTGTGCTCCCTGGGTATTGCATTTTGTCACTGCGATGGGGGTGGGGGTGAAGGGGAGGCCGAGGCCAGGGTCGCAGAGCCGGTGGGCATGGAGCTGAAACCAGCAGGAGCAACAGCCAAAGTGGCCGTCCACCTGGAGGAAGCTCAGGGACACCCGGGGCCTCTGGGAAAGTGCAGGTGCTGATGCCCGGGGTGGAGTCCAGTGACGCTGGTCCCTGAGGTGATCGGGGGAGGAGCTGTGAATGACGGGGGCTTCGGGGTGAGCGTCCTGGCCATGGCAGAAGGGTCCTGGGCTCGGTTCAACACCCCCGAAACGCTTGGTTCTCGTGGCCACGCAGGGAGCCCTGCATTTGCACGGGGCCCCACATCCTGCATGGGGCCCTGCAGAGGATGTTGCCGGTCTGCGGACGCAGGCTTCACATGGGTCTCCCAGCTACCCCTGCGACTCCGAAACCGCCAGCCTGGCGGCCCCAGAAGCTGGCGTAGGTGCCATGTCTCCCCAGAATAGTAAGGAGTGAAAATAACACCGTTTAAAATAGTCTGGTTCCCAATTTGGAGCAACAATCTGCCGGCCTCTGCTGGCTGGCGTGACGCAAATTAATTTGTGTTTTGCCCCACTATTCCTCTCCTTATCGGCACTCTTGTCTCCCCATCTTTCCCGACATGCTCATCCCACTCAGGCCAAAAATAGCCCCTGATCCAGACCCCAGGGCGCCCGGCCAGCGGGGCTTCCTCAGGGTCTGTCCCCTCCCACTGTGGTGCCACCATTGTCGGGGCTGTGGCCCTGACAGAGGCTGTGCTGGAGAGGCAGCCCTGGACTCAGGGCCCTTGCTCTCTGTGGGAGTAGCACCAATGCCTGTTTATTGGGAGGCGGTGCCTGCCAGGCTGGAGATGTGGCCATGATGGCACGTGGGCCTTGCCAGGCTGCACGGCCTCCTGGCCCAGAGGGAAAGGCGGACTCACAAAGAGAACACTAGGGAATGCTAGGCTGGACCAAATGAATGCACAAGGTACTGGGAAAGAACAGGGGAGGGGTTAGAATAACTGTGTATCATGGAGGGCTTCCTGGAGGAGGTGACCTTTGAGATGAGCTTTGGTAGATGAGGAGAGATTTGGCAACCAGATAACAAGGAGAAGTGTGTCTCTATCATAAAAACAGATTAAACTCAAGAGGAAATGCGGGGCAGGGGCACTTCTGTAAAGCAAGGACACCTAAAATAGATGAGAAACATTCAGCTTTTGAAGTTGACAGAATTTAGGCTCAGAAAAATTGAAAGAAAGCCAACCATTATTAATATCCCCCATGTTTCCTTCCTTTCTTTCTTTTCTTATTTTTAATTTTGTTTAATTTTAGACAGAGGGGAAGGGAAGGAGAAAGAGAGGTAGAGACACATCAGTATGTGGTTGCCTCTTTATGCACCCCCAACTGGAGACCTGGCCCGCAACCCAGACACGTGCTCTGACTGGGAATTGAACCAGCGACCCTTTGGTTTGCAGGCCAGCGCTCAATCCACTGAGCCACACCAGCCAGGGCTCTTCTGTTTTTTTAGATGGAGGTGTAATTGGCGCACAGCATTCTGTTGGTTTCGGGTGTACAATGTAACGATTCAGTATTTGCAGATAGTGTGAAGTGACGGCCAAATCGGTCTACTTAACACCCATAACCTCAGCATAGCTACAGAATGTTTTCTTGTGACGAGAACTTTTCAAATCCACGTGCTTAGCGACTTTCAAACATACGGTACAGTTTTCCTAACTGCAGCGGCCGCGTCATACATAACATCCTCAGGACGTTGTTTTATAACGGCGGGTTCTACCCGGCCCCGGTACCGCCCATCCGTTCCCTGTGCCTGTGAGCTTGGTGTCGATTCCACCTGTGAGCGAGATCACATGGCATCTGTCTTTCTGTCTGCCTGGCTTACTTCACTCAGCATAATACCCTCAGGGTCCATCCGTGTTGTCACAAACGGCAGGGTTTCCTTCCTCCTTGTGGCTGCATTACAACCCTTTCCACTGAGAAAACTGTCCCGACCTTCCCACTTAGCGCTGAGGTACTGACACAGTGCTTCCTCACGCCCCGGTCGATGTGGCGGGCGCCGGGATTACACCGGCTGGCACTTGAAGCCCGCCCTTGTCATGAGCCCCGGCTGCCTTGTCATTAAACAGCTCTGCAAACATGACTCGGTGGTCTCTTGCTCCCCCAGCCCTTCTCCACGCCCCCCCCCAATTTGTCCTGTGTACAAGCCACAGCTCCGGAGCATCTCCAAGCACATCTCTGTCCACCTTTTAGGGGTGAAGTCACCGAGGAGCCGGGCGAGTGCCCTGCGGGTCCCCCTGAGACCCGCGGCTTGCTTGGGAGAGAAGGGTTCGGGGCTTGAGGACACTAGTTAGCGAACCTGGGGGCGCATCGAGGTGCCCCTGGAAAGAAGGAACGTGTCAGATCACCGCTTGTTCACGTAAAGGCGGGAGCTTGGCGCTGCTCACTGAACTGTGTGCACTGTGGTCAATTGCCTTCGAGAGGACTTGCCTCCTGGAGGACTGTTGGGTTTGGGCAGGCCCTCCCCGTGGGGCGTCCGCGCAGAAGGGGTGTCACGGCCCCACGCCTGTCCCTGGAGAAGCTGGGCTCACTGTGGCCAGGCCAGGCACGCCCGCCTGCAGCTCCAGACCCGCTGGAACCCTGGTGCTCAGGAGTCACGGTCACATCCTGACTTCAGCTCTGCCCGGCCTGTGGCCTCGGCAGTTGGCTTCCTTCTCTGTGCCTCAGTTTCCCCATCTGCCCAGCAGAGGGAGTCCTAGCCTAGTGAGAGCCGCCTTGCAGAGCTCTGAGGACAGCCCAGTCACACGCCCCTTAGACCTTCCCTGTAGGCTCCCTCGCCCAGGTGCAGGGCTGAACCCCCGCCAACTTGACAGGCAGGGAAACCGAGGCACGGAACAGAGTGAGCTGGCGGGGGCTGCGCGGGTGTGGACTCCGAGCTGGGGAGTCCGAGTGCCCCTCACGCCCGGGGTTTGCGTTACAGATCATCCTCGTGAGCTCGTCGCTCAGCGACGGGAAGCAGAACCTGTTCCTCAGCACGGATGAGGGCAACTCCTTCCGGAAGCAGGTCATCCCCTTCTCTGCAGAGAAGCTGATTTTCCACCCCAAGGAGGAGGACAAGGTCCTGGTGACCACCAAGGACAGCAAGGTGAGCCAGCGACAGGCCGGGCTGTGGAGCAGCCACTGCTCCTCGGGGGAGTGGAGGCCCTGGGCTGGCCGGGAGGAGCCTGGGGTGGGGGACACTGGACCCTCCATCACCTTCTCTCCGAGGCCCATGTGGTCCAGGCACCAGATAGTGGGAGCGGCCTTGGGCTGCAGGTGTGAGAACTGAACGGGGTGCAGGTGAGAGGGCGCTTGGTACTAACAGGGGGTCTAGAAATAGATCATCTATAGGACTATTCCATTGCACCTCCCCTCTTCACACCACTTCCACTCCTGGAACGTTCCTGGCATCCTCCCAGCCAGCTTGCCAGGACTTGCTATCAGCCTGGAATGTTCTTCCACCTTCACTGACAAGAAGGAATCACCCTGAGACCCAGATCAGCATCCTCTCCTCTGGGGCTGTGTCCACCAAGGGCACCTCTGTGGGTGATTGAGCAGAGCCGGGTGGTGGAGGGCTCCCTCCAAGGCCAGAGCACGGCAGGAGAGCCACCCACCCCCATCCCGAGGGCTGAGGGTGCAGTTTGTGGCCTAGGAAGGGTGCCAGTGGAGCGGCCGCCCATAGTAGGCAGGCACCCCTGCAGCCACGGAGGAAATGACCGCAGACTTGATGGCTACAACACGGTCATTCTCTCACCAATTTGAAGACCAGGAGTGTAAATAGTTTCACTGAGTCAAAACCAAGATGTCAGCAGGGCCTCGCGCCCTCTGGGGGCTCCGGGGAGGATGCTCCCCTGCCTCTTCTGGCATCCGGCATCCGGCGGCCGGCAAACGGATCACTCCGATCTTCCACGGCTGCACCTTCACCTCTCTGTCTGCTCCATCTGCGCAGTGGGGTGTGTGTGTGTGTGTGTGTGTGTGTGTGTGTGTGTGTGTGTGTGTGAGGGGGGGAGGGGACATGGAGAGAGGGAGAGAGAGATCTCCCTCTACCCCACCCAGGCAATCCAGGACAATCTTCCCATCTAAAAGTCTTCACTGAGTGACCTGGACGGTCCCACCCACAGGTTCCAGGGGTTAGGACGAGACTGTCTTTGGGGTCATTTCAGTCTGGCTCCCCCCTCCCCGGTCTCAGGAAAGGACCCTGGCTCTGATGGATGGGTAGGGGAGTCCTGGCTCTGGACTTCCCTGGGCCCAGGAGTAACCCCACCCAGCCTCTCCCTCCCAGCCCTCTGACCTTTTCCTGGTGCCTCCACGGGCCACATCCAACCAGAAGTCTGAGGGAATAGCCCCTGGATGCCGTCCACACCGCCGGCTCCAGGGCAGAGGCTGGAAAAGGGCGGAGCGTGCATCTGGGGGCAGACAGACGCGGTCTGCTCCAGAACCTTCCTCCGCACCCCCAGGCCTGCTGGGCCCCTCGCTCACCACCCTTCCAGATTGAGGATGGATTGAGGATGGATGGGTAGATGTTTGGCAGTTATGTGAGTAGATGAATGGGTGGTGGATGGATGGGTGATGTGGATGGTGGATGGGTGGGTGGATGATGGATGGATGGATGGGTGATGTGGATGGTGGATGGGTGGGTGGATGATGGATGGATGGATGGATGGTGGGTGGATGGATGGGTGGTGGGTGGATGGATGGAAGGATGGATGGGTAGATGTTTGGCAGTTGTGTGAGTAGATGAATGGGTGGTGGATGGATGGGTGATGTGGATGGTGGATGGGTGGGTGGATGATGGATGGATGGGTAGATGTTTGGCAGTTGTGTGAGTAGATGAATGGGTGGTCGATGGATGGATAGATAAATGGATGGATGAATGATGTTTCTGCTAATAGTGACTACCCATGTCAGGGATCATGAAATGGACACCCCTTGGGTGGGCGGAGCCGTGGCTCTCTACAGGACCTGGGCTCCATGCCAGAGTCCGGTCCTTGCTGATGGCTATCCCCAAATTTCCCTGGCCTCAGAGGCTGCCTCTCTGCTCCCTGTGCCTTCTGCTGGGACAGAGCGTGCTCCTGGGTATTGACAGCGCTGCTCAGCTTTCCTTGCAGACGGCACCCAGTCACAGAGACTCACTTTCCTGCAGGAACGGCCTGCGTTGCTGTTGCTCTTCAAATCACGGCGCCCGCAACACTGATGGGGCTGCAATCTCGGCGGTTTCCCTTGGTTCTTCTCTGGGGCTATGAAGAAAGGAAAAGGAGGGACAGAGGGCTTAGTTAGGGTTGTAAAAGGGCTGAGGCCATCAGTAACAAGGACAGGAGGGCTGTTTCTTCTTGGGGCTCTGCGGCCTTGCAAGCGCCCCAAGCCCCCTCGCGGCAGGGTGGTGCTGCGGAACAAGGCAGCTGTAGGCTCCAGCAGACCTGGTATGTCAGGCAGGTGTCTGCCTCTGGGGTCCGAGTCACACACAGCCCTCAGTGGCTCGCAGCCACGGGCCTTGTTTCTTGTTCATGGGTCCAGGGACTGGCTGGGTTCTGTCGGATTCTTCTGAGATTATCGGGACATGGCTTCTGGCTACTGGTAGGACACATCCAAGGTCAGCCACCACCTGTGCCCTCGCCTGGGCACCTCCAAGCCCAGCACACGCAACCGCCACCTGCAGATCGCTCTGTAGCTCATGCTGGGTGGCCCCTGGCAGGGCACAAGCGGTGGCTGACCTTGGACATGCCAACAGCGACCAAGGCTCAACTACAACAGGAGGGTGTACACAGCCCACACGGTGGGTGCACCTCGAGTACCCAGCTTAGGTGACAGGGGAGGCTGTGCCACTGGACCCTACGGGACACCTACTGCATTAGGCCAGTCCACCAAGCCTGGAAGACGTAGCAGCTCTACTAATACACAGAAACAAACACAGGGAGACTGCCGAAACGCGGAGACAGAGAAACATGGCCCGAATGAAAGGACAGGACAAAACTCCAGAAATAGAGCTACACAAAACGGAGATGAGCCATCTGTCAGATACAGAGTAAAAACACTGGTTATAAGGATGCTCAAGGAACCTAAGTCACGACCTCAGCAGCATAAAAAAGACCCAGTCAGAAATGAAGGATACACTAACTGAAATAAAGAACAATTTACCAGGAGTCACCAGTAGAGTGGATGAAGCTGAGAATCCAATTGGCTATTTGGAATATAAGAAAGCAAAACACAACCAATTAAACAGCAAGAAGAAAAAAAGAACATAAACAGAATGGAGACAGTGTAAGGAGACTCTAGGATGATCTCAAGCATGCTAATATTAGCATCATGGGGTGCTGGAAGGAGAAGAGGAGGAGCAAAAAATTGGAAATCTATTTGAAAAAATGATGACAGAAAACTTCCCTAAGTTGGTAAAGGAAATAGACTACAAGTCCAGGAAGCACAGAGAGTCCCAAACAAGATGAACCCAAAGAGGACCACTCCAAGACACATCATAATTAAAATGCCAAAGGTTAAAGATAAAGGGAGAATCTTAAAAGCAGCAAGAGAAAAGAGTTACCTATAGGAGAGTTCCCATAAGACTATCGGCTGATTCCTCAAAAGAAACCATGCAGGCAAGAAGGGATTGGCAGGAAATATTCAAAGTCCTGAAAAGCAGGGACCTACATCCAAGATTGCTCTACCCAGCAAAGATATAACTTAGAATTGAAGGCCGGATAAAGAGCTTCCCGGACAAGAAAAAGCTAAAGGAGTTCACCACCACCAAACCAGTGTTACATGAAATGTTAAAGGGTCTTCTGTAAGAAGATTAAAAACATGAATAATGAAATGGCAATAAATACGTATCTATCAACAATTGATTCTATAAAATTAAACAAGCAGAACAGAAACAGAATCATAGATACAGAGAACATTTTGATGGTTGCCAGGTGGGAGGGGGTCTGGGTGAAAGAGGTGAGGGATTAAGAAGTACAGACAGGCAGTCACAGAATAGCCGCGGGGATGTGAAGTCCAGCCCAGGAAACAGAGCAGCCGAAGGCCATAGATGCAGAACCCACGGACATGGACAACGGTGTGGGGACTGCCTGAGAACGTAGGGGAGGGCTGGGTGGAGGGGGGCAAAGGGGGGAAACTGGGACGACTGTAATAGCATAAATGATAAAATACAATTTAAGAAGAACACACGGCTCATGTAGAGACCCAGGCCTCCCAAATTGCCCCTGCTGCAGCCCCCACTGCCTGGCAATGTCCACAGACCGGGGAGCGGACGCTGGAGTGCAGAGTCCAGCTGCTGCTTCACCACCGCCCCTTCACCCTTTCTAGCTGGAGGATGGACGCCAGACCATGGCCCAGAGACCTTGTGGGCCAGCAAAAACCGCTGGAGGCGTCAGGAAAATGCCTCCTTCCACACGCTCACTTTGCAGACCTTGCTCGAGCACGTCTCCGACTCAGGACTGTAGCTGCAAGGGAGGCTGAGCAATGTTGCATCTCAGCTTTACGGCCTCTGCGGTGAGAGAGGGAGGGATGCCAAGTACCGGCCACCACACCCGACGCGCACAGAGAGCCCGGGTGGCGTTGCAGGGCCTCTGGTGACCGTGGGAGACCTCCGCTCGCACTTCTGTGAGCACGTACCCCCGACCTGGCCCTCCTCCTTTACCTCGATTTCTCCCCGCGTGACTTCTGATGGTCCTATCTCTGTCAGAGCACGTTCCTGTCACAGCGCCCCCTCCCCTCTCAGAGGGTGATCCAGGCCAGCCCACCCTTCCACAGGACATCACCCTGCGCGTCAGCCGCAGTGACTGCGTGCCCCTGGGGTATTTGTTCCTGTTCCTTTCCTGACCTTTGTCTTTCATTAACCAGAAACGTTATATTTCGGCAGCATTTGATGGCACATTATAAAGCCACCTCCCGTGAGAGCAGAATTAGAAAGGCTTCATAAAGCTCCAGGGCAGGCGTCACAGATGCGAATGACTCGGTGACGATGGCAGTGGTGACGCCACCCAGCAGTGCGGAGGTTTTATTACCTGCCTCCTGGGCACCAAAGGCTGTAGACCTGTCGTTTACTCCCTCACTGCCGGGGGACGTGGACAGTGCTCTCCTGGTTTGCAGATGGGGAAACTGAGAGAGGAGGTGGAACCGGCCCTGGCCTGGTCCCTCAGGTGACCCAAAGGACAGGGTGACCGGTCATCCTTCACAGAGGGGCGCCTCCGGCAGCGGTACGTTAAGCTCAGGTCTGCAGGCGGGGATCGCTGCGGTGAGCGCACGCTGCAGCCTGGAGCGACTGAACCTCTCTCGTCTGTGTGCATGAGTGTGTGTGTGTGTGTGCGCGTGTGCGTGCGAGAAATAAATGAAGCAGCGTTTGCCACGCTCGTGTCTCAGTGCCCGGCCAGCTCTCCCACGACACCCTCGTGCAAGTTCAGTCCAGCTGGTCGATGCTTCCCGAGCTCCCGCCACCTGCTCAGTGAGACCGGGGTCCTGGCCTCCCAGAGCCGGGACTCGGAGGGATGGAGGTTTTCCAAAGGCCCTTTTTAAATACTGTAGGCGGTCACTTCTGATCCCGTGCCCTGAGGCAGGTGTCAGTAGACAGTGGCTGGCTGCCTGTTTTGGGAATAAAGTTCTGTTGGCACACAGCCATGCCCGCTTGTCACCCACCGTGCCCCGATGCTCTGTTGCTCCAAAGGCAGGGGTGAGCAGTCGCCACGGAGCCTGCAAGGTCCGAAGAGCCGAAAACTGACTGGCGCTTGGCGGGATGTTTGACTGCCCGGCCCTGGCGTACAATTTGCTCATTCATTCGGCGCCCCCAGCAGCGCTGGGCTGGGCTAGGCGTGGTGACAGAGAGGGGGGTCCGGCAGGCTAGGTGCCCATGAGGGAGGTACCAAGGGGCAGAGGCCCCGGACTTCACACAAACACACAACCCGACCTCTCAGCTCCTGCCAGCTGGCCTGGGTCGGCAAAGGCTCTTTAGGGAGACCCTGCAGCCAGCCTGGAGCCTCCTTAGAGTCGGCCCGTACCCACATGTGAGCGCAGGGCCAGCCACCAGCAGGTCCTTGGCCAGGCCTGGCCCAGACTGGCGCCACCGTGGAGGGGAGGCCGGGCTCTCGGAAGAGGCTTCCTCCTGACCAAGCTCTTGTCTTCTCTCTGCCCTCAAGCTCTACGTGACCTGTGACATGGGGAAGAAGTGGCTGCTTCTGCACGAGCGGGTGATAAACGAGCAGGTGTTCTGGTGAGAGCGCACCCCGGATAGGGAGCAGTAGCCCCGCGGCCCCCCGCTCAGGGCCCCCCACCTGCTCCTGCCCTGTCCCCAGCCTGCCCCACCTCTCCCCAGGGCGCCTCCCGAGGGTCCCTTCCGCTCCGCTGGACGGTAAGAAACGGTGAAGACTCGAGGCCTGGTGTCCCGTAGGCCACGCGTGCACTCGGCGCAGACCGCTCGGGCAGCAGGACTGGCTCCCTGCTTGTGTTCTCGTGGGGGCTGCCGGGCGAGCTCTCGGAGCCATGCTCTGGCCCCACGGCTCGAGCCAGGCAAGTCTGGGGCTCAGGAGCCGCGTGTCGGGCGAGGGAGTGAGGCCCGTGGGGGACAAATACCCGGCGAGGTCGGGGCAGCAGGAGCAGGACGTGAGCCGCTCAGAGCCCGCGGCCCCCACCAGCTGCGTCCTCCTCCTGCGTGGCTGCCTCTGGGGGTGCTGCGTTCTCTCCCCCGAACCCCTTCGCCTGTGCAGCCCACGTGCACACACAGTGGATCTGCAGCCGTCCCCTTCTTGCTCACACGCTGTGCGCGCTGACTGGCGAGGAGCCAGTTTCCTGACTCAGGGCCCCAGGCTGAAGGGACCTTTGTCCCTCCTCTGGAGCACGGGCTGCCCGGACGCAGGCCTCTCGCTGGGGGCAGAACTGATGGCCTCCTCTCTGCGAGGCCGCCCACGGGAGGGCCGGTTCCTTCCTTAGAAACCGGAGCCCTGCCATCAATCACCGGCCTTGTCACCGGAGCCACCTGCTGACCTCAAGGGCTCACAGGAGGTGGGGAGGGGTGAGGAAGTGGAATTTCTGAGCAGAGACGGCCTGGGGAGTGGACAGAGCTGCCAGTGCTGCCTCGGTGGGTCCAACCCCAGCCCCATTGCCATCGGGGCTCACCAGAAACTGCAGCGGCTGGAGAGAGAAACCCGCCACCCGTGGACGCTGAGAGGCACGTCGGCCCTAGTTCCAGAGCGTTACCATGGCGGCCATCACCCGACCTCTTCCCCCAGGTTTCTCAGATGGCTCAGAGTCATTATGCGTGAGCGGTAGTAGCTCCAGATGCTGGGCTGCTGGGCCTGGTCTCGCCTGGAGCGTGGGGGCAGTGGCGATGGGCCCCCTGCGGTCAGCAGTGAACATCGCCGTGTGACAGCATTTCCAAGGCGCTCTTTGCCCCTGAACTGGCAGCGGGAAGGACCTGCGTCCTGTCTGACGCCCGGGCTCACGACTGACCTGAGATGCTAAACAAGGGGGCTCCTGAGAGTGGCCCTGGGGGCCCCGCAGGAGGGCAGCCCCGGGGACAGGGGGCCAACTGCATTCTGCACCCCCAAGGGCCCTAGGCATCGCCTGCCCCATTAGTGTCTCAGCAGCCCCGGAACAAAACCCTAGTAACAGCTGCCCAGCGGCTGCCACCTTGTGATCCCCGCCTGTCCACCAGGCACCAGCCTCTGGGCCTAAACACCCCGTCAATAGGGCCCACTCAGCAACAGCCTGATTGTCTTTCCTTGGGGGGCAGAGGGGGGACCCAAGGCTCAGAGGGGCGGGATGGTTGTCCTGAGCTGTGACTGCCCCACCTGTGGGCAGTGGCTGTGCTGTTGGTCCCTGAGGGGCAGCCTGGCCACCGGTGCTCCCCCAGGTCAGTGTCTCCACTGGGCCTGCGCTTGCGCTGGGAAGCCTCAGCCTTCCTCTGCTGAGCTGCGGAGCTGCCTCGAGTGGGCCCCGTGGTAGGAACTCTGCCGTGCGGGAGGGAGGCCACCCCACACCAGGCTGCGTCGTGACGTCTCCTCAGAACCACTGCCTCGCAGCCACCCTCAGCACCCAGCAGGGTACAGTCGGTGCTCTGAGCTTCCACGGCACGTGACTCCAGGGGCATCTGGTTCTTGGGTGGTCTCGTGCGACTGCTATTTCTGAACAGTGGTGCATAGCCAGGACTTTCCCCTGACACCACCCTTGGGGACCTAGAGACAGGAGGATGCAGGAGTCACCTGCTTGATGCGAGATGCAGAGCAAGGGTCGCGGGGCTGGCACCAGGCCTCAGCCTGCAGTGTCCATTTTCCCAGTCCCAGCCCTGCCGTGGGTGTGTCGGGAAAGAGCCATGGGAGACTCTGCTGGGGGGGCGGTGAGAGACTGAGGGGATGCGTGGGGGGGAGAGAGACGACCAGGAGAAAGTGAGTGGGTGACTGAGTCAGCGAGTAAATAGATGACTGAGTGAGTGAGTGAGTGGGTGAGTGAATGGGTGAGTGAGTGAGTAAATGGATGACTGAGTGAGTGAGTGAGTGAGTGGGTGAGTGAGTGGGTGAGTGAGTGAGTGGGTGAGTGAGTGAGTGAGTGAGTGGGTGAGTAAGTGAGTGAGTGAGTGGATGAGTGAGTGAGTGGGTGGGTGAGTGAGTGAGTGAGTAAATGGATGACTGAGTGAGTGGGTGAGTGAGTGAGTGGGTGAGTGAGTGAGTGAGTGGGTGAGTGAGTGGGTGAGTGAGTGAGTGAGTGGGTGAGTGGGTGAGTGAGTGAGTGGGTGAGTGAGTGAGTGAGTAAATGGATGACTGAGTGAGTGGGTGAGTGAGTGGGTGAGTGAGTGAGTGAGTGAGTGGGTGAGTGAGTGGGTGAGTGAGTGAGTGAGTGGGTGGGTGAGTGAGTGGGTGAGTGAGTGAGTGAGTAAATGGATGACTGAGTGAGTGAGTGAGTGGGTGAGTGGGTGAGTGAGTGAGTGGCTGAGTGGGTGAGTGGGTGAGTGAGTGAGTGGGTGAGTGAGTGGGTGAGTGAGTGGGTGAGTGGGTGAGTGAGTGAGTGGGTGAGTGGGTGAGTGAGTGGGTGGGTGAGTGAGTGGGTGAGTGAGTGAGTGAGTAAATGGATGACTGAGTGAGTGAGTGAGTGGGTGAGTGAGTGGGTGAGTGGGTGAGTGAGTGGGTGAGTGAGTGAGTGGGTGAGTGGGTGAGTGGGTGAGTGGGTGAGTGAGTGGGTGAGTGGGTGAGTGGGTGAGTGAGTGAGTGGGTGAGTGGGTGAGTGAGTGGGTGAGTGAGTGAGTGGGTGAGCGAGTGAAGGAGCAAGGGCGTCAGTGAACGGACTGGGGTCATTACCAGACTTTACAGACGACGGATTGTCAGACCCAAATTCCGTGGGCCCAGCTGAGGACCGTTGGTGCTCCCGGTGATGGAAGCAATGAATGACCTTCTTTGTTCAGAGAAGAGAGGAAAGTCCAGGCCAGAGAGCTCCCTCCGGGGAGCTCACCAACGCTCTGTTCACAGGAGCCCAGGTCAACGCTGCGCCTCGCCATGGAGACTCCGCGGCGGCGCAGAGATGGGTGCTGGCGCTCGCGGGGCAAAGGCGGCGCAGTGCAGGGCCCTCACCGTGTGCGAACTGTCTGCCGGCCCGGGGCCCCAGACCCACATACGGCTTCCAGTCCGATGGGGCCGCTGGTCGCTGGAGGAAGTGAAGCCCCTTGGGAGGCGGGCTCAGAACTCAAGGGCCTGACTCAGGTGGGGGGCCAGTGACGGGGAGTGGCCACTGGGGACTGAGCGCTCTGCCCGGGGGTCTCATGACCGGCGAGGACGCCATGGGACGTGCTGCAAGGAAGACGGCGTGCCTCTCCTGGGCCCAAGTGACAGCAGGCGGTGACCTCCGCACCCAGACCCTCGGTGGCTCCGGGGCAGGGTCCGCGTGCTGCGGGGTCGGTGTCCCTGCGGGCGGGGTTGGCTGCTGGGTGGACTTGAAACGGTCGCGTTGGCTCGGGTCACACTGCCAAGCACACTGCCAATGTTTCACTTTGGGTCAAACAGTCACACTGAAAGTGCCCCGCTCAGCAGCCCCACGGCCCAGGCTCGGGGGAGGCCCGGTCGTTAGCGGTTTCGGAGTCGACGACGTAGTGAAGAAAATGGCGGGTAGATCACAGCCCAGGGGATGCACCACAGAGTGGAAACCGGGACACCCCGGACCAGATCTTCTCTAAGCTTCCTTCCAGTCCAAACATCTGCACCTCACTTCCTGGGTGCCCTGCCCTGGGCTGGGCAGGTGCCGGGGGCCGCACCGAGGCTGTTGGCCCGTCCCTGTTCCCCTGGAGGCCACAGCCCACGGAGCTGCGACTCTACAATGTGCCTGCTGTCCTCCCCTTCTCGGGCCTCCTCGAAGGCCCTCTCGGCAGCTGTGGCGCCCACTGTGGCCCAGCAGTGCCTGAGCCCCGGCCCACATGGTCCCAGGGGGCCAGCAGCTGTGAGCAGTGCCTCCCCAGGGTGCACTGGGGCCGTGGGTGGGCTGGGAGCTGTGGGTGAAGGGAGAGGGCCCTGTGGGGAGCCAGGCCCTGCCACTCAGAGCTGTTCACCCCTCCAGGCCTCAGTTCCCTAATTTGCAAAATCAGGGAGGTATTCCCAGGCCTGCTCCTGCCTCCTAAGACAATTTTGATTGTTAAAAAAAAAAATAAACAAAAGACACACAGCTCATGGGAAAGTTCTTTGCCAAGGATAACATCTTCTATAAAGAGGGCTGTGGCCCTGGCTGGTGCAGCTCAGTGGACTGAGTGCCGGCCTGGGAACTGAAAGGTCGCCAGTTTGATTCCTGGTTGGGGCACATGCCTGGGTTGCGGGTTTGGCCCCAGGTTGGGTGCGTGTGGCAGGCAACAAACCAGTCAATGTTTCTCTCCCGCCTTTCCCCGCTCTCTCTCCTTTTTAAAGATTTTATTTATTTTTAGAGAGAGGAGAAGAGAGGGAGAAAGAGAGAGAGAGAAACATCAGTGTGTGGTTGCCTCTCATGTGCCCCCTGCTGGGGACCTGGCTCACAACCCAGCCCTGTGCCCTGACTGGGAATCGAACCAGTGACTCTTTGGTTCAAAGGCTGGCACTCAATCCACTGAGCCACACCAGCCAGGGCCCACTCTCTAAAAATAAATAATAAATAAAATATTTTAAAGAACAAAACAAACAGGAGTATCGCTAGAAGAGCGCTGAGCAAACCTGGGGCCCTGCCGGGCAGAAACCCCAGCCACCTCCCAGGAGCTGTGGGGTCTGAGAACTGTGGCCTCCAACCGTGGAGCGAGAGTGGCCTGAGACCCAGGAGCCCGTGTGGCTGCATGGGGTGGGGGACGTGGATGCAGGCGCTGTCTGGGCTTGGGGTCCCCGTACCCGACGCCAACCTGAGCCCTTGTGTTGCAGGGCTGTGTCTGGAGTGGACAGCGAGTCTGACGTGGTCCACCTGCAGGCCCACGCTCTCGGAGGAGGTAAGCAGGGGTGGGGGGCGGCAGAGCCAGTTGTCCCTGAGGGTCCTGGCCCTGCGGCCAGGCTCGGTGTGCGCATGTGGTCACTCGTCCTCGGCGCCTGGCCCTGCACAGCGACCGCACGTGTCATGATGTGGCCTGATTTTAAACATGCTTGTTTCCTCGTGGGAGAGAAATAGAAATCAGGGAGCTCTGCTCCAGTGGGAAAATCTGTTAGGGCAGTGATGTGTCCCGCTCAGCCAGGCCCCTCCCTGGTGCTCGCTGAGCGCCAAGCATGGGGGCCTCCGACGGCTCCCCTTGATGGGACAAGGGCTTCCCACCCTGCTGGGGGCTCGGGAGTGAACAAGAAAGGCTGCCCCTTGCCTGGAGGGGGCGGCAGATACACTCGGCTGCAGACCTGAGAGCTGCAGGGAGGGGAAGGGAGAGGAGGGACACTACCCATGCGGGTCCCTGCTGTGACCACCGTTCCCTGCAGACACGGGGGAGTGAAAGTGCGTGAGTGAGTGCATGTGTGAGTGAGTGAGTGAGCGTGGGAGTGAATGAATGAGCTTGTGAGTGAGTGAGTGAGTGAGTGACTTGCTACCTTTCAGCCTGACTAAGCTGGTCCCCACCACAGTCCAGCCGGGTGAGCCCTGGTCAGGACACACACTGTTGGCCACCGGGAGTGGCTCGCCCATTTCACAGAAACTGGACGTGGTTCTGGGTGATGGTCATGGCTGGGGTATTGCTGTTTGCCTGGTATGCGCCGCTGTCCCCAAGGTGGGCGTTCAGACCCCTCTATCGTGGGGGAACTGAGGCCAAGGTGGCCCTGCGGGCAAATCAGGGTGTGGGTCGGCCCGGGCCAGGCCTGGGCCCACAGTGTGCTCCATGCCACCTGGCCACCCAGGGCCGTGGGCGGAATGTGCCCTGGAGCTGCTGAGGGTGGCGGGGGTCCCCACTTGGTCCTTGCGCTGAGTCCTGCCCCTTCCCCACAAGCTGGGAAGAAGAGCTTTCCACAGCAGGTGAGCCCAGCCCCTCCACATGACCCTGGGGGAGCCCCTGAGCCCTCAGGAAACAGGGCCCTCAACGGAAACAGCAGCTGCCTGGCGGACTCTGAATGTCGGGCTCCAGGCGCCCAGCAGCCGGCTCTTCTCCCCTGCAGGTTTTCGGTACATCACTTACCACGTCTACAACTGCTCCCAGAAGACGCTGACGTCTCCGTTCTCGGGCCCTGTCGACCTCAACTCCCTCTTCGTGGAGAACGATTACATCTTCTTCACGGTACCGTTGCTTCTGGGCTCGCGGAAGCTGGCGCAAGGCGACGTGGAGCCTGGGCCGTTCCACGGGAAGTGATGCACACACAGGAGGCAAAAACCGAAACGGCTATTTGACGTTCAAGTGTCACTTAGTTCACAGTTTCCTCCGCCCCCGTGGCCGTGGCGGCAGGCTCCCCCTACAACGGCCCCGCAAAGCCGGACCCCGGTTCTGGATGCTGCCTGCCCCTCCCCGCTCCGCCTGCCAGCAGCCTCCCACAGCCCACAGCCTTTTGCTCCGTCTGGTGTCGGTGACTTTGGCTTTGATAGGGCTGTCCCTGGTCATTGGCCTGGCTGCCAGACACCAGCTGTCCACAGCCCAGTGACCAGGACCCGCTGCCTATTGTCGACGCTCCAGTCGACAATTGGTCATACCACTTCTTAATTACTGCTACTGATGAGGAGCTCAGTCCTTCCAAACAACCTACCCCCCTCCCGGTTGGCTCAAATCTTGGGAAGTTCATTCCACCTTGCTCCCTAACTCAGAGGCAGGGGAATGAATGTTGATAGAGCAGGAGGAAAGAGGTTAGTTCTAACTTCTCAGAGGAGGAGCATTTGGTATGGGGCTTTGAAGGATGAGTAGGAGTTTGTCTGTTTCAGGCAGAGCAGGTTTAAGCAAAGCCAATGGGCATTTTTTCACCAGCTGGATACAAAGTGCAGTTTTCATTCATGAGGCTCTGGCTTGAAAGGAAACCCAGCCCCTCAGAAACTTGCCTCTCCCTCCTGCCAGGCAACCTCGAGCAACCGGACCAGATTCTACGTCTCTTACCGCCGCAACGCATTTGTCCCGATGAAGCTACCGAAGTACGCATTGCCTAAGGTAGGTGTGGTCTCCTCGCCCCGCCTGGCGTGGCCACGCCCTGAGCCTGCACTCACCGGTGGGGCGGGAGGACTCCTGCGCAGATACTGGCTGGCCCCGGGTCAGCATGGACAAGAGTGAGGGTGGCCGTGCCTCCTACAACTGCTCCCCCCACCTCTGCTCCAGCAGCACCCGTGCCCAGCTTCGTCCCCTCGCAGGGCCTGTGCCGCCCTCCGTCGGCCGGTCTGTCTTTCCCCAGGACTCCTGCACACAAGGTGTGTCGGGACAAACGTCACTTACCAGCAACCCCCCAGGCTGGTGTCGGCCTCTATTTCCTGCTGGCACCGCCCCCACCCCCCCTATTCTCCCACCCAGGGTGCTGGGGATGCCCACGTGGCTCTCCTGCTTGCAGCTGGAGTTTTGAGAGGTGGGGGCAGCTTCTGTTTCATTAACTTCTGCTTTCCGATTGCTTGGGATGGGGCCTGGCACATAGTAGGTACCCAGTTTTTGTAGCTTCCTTCCCCTTGCATGGGCAGCCAAAGATGGGGGACCCAGGGCCGCCCAGACCCTGCGCCCAGCCCCGCCTCAGAACCCAACTCCCCAGATCCTGCCTGCTGATATGTCACTCCCGTTGCACAAGGGAGTGGGAGCGGGGACGGGCGTTCAGAGTCTGGGTAACCTGTCTGAGGTCACAAAGCTACTTAGAAGCCAAAAATGGGGTCAAACCCACGTCCGAGTAGGTGAGACCAGCCTCGTGCTGCCTCTCTGCCTGGAGGCCATTGCGTGGCCCCCTGGGCAGCTCTGCACCCCGCCTGCATCGTTCAGAGGCTCGAGCGCTGTGCCCCTTTCTCCCACACATATTTACTGAGCAAGTGCATGCTGGGAACTGTGCTGGGAACGGGTGCTGCTGTGTGAATCGGACACCCCAGCTTCCCGCTCCAGGGGTCTCTCCAGAGAGAAACAGGACAAGCATCGCACTGTAGACGGGTGTGTATAAGAGTCACGAGTTGTGACTGGTGTGGCGAAGGGACCCAGCGGCCGAGACAGAGAGAGATGGAGGGTGCATGGCTTCTCCGAGGGGACATTTCCTCTGGAGCCCAGAGGTGGGGGGCGGGGCGAGCTGTTCCGGCGGAAGGCAGTGCATGGGCAGGGGAGAGCCTGGCTGGAGGGCAGAGGTACAGGCGCCGAGAGGACACAGGGCCCTGGGCCCTGCCAGCCCCGGGCAGTGGGTGGTGGTTCAGTTGGAGGACTCCGGCGCTCCCGCGCTGAGGAAGGGTCAAACCCCGCGTGAGCCAGAAGTGGGGGAGGCACAAGAAGCTTTATCTCTTCAGATTGGTTTGGGGGGGGGTAGAGAAACACCGGTTTGTTGTCCCACCCACCCTCGCATGCATCCACTGGCCGACTCTTGTGCGCCCTGACTGGGGACCGAGTCTGCAGACTTAGCATATTGGGGTGAAGCTCAACCAACTGCGCTACCGGCCAGGCCCAATACGTGAGGCTTTAAGAAAAAAGACTTTTTAAATTTCTATTTAAACAAAAGAACAGGAAATGGAAAGAAGGAAAGGGAGCAAGCTTCCTACCTGAACTCCAAGCTTGGCTGAGTGAGCAAAAGCCAGTGGTTTCACTTAGGGTGCCACCTTGGCACCCGGGGGCGGGGGGAGTGAGGGCACTTTCCAGCTTCTGAGGAGCTTTCCTCCCCGCCCCCAACCAGGGGCTGCAGCATCAGTGTCCCATGTCCTGGGCACTCTGTCCCGGTGTTGGGTCAGGTGGACACAGGGCCCCTCCTGCCCCCTCTGGCCCTGGGACTGCTGCTGGGCTCCCGGAACAGGGGGGTTGGATCAGAGGCCAGACTGTTTCTAAGGATGTTCGGAGGAGACTGCAGCCACAGGCATGACCTCCGTGACCTTTGGCGTGGACTGCAACTCCAGGACCTCAGAGTCCTCATCCACACGTGATACGCGGTGTGTGTGTTTCTTCCAGTCCTCGGCGAGTTTGCAGGAACCTCCACCGGGCGTCGCTCTGCGTGCCCTTGACCTTGTGTCTTCCCTGCTAGCTTCCTTCTTTCTCGTTGCTGTGGCGATAGGGGTCATGGAAATGAATGGGGAGGCTGAGGTAGAGGGCAGAGCCCCATGCTGTCAGTGGGTGACGGAAACGAGACTCCTGCATGCCCCTCCTGTTGTTCAGTCTTGAGGGACCACGAGGGACCCATCCTGACCTGGACTGTGTGCGCGGGCGCTATGTCCACGCGTGGCACTCCGCGTCGAAGCCCGGGGCAGGCCATCGAGGACAATCGCTGGCTTAGGTTGCTCTTAGGGCCACGGCCCCCAAGCCCTGTGGGGTCCCTGAGACCACATTGGGCCGTGCAGGGAGGGTGCGGTCCAGCCCAAGGGAGGGGCCTCCTTCCCCCTCCCCAAATTCAGGGGAGCGGCCAGACCCCAGCGTTTGCCACCAACAACTTGTAGAACTGACAGATGGGATTTCCCGATCGGATCTTGTTGCTTTATGGTGAATTTGCTGCTCCTGCCTGTCTCCCCCCCCTAAGCCACCCCTGCCTTTTTTTCTTTAATTGCCTGAGTAACACCAGGAAAACAACAGACTTCTGAGCAGCGGGCTCAGCCACAGCCTCCCCGCCCCGCCCTTTGGTTTCCCCCGGCAGCCCTTGGCCACTCGCCACGGCGGCTTTGATGCGCCGAGCTGGAGCGGGCCCTCACAGCTGCCCTCCTGGACAGTGCAGCGTGAGAGCTTTTCCGGAAGGACACATGACAGTCACTTTAAGTGCCTGCAGAGCTTTCAGTGGGGGGGACGTACCTGCCGCCGTGCCAGACTCTTGGCGCGGAGCGAGTGGGGCTGTTTGCGTTTTGCGTAGTTATCGACAGCGCCGCAGCGTACGTGGCTGCACCTGCAGGAGATTCTCTTGTTTCCTCCAGCTACAGTCTGGAAGGGACTTCCGGACGAGGGGCGCACATGTTTGCGCAGCTTAGTCCCTTCCTCAAAGGGCTCCACCTGGCCACGGGCAAAGCTAGGGCAGTCCCCGTGTGACGCGGCTTTGCCGACTCTGGTCGCACGCTTCTACGTCCGCCTGCTGTAAAAGGTGGAGGCGGTGACGCTCTGCTGTCCAACTCACCCACCCCTGAGAGCTGTACGTCATTGTCGGCTCTGCTGATCGGTTTCCCTTGCTGGAATTAGCTACTTGTAATGACTTTAAAAAAACACTCATGTTTTCTGACAGAAAAAAAAGATAGGTAAAGGCTTTAAACAGAAAAAAGAGAAGGAAAATCCAAGTAACTATCAGCTATATAAAAAACATAAGCGTAAAGTAAATGCAACTTTACTTTAAACGTTCCTTTACTTGTTTCGAATTTCTGTAAAGTAAAATAGCATTCAGAGAGCATAAGACTAGAGGCAGAAGTGACCTCAGGGACGACAGTGGAGGCCGAGGCAGGAGGAACCCGCCTTCCCAGCAGGACCACAGCAACTCGCGAAGGCTTGCAGCTCTCGGGGCGTGCTGGGGTGGCCAGTCAGGTTACCTTCCACAGTGTCAGCTTTTACCATGGAGGCGGCACCCGTCGCCCGCCCCCGGCCCCTCGGCCCATGTCCCCAGGGAAGCATGCGCACAGGGTGCAGGCGCAGAGTGGGCACGAGGCCCACACACTGGGAGTCGGTGCTCTGGTGCCAATTGGTGCTTTTGATCCCGAGGGGCTGCCGACGCCCCGCCTGGCAGTCCTTACTGTGCCGCCGCCGGCTGAGGCAGCTCCAGGGGATGTGAAGGGCCACAGCCTGTTTCACCCACTTCGTTCTCCTTCTTTCCCCTGTTGGGGATCAGATATTGAAGGACTGGGACGCTCAAAAGCGGCCACATGTATGGAAGGATTTAGAAAGTCACCACGCTTGCCCAGGGAAGAGTGCGGGCTCAGGAAAGACCTAAGAGGAGCCTAAGTTTACACCTCAGGCCGGTCCTTGCTGCAGAGTCGGCCTACGATAGTCAAAAACAGAAAGAGAAACGAAACAGCAAACCCCGGGGAAGGGGGACGAGCCTGATGTCCGCAGTTACCGCATCATTTTAGTCAGTGTGCAATTTCAACAACGAAAGTCCAAAGTCACACGGAATGTGGTCCATTCGAAGGGAAAAAATAAACCAACAGAATTGTTCTTGAGAGCGAGCCGGTGGCAGACCACTAGGCAAAGACTTTAATGCCACTGCCTTAAGATACAATAAAAATAAATAGGAAATACGGAGTGGAAGCAAAAAAAATTCTGGAGCTGAAAAGAACAATAATTGAAATGAAAACAGTTCACTAGAAGGGTTCAAAAGTAGATTTGAGCAGAGAACTTGGTGATGTGACAATTGAGATTATGGCATGTGAGGGACAGAGAAGAAAGGTGGAGGAAAAGTGGACACCATCCCAGGGGCCTGTGGGGTGACATGAGATGGACCGGCGCGCTCATCACGGGAGTCCCTAAGAGCAGACAGAGGGGGCATGGGGACCGATAAAGAGACGGTGGCCCAAAACCTCCCAAATTGATGAGAGACGTGAACGTAAATATCTTAAAAAGATGGTGAACCCCAAGCAGTATAAACATGGAGATCCACCCTAAGACACATTTTAACCAAACGCTTGGAAGACAAGGAAAGAACATCGAGAGCAGCAGGAGGGAAGCAAGTCGTCGCCTGCGAGAGCTCTTCCTGCGATTTTAAGCAAATTCCTCACCAGCAGCCTTGGAGGCCAGCTCACACACTCAAGATGTTGAACCCGTCTGATGAGGTGTTGGGCCATTTGGCCGTTCTGTGAATTTTATGTAAAGGTCTGGGGAGAAGATTCCCCTTATCGTGCTCATAAAAATGTTTTTAAACTTTTCAAAATTACTTCTGAAAAATATATTCACTTCCAACTGCCCTGGCTGGTGTGGCTCCGCGGATTAAGTGTCGGCCTGTGAACCAAAGGGTCGCTGGTCCGGCTCCTGGTCAGGGCACATGCCTGGGTTGCCGGCCAGGTCTCCATTGTCGGGTGCATGAGAGGCACCACACATTGATGTTTCCCTCCCTCTCTTTCTCCTTCCTTTCCCTTATCTTTAAAAATAAAATCTTTTGAAAAACTTTAAAAAAACACGTTCACTACACCTAATAGAATAATGCCAATATCTATGCCCTTGGTACCTGTTTGCCTGTCCACCCCTATTTCCAGGGCCACCTCGGTCCTCCAGGTAACTACTGTGGCAGCTCTCGGAGACTCTTCAGTGTCCACTCTGCCTCCATATCTCAGTTTCACAACCCCCAGTTTTCAGCTGGTGCATTGCTTCCCACTGAAAAGACTACATTTCCCAGCTTCGCCGGTAGCCACTGTGGTCCTATTTCTAACAATATGGCCAATGACATGTGAGTGGAGTTGTTACGGGAGACCTCGCGGAGCCCCCCGTTCCTCCCTCCTTCCTGCCGCCTTGCTCGTGGATGGGGTGGCTGGCACTCTAGCAGTCCTCTCAGACCATGAGGACAAGGCGCATCATGGGACAGTAGAATGTGGCTCAGAGGAGCCCCTGTTCCTGGCTCCGCAGAGCCGCCACGCCGGACCGTCCGTATCTGGGCTTCTTTCACCTACAGGAGAGATGAGCTGCTGTCTTGTTTACCTCACCCCCAGTGTCCGTTGCAATCAAACCTGATTCTCCTTGATAACAAATACTGGCAGCCTCGGTGTTCCCATCCACACATTTCTTCAGGCTGTAGAGACACATGTGAGGTTTGTCCAGAAGGTTTCCAACCACGTTATATGAAAAATAGAGGCATTTATTGAAGAAGATGCAAGAGACAAGAAACACTGTACACAGGACAGTGACGCCTCAGTCCCTTCAACTGTGACCTTCTGGAGGAAATCCAGTTCTCTGGTGGTGGTTTGAGTCAAGTCAGTCGCAGCTGCAGCACGAGGTTCCTTCTGCTCTGGTAGCAGAAGCCACGGAACAAATTTTGCCACGACAGGTTTCATGCCAAGATCCTGCGTCAAAATCTCGGGCACAGTAGCTTTTGGAGCCCCCACATCGGCTTCGAGTTCTCACCCTGCCAGTCGCCGATCTTTGTTGACTGCACCCGTGCACGTTCAACCTCCTCAGGTGTTCTGCCTGTTGCAGGCCTTCCGGAAGGTGGATTGCGTCCAACAGATTCGCGGCCATCTTTGGAGCATCTGTGCCACACTGTTATTTGTGCTGCAGTAATTGCACTGTCCCCCAAAACCTTCTGGATCATCTGAATAGCTTCCGCTGAGGAATGTTCAAGCTTAACGCAAAATCTGATGCAGATTCGTTGCTCTACTCGCTCAGTCATTTTGAATGTGACGGCCACACAGCACATGTGCTCACTCAGTGGCGTCTACCGCCCCCACGGACCAGTACAGTGAAGTCGCCATCGTTTACACAAGCGCATTCCAGTCCACGCTCCTCGGCTGCCAGGTTGCGTCGAGGTCGTGCAAACCCTTCTCCTTGCAGCAGCGATGGCTGGGCTTTTTCTGGGCAGACCTGTACATGCAAACACATATACAAATATGTGATTGTTTTTTGTGTAAAAACGGAGTCAAGAAATATCTCAGCTTCTAGCTTTTCTTATTTAAAAATAAATAAATAAATTTAACCAAAAGGTGCATATTATTGATCACTCTCGAATCTGCAAAGATTTTCCAAAGACCGTCCTCGACACTGGCCTGAAGAGAAGCGAGCGCCCTGTGCCCAGCTGGCAGGAAGGAGTGAAGGACATGAACCTTCAGGACAGAAGCGGAGCCACACACCGCCCGCGACCAGGGCTTTGAGGCATCCCTGCCAGGAGCGCAGCCCCGCCCTCCTTGCAGAGGTAGCTGGGGAGACAACGGGAGGCGGTGGCCTGTGGGCGTGGCCGTGGGCTGTGGGCGTGGCCACAGCGGAAGGCTCTCCAGCCGGGCACAGCCACGAGGCCTGGTGCGTGCACAGAATGGAGTGCCATGCAGTCGTCAGAAGGGGTGCTTACAAATGACTTGTGGCCAAGGGACGTGCCCCCTGCACACTGTGAAAGAGCACGTGGCACCCATGCGTGAGAGAAAGGTGAGTCGCACTGGGGAAACGCCCCGAAGCACACATCTTTAAGTCACTCGTTTCTGGTCTCGCTAGAGGTGGCATGGGGGCAACTTTTCGTCACTTTGTACATTTTTCTGCGTTTCCCGGGGTCAGCAGACACTGACACGGGCGGAGGAGGCTCCTTCTGGCGGTGCAGTACAGTGACAGCTGAGAGCTCACTGTGTGTGGAGGTAGGTGCGCCCCCAGTTCGGAACCAGCGGCCCAGGGCCGGAACGCCCTCCCCTGCTGAGGCAGCGAAGGCACCAGAACCGTGTGTCCCCTGGCCATGCACGGAGAAATGAGGGACTCCACTCTACTGTCCGATGTCACAGATCGGAACCGCCAGGCCCTGCGCATCCCCTGAGGGAGTCTGGGATCCTCCCTAGTCCCAGCTTCCTGGTTCCAGTCATTTCTGTGGGTTAGATTCATGTCCATAGACAGAGGGTCTGCCTGGCCCTGCTTGGTCCTCCCGGACTGAGGTGCACAGTGGCTGCGTCACCACCGTGTCCCTTCTCTGCACAGCCCCTTGTGACCTCAAGGCACGGGCTGGACCCGGCGGGAGGGGAAGGGGCCCAGGCAGCCAGTAACTCGCTCTCCCCTGAAGGCCTTTCCTGACCGCTCAGGCTGGGGTGCAGTCTGCCGTTAGAGGGAAAAGCACTACCTTCCCGCACGCTTCCTTCTGTCGAGAAAACGTAGGGGGAGTGGATCCCCAAACTGTTCCGGCCACATGGAGGGGGCAGAGGGGGCCACCCCGCCTCTGTCCCAGCTCCTGTGTCTGGGCGGCTCCGTCGTCAGCAGGGCAGTGAAAGTTTCCGGGTGACAGAAGGCAAAGGGATGGGTGTTGCCGGGGAAAGGCCCCTGACGGCTGCTGAGTGGGCCTGTTCAGGCGCCAGTCCGGGGCGGCCACGCTGCGTTTGGAGAGGAGAGAGACACGAGACCGAGGGTATCCCCGGGTCCCCTTTCCTGCTTTGTTGTTTGCCTGGGTGTTGTTCTGCTCCCGAACCGTCAGTCTGGCCCTGGAGCCCAGCCAGCGGCTGAGGTCACTCCGGAGCTGCCTGGTGCTTCTGGTCCCAGGGGGAACCGGAGGCTGAAGGCCTGGGTCTTTGCTGCTCCCTCCTCAGGGCAGCCCTCCACCCCCACCACGCCCAGGCTGCCTGCCACCTGCCCCGACCTCCTGAGGGACTTTGCTGGGTGGGGGGACCCACAGTAGTGGCACAGCCCCCAGCGTGGGCAGGCGGTGACAACGTCCCTGCATGTGAGGCTGGGATGCACTGATTCATTCCTCCTGCCCCGTGGATGTTCCCGGAGGGCAGAGACCACACGGGGCCCTGCACTGGACGCCCCCCCTTGGACAGTGCCTGGCTCATAGCAGGCACCTACCAGACACAAGCCGAGTGATGACTTGTCCGACGTGCTGGAGGGGACGAGGGAAGGGGGCTTGGGAGGACACCCATCCCTACCTCACAGAGATGACCATCTGGGGGTGCCTCCTGACAACCTGGGGCTGTGCAGAGGCATCCTGCATCCCTCCACAGGGACAGCTGGGCCGGGAGGAGGGACCCCACTGCACCTTCCCCCGAGCCTGTTGTCCCTCTTAGCCCAGTGTGGAGGGTCAGACTGTCACCTCCTCTTTAAGGTGGGAGAATGGAGGCCCAGGCAGGTACAGGAACCTGTCCAAGGCCACAGTGCTGAGAGGGAGGAGCCAGGTGAACCTCTTAGGGCAGCCTGACTCCAAGAGCCCGTGGCTGACACCCCCAGACCAGCGCCGCCCTCTGCCCCTCCTCTGCCGGCCACCTCTGACCCCGCGCTCCCCCCACCACGCCCGCAGGACCTGCTGGTGGTCAGCACAGATGAGAACCAGGTGTTCGTGGCGGTGCAGGAGTGGTACCAGACAGACACCTACAACCTGTACCAGTCGGACCCGCGTGGCGTGGCCTACTCGCTGGTGCTGGAGGACATTCGCAGCTCCCGGCGGCCCGAGACGGAGGCGGTCATCGACATCCTGGAGGTGGGACCTGGGACCCCCCCCCCCCCGCACCCCACCACCCCCGCCCCAGCCTTAGCTTGAGTGCGCCGTGGTGGAGTTCAGCGAAGGGTCACGCATTCTGGCTCGGCAGGCCCAGAGGAAGCCGTGTAGATGCTTTCAGAGCAGGAGAGAGAAGTCTTGCTCTTTTTGGCCAAATTGGGACTACGACGATACGATGATACGATGATACGATTCTTGTAACAGGTCTACAGGAAGGGAACAGGGCTTGTGGGGGGAGGGGACACATTGCTGATTCGGGGCGCGGTGCTAGCAGTCCCTGTTATCCACTGTCCCACAGAGGCCATCTACGAGGCCATCCTGGCCCCCCATCCTGCTGAAAGCCCGCTGAGGCTGGGTTAGGCCTGTGGGACGGAGGCTGCGGTCTTCACTCTATGTCCGCCCTCTGGGTCCCCTTCCTCCCCTTCTCTCTCCCTGCCAGCCTCTCCCTCCCGCTCCATCTGAGTGTCTGGTGTCTGTCTGGCTCTTCCTTGCTCCGTCTCCCCCTCGGCCCCTACAGCTCTTCTCTCCCCTCTTTCCACACATGGGGCCGGGGCCCCCAGCTTGCAGTTGCCAGAGCTCCTGGCCACAGGTGGGACACAGCCGTGGAGGTGGGCTGAATGCACACCCAGAGAACGTCCACATGAGATCCCGGAACCGTGGCTACGGCCTGATTTGGAGAAAGGGCCTGTGCAGCCGTTGTTAATTGAAGGGTCTTCAGACAAGGCCTAGTGACCCGTGTCGTGTCGGGATCGGAAGAGGAGACAAGGCAACAGGGAGGCCACCTGAGGACAGAGGCGGAGACTGAGTGGGGCAGCCACAGCCCAGGGGCGCCAGGAGCTACCAGGAGCTGGAGGCGGTAGGAAGGACCTTCTGTGGAGCCTCCAGAGAGGGCGCCGCCCTGCTGGCACCTTGACTTTGGACTCTGGCCCCAGACCTGTGGGAGAGCCGGTTCCTGTTGTTTCAGCCTCAGGGGTGGCGATGTGGGGCAGCCACCCCAGGAAACCGGTCCAGCCACGGAGAGGGTGGTGCGGTGGCCCCAGCAGGACCGGGAGCCCTGGCAGCACTGACTGGCCCGTGACTGCGTCCCTCTGGGACTTACCGTGGGGTCTTTTCATGGAGGCCCGGTGGGGTGTGACAGACTGGCCTCCGAATGGAGCCCGTCCCTGGGCAAGGCAGCGTTGCTTGTGCCCCTAGACGGGAAGTCTCTGGACCCAGCACCGGGTCATCAGCTCAGACCTCCTCCCAGGTGATGTCCTGAGGGAGAGGGGAGAGTGCAGCGACCGTCCCAGGTGGGTGAGGGGGGTGCAGTGACCGTGGGCAAGAGGAGGAGCTGTGGCCCCCACACCCGGGGGCAGCCACCCCAGGAGGACAACCCACGAAGCTTCCTGGGGGCCGGCTGCCCCATCTCCAGAGCAGCCTCCTACGCAGACGACGGTCGAGCATCAGAACTGGGGGTGCTCCCCAGCAGATCTGAAGGTTACCCAGACTGTTGGGGTGGGGGCCCACGGCACCCACGAGGCCCGTAAATGTTGAGGGGGTGGAGGGGTCAGAGAGACACAGGGACATGTGGAAGAACGGCCCGAAGAGGTGCGGCTGTGCTGGCCGAAGAAGGGGAAGGGCCGCGAGCCCAGGACGTGGGCGCCTCAGAACCTGAAAGAGGCAGTGACCGACCTCTCCCAGAGTGGCCAGAGGACTTCTGACCTCCAGCAAGGTCGCAGAATGAGCTGGCGTTGTCTCAAACCACTTGGCCAGGGTTCCCGTGTCGCAGCAGCCGCAGGAACCTCAGACACCTGTCCCTCCTCGGCCCCTGCCTTCCCGTGTCACCGACAGGCGATCCCCGCGTGCCAGGCACTGGGCAGCCTATGCGCGGAGGACCGGACTGCGTTGCCCCCTGGAGCGTGGGAACTCAGCATGCTGGCCCTCAGAGGCTCCCTTCTCCTGCGAACCACAGGAAGGCACTTGGAACCGGGGACGTCCTGGGACCCTGGGCACGCCCCTTGGCTGCGGAACCTTGGGCACAGCCTGTCACGGCCAAGCCCCCGTGTCCTCGGGTCTCCATGGGCAGGATGACGTCCTGCCCATGGAGGAGCCCAAAACGTCGGGTCATGGCAGCACCAAGGAGCTCACCCCACCCAGGGGCTCTTGGTGGCCAGGTCTGATGCCACCGTGCCAGAGGGACCTGCAGGAGAAAGCCGCCCTGTGGGACTAGAGGGAACTGCTGAGCCGTGACCATTTCTCAAGAGCCACCTTGGGGATGGACTTGGCCTGGGGGCGAGCTGCGGGGGCTCGGGGGAAAGGCCAGAGCTGGCCCGTCAGTCGAGGCCCTGTGTGTGCTCACTGGGAGGGGGGCAATGGGGGGGCTCTGAAGCAGCTGCCCGGCCCAAAGACGCAGTGACCCCAGTGCACAGGCTGGTTGGGGACCGGGGCTCCGCTTGCTGTCCGGCAACTAGGGTCTGGTTCTGGGAGGACGGCTTGGTGTCATGAAAAGCACCTGGGCTTTGGGATCAGACGGTCTGGCACTCCTGTCCCCGAGCTGCCCGTCTACGGAGTTTGGAGTCAGCCCCGGCTCCCGGCGCAGTCGGGGTGCGTGGGCCGTGGCGCAGGGCAGCTCTGGCCCGGGGCCGGGACGGTGGACCTGGCCAGCCGACGGCTCCAGATAGGCCCGTATGACCCGCTGTGGCTCTGTCCCAGGTCCACGGAGTGAAAGGGGTCTTCCTGGCGAACCAGAAGAAGAACGGGAAGGTGGTGACGCTGATAACCTACAACAAGGGCCGCGACTGGGACCACCTGCAGCCGCCCAGCATGGACATGAATGGGAAGCCAACCAACTGTCAGCCTGTGAGTGTCTCCCCCACATCACCCACCCCTGTGGGCTTGGCGCATGGCGTGGCTGAGGGGAACCTCGGGATCAGAGGTGGGGACGTCTGAGCCCGCCCCTCTGAGTGGCAGGGACCCCCGATGTCCCTGGGCGTGGTGCACAGGGTCACGGGGACCCCTTGCTTCAGAGGAGAGTTTGTTGGAGGCCAGAGGCTGAGGGTGAAGTATATCCTGGGGTTCCGGTCACAGTGTTGCTGAGGCCCAGCCACCCCAGGGCACTCAGTGTGCGCAGAGCCGCGTCTGGGCTCAGTGGGCACTCTGCTCACACGCCCGGGGGCGCTGAGGGAGGTCTGCTCTGTGTCTGGTATCCTGCCCCCAGGACCAGCTCAGGGCCCTAGATGGGGGTGGGGGGCGGGGGGAGAGCAGCCCTGCTTGTGTGACGCCTCTTAAACCCCCTGGCCGGTATCCAGGGCCAGGCAGGGCACTCAGCCTGCGGAAGCAGGCCAGGGCTGTGGGGCACAGCCCAGACGTCATTCTCACAAGCAGGGTGTGGGCTGCCCAGTGTGTCAGCTGCCTTGGGTGTGGGGACCGCTGGGTCTCCCCGGGGCCGGCGCCCCAGGAGACCGGGGTGGGGAGAGGCTAAAGGGACTACGTGTGCTCCCGGGGAACTCACCTGCACTGGCGCCCGGACCCTTCCCCTGTGGGGGCCACCCAGAGCAGGAGAGGGCCCAGAGTCAGAGTTGCACCAGGCTGCAGCCTCCGTCCCCACTGACGACGTACCCCCGAGGCCTTGCCGCGAAGGGAAGGAAGACGGGGATCCCCTGTGGCATGTGGGGCGGGTGACGTAAAACCCAGAGACCCCGGCACAGATCGGGAAGGGAGGGCTGAGCGAGCGAGCCCCTTCCTTTGGGACCGCACCCTTCCCCATGCTGCCCCTTAGCAAGCTCCCACTGACACCTGAAGACCCTGCCGGGGTGTCCCTCCACTGGGAGGCCCTCACAGGGCATACTTGCTTCTCGGGCTGTTTCTCTCTGCCCGTCACAGGCTGGGCTGGGCAGGGCTGGGCGGACCAAGCCCACTTGCCGCTCTCCTCTCTGTAAAGAGAGTAACAGTGACTGCTTTTCAGGACCCAGGGCTTCGTCCCAACAGGGACACGGACCCCGGTGGGGTCCTGTGGCAGCCCCACCTGGGCAGCAACTGAGCTGGGCGGGGCCTCACAGCCAGGGGTGGGTGCCCCAGGCTGCTGAAGCCCCTCTGCAGTGGGCAGCAGAGGGTGACAGCCCCTGTCGACCTACTTCCGAGACCGGAATTGCTGTGACAGGGCTGGTGTTTGCGACGTCATTGGCCAAATGTAGCCACATTAATCCGTCAGAAAAAGTGCTTACTAAGAACAGACTCTTGTCGTTGTCAAGAATGCAGCTCAGTGAGGGTGACCTTCGCGAGCTTTGTGTCCCGGCCCTGAAACAGTCAAGGTGGGAGCGAGGTGGGCGTGCACGGGCCCGGCGGGCAGGTGAGACCCCCGAGTGCGGAGGACGAGGCGTGGGAGCCCCGCTGGGCACGGGAGCCGTGCGTGAAGGCCGTGGCTCGGGGGCCCACGGCCCTCTCTGTGGCCCCTGACTGCATCCTCACCAGCCACGTGCCCCGCAGCGAGCAGGGCGGACTGCACCGGGGGTCTGTTTCTCACCACGAAAGGGTCCCTGCTAGTTACAGAGTACGGGAAAACAGGAGGGTGTGGAAGAGAAGCGAGGTACAACAGCAGCCGTGGCGCCCGAAATCACGGTAACCGCTTAGCTCATGCACAGGTTAGCAAGTCGCCCTTGCAGTCCTGGCACGTGTGTGGTGCATCCGTCTTCCGTTTTCTCCGAAGTCTGGGCCACGCGTGTTCTCCCGGGCAGGTGACCGGAGCTTTCCCTCCCTGACAGGGAGAGGGGGCTTTTCAGGCAGGCGAGGGGCATGGCCAGATGTTTCGGGGTGGTGGGTCCTACTGGGCAGTGATTTTGAATGTCTGCATCTCTTTTCGGGGTGAGAACCCACTCATTCTGCAGCCACGGTCACTTCTCAGACATGGGCTGAGTCAGGATGCGGGCGGGCCCCTCGCTCGTGCAGGCAGGCGGTGTGGCCCCCGTCCACCGAGTCTCTCGTGCTTTGGGGGACTCTGCTCTAGCGCACCAGCCACTCCTGTGAGCAGAGGGGCTGAGAAGGGGCGCTTGGCCCACTGCACACCCGCCCGAGCCCCGCCTGCCTTCCAGGTCTCCCACCCTCGCCCTGGGTGGCCCAGGGGTCCCCTCCGTCTCTGATAGTGCACACCCCAGAGCAGCTGTCTGCTGACCCCGCGGGTCCCTCCAAGTCTGCCCTGTGTGTCCCTGCCCCGGACCCCATGCCCAGTCACTGGGGAGGCAGGGGGAGAGGACTGAGGGGTCTCACAGAAGATGCTAACTCACCAGCTTGCTTTGCACTCGGGCGAGGTCGGGAAACCCAGAGGGGCGATGTCTTACCGTCCCGCAGTTTTCCCGGACAGGCCTGCCCTCAGGTGACTCGGGTAACTTGGTGACCAGGCTCCGGCCAGGGGGCCTGCCGCCTTCACCCTGGAGAGTCACCAGCCCCCCATGTGCCTCTGCAGCCGGGCAGGGGGTTCTCTCAGCTGCATTTGCTGCCTTTTGCTCTTCTCTGGGTTTTCCACGTTGTGGAGGTAGAACTCATGTTCTGTGGGACTCACCTAGTTAGAGCCCTGGCTCCACGGTTTCAGCGGCTTCACGGGGCTGGGACCGTCACCGCGGCCCACTGAGAGCGTTTGCATCGCCCCCAAGGGACACCGTACCCCTTACCCCCCACCTGCCTGCTTTTCCCCGCCCCCCTCCCCCCCCCCCCCCGTGGCCACTGCCCCTGGCAATGGCTGAGCCCCGTCAGTGCGGCCCCTCTGCTGCCAGGCCTCACGTGCGTCTGAGCACGGGGTGCCGCTGGCTCAGGTTAACGGGACCGCGGGGAGCTGTCCTGTTCCACAGGCCCGACAGTACAGAGCCGCTCCAACCGCATCGGGGCCCGGGGCCGCCCCCGGGGCCGCCCGCCCGGACCAATGCCCAAGCTATGGAACCGTTCCATTTGTAGCTTAGGTAACAGACTCAGTTCACAGGCCGGAAGGCGTACTGTAAAAACGTAAAATGAGAGTGGATTTGGCCGACAGTAAAGACAATGGGATTCCGGGGCGGCCCCACGTTCCTTCCCGTGCCCTGGGGGGTGAGGGCAACAGCACCCTGGTCTCTGTCTCCTAAACAAGGAACCCCAGGCCCGAAGGGTCCCATAAAAATTAGCGACCCCTCCGAAGTTCAAATTTGGATCTCTGGGTGCTCGGTCCTGTGATATTTCTAAACTGGGGTTTTTTTTAGAAAAGAGAGAGGGGGTGGGGGCCATCAGTCAGTGTGAATGGCTGTTGAAATGATGATTACAACTGGGGTTTCTGCCCCTCCTGCCAGGGCACCCTCGGGACTGCCGGCAAGGTGGGCTCAGACGCTGCAGAGGAGGCTGGCTCAGCCACGCCCCCTCCCCACCCCTCCCCCACAGTGGGTGCGGGGCCTCGGCGCGTCCCGCAGCTGTCCCATGATGCCCGGGCTGTCAGGGCTCTGCACCAGGCCCCCAGCAAAGGCTCTGGAAGGATGAAGGAATGAACAGGCGTGTGGGCCGTACAGGCTCTGGGAGCTGCGGTCCGTGGCCCAGGGCCTCTTGCCACCCTCCACGCCCTCCTTAGAGGTGCTCCTGGTCCCGCCTGCCCACCTAAAAGGCCACAGGGGTGAATTTGGTCCTGGGGCTACCTTCCCGGGGGACGCCTGTCCCGCCCCGGCGCTGACCATGGCCTTCTTTCTCCTCCTTGCAGCCGGACTGCCATCTCCACCTGCATCTGCTCTGGCCAGACAATCCCTACGTATCGGGCACCGTGCACACCAAGGACACGGCCCCGGGCCTCATCATGGGGGCAGGTAGGAGGCTGCCCTCCTCGTTGGGTGGCAGGAGTTGCCAGTGTGTGAGGGGAGATCGGTTCTCAAGGGTGCACCTTGCTGCCAGGGGCCTGGGTGATGGTGTGCACACCACGGGGGTGATGTCCCTGGGAGCTCAGCTGTTGTGGATGACCTGGGGGGGGGTGGGGATGCATGGCCCAGAATGGGCACAGGACACATGTCGGCTGAATGGGAAGGTGTGTGGATAGTGGATGGTGGTTGGATGGATGATGGATGGATGGATGATGGATGGTGGGTGGTGGGTGGATGGATGGTGGGTGGATGGTGGATGGATGGTGGATGGATGGTGGGTGGATGGATGGTGGGTGGATGGTGGGTGGGTGGTGGATGGTGGGTGGTGGGTGGTGGGTGGATGGATGGTGGATGGATGGTGGATGGATGGATGATGGATGGTGGGTGGATGGTGGATGGATGGTGGATGGATGGTGGATGGATGGATGGATGATGGATGGTGGGTGGTGGGTGGATGGTGGGTGGATGGATGGTGGGTGGATGGTGGATGGATGGTGGATGGATGGTGGGTGGATGGTGGATGGATGGTGGATGGATGGTGGGTGGATGGTGGATGGATGGTGGATGGATGGTGGATGGATGGTGGATGGATGGTGGGTGGATGGTGGATGGTTGGTGGATGGTGCGTGGATGGTGGAGGGATGGTGGACGGACAGAAGGGTGGACGGGCACGTGCATGTACTGGTGCTTCGCTGGCCCTCAGAAAAGAAGACAGGCACACGAACCCCATCACTCTGTTCAGAACTCACTTTGACTCTGTGAGGACAGTCTACTCCCTTTGGAATTTTCCGGCGACATCTGCACTCGGCTGTGGGTGATAGGCTGCTGAGGGTGCTACACAGATGAGGCCTGGAACAGTGGGTGCTGTGCCGGTCACCCAGGGCAGGGGCTGGGGGGGGCTTCGGGTGAGCTTCCAGAACGGCTTCAGTGTCCGCACCGCAGGTGCCCCATCTTCCTGGGGCCCCGACCTCTGGTCCCTGCCAAGACCGCAGGGCACAGCGAGGGCCTGGCAAGGGTGGCTTCTCAGACTGTGCCGTGGTTCCAGACCCTCCCAGGAGGCTGCTTAGGGCGGGCATGCCCCTGGAAGCCGCCACGACCGTCCTGGAGGGTGCGCTCTCTGGCGGCCGCTGTGGTGCAGGAGCCCCTGGAGACTCGGGTTCCTCGTCAGCAAGCTGGCGCTGGCTGGGACACCGGGTTGGGGCTCTTCCCACTCTAGCATCACCCCCAGAATGAAGTCTGAGCCCCGTAGCTGTCCCCCCCGGTACAGGGACCCATGTGAACCACAAGGAGGGGCCTCCTGGGTGTCCCCAGAACCCACTCAGCAGAGATTTCATGAGCACCTACTACGCGCCTTCTCCGCTGCTTGCCTCGACTGCCCCAGGCTGCCCCGGCCCCACCTCCGGCCTCCCCCGCCCCGGCCCCCGGCCCCCAGGCCTGTAGCCTCTTAAACCCACATCCGACCACCACTCTACACCTGTCATTCTGGAGCCACACCCGCCCCCTGGGGGGCCTCTGAAGCTCTACCCAGTGGTGCCTGCCCCTGGGTCTGGCTGGAGCCCTGAGGCTGGCTTTTTGGGGCAAGGTTAACCCTTTCCCGCACCCACTGGCACGGGTCCCAAGCCGAGTGGTTACAGCAAGCCCGTTGTCAGCAGGTGAATGCAGGCGGGGCACACCGGTGGGGGGCTTTGCTGGTGGGAGGTGTCAGCCAGGCCCACCTACCCCTGTCGGGGGACTTGTCTGGCTCTGACCTTGGGCCGGGGAGCAGGCTGATCCTAGTGTGATCCCACCCTTTCCTTCCGGGCCAGGTAACCTGGGCTCCCAGCTGGTGGAAAATAAGGAGGAGATGTACATCACCTCGGACTGCGGGAAGACCTGGCGGCAGGTAGGGCGTCTGCTCTGCGACCCCTCCCCTCCCAGCCTGAGTGGCTGGGCACACAGCGCCTTCAGTGGCCGTGGTGGGGGGTGACGGACCTGGTGCAGCTCCACGCAGCACCCACCTTACCCTGAACGTCGCAGCCCAGGGAGTGAGTCCCAGGAGCAAGGGTGGGGATGGCTCGGAGGCTTGGGCTGAGTACCCTTGGGGGCCAAGGAGCAGGGGTAGGGATAACCCCAGGGGTCCCGGCAAGGAGGCTGCTTCGTGGACGGCGGAGTCATGGAAGAGAGAGATTGGGGAAGAGGAGGTTTGGGGGCCACGGGAGCCTGGGGGGGCCAGGGGGAGGCTCGGTGACATCTGGGTGCTGATCTGATGTGGCAGTGTGGGGAAGGAAAGATGGGAGAGGGAGAGAGCACGATGCAGGAGATGGTCCCCACCGTCGGGTCCCCTTGGGGCTCCCCTGTGCTCTCTGCAGCGCCTAGCCCACGTAGAGCTCACCTGCCCAGACGGGAGGGGTCGGGCCGTAGGCTGGCGGCTGGGGGAGGGGAGGCTGTGCCCTGTGCAGCAGCTGCAGCCACCGGGAGCCAGTCTGGGCGCCCGGCCGGGAGAGTGCCCAGCTCCCTCTGCTCTCGCCACTTCTTCCCAGAAAAAAGGAATAGGCCTAGTCTGGCCCGCCGTCCTCACGGCAGGCCAGCATCCTCCTTAAAAGCTTAAGAAAATGCTCCCAAGCTCGGGTTCAGGCCGCGTGATTCCTGCCGAGCCCCCAGTCCCGGCCCCGGGGGGGCCCTGGACAGTCAGGTTCGTCCCCAGCGCATGTCATGTTCATCCGCCTTTGCCTGCAGCCTTGATTGATGGTCCTGGCACTTTTTTAATAATATGCAAGAAACAAGGAATTTTGAAAAGGGCAAAAGAGATTTGTCGCATTATAATATTTCTATTTCACAAAATTAGTGAAGCGTGTCCAAACTTTCCAAAAGGTCACGCCCGCCCATCTGGTAGAGGAGCCCCAGCCGGGCCGGCCGGACGGGCTGACACAGCAGCAGCCTTCTCGCTCCATGGAAACCACTGGCCAGGCGTCCCCAGGCCACGGGAGGCAGGCTGCTTGCTCGGGCTGCACACCTGGGAGTGTCGGTGCTCCAGGGAGACTCTCTGTCCAAGGCTGGGGGAGGGGCCTGCCCTCAGGGGGCTTGCTGCCTTCCCGAGTGATGGGGGACTGCGGGGGCACCTCGTGTGCCGGGGAGGTGGGGAAGGGCACTCACGTGAGCGTGTGCTCTCAGGAGACGGAGAGCTGCTGGAGCTGGATTTGGAGTCGACTGGGGTGGGCGATGCCAGGGACGAGAGGGGACAAGGAGGGGCAAGGAGGGACAGGGGCAGGCCAGGCCAGGCTGTCAGGCCTGCAGTGAGCTGTCCTGGGAACTCTCAGCACGTGAGCTGCAACACCAGTGCGTGCCGCTGATGGACATGCCGTTTTCAAAATGCGAGCTCCCCGGGGCGGTCGAGCACAAGAGTCAGAAAGTGTGGGGGGTGGGGGAGCCCCGGAGCCCGGGCTGGGGGTGGGAGAGCAGGTAGAAGAAGGAGAAATGGGGTTGGAGCTGCCTGCCCCTCCGCCCTGCTGCCTGGGGCCTCGGGGGCACAACGGCCATAGCAGTGGGGGTTCAAAGCCCATGTGACCCTGCGGGTCACAGAGTCCCAGGCTAATGCAAGTGGGACTGTCTGTGCGTCCCCCGGGGTGTCTGGGAGGCACTTGTCCTCCCGGTGAGCACAGGGAACACCCCCCTGCCTGTCCTTGAGGGAGGAAGGTGGCAGGGACGAGGGTCTGAGCTCAGCGTGGTTGTGCCCACACAGCACTGCGCCCAGAGGGCGGCTCAGTCCCTGGAGGTGAGTCCTGCTTGGGAACAACCGGGCTCTGAGAACACGCTTTGGCTCCCTCTCAGGGCAGTCTCCTGCAAGAGACCCCGAGTGGAGCGGGGAACGAGGGTGCCCACGGCACGGGCAGTGGCCCCTGCGAACTCAAAGGCATCGGAAGCAGGGCCCGTGGCGTAGGCAGGCATGTTTGCTGCCCGTGTGCCTCTTGTTCAGCATCGCAGGACTGAGCATGGTTCCTGCCACCCGCCTGGCAGCCCAGCTTCTCCTTGAATACCCCCCAAGACAGGGAGCTCACCCTTTCCTGGAAGAGAAGCTGTGTGCTTCAGCACTCACTTCCCCCAGCACCCGAGAGAGCTCTAAAGGGGAAATCTGTTTAAGCCACACCCCCCCTTCAACTTGGCATGTCTCACTGACCTCTGCAGGTGGAAGTCCTGGCCCACCACTGACACTGGAGCCCATGCAGCCTTGTCCAGCCTTTCTCATCCCTGGACACACCGTTCTCTGTAACCTCTAGGCCCGGCACATGCTCTTCCTCCTGCCTTGGTCCCTCCTGAGACCAACCCAAATGCCACTTGCCCTGTGGCCCCCTCCCTGGCGTGCCCAGTGACTCATACCTAGAGTTTCATTGGAATTTCCTGTCATCCATCCCCCAAATGTGGGTGGGACCCTGTGCTGTGCCGCACCAGGACTGAGCCGGCAGAGTGGGTCCCGTCGATGGGACCCCTCATCGTGGCATCCGAGTGGGCAAGTCACGGTGTTCTGCCTCCTGGGGCGTCTCTCCCCAGACTGTGGATTCCTGGGGGCTCAGACTTTCCTTCCTGCCTCTGGTCCCAGCACCCCAAGAGGACCTGGAGCTCTGGGTCTGTTAGGTGGGTGGACGGGGTGGGGAGAATTGTGACAATGTCTCCTTCCCAGTGCCCTAGAAAGTGCTGGCTGTCACCTCCCTCACCCCGGAATCTCAGTCTCTATGGGTGCAGCCTCATGCAGCGTGCTTGTCCCAAGCTCACGGCTAGGACAGAGGACACCGGGCACACCCAGGCCTCTGACCCCCTGCAGCTGTGGCGTGGTGTCGGCAGGAGTGAGCGCTGTGGGGCAGGTCTGGGGAGGACCTGTGTCAGTGCCCTGGCCCCAGGGAGGGCTTCCTGGAGGAGGCAGCGCTTGAGCTGAGCCTTCACATCAAGTTGGGGTTGACGTGTGTCCTAACTGCTTTTCTCAATTCCGTTCTGTCCCAAATTCGTGTTGTCGGCCTTTTTGGTGCGTAGTGTTTCCTGCGGAGAGGCCGCCGCACATCCTCGCCACGTCCTTTCTCATGCCACCCACTGGCCTAGAAACATTCGTCCTCCGCCCACCCCGCATGCGCTGAGCCCGGGTGCTGTGGCCCAGCGTGGGGATGGCCTGGGCACACGGGGGCCTCACACCAGCCCTGGCCTCTGCTGACACCCCCAGCCTGCGTGTGGACGGTTCTGCTCCCCGCGAGCAACCCCGACCCTGAACAACCCGCGACCCTTCTCGGGGTGCCGTCCCCTGTCTCCCGCAGGTGTTTGAGGAGGAGCACCACATCCTCTACCTGGACCACGGTGGCGTGATAGTGGCCGTCAAGGACAGCTCCATCCCCTTGAAGATCCTCAAGTAACGTGGGGGGGGGGGCAGTGCGGCGGGGCGGGGCGGGGCGGGCAGGGCTCCTTCCTTTCACCTGGGAGCCCCTCTGAGCGTTCCTCAGAGTGGCCTCCTCATGGGCCCCAGGACCACAGCTCTGGGCATGGGGAGACGAGGAAATGGGGGATGACAGGCCAGAGGAGGGTGGGGGCTGCGGGGCCCAGAGGAGGCCTCACGACAGTCTGGGGGTGCAAGGAGGGCTTCCTGGAGGAGGTGACGTTAAGCATCAATAGGAATTATTTAAGTAGAGGGGGTGGAGCCAGACAAGGAAGCCAATGTCCTGTGCCCAGGGGAGGGCCAGTCTGCCAGCAGCTTCAGACATCTGAAAGGCTGTTGTGGAGAAGCGAGGGCAGTTATGAGCTGGGTCCAGAAGGCGGAGTTGGGGAGCTGCCAGGAAGCCCATATCAGTTTAGTCTGAAAAAGAGCTTTCCCCACTCAGCTAGCAGCACCGTGATAATGCTGCATTGGGACACAGTCAGCCGTTGTCCCTGGCCTGGTAGCCCCTGGGCCAGGCTTTGGCACCCAAACAGCACACCCAGGGCTCCCTGGCTTGGTGCTGGCAGGTGGCCACGGTGGCCTCCCAGGAGAGAGCAAAGTCCAGGGTCCGGTCGGGGCCTGGGGGCTGGGTGGGCCCTGGGGGCAGGCCCCACTCCCGCACAGTGTTCTCCCAGCCGCCTCAGCGGGGTCCTGTGGGGCAGCCAGTCCTGGACAGAGGGAGGGCTCCTGCCACCTGGTGGACAGTGACACCCCCTGGCAGGTTCAGCATGGACGATGGCCACACCTGGAGCACCTACAATTTCAGCAGCACCCCCATGTTTGTGGACGGGCTGCTGAGTGAGCCCGGGGAGGAGACACTGGTCATCACGTGAGTGCCCTGGGGCGGGGGGCGGCGCTGACCCCCAGGCGGGCCCCCGTGGCTCTGAGGCAGACTCAACGCTGACTGCCCGCCCGCCCTCCCACTCCCCTCACCCTCACCTGCCTCCTCTCGTCTCTGACAGCCGTGGTGCTCTCCCGCCACAGCCGCTGGAGGTGGCCTCCGGTCTGTCCCTGTGCAGACACATGCGTCACCTGCCCAGGTCACCTGGCTGTTGAGAGGCGGAACCAAGGGTCAGAGCTGCCTCTGGCCGCTGCCTCTGGCCCCTGCCCCTTCCACCTCTCGAGCTGACAATTCCTGTGCCTGTTACCGTTGTCCTTGTTCTTGTTAAGGGCCGTGGGCCCCTGGGAAGCACTCATGGGCACACTGCACAAGGAGGACCTGAGACGAGGCTGTGCAGTGCTGGGCGGGGACCAGCTGCGGGCGCTGCACCGGGAGGTTGGCTTGACCCTGGCCCAGGCCAGGCCAGTGTCGGTGGCTGCAGCAAGCAGCAGTTTAGCCTCAGCGTGGCCCGGGGTCAGGGGAGGCACGAGCGGTGTCAGGGGGCCCACAGTGCAGGTGGGGACTGAGGCCCTGAGCGGGGAGGGGACGGGCCCCAGCAAGGCGGCCTCCCTTTTCCCCCCGCAGCATCTTTGGCCACATGAGCTACCGCTCGGAATGGGAGCTGGTCAAGGTGGACTTCCGCCCCTCCTTCCCCAGGACGTGCCGGGAGGAGGACTATGGCTCCTGGGAGCTCGCCGACCTGCAGGTGGGACTGGGGCGCAGGCTGGGTCACCCCGCGGACCCACTCCACCTGGCAGAGTCCCCACCCCACGAGGCCATGCAAGCCTCTCCTCTTCCAAGAGGTCTTCCCAGATCCCTGACTGCCAGTTCTCCTGGGGTTTTCCGGCCCCTTCTGGGTGCCTGGGCTGCTCTGGGCTCAGTCACACTTGGGGGACACAGGTCCTCAGGCCCCAAGCCACCCATGGAGTGAGATGTGCCTGGGGTTCAGGGTTGCCCCGATCGTAGCAGGGCAGCAGGGCGCAGGTGTTGTCTGTGGCCTAACACCCCTGAGCCATCCCGGGCAGCCCCTCCCCGTGGTCTCAGTGCACAGCTGCTCCCACCGCATCAGGAAGAGTGTGCGCTCTCTCGGGGGGTTAACGGACCAGAGACGGCCTCCCCTGCAGTTCGGGTCTGGCTGTGCTCCCAAAAGGGCGGCGGGGAGGCTGAGACCGAGGAACGGGCACCCTGCACCTGGTACTGCCCCAGCACCTGTTTCGGGGTCACTGGCTGAGGACTCGCTGTGTGGCCACAGGAGATCTCCAGGCCATGGCTTGTCCCAGCTTCTGCATGGGCTCTGGCACCCCTGGGGCCCGAGGAACTTAAAGGGGTCCTGTTTCCAGCAGCTGTGTCCCCTCAAGCCCAGATGGAGCTTGAATGGCACTTGTTCCAGGAAGCCTTCCTCGACCCCCTGCCCTGGGCGCCGAGCTTACCTCCATGAGTGCTTGTGGGTGGTGTGGAAGGGATCCTGCCCCAGCTTGCCCTTAGGTGTGCCCCTTTCCCCCCGGGCCTTGGTTTCCGAATCTGTGAAAGGTGACAACCCCCGCCTCATGCTGCCACCACAGGGCGACCGCTGCCTCATGGGCCAGCGCAGGAGCTTCCGCAAGAGGAAGACCGCGTCACTGTGCATCAACGGGAGAAACTTCACGTCGGCACTCACGTCCCGAGTGTGCCCCTGCCAGGACTCCGACTTCCACTGGTGAGGACCCCGTCCCACTGGGGGCCAGGGTGCAGGCCAGGCAGGGAGGGCCGGGGCCACTGCCGCTTCTGTGACCTGGCCTCATTCTGAGGCTAGAACTGGGTCATGCGGCCCAGCCCACACCGGAGGAAGGGGCATTGAAGAGCGCCTGGGCCTGCCTGTCGGTGAAGCCAGTGCAGCTCGCTTGCCAGGGGGGGAGGAGGGGCCAGGATGGCGGGAGGCATGTTGGGCCTAGCTGTGCCCTCCCAGCCCCTTCCCCTCCAGGGAGGGACTCTGCTCCCTGCCCTGCTTCAGTCTCCCGTGGCGCCCACTGCCCACAGGAAAGTGTCTGAGTTCCAGAGCCCAGCTCACAAGGCCTCTGGCCCCCTGCCTGCCTCCCTCCCCAGCTGTCCTCACCCCTCACTCTTCTGCCCCTTACACTCTGTCACCCCCGCCTGTGTCTCCTGCACCAGCGGCAGGGGCTAGCCCCCGCAGTGCCCCTCCCCTCTCTTTCCCTGGCTGTCTCCTGCTCTTCTTTCGAGACTCGGCTCGCCACTTCCAGGCAGCCTTCCAGCACACCCAGGCTGGGCTCAGCACTCTCCCGCGAGTTCCCAGCATCCCCTTTGCACCCCTTCCTGCCCGGGCCCCACTCCGGTTCAGGGGCTGCTCGGGCTGCTCTCTGTGCTCCCATCCCCCAGGCCCGCCCCTAACTCAAGTGTTTCCCCCCCACCCCAGCGACTATGGGTTTGAGCGATCGCCCTTCTCCGAGTGCTTGGCCAACTTCTGGTTTCACCCCCTGTCTCCCCCTGACGACTGCGTCCTGGGCCAGACCTACACCAGCAGTCTCGGGTGAGTGTGTGCGGGCCTCTTCCCGTCCGCTCCGGGGGCAGAGCCGCGGGGACTGCCAGCTGACGTCCTGTCTGGTGCCCGCAGCTCCCTGCATGGGGTCGGGGAGAGGAAGGTCAGGGCTGAGACGTCCTGTTTGCCCGGGCTCCTGAGGGTCACCCAGGCACTGACCCTCCAGGGCACTTGGGTCTGAGCCCGTGCTGTCAGCAGCCCGGAGCGACAGGTGTGAAGCTGGCTCTGAACAAAGACAACAGGCAGAGCAGGGCCGAGGCCTGCCGCAGGGGCCTATTCCTCCCCAGGGAAGTGACACCCCTCCCTGGCCCTCCTGAGCGGCTGTGCTCCCAGGCCCTTCCCCATATACCAATGTGGGTGAGGCAGCTCAGAGCTGGGCCGGAGGGGCACAGTCTGTGTAGGGCTCGGCTTGAATGGCACTTCCTCCAGGAAGCCTTCCCTGACCACCTGCCCTGGGCCTGCGCTGCCCTCTGTCATAGGACACTCAGCTGTTGTCCTCCCTTGGCCTGCCATTGTCCCCACTCTGAGGGCATCAGCAAGTGGGAGCAGTTGGGACACTTGTCCCCCACCACAGGCCGATCACGTTGCTTGTGGAGGGGTGACGTCGTACTGGGTCGTCAGGTCCCTGAGCTGTGACCCTGCAGCGTGAGGAGGCCTCGGCGCTGCTCCGCCTGCAAGCCCTGCTTCCGACTTGTGGGGACTTGTGGGGACAAGTCCTCCCACAAAGGGGGTCACCCAAAGGTGATTGAGTAAATACAATGTTTTCTTTCTTTTTTTAAATTCCCTCCTCCCCTCGAGGACTTTTGAGGGGGAAAAGCCTACAGGCTCATTAGGAGGCCCCATCACTGCCCCCGGGCCAGGGCCAGGCAGAGCCCGGGCAGGCAGGACGCAGGGCGGGGTTTGCAGGGCTGGGCCTCAGTGGCATAAACCCCGTATCTGCCCGTCACCCACCCGTCTGTCCATCCATCTATCCCTCCCCCCCCCCCATCAGGCAGCCACCGCAGCCGCTCCAGTGCGTCCCCCAGGGCTGAGGTGTCAGAGCCGGGACGCGCATCACAGGCATGGGGCTTGTTTCGTTCTGGGGGCGCCGTGTGTGCGTGCCGGGCCCCACGGTGCTGCGTGAGCGTGGCGGGGGACAGCTCCTAGAGACGGGGTTACCCCAGGGTGGTCGAAGTGTCAGCGCACCGCGGCTTCTGAATGTTGACCTGGTGTGGAGCCCTGGGGGCTGGAGGGGCTCCGGGCCTATGGGGGCGGTGGGGGGGTTGGCGGCAGGCCCAGGCGCTGTGGCCACGATGCCAGCCTCCCAGGTGCGGAGCCCCGGAGCGGCCTGTGGGAGCTCCCTAAGTGGTGACTTAGGTGTCCCCGGGCCACAGCTTTCCCGTGGTTTCCTGAGGGCTTCTTTACCTCAGCCCCGCAGGCCCTGCCCTCCAGCCCCTCCAGCCCGCCCCCGTGTCCCTCCTTCCCCCGCTCCACACCTGTCACAGGGCCTTTGCACTGCCGGTCCCACCCATAGCGTGGCTTCCTTTCCTGCTCACCCTCCTGACCTCAGCTCAGGGCCCCTTTCTTGGGGCCCGATGCCCAGTACCGCCCCTCCCAGCACTCCTCACAGTCCTGATTTTACCTCGAAGTGGGACAGTGCCCAGAGACGGGTGTCCCCCCTCTGCAAGGACAGGGGCGGTGTGCTACCGCACGATGTGATCCCTGGCACACAGATACACAGGGGCTCGGTGCCGGCCCGTGCAGCTCTCCCCAGGTGACCGACACACCGAGCCCGGGGCAGGGGCGGGCTTGCCGCAGCCACCTGGTGTCAGGGGCAAGGCCGGGGCGAACCCCAGCCCACCCCGGCTCTCCGTCCTCCCGGGGACCGTATTCCCCAGCAGAGCCATGAAATTCAGACTGGCTGCCTCAGGGGGTCCCCTCAGCAACGCGAACAACAGCTGTTGGTAGTAGTGGCAGCAGCAGTATTACAAGTAATCTGGTCAGGCCAAGGGAAGGTCCCCAGTGGCTCGGAAGCAGGTCCTGCCATTTCTGGCCATCTGCCCGAGCCCCCGTTTTCCCACCTGTAAAGCGGGGCAGAGGTCGCAGTCGGGAGGAGCCGGGAGGACGACTGGAGCTGGTGAGTGGAGGTCTAGCCAGGAGCCACCACTGCTGGGCTGTGGGGCCCGTCCCCACCCCCGCCCGCCTGGCGGGGCGGGCCCTGACCCGCCCTCCGCCCGCAGGTACCGGAAGGCCGTGTCCAACGTGTGCAAGGGCGGCGTGGACCTGCAGCGGAGCCCAGAGCAGCTGCAGTGCCCCCTGACCCCGCCCCGGGGCCTGAGGGTCAGCGTCCGCGGGGGCGGGGCGGCCGTGAGGCCCTGGGAAGACGTCCTGTTCGAGGTGCAGCAGGAGCAGGTGAGCACCAGCCACCCATGGGCGGGCCCCTCCCAGGCCCAGGCCAGCGGTGAGAAAACGGGGCTGGAAGGGGGAGAGAGAAGAGTAGAACGTGGGCAAAGGGGGACTCGGCTTCAAACATGCGTGCTGGGGGGGGGGGGGCGTGCCTGACGGTGACGTGGGGCTCATTCCTGTGGGTGGCAATGGGGGTTTTAAACCTCTAATTACATTGATTAAGTTAATTTGGAATCTTAAGGATAGCAGAAAGTTAAAACACAAACTATCACTTGTAATCCCACAACCAAAGATAAATCCTGGAAATAGAAGATGGGTGGGTGGATGGTCTGTCCAGAAGGTCTCCGGCCACGTCTATGGAAAAGAGACATTTCCCGAAGAAGACACCGGATACAGGAAACATTGTTCACGGGACAATGACGCCTCGTCCCCTTCAAAGCAGGAGCCTTGGGACCTCACACAGTCTCCCAGTCGCCCTCAGCTGCCCCATCGTATTTTCCTGAATCTCATCCATGGTCTGAAATCTCTTCCCTTTCAAAGGTGATTTTAGTTTAGGGAAAAGCCAGAAGGCACAGGGCACCAAATCTGGGCTGTAGGGGGCTGAGTCACCTGGGTGATTTGATGTTTCACCAAAAAACTCTACGTGAGACGTAATGCGTGAGTGGGCACATTGTCTTGATGAAGCTGCCAATCACCAGTTGCCCATGGCTGCGGCCTTCTGAACCATCTGAATAGTTTCCATGGAGGAACGTTCAAGCTTAACACATAATCTGATGCAGACTCATTGGTCTACTCGCTGAGTCATTTTGAATGCGACGGTCACACAGTACACATGCTAACTCAACGGCATCTACCGCCCCCGCTGACTAGTACAGTGAAGTCACTGTTCACACATGCGCATTCCAGCCCATGCTCCTTGGCTGCCCGGTTACATCCATGTCGTGCAAACCCTTCTCGTTACAGTAGCAATGGCTGGACTTTTTCCGGACAGACCTCAGCGCGCACATACACACAAACGTACATACAAATTTCCTGTGAGTCTCTGAATCTTTACTTTTCTTTCTTTAGTAAAAGTGTTACATTTTCTTCTGGGTTGAAAATAATATATACTCATTATAGAACTTTTGAAAAACAAAATATCAAGAATATAAATATGACCCAAACACCTGTCCCCCATGATAATTAACAATGGTTAACATTTGGGTTCCCTTCCAGTCTTTTTACATTAATCTGTAGCCTGCCCATTTTTTTCAGGTTACCCAAGTAACAAATACGGGTTGTAGAACATTCCCCCAAACAGAAATTAGGCAAACACGCGGATGATTCAAAAGCACAGAAAAGCAGAGCGGAGGTCAGAGCCGCCGCTTCCGCGGGAGGTGCCGGCCTCGTCTGGGCGTGCGCAGCTCTGCCGGGAGCTCGGACCTCTGTTTAGTAGATGTCCTTCAAAATACGGTGCCGGGGGGCCTCTCACCTTGGAAAGCAGGGAGCCTGGGCCAGTGCAGACGGGGAAACCGAGATGGAGGAGGACACAGAGCTCCCGAGTGCATGCCAGGGTGCTGGGCACTTCACAGGCACTGCCCTGCACGCCCCCCTTGCTCCTGTGAGCCCGCTTGACAGCTGGGGCACGGGGTCAGACCGTGACGTCACCACCGAGGCCCCCATGGACAAATGACAGAGACAGCTCTAGGTCCCAGACCCAGGGATTCCGGGAGGGCAGTGCCTGGTCCTGCTTGGTCCACGGTCTGAGACCTGGGCCCGCCTGGCCCTGGGCCTGAGGTTCCTGCCCTGAGCCTCAGGGGACCCTGGGGCAGAGGTGGATAGCTCCCCTCATGGCAGGATCCTGGGGTGGGCCAGAAGATGAAGCCCCTTGCTTGTCCTGGGGACCCTGGACCCTCAGAGTGGACCCGGCCATAGCCCCCCAGTTCTGGGACAGACTTGTAGGAAAAAGTAGTCTCTGCCGCCCCCTAGAGGCTGGAATCTTGGCCACTCAGTGCCATCCGTGATTCAAAGGGATGGGGACCAGACAAGCCTGTCAGCCCACCGCCCCCCGCCCCCAGGGCCCTTCAGTGCCTGGGGCTAGGGCCAGAGGAGGGGAGGGGAGCCACCGAGAGATGCTCGTAGAAGGGAGAGCTCTCCCAGGGCATGTGGCTGGCCAGAACTGGCCACCGCCCTCCTCATGGAAGCCTGGGAGGAGTGGGAGTGTGAGGTGGGGCCTGTACCCTCGCACACACTGACTCACGTGCACACTCACACACAGACACCTGTACACTCACACACACTGCACACCTACAGCGGCCCAGCCGGGTGTGGACAGAGCATTGGATCGGGGGGCCCAGGTTGGATGAATGTGTAAGAATTAGAAGTAGGATCTGCCAGAGAGCCCAGAGAAGCCCCACGCCGTGCGTCCCGGCGGCTCGGACACCCCCGTGGAGGGCGGGCAGTCTCAGCAAACGAGCATCCAATGAAAAAGAGCCTCGGCCAGGACCGCGCACCCGGTACAGAGGCAGCCCAAGGCGGACCGCCCGCAGGCTTCCATGCCAAGTGGAGAAGGAAATCCTGTAGAGAGATGGGGGTGTTTGGGGTCCAGGGCAGAGTCCTAGGAGCAGACCCCCAGAATGCCATCCATGAAGGGAGGTTGCTCTGAGAGACCAGGTGAGTGATGCGAAAAGGCGAGGAGCCCCGAGGGGTCACGGCGACCACATGGGCAGCGCAGACTGCCCCCGGATGTGGGAGAACTCTCGGGGCTCGGTGGTAAGAGACAAGCAGTCTAATTAGGAAACCAGCAACAGACAGCAAGGGGTGTTTCACCCAAGGGGGTGTGCCCAGGGCAGACATGCAGAAGATGGCCGGCACCGTCGGCCGGCAAGGAAATGCGAGGTGAACCGCAGTCAGGTGTCACCGCAGTCAGGTGTCACCGCACCGGCCTGAACAGCTGGGAGAAGGGAGAGTGACGACCCCGGTGCTGGTGGGGACACTGGCTCGCTTGCGGAGGCTGGTGGGAATACGAACTGGAAGTGGCCACTCTGGGAAAGCTGGCGGTTTCTTAAAAACAGATGAACCTGCAGCTCCCGTGGGACTCTCAGTGACGCCCCTGGGCATCTGTCCCGGAAACTCGAAGACCTATGTTCTCACAGAAACCTGGACGTGAATGTTTCTGGCAGCTTTATTCCTGAGAACCAGAAACTGGACACAGCCCAAATGTCCTCCAGGGGTGATGGGGTGACACGGGGAGCCCCCCCAGCCCATGGAGTCCCGCTCGGCCACAGGGAGGAGCCGCCTGCTGGGACACGCTGCCCCCGGAGCCTCTCCCAAGAGTCAGGCTGATGGAGGGGCTGGCGCCCAGCGCGGACACTCGGTGTGACTCCGTGTGTGGGACGTTCTCAAGGTGACCCAATCGCAGACATGGAGGACAGGTTTGTGGTTGCCAGGGAGTCAGTCAGGCAGGCGACGGAGCAGTGTGGCCATAAAGGGCGGCAGGAGAGACTGTGTGGGGACCCTGTGGCCCTGCGCCCCACTGCCAGTGCGGACCGCTCGTCATGGTGGTGGTGTCCTGTGTGGCGTTGGTCCTGGGGAAACGGGGCTCAGGACACGGGAGCTCTGTCCACTTCCTTTTGACGACAAGTGTGAGTTCCCGAGTCTCAGAATAAAACGTTGCCTTTCAGTGTTCAGTAGGGAACAAACAGCCCAGTGCAGGCCGGCAGGCAGCACGCCCAGGTGCGGGTGGGCGGCTGCACGGCGTTCTCGCCGGGGTTCTCCTCTCTGCCCTTCGTGCGTTCCGCTTCTCCTGCAGTGAGGCTGCGCTGCTTTCCTGATCAGGAAAAAGACGACAAGGTGTTCTACCCCAGAAACAGGCATGTGCGCCTCCATGTGTCCACCTGAAGGCAGGAACATAGGGTCCCTGGAGCTGGGTGCTGCACCGGTCCAAGTCAAAGCCACAAAGCCTGGCTCCTGTCACGGGTGCCTCCTGCTTCGTGGACACAGCACAGAAAAACCCCCACTTCTAGGAGCAAGATGGACTGCAGACCTTGAGACCCTGCCTGTGCCCCGCCCAGCGCCCCCTCCTTGCTGCGAGAACACTGGATAGCTAGCCAGCCCGCCCATTTCAGAGCTCACAGCACCTCAGTCTTCCAACCTGTGAAATGGGTGCAATGTGATAAGTGGGTACAGGTTCCAGAGGCTGTCGTGACGAATGGCCACAAGCTGGGTGGCTTAGAACAATGTCACTTCTCATAGCTCCAGAGGCCGCAGGTCCGAAATTGAGGTGCCAGTGGGACTGGGCCTCTCTGAGGGTGCCAGAGGGGGGTCCTTCCTGCCTCTTCCCGCTACTGGGGGCTCCAGGCATTCCCTAGTGTGTGGCCACATCAGCCCAGCCTCTCCTCTGTCTCCACGTGGCCTTCTGGTCTGTGGCTCGTATCTCCCTGACCTCCGTATAGACCCAGTCCTTGGATTCAGGGCCTGTCCTCATTCCGTGGGGCCCCCTCTTAACTAACAGCTGCAAAGGCCCTAGGTCCAAATAAGGTCACTTTCTGGGGTCCCGAGTGGACGTGAATTTGGGGAGGACAGACACTATCCAACCCGTCACCCTGTTTCTGTGGAGAAAGTCGGCCTGAGTTATGTAAAGTGGGCTGTCAGGCGTTCAGGCGTGGCAGGTGTGAAGTAAGGCCTTCTCCACGGGAATTGGTTTCCTGGGTGCTCCTACAGGGACGGGGTGGCAGGAAGGGGCTGGCTGAGGAGGGAGGGTGGAGGGAGAAGACGAGACGCCCTGCCTGCTGGGAAGTTGCTGTGCCCTCCACTCAGTGCTCCCGGCCTCTGAGCAGCAGGCGGCCAGTTTTGGCTGGCTGGTGCCGCAGGGGGAAGTATCCGGGTGATAAGGCAGCTGTGGGGGATTTGGTGCCAGGAAGAGGCAGCCGTGGTGGGAGCGCCCCCTGCACAGACCGAGCCTCTGGGATCCGTCCTGGCACCACATGGCCTGGGACAGAAGAAAAAGGGACCACAGGGTCACAGGGGAAAGTGTTTTCTCCATTGCCTCAGAGACTTTAAGAGTCTTCACATGCAGGCCCCTCCCTAGGCCCGTTACTGAAGCCCCAGCATGCGCAAGGCCCCTGGGCACCCCCTTGGCTCCTGGCTCAGGCCCCTGGGGCCTCCCTGCCCACCCCCCGCACTGCCTCCGGGGCCTCGCCCTTGACCTCATCACCATCCCCGTCTCTGCAGCTGGGTGATTGCCCCACAGTGCACCCCTGGCCCCTGCTTCCACCTCCTGTGTCTCCAGAACTCTGGGCCTGTCCGCCTGCCTCAGCCGGCACTCGGGGCTGGACCCGAGGGCAGGGCCCGGTCTGTCCCGTCGTGAGGGTAGAAGTGAGGGAGTGACCGAGTGAATGAGCCTTTAGGTCTGCCCCAGTGCCTCCCTGGTGTTGCCTGCAGGGCGACGTGCTGACCACCGTGTACCATGTGGACCTTGGCGACGGCTTCAAGGCCGTGTACACGAACCTCACGTTGACCAAGGAGCCCATCCGGCACGCCTACGAGAACCCTGGCGTCTACCGCGTGTCCGTCAGAGCGGAGAACCTGGCAGGGCATGACGAAGCGGTACTCTTTGTCCAGGTCACCTGTAAGTCATCACCTCTTGGAGGCCAAGAGTCACTCCCAGTGTCAGAGAGAACCTGGTCTTGGAGAAATGGAGGGAGTCCCTCAGAGCAGCTACTGGTCCTGCCACCCATTCCTCACGCCTTGTGGCCAAGGGCAGGGAGGCAGGCAGGCCAGGCTCAAGTCCACACCCTGGTGGCCTGAACGGTAGTGGGGCTGGTGATGGTGGTGATGGTGGTGGTGGTGGTGGTGGTAATGGCGGTGGTGGCGGTGATGGTGGTGATGGTGGTGGTGGCGGCGATGGTGGTGGTGGTAGTGATGGTGGTGGTGGTAGTGATGGTGGTGGTGGTAGTGATGGTGGTGGTGGTGATGGTGGTGGTGGTGATGGTGATGGTGGTGGTGGTGGTGGTGGTGGTGGTGACGGTGGTGGTGGTGGTGGTGGTGGTGGTGGTGGTGGTAGTGATGGTGGTGGTGGTGATGGTGGTGGTGGTGGTGGTGGTGGTGGTGGTGGTGGTGGTGATGGTGGTGGTGGTGGTGGTGGTGGTGGTGGTGGTGGTAATGGCGGTGGTGGTGGTGGTGGGGTGGCAATGGGGTGGCGATGGGGTGGTCACATGAAGTAGATGGTAACAGTGACCAATAAGTAGCCTCTGAACAGCCAAGTGCCCTGATACCGTCTAACCACTGACCTTTTCTGGACCCCGCAGCCCGCCTGAAGGCCCTCTACCTTGAAGTGGTTCCTGCCATTGGCACCAACCAGGAGGTGAACCTCACAGCTGTGCTGCTGCCCCTGAACCCCAACTTCACTGTCTTCTACTGGTGGATCGGCCAGAGCCTGCAGGTACGCTGGCCCCGGACGGCTGCTGGCCCGGCTCCCTGCCGGCCCCTGCCCAGGGCAGAGCAAGAGCAGGATGTGGCCAGGGGTGGGCAGAAGGGCAGAGCACAGCACTGTGGGGGGGGGGCTGGGCGTGCCCACCCCCCTTTCCTCCCACCCTGAGCATCGTTGTCCAAGTGTGGTCACATAGGGTGAGCCAGGCCAGACCCTGCCTGGTCCCCAGGGAAAGAGATGTGGTGAGCACAGTAGATGACCTAAGGGTGGGACCAGTGTCACAGGAAGGGACTGTAAGGTGTCGGAGAGCCCCAGGGGAGATGAGACCATTTCTAGTCTGCAGGAGGGGTGGTCAGGGAAGGCTTCATGGAGGAGGGGGTCGCTGAGCTGGACCAGAGGTCAGAAGCCTCACGCAGAGCCCATGGGCACAATGCCCCCCGGCAGGTCCTGCGGCTTTTGCAGGGCCAGGCTGACCATCCTTGGTCTGGGGCTCCCCAAGACCCAGGGAGAAGCCTCCTTCACACATTCAACCAAGGGTAGCCCTGTACCCTCAAACTGAGTACCCCTCAAACAGCAGCAAGAGCCCAGACACGGCCAGGCAGGGAGGAGTGGGCTCTTAATGCTGTTCCTGGGAGTGGATCTAGGAAGGGGTTTGGGCTCTGGGTTCGAATCATGACTTGGCCACTGTCAGCCGAGCTCTCTGGAGAGATCACCGTACCTCCCAGAGCCTCTGCACCCCCGTCTGCGAGGTCCGCAGTAACACCGCCCCAGTCCTGACCGGCACACGGGCTGGGTGTCGCACTGGGTAGGGGCTGGGTGTGGCACTGGGCAGGGGCCACAGCTAAGCAGGGCTGGGAAGGCGGGCGGGGGTCAGTGTGGAGGCCCAGCCTGGGAGGGTGTGTGTCCTTGCAGGTGTCTCTGGGGCCCTCTGCACGCCCCTGGCTGCTGCCCCACTCCCTAACGAGAGCAGGGGATGGTGTTATCAGCACGGCCCCGGCCGCTGGCTGACCGCAGGGCCAGCCCTCCCGTGGCCGCAGCCCTGGCCTGGCCCTGACTCTGCTGTGTCCTCACAGCCCTTGATGTCCCTGAATAACTCCGTGACCACGCAGTTTGCGGACCCGGGGGACGTGCGTGTGACCGTGCAGGCCGCCTGCGGGACCTCTGTGCTGCAGGACTCCAGGGTCATCCGCGTGCTGGGTGAGTCCCTCCCGGAGGGGCAGCGCGCCCTCTGTGGCTCAGCCCGCCTGGGTGCGGGGGTGGCGCCTCAGGGCGCAGACTGTAGAGACGCCTGCTCTGCAGCAGTGTCCTGTCCATCGGTGCTCAGTGGGGCTCTGGGACCTCACAGCAGATGTGACAATAGAAAATGACCCCTAGAAAGGAAGGGACCACCCCGAGCCTGCTGCCGCCCTCAGCATCACACCATTGAGAACTCCCTCTGCTTTAAGAGCAAGCCTGCTCTGGGCTCAGCAGCCTCGGCCAACGGCTGCGGGGCCGCCCCTGGCCCCTCCGTTGGCTCACGGACGAGCTCCAGGCCCTGAGCGCGGGGCTGGCTTTTCATGGGCACGCGGTTGCCACAGGCCACGCTGGCTGCGCGTGCGCAGCCGTGACTCGGTGTTGGTGCGCACGGCGAAACGGTCGCCACATAGAGTCTGGTTAACGCCCCTCGCCTCGCGTGGGGACAGAATTACTTTTCTCGTGATGAGAGCTTTGGAGGTCCACTCGCTCAGCAGCTCTCAAACGTGCGGCACCGCGCTGTGGGTTACAGTCGCCGCGCGGCACGTGACACCCCCAGGACTCGCTCAGTTCACACCCCCACGGGCTACCTGTGGCCCCTGCACCCCTCCCCCGCCCCCAGCACGGGCAGCCACCACCCATCCTCTGGGTCGGCGAGCTCTTGCTGTTGTGGCTGTGGCTGTTTCCCTCCCACGCACAGGTGAGACCTGACCTTTGTCTGTCTGCCCACGTCATCTCCCGTAGCCCGACGCCCTCTCGGTCGGTCCACGCTGGCGCAGGCGGCAGAGTTCCCTTCTCCTCTGGCCGTGTAACTGTCATCGGGCGTGTGCTCCGCCTCTTCTTCACTCATGGGTCTGTTGGCCCACACTCCGGTGGTCGCACCCAGCCTGTCGTGAGCCACACTGCAGCGAGCAGCGGCTGCCTGTATCTTTGCGAGTGGGGTGACACCAGGCATGGTGTGGCTGGACCTGTGGCCGTTTTATTTCTCGAGAGACCTCCACACTTTCCCACAGCGACTGCGCCAATTCACACTCCCACGGACAGGGCACAAGGGTCCCCTTTTCTCCTGTACCTGTTGTCTCTTGTCTGTGACGACAGCCACTCCCGCAGGTGTGAGGAGGTGTCTCACTGGCTGTGGTTTGCATTTCTGGCAACTAGTGATGCCGAGCGTGTGTTCACGCACCTGGTTGGCCGTCTGTGCGTCCTCGTTGGAGAGCTGTCTACTCAGGTCCTCTGCTTGGCGAATTGGACTCTTTGTTTTGCCATTGAGTTACGTGAGTTCTTTATACATTCGGGATACTAACCCCTTACAGACACGCGATTTGCAAGCATTCTCTCCCATGTCACAGGCGCCTTTTCATCTTGCTGACGGTCCCCTTCGCTGTGCAGAAGCTTTTGGGTTGACGTGGTCCCGCGTGTTCATTTTTGCTTTTGGTGCCTTTGCTTTTGGGGTCAAGGCCAAAAAATTGCCACCGAGACTGGTAACAGTTTTTCTAGGAGGTTTATGGTTTTAGGTCTCACGTGCAGCACTAGGCCACTGGCGCTAGTTTGGTGCTGGTGAGACGGGGGTCCCGTGCGTTGTCTCACACGTGGCTGCCCAGCTTCCCCACGCCATGCACTGAGGAGCGTGTCCCTCCCCCCCCCCCCCCCCCGTTGTGTGTTCTTGGCCCTTGGTCACAGAGCAGTTGACCTCAGAGACGTGGGTCCACTTCTGGGCTCTCTGCTCTGTCCCACGGGTCCGTGCGTCTGCGTCCATGCGAGCTCCACACTGCTTTGCCCGCCGCGGCCTTGTAGCGCAGTTGAAATGACGTGTGTCCAGCTTTGTTCTTCTTCCTCAACGTGCGTGTGGCTACTCAGGGTCTTGTGTGGTTTAATGCACGTTTTAGCTGTGTCTGCAAAACTGCCATTGGTTCTTCTGTTTCTGTGAAACAATGTCATTGGAGTTTTTTTCTCAATCCTCAACCAAGGACATGTTTATTGATTTTAGAGAGAGAGGAAAGGAGACAGAGAGAGAGAGAGAGGGAGGGAGGGGGGCATCGATCCATTGCCTCACCTGACTGGGGATCGAACCCACAACCTTTTGGTGTCGGGAAGATGTCCCAACCAGCTGTGCCGCCCGGCCGGGCGTCACTGGAACTTCGATAGGATTGCATTGAATCTATAGATTGCCTTGGGTAGTGTGGGCGTTTTAAGAACATTAATTCTCCCGTCCGTGAGCACAGAGTGCGTGTTTACTTGTGTCTTCTCCCATTTCTTCATCCGTGTCTCGTCGTTTTCAGCGTGCGGCTCTTCCGCCCCCTTGGTCAGGCTCGTTCCTGGCTGTGGTACTTTCTGTGAGGCGGTTGCAGACAAGATTGCGTTCTTAATCTCTCTCTCCCACGGTTCATTGCCGGTGCGCGGGAACGCGGCAGACCTCGGTGCCGTCAGGTCGGTGCTGCGAGCTTCGGGGGGGCCTTTCGGGTTCTCTGCAGGTGGCACCCTGTCACCAGTCGGCGGCACGTTCTAGTGCTCCTTTCCAACGTGGTGCCCGTGGGGGAGGCCGAGCTGAGAGGGCACAAGAGCTGCTCTCCCCGTGGCACAGCCTCCCACTTCCTGAGGGAGGAGACTGAGGCTCGGGGGGCTACGGGGGTAGGTGGCACTAGTCAGGGCTCCCGGTGCCCCACTTGTCTCGCCACCCCCACTGTGGCTCCACAGCAGGCCTCTGAGTCAGGGACCCCAGGATGTGAGCAGAAAAGGACATAGGGCCTCTGTCCTCTGGGACTCTTACTCTGGCGGGGATACCTGCCCAGTCTAAGTCCGTGGATCCTGGGGGACAGGAGGCCACCGTGGAGTGGGGGTGTGTCCTTGTGAGTTAATGGGGCAAATCTTGTGGGGCAGGTTCGGCACGTGCCAGGTTACTGCTGCCCTCCTCCTCCTTCCCCACCCCGCCCATCGTCATCTTCCTCATCGTCAAGCTTGTGATTATTTTTCTTAGATGGCAGCCAGTGACAAGGGCACTGCCTGGGGCAGCTTTGGACACACAAAATGAGATCTTACTTTCCAAAAGTGGGCGTGGGATCTGAACCCAGGCGCCGGCCTGGGCCGTCCAGGCTGTGTGGCCGCCTTCCGGGAGGAGCGGCGCCGGGCCGCGCAGGGCCTACCCACCCCCCCTCTGCCTCTCCCCAGCTCACTTTCAGGTCGTGCCGCTGCAGTTCTCCCGGGGCCTGGACGCCCACAACCCCAACACCCCCGAGTGGAGAGAGGAGGTCGGCCAGCTGGTCACCCAGCTCCTCGCCAAGGTACCCCCACCCCATCAGTGCCACGGCTTTCCCAGCACCTGTGGGTACCTGAGCAAAGCCGGGGGACCCTGGGGCCCCAGGGCAGGGTAAGGTGGGTGCGGCCGCTGCTCAGTCCCACGAATCCATCCTTCAGCCCGGCTGGTGGGTGCTGAGGAGCCAGTGAGGGCGGCTGCCGTGGCTCGGGAGGATAGGAGGCTGGACGTCACCTGCAGGGCGGGCACAGGCCTGCACCTGCCAAGCACATCTAGTGAGCGCCGGCTGTGCGCACAAGACACAGCCGCTGTTCTGCTCTCCAGCTGCCCAGAGCCTCCTTAGAGCGATTTTCTCTCCCGAGCCAGGCCCTGGACACAGGGTGGAGGCCCCCAGGATGGCTGCCCTCGGGAAGCCCACAGGGAGCTGACAGAAGGGTGCATCTGAGCGGGCGTGGGACGCCCCAGCCTGTGGGCCCCATGGGGGAAAGACTGCCCCCTAGGGTCACCCACGGCCGTCACAGGCCGAGGCCCACTCTGATCACGCCTCCTCTCGGCCTGTTAACAAAACCGGGCATATTGTCCTGGGCACTGAAGGATGCATAGGAGTTTGCCAGATGGAAGTGCTTGGCCTGGGACTTCCAGGAGGCAGAAGGGCTGCATAGCTGAGCGTGGTGGGTTTGGGAGGCTGTGAGCCAGGGAGGGGCTGCTCCCCATGGCCACGGTGTGAGGAACAGCCAGGAGGGGGCTGGCCTGGACGAGTGGAGGCTGGTGTGCGAGGCCCAGGCCTGAGGGACCTGGAGGGGGACTGTACAAGGTGGTGCGGGGTCAGGAACAGCGAGCAGGACAGGGGGCCAGGCCTTGGACAGGCCGCAGGGCAGGGTGCTCCCAGGGGCTCTGCAGCGTGGGTCACAGCACCTAATCCTTGTCTCGCAGGAGACGGGCGTCGCCAAGGAGCTGCTATTGACCGTGGTGAGGCCGGGGCTGCCCACCACGGCCGACTTGTACGTGCTGCCGCCCCCGCCCCCGCCCCCGCCGAAGCAGAGCCCCACACGGGACCAGGTAGCTGTTGTGGCCTTTAGGCTCCCCCCCACCTCGCACCACTGCGGGTTTGGTGACAGCTAGTGGCTCATCGTCCCCATGAGTCACAGTTGACTCGGGCATGGGCCCTCCTCCACCTTGTGTCTGCCTGATGCGGACTCTGGCCCGCAGTGTCCGTGGTGTTGTGGCTGAGACGAGCCAACTTCACACGGACTACTGAGTTCTGTGGGGAAAAAGGGATGGCACGGCCACTCTCTCAAGGGGAGAGCACCTCGACCCCTGCCTTGACAGGCCTTTACTGGCTTTCTAATAGAACACATCAAAGAAGGTTCGCATTCATTATGCTTAGGTTTGTTTAGGTAATTACTTTTTACAGATAACAAAGGAAAGGATGTTACTGGTTACTTCCTACAGGTTAACAAGGAAAAAATGTTGCAAATGCAAGGTAACGATGAGAGTAATTGGTCTGGTTACACTCTGTCTTTGGGAGAATTAGCACAGACTTCAGGAAGTTACTTTAAAGATGTGCAGTAAGCATTTGCTGCTTCAACTCAGGGTGAGGGAGTTTCAGCAAGAGCAAGTCTCGAAGCGCCCTAGGTACAGCGCAGGCCTGGTTTCCCATGGCAGAGCCAATCCGTGGGTTTGGTGTCCTGTGTGCTGCCATGCGCCTATGGGCTTTCCCATGGGGCTGGGCTACATTTGCCATTCCACACAGATCGGTTCCCTGTATCTGCCCCCTCTGGGACCCATGTGGGCTCCCAGGTGGGGGTCGGGGCACCAGGCAGGACCACCTCCTCAGGCAGAGGGGGAGCCTCAGGGACAGCCTCCCCGCACCCCTGCACCCACCAGTGGAGCGACAACACCTGAGCATCCACGCGGACACCTGCCCAGCCCCCTGCCCCACCCGGAGGCCCCTGACGCACACCTCTCTTCCCAGATGCTCGCCCCCATCCAACAGGCGCTGAGCGCGCAGAAGATCAGCTTCCTCCTGCGGGCTGGGGTCCCGGTCCTGGTGACCGTGAGGGAGGTGGACACAGGTGAGTCCAGGAGCCACCCCTGGCCTGGCCTGGCCTGGCCTGGCCTGGGCTCCCCTGCTGGGAGTGGGGGGTGTCCAGGCCCCTTCGATGACGCTGCGAGGGACCTGGGGACAGGAGCCTCAGTTGCCCACGGGCCACCCCTGACTGGTGCTCACCTCCAGTGGAAATGGGCCCAGACCCAGGGCCCAAGTTCCCATCCTCCAAGGCCATAGGAGCCCCGATTCTGAGGGTCTCCAATGACCTCTGCTCCCCACTCTGCTGTGCGACCATCCTCTCTGGTCCTATGTGTCCGGTCCCCTTGTGGGCCAAGGTCTTTCAGGAGCTGTAGAGCTTCCCTATGCTCCAGAAAGATGGGCTGGCAGGCGGTTCCCATGTAGCACAGACACGGACCGAGGGGCTCTGTCTGCATCCACAGTGAAAGGCCAGGCACACTTTTACCCAGGAGGGGCCCGGGGCAGGGTCCCCCTCCGCCACTCGGGACACCCTGCCTGTCCATGTGAACGCCTGCCCGCCTGGGGCAGCCAGGCCAGGCACAGGCGCTGCCCACACTGGCCACTGACGGCAACTCCATTGCAGGTCCTCTGCAGCTGGCGGGGAGTGGCAGCTACTGGGTGGCGGCCGTCCTCCTTGTCATCGGACTGTCTGCAGTGGGAGCCTTCACCCTCTACAAGTGCAGAAGGCAAGGCCACCCACTCGTCAGGGGGAGAGCCGGACCCTGGGGGGTGGGTGTTCGCGAGTGCCTGTGATGGGCTGCGGGGTGGGGGGGCATCGTCTCTGACTCCCCTCTGGTGCCCCACTGCGCACAGCCCAGCGAGCTTCCACTCCTACCCCTCTGCTGCGCCCCCCACCCCCCGAGAGGAGCCCAGGCTCAGAGTGGCCGTGGCTGTGCCCAGGGCCCCAGAGCCAGGGTCAGGGGTGGGGGAGCAGGGCCATCCAGTGCCCCCTCCAGGGACAGCCTCAGGCTCCAGGGTGCAGATGGGGAGGGGCTGCACAGGGACCCCAGGTGGACCCCAGGGGTGGGGCCTTGCTCTGGGGCTGCGTGGGGCTCGTGGACCTGAGCTCACCTACATTCTGGACCTCGGGCCTCAGCACGAGCAGAGTGACCAAGAAGTGTCACCAGACTCCTCTCCTGCAAAAGGCAGCCTTGAGACTCTGCCCCTCGTTCCTCCTGCCCTGTGGGCTCGGCTTTGGTGGCCTCGGTCTGCCAGTCAGGGTCGCCCCTGGGGACAGTACAGAGCCGCAGCTCCCCTACGCTTCATGCTCTGAAGCGGACGGTCCCTCCCTCCAGCCCCACCATCCCCCAGGCCCCAGGCCCGCCCACCCCCTCCAGACCTCTCAGCTGTCTTCCCTGCGCATTTAGTTCTGAGAGCAGTAATGCGCACACCCCTCCTCCGAGCAGGACGCTGGTCCAGGTGCTGGGACAGAGTGCGGCCGGGGCAGAGGGGCCTCCTTGCTCCCAGAGCTGCCTTCTGGCTGAGAGCACAACTCACAGCTCATCTGTCACTTGCCTAGTGATTCAGTTCCACCGGAAAGGGCAGCCTGAGGTGCTCTGACTGTGTAACAGAGACCCGAGCTGGTCCGGGAAGTCTGGGAGGACTTCCCTGAGGAGGTGATCTCTGAGTGGGATCCTGCAGGATGAGTAGGAGTTTGCTGAGCAGAGGCTGGAGCAGTGGCCAAGCTGTTGCCTTTCCTGGTTTCCAAACTTGCAAGTGCCGACTTCCAGACAGTCCGCCTTATTGTCCCACAGGCACCTCAAATTCAGATAGGACCCAGGTTCTTTCCCTACAAAGCTCCTCCTGGGTGAGGGACATGGCCCGCTGCCTGGCACACTGAGGGCTCATGACTGAGTTAATTGTGCCCTGGAAGGGGGAAGGGTTGCCATGGAAATAGTGGAGCACAGTCCCAGGGAGCAGTGTGCTCCCCCAGAGCGCACCCTGGGAACAGGGAGAGCGGAGCTGCGCTCCCGGCTCTGCCTGGCGTGGGAGCCTCAGCCAGGACATCCTGGGAGGCCGGCTCCCGTGGGTGCTGCTGGCGGAGCGGTCCTCAGGCTGGGCCCCCTGCATGATGCACAGCCCAGAAGGCTCAGTAGTTCACAGCCCCCCGAAGACTGAAGTCTTGCTCTCACTACGAGTCGCTGGGGCTAGGGGTGGGGGGGCGGTGCGGCATGCCCCCCTCACACAGGGCCCAGAATGAGAGAGGGGCCCCTTCCAGCAAGGCTGGTGCCAGGAGAAAAGTATTTTAATCAGAATGGACTCAGGTCCGCGTGTCAGTGTTCTAGCCGGGAGGTGACACACCACCCATGGCTGCCCTCAGTGGACAGAACCAGTCGCAGGACTCCCCCCACGCCGGGGCTGGAGGTGCACCCAGAACTGGCAGGTGTGGGGAGCGGCCTCTGAGAAAGCCAGCTCTCTGAGCCTCGGTGCCCGAGCCAGGCCCAGCCGGGGCAGGGGCTGCGCCCACGCTGCCCTCTCCCTGTGCCCCTGGAGGGGACAGGAAAGGGGGGATGGCACAGCTGCAGATCCCAGGCTGGTCTCAGCAAGCATCTCTCAGAGCTGGGTGGGCATCACCTGTCCCAGCTGGAGCCCAGGACACCGCTGTCCCAGAGTCAGTGGGCAGTGGGGTAACAAGGGAGTGAAATACCCTCACCCTGTTCTCAGCCCAGTCACCAGGGACACTGACAGTGAGCACCCTGTGTGCTGCTTGAGCTCACAGGATGGAGGGCTTCCTGGAGGAGGTGGCTTGGAGCAGAGATGGGGCAGGAGATAAGACGTGGGAGCACATCTGCCCCACACACAGGGGTGGTCTGGGCCCAGCTGGGTGTGTCGAGGGACCGGTGGCCCAGGTGGAACCCTGAGCCCCTGCTCTGCCTGGCAGGAAACGCCCTGGCAGGACCGTGTACGCCCAGATGCACAATGACAAGGAGCAGGAGATGACAAGCCCCATGAACCACAGCCAGGGAGTCCCGAGTGCTGTCCAGGGCGAGGGCTTTGTGGACGACGATCTCGACTCCCAGACTCTAGGTAACACCGCACTGCGGATGCCCTGCCCACCTCCCGTGGTGTCTCCGCTTCACACGGGTGACGGGGTGGGGGGTCCCCTCCATTTGACACAGTGGTGAGGCCCACACGCCACGCCTGGCAGCCCCTGAACGTCCAGAGGGCGGGAGGGGGGGGCTGGTTTCCAGGAGGCGGAGGGGGCCTCTCCCTAGTCACCCCCTCAGCACTCCCAGCTGCCCGCGCCCTGTAGTGGTGATTTCCTGGGCACCGCACTGGGGACGCAGCCACCCGTGCACTGCCGTTCACAGTCTGCAAAGCGGCTTTGCTCGGTGACCTCCTCCTGGCCAGGCGCAGCAGGGAGAACCCAGTTGTGCACGCCGCCCAGCAAGTGCCCATTCGGGGTGCCCCACCCCCACCAACTGCACGTCTCCGTGGCTCTGGGTTTCCTGAGAGCTTGCTGTCTGCAGCTGGAGGGGAAGCCTCTCGGAGCCTCCTCCCCTAGGTGTCTGGCAGTTGACGTGGGCACCCACCCCTGTCCCCTCCGACTCCCAAGCACCTGCCAGCGGCCTCCCTGTGGCTTGGGCCCCTCACAGCATGGTGGCAGAGAGCCCGGCGCAGCTAGAGAGGTGGCTGCGTCTTCTGTGTCAGTCCTGTGCTGCCCCTGACAGCGTGCTGTCAGTGGAGGGCACCACAGAGCCTGTCCATCTTCGGGGCGGGGGACCCAGACTCTGTCCCTAGTGGGTTGGGGGCCAGGCTGGGCCGTGGGCGGGACACAGGTCCACTTTACAGCCCCTCCTGCCCACGGGGGGGAGCCTGAGGCTCTGGGTGCTCCGTGGGCAGGTCACTGCAGCAGCCCGGGAGGCAGGGCCTCTTCTGAGCCGAAGGCATCGAGCCCCCCGCAGGGACATGCACAGACAGGGGTGTGGGGGCTGAACTCAGGCCCGCTCTGCCTCCCTGCCCAGCTCCTGTCCGTCCCTCCTCACCCAGTGAGGGCTGTGCCCACAGCCACAGAGAATGTGTCCCCGTCACACCGGCTGCTGCTGCCCCTCTCAGGACTGTCCCCACACTATGTGCTGGTCCCTCAGACTCTGAGGAGTGCCTTCCGCGATGGAAGCGAGGCTCGGGCTCTGGGAGGAGAGCGCTCACTTGAGGTGCACAGCCGGCAGCGGCTGTCCTTGAATGCACCCCGGTCACTCAGTCCCTCATCTCGGTGGGCCCCCCCCATCCTGTGGCCCAGACGTGCTCCTCAAGGAGTGACGGTCTGCAGCCTCCCGGGACACCGTGATGACTGCAGTGTCTGGATCCCTCGCCGGGGCACCGGGCGGCTCAGTGCTTCCCGAGCTTACCTGCGCTTGCTGCCTGCAGACTGGCACCCGGCAATGTGTCCACTTGACAGATGCCCAAAGCCAAGGTTCAGGGTGGTCACCCACCCTCCCCAAGTCACCGAGCTGATAAGAGGTGGAGCCAGAGTCAAACCCAACTCAGCAGCTCCCAGGCCAATGGCCCTCTCCCAGGTGGCCGCCCTGTGCCTGGAGAGGCCCCTCCACCAGGTCTCTACCCCGCCCCCCGGGCAGGGTGTCCACGCCCTCCACTCAGCCTGGGTCCCACCTTCAGGCAGGTGGCCTTGCAGCTGGTGTGACAGGCAGCTGCAGAGGCTCCGAGTGGCCTGTGGTTTCCTGGGGGCTGGCAGGTAGCTCGTGCCTCTGGTGCATTCTCCTTGGCTATCCCCACGTCATCTACGGCAAAGCCGAGTCCGTGGGGAGCAACCCTGACAAAGCCTCACCCAGCAATCAGGTGCAGGCCCCTCCCACCGCCTGGCAGTGCCACAGAGCGGGGGGCAGAGACAGCTCGCCAGGAGCTGCTCTGGGTCCCACCCAGCATGGGCCACACAGCTGCCCCATGATCTGAGAATGCAGCCCCTGGACTGCCCCTGCACCTCTGACATCACCGTGCCCCTCTCTCTCCTGCCGCCTCCCAGCCACACCACGCCGGCCTGCAGTGCCTGCCGTCCGGAGGGGGTGCAGCCCCTCCTGCATCCGCCACTGCCGATGCCCAGTGCCAGGCCAGCCCTGCCGCAGGACGGTGGGCAAAGCAGCAGGGGGCTGGCCTGGGCCTTGCCCCGGAGACCTGAGGGGCCGACTGCTTGTGACGGCACCCACTCGGGCACTTGCTGGGACATGTGGGGGCCTACCGCCTCCGCACCATGTCCAGGCGCCACCCGCACGGCCAAAGGAGCTGCCAGTGCCCGCCACGCGAGGCGTCAGCCGAGGCCGGCCCTGTGTCCCACACAGCCCTGCCCATGCCATCCCAGGGCCTGGCTCACAGGCGGGCATCTCTGTCTCCTAGGGAACCACTCCGGCGTGGTCCTCAGTGTCGACTCCCGAGAAATGCACAGCTACCTGGTGAGCTGATGCCCGTGTGGGCCGCGCCCAAGCAGTCTCCTCTCTGGCTCCGTCCCGTGGGGGGCACAGCGCCACAGATGCACCGGCGCCGGGGCTGGCATCCCCTCAGAGACCCGCGGAGAAGCCACCTCCTCCAGCTGTCCCCACGCAAGGCGACAGACGCCCCTGCCTCTGCTCAGTTCATGGGACGCACGGGGGGCCTGCTGACGGCTATCCCCCTTGGCCACCGGCCCTCCCAGAACCACAGACCCGCTTTGTCCCTCTGCGCCGTCCCTGCGCGTGGGCACCAACACCAAGTCCCCCTCACCCCGCCCCAGGAAGGCAGCAGCTGCCCCCACAGGAGCCTTTGACCCAGCCCCCACCCTCCCGCGGCCCCTTCTCTTTGTAAACTGCAGGTAATGTGCGCACCTCTCAGGTGGCTGTTGGAGGTTTGTCTGTTCTGTTGTTGTGGCCAGCTGGTACCCATCTGGGGGCTGTCAAAGCCCCGTTCCAGGAACCCCAGTCCCAGAGGGCCAGGGCTGCTCCTCGCCTCCCTGCACCCTTGCCCCTGGGCCACAGGGCAGGGCCCGGGCCGCACCTCCGCAGCCAGCCAGCAGGGGCGCCGTGGTGGGAGCGCCCGCAGAGATCCCAACAGCCTCAGGGACCGGCGAGGAAACCCAGGAACCCGACAGGGTTAGGGAGGCGAAGCGAGCGTGCCCCCCATGTGAAATGGAGAAACTGAGGCCCCGAGAGGGGGTAACTGCCCCTGGTCACAGCACGGACAGGAGCAGGGGGGCCCCAGGCCACACGGGATCCCCCCCCCCGCCACACACACACACACACACACACACACACGTGCTCAGAATCAGGGACGCTGCCTCAGGCTGTGCATGTGAGCGTGTGGGGGCATCTCACCTTTTGCCTTGAAGCCGGAAGTCAGTCTCCCCCCATTCCCCTCCCGTTCCCCCCGCCCCCAGGCAGGGCACTCTCAGATGGCCTGGCTGGGGCAGGTCTAGAATGGAGCCTGTGGGACATTAGCCCATGTCCCCTGTGGGAGCGAGAGGTCTGGGGGTGCAGCCGCACACCCAGCATAGCCCCCTGATGGAGTGGGGGTCCCTCCAGTCCATTGCTGTGTCCCAAGTGGGGACTCTGAGGCCACAGGGAGGGTGGGCTCCCCATGGGTCCCTTTCCCCACCCCTCCGCCCACCAGCTGGTGCTCCTGGGCACCTTTTCCAGGTGTCCTCCCTCCTCGGACACAGGCGGGGCCCGAGGACGATGGGAGAAGAGGCTGGGCTCTCTGGACCTTTGCCACAAATCCCTTCCCTGCCCAGCCCACCGGTGGTCTCCAAAGACACCTTGGGGAGCCCTGTGTCCCACTGGCCACCCGACCTGCCTGTCCCGTGTCAGACCATGTCCAGGCCCAAGGTCAAGGTCAGCATGGAGTCCCCTGGACACAGTGCCCTTCCCCCAGCTCACCAGTGCCTGGGGGCGTGGCCACTCTGCTCATTCTCCCTGCCGTCTGGGGGGGGGGGTCCCCCTTGTCATTTCCCTTGAATTCTGTGTCACTATCTCCACTCCAAGTGTCGTGGGTGTGTGGGCCCAGGAACCTGGGGAGGAGGCGGCACCTGGCTGCCTCACACGCTCCCACCCCACGCCCACACAGATGGGCCCACAGGCCTGCATGTGCTTCTGGGAGCACACGGGATTCTCTGTAGTTGGCGCTCACGCGCCCGCGGGCCCGGGGCCACGCCATCCTTGGTTTATGCACATAACAGAGATACGATAAAGTCTTTTTAATTCTTCCTTTTAAAGAGTCAATAAATCATTTGTGATGCTTTTAACAAAGATTAAGTGAATGTGGTCGGTTTGCCTTATTACGAATCTGTTACTCAGCGTTCTCCCGAGGTCACTGCATCGGGAAGCATGGCCAGCAAAGAAGGAAGGGCCCCGTCAGCTGTCAAAGCGCTCCCCGTGCGCTCCCGCTCCCTGCTCCGGAGGGTGGCGGGGCCCCAGGCACCATCCTGCCAGCAGGGGGTGCAGCCTCACAGCAAGCCCCCAGAATCCGGAATTGGGGCGCCCCTTCCTGCACAGTGCCACCAACACCTGGTCAGACCAGCCCCGTGACCGTGAGGGAGGGAGACAAACCAAGAGCACGTCCCAGTCACCTCCTGCCATGGATGGACCCCTCCAAACGGCCGGCGCAGATGATGGCCTCAGCGTCACTGAGCCCCTCCTCCCGGACAGGACCACTGGGGTGCCCAGCCATTGCCCGTGCCCCTCCCAACAACACCCAGCCCAGCTTCCTTGAATCCTCCACACGGCCCACCCAAACTCAGGCCTTCTCAGCACCCCAGAACTGCCCCCCGCCCGAGGCCCCCACGGCGTGTGCTCTGACTCTGCATCAGCACTGACCCATCTGTCCAGCCCCGGGTGTGGCCCTGGGCCCTGGCTCTGGCGCTAGCAGCACCCTCTGTCCCTGGGGGAGGGTGACCGGTCTCTGCACATGCACGGTCACCGGCCTGCTCAGTGAGCGGTCTGCAGAAAAACCCCACCCACACTCGGTTCCCATGAAAGGGGAGACACCCCACCCTGCCTGTGTGCTGGGGGCCCCAGCAGCTGCACCCCAGATTTCACTGGGTGTCAAAACATCCCTTGAGCGTCAGCTGCTGGAACGATGGCCCAGCACTGCCATCCCCACAGGCCTGGGTGGCCAGGGCTTGGCACAGCCACTCCCAGCCTCAGCCCGTGATCCCTCTGCCCGCTGGGCTCGGCGGGCCCCCGCAGGTGGTGAGCTCAGCCTTGCCAGCTCCCGGGACTCAGGTACGCCAGCTGGGGCGTTCCCACTGGGTGTGTGATTAGGTCGTCAATCACGACAGCCGACTGGGCTGACAGCACCTGGCAGGGATTCTGGGCCCAGGGCCGCATCCGCAGGCAGCATCATGGGCGTCGCCAGCGGCCGGCACGATTACGGCCCCGATGCGGGCTCTGTGAGGGGCCCCCACGCCATGTCCAGCTGAGTGGGCGGAGGAGGGGCCAAGCTGCCGGCACAGCGGCGACGGGGCCAGCTCCCAGTTGGTGTAGCCCTCAAGCCACGTCCAACGTGGGCACTTGTCACACACGGCCACGTACCATGTGGGCAGCAACCCCACAGGACGGCGGCCCTGCTCCCCTCAGAGTCAAGGGTGCTGAGGCGCAGAGGAGCCAGAGGCAGGGTGGGGTGGGCCGGGCGGCGAGGGCAGGAGTGTGAGGACGGACCCCAGCAATGGGTCAAGGTCGTCACGGGAACCGAGGAACCAGACAGTGTGCTTTTTGATGCTTTCTAGAATGTTCTCGTGACTCGCACAAAGAGTTAGGGCAGTAGCCGGGTGCGGTGAGGCTGGGGGCTGGTCGCGTGCAGACGGTGGTGTGTGCATGAGATGACGGGATCGAGCAGAGAGAGGAAGAGACTGGAAGGTGCTGGAGGGAGGTGATGGGACAGAGTCCCGAGGGTGAGCAGGGGCCTAGCACGGGGGGTGGGGGCAGGGCGAGCAGGAGGCCACAGAGGCACCTGGGTTGGGGGCTTAGAGTGAAGAGAGAGCCGGGCCTCGGGGAGACAGGAGGCCTGACACAGTCATCGGGAGCGACAGCAGGCGAGTTGGCCGAGAAAGTTGGTAAAATTGCCGGCAGTCGGAGGCCCCACTGAGGACCTGGGTCACTGTGGCACAGGGAGAACTTTGGATAGGGTCTGTTCCTCTCAGCCACGTTCCACTGCTCAGGTGCAGGGGCCCATAGGAGGCCTCAGAGCACAAAGTAGCTGCGGCAGCTCCAGACTTGGCATCTTTTCATAAAGTCTGGGGCCTCTGATCAGGTCATGTGGCCATCCCAGAAGGAACCCCTGGAGCTCACTGTGTTAGTCTTGAGGCACACGCTCGCTCCTCACCCCAAACCAGAGGGGGGACCGCCTGTGTCCCTGTGCTGGGGACAAAGGGCAACCACAGAATGCTGCACAGGATGCAGAGGTAAAGGCTTGGCCTGCAGCTTCCATCTCAGACCATGGGCTCGTGGGGAGGCCCTGCCTCTGATCTGGAGGTGCACACAGCCATGGCCCGCTAGGTGCCCAGGACTTGACTGGGGGCTGCATGCGCTACGCTGCCTGCAAGGCGGGTGTAGGAAAGGGTTCCATCAGCTACAGACACGGTAAGTGGGGCGCACAGCTCAAGCACTGGAGAATACAGTGTCTGCAGGGGGCGCTCTGCACCCGAGGGCAAGTAACGGGAAAAAGACAGCGCCAAGCCCCAGCCCCGAGCCCCGGGCTGGGAAAAGGATCCTTCCCGTCTGCAACAGCGAGGGGCTGCCCTGTGCGGTTGGGGGAGAGGCATGTCCTGTGGACAAGAGCTTGCTGAAGGAAGCCTGAGAAAATTCTAGAAATTAGATGTGTTTCGATGTGAAATGAAGGCCAACACGCCACCTTTGAAACAGGACCGTGATGTCCACAGCTGAGTGTGGCACGGGCGCCTCCCACTGGTGTCGGATGAGGGGAGAGTGGAAATGCTGCAGCCGAATTCACGTTCGCCCCTCCGAGGGCAGGTGAACTCGCTCTAAAGCCACAGGAGTGAGTGGCGGAGCAGGGCTGAGACTGCAGGGCTGAGACTGCAGGGCCGAGCCAGCCCGACCTCAGGGGCCACGCCTTGGGACCTGACCTCCGCACTTGGCCAACGACCGGGCCTGCAGGCAACCAACTGGCACAGGTTGACCTGAGGGATTTCTGAGGGACATAAGGAGCAGAAAGCCCCACGAGCTTCTGGGCAGAACAGGGAAACGCAGGCAGGGCTGAGGCTCAGCTACAGCTCGAGGCCGGAGGACAAAGCAGGAAGAAGATCGTGGAGACTTGCTGGGAAGTCTCGAGAGCCTCACGGGTACAGGAAGCAGAAAAATACTTAGACGTGCGCCCCGTCCAGGGAATGAAAAACTCAGGTCTCCTCTTCTCAGCCAAAGGGTGATCGACGCCAGCGGGCAGCAACGGTGTCGGCGCACACCCAAGGTCGGGGGAGCAGCTGTACTGCTGCCGTTGGTAATCACCGCCCCGGGGGTTCAGGGAGCAGGCCTCCCTCACCCCCTGCCCCTGGGCACCGGCAGGGCCCTCGGAGACCTGCACTCGGTCTTGCCTGGACCGCCAGCCCCTCCTGAGCAGCCCCCACGGCCCAACCCCAGCAGCTCCGTGCCCCTCCCAACTGACCCCCACTGCCCCAGGAGGACCCCGCTGGTGGCAGTGGGCAGCACCCCCACTCCTCTGGGAGGGCAGCCCAGCAAGGACGGATGCCAGCAAGGCTTGGGGGGAGGTCTGCATACTCCTGGAAGGACTCGTGGGAGAACCCAACCAGCGGGGTCTGAGGGTGGCAGAGAGGGCCCGCAGGAAGGACCCGGGGCCCTGACAGCCATGGTGCTGCTGGCCGCTGGCCTGCCGGCTGCGTGCAGGGGGAAACACAAATGGGGTCCTCTGCCACTTGCAGCCACGAGCACCTCACCAACCCACTTCCCTTCAGCCTCAAAAGCCCCGAGTGCCCCACCCTACCCCCTCCGTGCCTCAGGGCCTGGCAGGGGGGGGTCACTGTCCCAGGGCAGGGGACTTCGTGATGAGTGTGCTCTGTTATTCCTGCTTTTATCTTCTTTGCCCCAGGGGCCCTCCAGGAGTCGAGGCCTCCTCCCTCCTTGTGAGTCCTGCTCAGACACCCTGCCCCCCCCTCCCCCCCCCCCCCCCCCCGCAGTCCCCAAGGCAGCGGCTCCTCCCTCAGGACCCCAGGAACCCTCAGAACCACACTTGCAGGCCGCACTGGGGCTGCCCACCCACAGGCACGAGCTCCCTGGGACTGGGCACGCTGGGCTGTTCGCGTCTCCAGCACCAGGTGCCTGGTAGGCACAGACATTTCCTGAATTGAATATTAGACTCTGTGGACTAAAAGCCAGTTTAAAAAAAAAAAAAACAAACAAACCCAAATGAAACAACTGTGGGTCTTTCCCCCAAAGCCCTTTTGCTAATAGACAGAAAGCACACCCCACCCTCCCTCCCCCCACCACCTCCCACCCTCCCGGCCCAGGGACCTCCACAGTCAGTTCCAGAGACACCTGGGAGACACAGAGGCCAGGTGGGAGGGCAGAGTTTTATTGAGAACACGCACAAGTCACGCCGCAGGCCGGCGCCCGTCAGGGCCGCGCGGTGAGGAGCAGCCGCGGGGTCTGCAGGGAAGACGCTGGTGTGAGGCCGCCGCGGGCGGGCGGAGACGGGACGCCCCCACGGCACGCTGCTGCTCCTGGTTCAGCCTTTCACTCGATGAATTTAATATGCCGAGAAGCAGTGAGAATATTTAGTCATTTAAAATGGGCACGACCAACGTACATGATTAAACAAATTCTTTCCTGTTTCCTGCCTGCTTCTTTCAAAGAGAATTTTAAATATGATTTTAGTTTTTAAAAAATACAATAAGGAAATAATTACATTCTTAGTATGAAAACATTTCACAGTGGACAGCCGTGGCCAAGCAATGCTGAAGACCTGAAATTCAAAAGTCGGTGTCAAAATTTGAACAGCCCTTCTCAGTAGAAAGCGAAATACAAAGATCTTATTAAAAACACCTTTGGTCCCTAAGAATTGTGACCGGATGTCCCCACGGCGACAGGGAGGGCCCGGACGGTGCACGCACCCCACACGGGTGACCCGGCGGGGTGGTTCTGCCTTCCCTGTGATGCTGCGTCCTGTGTGCGCGGCACGGAAGTTTCCGTCCACTTGCGGTGTCTCACACTGTCCCCCGCCCGTTGGGGGCGGTGATGGGACAGCAATAACAGCAGGAACAACATAACAGCAATCACCTTCTTTAGAACTATGCCCTGATTTGAAATTATCTTGCCCATCACGCACCGTTGTAGAAAAGAGAGGAAGGCAAGGGCCGCGGGCTCACGCGTGGCTGCGACCCGCAGAGGAAGCGAGGAGCGCCTGGCGGAGACCGCAGGTCGCTGAGCTCTGAACGGGCTGTTCTCGGGACCCACAGGCTGGACGGGGGCGCCTAGCGGCCAAGGGCGGAGGGGCAGCGCCGTTTCATCAGGGGGCAGAGGCCCAGCCTAGATGCAGCCCCCCCAACCCCCCCGCCGAGGCCCACCGGAGGGGGGGTCCTGTCACATGACTTGAATAAACAGAAAACAATGGCTGGTGAGCTGGGTCTGCAACAGCAGGCTGGCGGTGAGCAGTCTTCTGGGAAGAAAGGATGCGACCACAGCGAGGGAGTCCTGCCCACAGCGGTCCCCCTGGAAACATACACTCAAGTGTCAGCTGTGGCCCCGACCAAGCCAACCCAAAGCTCCCCGCAGGCGGCCTCTGGGGCCTCGGACACGCACATGTTGAAGCAGACTGCAAAGTGTGGCAAACCGCTAACCTATGAGAGTGGTTTGGGGTTCTCAGAAATGGCCAGAAACCACTCAGGGGCAGTGAGGGGGGCGCGGTGCACCGGCGTGGAGGGCGGGACTGGCTCCGGGCCTGAGGTCACCAGAGAGAGCTGGGAGGGCAGCATGCGGGGGCCTTCATGCCCCCGCCCACTTGGCGACCCTGCAGCAGAGGGTACGCACACCCCCACACCGGGGCCTGGAGGCCACAAGAAAGCCCTTCACCAGCGCTGCACTGTGCAAAGCCGGGTGAGCGAGTTAAAAACATTATAAAAATATAAAAGTGGGCAGGATTTTGAAGGTTGACGGCACTTTATCAAAATGAAGCTGGAAGCCAGAGCCTGAGGCTGACAGTGTGGATTCAGGTTCCTGTGGGAGGAAGGGCCGGAGAGGCCGCCCCTTCCGTCCCCCCAACATTGCTCTCCTCTCCAGGCAGGAGCCCGTGAGAGTTTGGCCAGCTCCCTGGGACCACGCCTGTCAGCGGGTCTGCCTGCTCCCAGGGGAGCAGGGCTTTGGCCCCCACCCACCCGCCGGCTGCCCGGGGAGGGTCACAGCCTGAGATCACTGTCGGAGTTCTGACAAGATGCCCAGTGCGTGTCTAGTATGTACAGATATAAATTAAAAACTATATTTATTGAACATATACAAATAAATACCTTACTTTGGAGCACAGACTTTAAACTAACTTCCGATCAAACCTGGAGGGTGGAAGGAGCCTGCTGCCAGAGTGGACGTCAGCAGCTGCGTCCGTGTGGGACCAGCTTTAAAGGGCTCCCGGGACCCACAGGGCTTCAGCTCACCTTCGAAGGCTCGGGGTGATGGGAGGGAATTTAAACTGGGCTTTACACACACATGGGCCCACCAGGCGTCAGGGGCCCTGGACCCCGGGCACGGCCCACAGACGCAGCCGAGGTGGTGTCCACTGGCCACATCGGTGCTGCCCATGCCGCTGGCAAAGGTCAAGGGTGCAGGCTGCTTGGGCCTCCTGTCTAGTAGCAGTCCATCTGGCAGTTCTCTTGGGCAGAGCTGGCTGCCAAGCACCATGGCCATGAGCCTTAACCAGAGAAACCGTGTTCATCTGACGGCAGCAAAGACCATCGGGAGACAGGCCTTCCCGCCCCACCCTAGTGTCCTGTGCCCCAGGAGGCCCCCTGCTACGTGCCAGTGGGATGTCCCTCAGCCTGCTACCCTGTGGGAAGGGGTCAGAGGGACAGTGACAGGTGATGACAGCTCGTGACCCCCACGCCCCTGGCAGATGGTTCTGCAGTGGCATCAGGTCCCAGGTGCAGGCCCCTTACACAGCGTGGGGAACATCCCCACGTGCCTGGGACCAGCTTCCTGCTGAGCCTGTCACCTCAGGGCCAGCCCAGGACACGGGACAGCGATCCGGCCCCAGGGGTCCTGCATGTGCACAGAGGGGGTCCCGGGGACAAGCAAGGGACACTGCTTTGCTGTCAGTCCCTACATGGGATGGCAGCCTCCTTCTAGGGGCCAATCAAGGCCTGCGTCGTCAGCCCTCGCCACAGCCCCGTCTGGCAGGAAGAGCCCTTTGTGTGTGGGCCCTGTGCCCAGGCGCCGGTCTGCAGAGGGCTCCTGGGGACGGACCCTTCACGACAGAGCCTGCAAGGGTCCCTGCAGGTGAAGGGGGGTCTGGTTCTGAGGCCACAGTGCAGTGGCTGGCTCCCTCCCATGCCTCAGCACCCAGGCGCCCTAAGGAACACTGCACGGGAGGCAGACAAGACAGGTAACAGGCCCACGAGGCCCATGAACCCAAGTCCACAGACACGCTCAAGGCTTCGATTTGCACGCTGGAGGTGGGGGAGGGGCTGGCTGGGAGCTCTGGGAACCCCCAACCCCCATGCTACAATGTCCTGGTTCCCTCACTGTGACCCCCAGGACCCACCTCCTTTTCACAGGACGGCCCCACCAGCAAATGTCCTGGGGAGGCCAGGTTCACCTAGTGCCCCGCCGGGCCTCCAGCTCCCCGTGTGCGGCAGCAGGGGCAGGAGAGGGGAGGCTGCCAGGGCGGAGCTGCTGAGCCCGAGCCGCCTTCCCAAAGCGGTGCAGACAACCAAACACAGGGCACAGGGCTCTGAGCACCCCGAGCCCCGAGCTCCCGGGAAATGCTCAAACCTTCCGGAAGAATGGCGCCTCTCCTGTCCTGGCAACAGAGTGTCTGTCCAGAAGAAGCGGAAAGGTGAAAAAGCGTCACAGTGCAGCGTCTCAGGCCATCAGCTCCCGGGACAAGGGGACAGGGGGGAGGGGCCCAGAGGCACGGCGGTCACACATTCCCTTGAGGCCGCCAGGCGTGTGGCCTCCAGTGGACGGTCACCCCGTCACAGAGGTCACACGAGCCCTTGGTCCCCACCGCCCACACTCCGGCCTGGGGCTGGTGGACTGGCACTTACATGGGTGACAGCCGTTACCACCCCTTTGCCAGAGGGTGGTCTCGTGTTGCCTTCCCTCCCTGTCTGTCTTTAGCAAATCAAGTGGGAAACCAAGGGTTGCGGGTAAACTCCTTTAAGGGCACCGTCATACAGTAGAAAAATACTCGTGAGGGTCTGGGCGTCCCACTGTGGGGCCACACGGCAGGTCCAGCTCCCGCGACGTCGGCTCTCCTCTACGTCCCGTTCTTCAACTCCCACTCCTGGCAAGGGAAGCGAGAGCAAGAGTACACCGGTCACACGGCGAGGTGCTGGGACACAGGACCTGTGACCTAAGGTGGGCGTGTGGTTGCGGAGGAAGACAGGCTGGTGGCGGACCTCAAAACACCACAGAGAGTCACTGCAGGATCCAGAAATGGGGTTGGCGTGGGCCCTACAGTCCCTGCAACATGGCCTGGTCACAGGCAGGGGCCGCACCACCGTGGCGGGTGCACCTGCTATGGAGGACCCACAGTCCCATCCAGGAGGCGGCCGCCAGCGCCCTTGCCATTCACGCCACAGGCAGTGAGTGGAGACAGAGGTGCCCTCCAAGCAGCGTGGGGCGTCGGAGCCGCCCAGGCACACAGGCGGCCACAGCAACGGCGGCCCCGCCTGTGAAGGGAGGCATCACCTCCAGCGCAGGAGCACTAGCGGCGCTCATGTGCACGAATGAGGGCCACCGTGCGGAGTGCGGCTGCCTCAGGGGCGCACTCTCAGTCACGGCCCACGAGGGCTGTGCACGCGCGTATTTGCCTGAGATTTTGGAGCTGACGCCACGAGCTGTCAGTGGCTGACCCTACCAGAAGGAGACCCTGCAGGAAGGACCCCGGGGCTCCCATTGCACCTTGGACACAGGGTTGACAGGGCTGCAGGTGGTACTGGGGAGGGTACTGGGGAGGGCGGTGTGTCTGGACAGAGTCCCGGGTCACCTGTTGGGAGGAGCCTAGAGTCCCGCCCTTCTGACGGAGACCCAGAGCCAAGGGCTTTCCTGCCACTCCAGCCAAGGCCTTGGGGGGTGCGGGGGGTGCGGGGCGGACATGGTGCTGTGCCCAAGAGCAGACGGCTCCCAAGGGCCTGCCTGCAGACAGACCCAGAGGCCGGTCACAAGTGGCATTTGAGGGGAGGCTGTGGGACTAGACAGGATGACAAACCTAGCTGCTCCATCCCTCCCACGAGTTCCTGAGGCCAGAAGGGCTGAGCTTTTAAGAGTGCGCAGAGCGGACTGACCTTGGCCTTCCGAAGCACGTGGCCACGGCAGGGGGCGCTGCCGGCCGGCTGGCTCTGCTTCAAGACGGCTGCACTGTTCACGGGCACCGGGCCCTCGGCGTCACTAGTCTCGCAGCTGGACAGGGGTGAGCTCTCCAGTGGTCTGTGCCTGCTCCCCGGGGACTGTCAACAGAGAGGGGAGACCTGTGTGAGGCGACCCAGGCCGTCCTTGCTTCCCAGTGGGGATGGTTTGCTTATAAGAAAAACGGGGGCTGGAAATTGGCAAACACAGGGACAACCAGAATGAGGACAGTGGGTCCATGCGTGGCCCATGCCCAAGTCTAAGAGCACCTGCCAAACGTTCATTTCAGATGGAAAGACCAAGGTTCAGAGGGCGCTCTAGCAGGCCGGTCATGCTGGGAAGCAGGGGAGGAGGGCCCCTGGCCACTACCTCCGCCCCTCCAGCCCCATCAGTGGCCCCTCACAGGCCCTCTCCTTGGCGCCAGTTCCCAGGAGCTCTGGCAGCCGCAGCCGCCTTGATGCCCCAGCAGCAGCATCGCCAGCAGCCATGATGGCGGCACTGAGCTCACAGAGCCTCACACATGAGTGGACCCACTGGCGCGAGCCAGGCACAGGGTCACACCGAGGGTTTGGGGTTTTACACAGTTTACACGTGGGCCGGAGGAAGGCGTTTTCCGAAGACTGAGAGCAGAACCAGGGGGAAGTTTGGGCGCCCAGACTGCCATGCATGGTCCTTCCAGGGAGATGGCACACTGCCCTCGGGGAAGCGTGGGCACCTGGAAGCGCTGACTGCAACCCAGTGCCTGGGGAAGACACCCCCTGCGACCATGGTGGAGGGCGTGCCCTGCGGCTCCTGACTGGGACAGCCTGTGCATCATCTCAGGAGAACAGTGTTTCAGGTGCCAGGGAAATAGGTCACTGAGAACCCCCCGCAGGGACCGCTGACCACGGGACCCAGGCAGCCCGTGTGGTTGGTTCCGGTTAACTAGACCGCAGCGTGGGGGGTGGTAAAGAAGGAGGGGCGGACACGCACATCTCAGGGAGCGGAGAGGCTGGTCGGGCACGTGCCCCTCCCCTGGGCTTGTTAGATAAACGTGTCCATCTAACAAGCTGCTACTCCAGGGACGTGGCCTTGGTGGGAATGACGTCGAGCGCTGCCACGATGGGTGGTGATGGCCAAGGAGAGGCCCTCACGAGAGGAAGCAGCAAGAACATGACTGAGAGTGCGGAGCCCCGCATGCCGCCGAGCCCCCACAAGGACCAGCCCAGCTGCTCGTGCCAGAAGAAAGAAGAGCTGCGACGGGGGCGGGAGGGAGCCCACAGGGGTGGGGGAGAGTGTGGTCACTGCAGACACGGGCTGGCCACCTGCGCAGAAGACTCTGGAATTAGAGCAGGAGGGAGAGGTACAGTGAGCACAGGTCAGGGGTGGGGCTGACCGCAGCAGCGGGAGCTGAACCGGGCACCTGAGCAGGTGCAGCTGAGTCCGGGTTGGAAGGGTCAGCGGGAGACATGGGGCCCTGACTGGGGGAGAAGGTGGGGCCACGGCCGCATCGTCTTTTAACACTGGGGCAAACCAGTGCACCTTCAGATGCTTTGGAGGACATGAGAGGAGAGTAGAAGGTACAGGAGAGAAGGTAGGATGGGGCCTGAGAGCCAGGGGAGGGTGGGGTCTGGGGCCCAGCCCACACACAAAGACAGAGGTCAAAGGGCTGCATGCTGTCCTGCCTCCAGCCCACCCCTAAGGAGGGTCTGGAGGGGCTCAGGGGTCAGGATGCACCGAGGAGAGCCGCCCGCGCCTCACTGGCCCACTCACCACCTCACTGCCACCTCCAGTCAGAGCTGGCCTCCTCGTGCCCCAGCCCCACTGGACCCTGGGAGGCCCGCATTGCCCCAGGCCTAGGGTGGGTGCTAACTCCCCCTCGCCTGGCCAGGGCTCTCCACGGCACTCACCACACCTGGCATAGCTCATTCCCGGGCCTATCTCTCCCCCCGGGATATAAGCTCCACAGAAACAGCAACTCTCCTCTGTTCACTGCTGGGCCAGGAGCGGCGCCTGGGCCCCCAAGGAGAACAGCATGTAACCCTAACTTGTTGAGGAAGGAAGGGAGAGAGGGAGGCAGGGAGGGAGGAAGACACACTTTCTTTGGCCAGGCACTGAGCTGAGAGCTCTCATGTGCCCGGCGCTGGTGACAGGTGATACTGTCATCCCGTTTTACAGAAGAGAATCCATGGCTTCAAGAAGGTAAGTGACCTCAGAGGCCGGCCCGGGGACCCCAGTGCTGCTCCCCCAACACTCAACTCAGCTGCAGCTGGAAGAAGGGGCCCACGGGTAGGGGTGTGGCTTTGGGAGGCCCACTGTGCCACCAGAATGAGCATTGCCAAGTTGGGGAGGAACCTCTGGAAGTGGGGGTGGTCACTGGGCAGGACAGGAGCTTGGAGAAGGGGGAGGTCTGGAGAGAGCCTCTGTGGGGAGTGGGGGCAGCAGGGCCCCAGGAAGTGGGGAGGTGGGTGGCAGGCTGCCCCGTGTCCCTAAATCCGCATGTCTTCCCGGTAGACCCGCGCACTGCTGTGGGGAGGGGCGTCAGGCCAAGCAGTTTGGAAAGAAGGACTAGCAGGCACTTGGCACTGGCGGGGGCTGGGCAGGGGCTAAGTTTGGGTCTGTCCCTCATCCACCACCCGCTCTCAGGCAGGGTCCCTTCCCTCCGTGGGCCTCCAGTCCCTCCATGTGACACATGGGCTGGCAATGATTCGAAGGAATAATCCCGTGGAAAAGACAAATGAGGCACAGAACGTCGCTGTTACTATGGTAGAAATCCAGCCCTGATTTCCGTGTGCCCTGGTCCCGGCACAGAGGGTCCAGACCGTGCTGGGCCCGTTCCCAGCGCCGGGCATGTAGCGCAGGCTAGACATCTGTACGAATCTGCGACATGGAACTAGAGTTTCCGCCCTGAGAGCTGGCCCCAAACTAGGACGTGGCTCAAAGGGGACGGATGGGGACTGTGCCCACTGGAGTCAGGTCTTGCAAAGGAGAGGACACAGGCCGGGCCCCCACCTCCCCCGGAAGGCGCTCCGAGGCAGTGACGGGCACTCAGTATGGCTGAGCGGGCCTGCCTGAGAGAGCGTCCGAGCTGACACGTGCTGTGCATCTGGGGTACCAGGTGAGGCTGGGGACGAGAAGCGGCCACACGAGAGAGGCAGGCGGGCATTTTCTCTCTGCGCACTGTGACCATGCGAATGCGTACGGGTGTTACCTGCGGACTTGAGGTCCCTGACCGGGGCTCAATGGCCAGCCCCAGTGTGATCCCACCGGCCAAGGCCTTCCGAAGGCTCTCCTTGACCTCGGTCAGCTCCAGCTCCAGGCTGACACGCTCCGACTCCCTCCGCCTGCACTCCTCCTCCAGCGCTTTCAGCTTCTCCTCCAGGACAGGCTGTGTCTTCCTGCCTGGGGGCAGAGAAACACCTGGCTGCAGGGTGCCTGCAGGCGCCCTGTCCTTCCCAGGAAACTCACATTCAGCCGTCCCTTAAAGGGACAGCATCCTCTCTCACACTTCCTTTGCTACAGCAGGAAGGACAGGGACCAGGAAGCAGGAGCCTGAGTCTCACAGATGGGCCTCGATGTGCTCAGAAAATGTGGAACTTAAACGGTGTGTGGCTTCCCAAGGGGCCGCTGACTTGAAAAGTCTGCCTGAGTTTATGTTCTAACCTTCCAGCCACTTTCTCGCGCCGCCCCATCCGCCCCGCACTCAGGTACAGCTCACTCCCCAACAGGGTGGGGTGCACATTTGCTTGGGCACATTCGATTCACACTATTTGAAATGTGTGGCAGTGACACAGGAAGGCAGGCACCTCGCCCCCCGGGACTGGTAAGGGAACCAGTTCCTCGGGGCTGACTGGCCTGCACACCTGGTCCCGGTCCAGTGCGCACAGCACGGGAGGTGCTTTTCTGAGGCCAAAGGCTGGTCTAACCCTCTGCATCTACACCTTCCACTCCCATCCCACCCTCTGCCATGGCACCCGACTTCCCAGGCGGCCTTGCGCTCAGCGCAGTGCCCCACCCCCTGCCCCTCCGGCGGGCCATCTCTGACTGGCTCTGCGGCAACCTCCCCCCATTCCAACCCCACAGCGGGTCCTTGCGCACAAACCACGCCAGCACCGAGTCCAGGAAGGCTTGGACCCCAGGGGCACCCGCTCCTCCCTGCACACAGAGCCACCCGGAGGCAGTGCCTCCCCTTCGGGCCTTCCTAGCTCCCCGCCCCGGCCTGCACCCCTCCCCATCCTGGGCCAGAGGCACAGAGACCTAGAGTCCGTGCTGGCCTAAGGCAGGCCCAGGCTGGGCCTGCGGCGTGTATTTCAGCAGTTCCCTCCCTGGAGCCGGGACCCCCACCACAGCCCCCGCAGCAGGGACAAGCCCACCCCACCCAGACACAGCTCTGGCCCTGACCGATCTCCACGACAGCCTCCACGCTCAGGCCCTCTCTGCGGGTTGCTGCCACTAACCCGGCCTCCCCCAACGCCTTCCAAGAACCAGACGCTGCCTTGCTCTCAGCTGCGCCTTCTCAGGAGCGAGGGCTCCTGTGCCCGCACAGTGGCCTCTGACCAGGCTCCAGTGCTGAGAGACCCAGCACCGCCTTCCTGCTGAGGGACCCAAGTGCCTCATCACGCTCAGTGCCCGAAACGCGAGCCCTCAGGTGACAGGCTCTAGGCCAGTGATCCCCCAGTTTTTTTGGCACCAGGGACTGGTTTCGTGTAAGACGATTTTTCCACCGTCCAGGGTTAGGGGTGAGGAGTGGGAGGCAGAAAGTGGAGCTCAGGCCACAATGCGAGCGGCATCCACGGACCAGGAGGAGGGAGGTTGGGACCCCTGCTCTCGTCAGTACTGGAAGCCAGGACAGCTCCCAAGCCCTAACGGCCTCTGGCCTGAGTACTCCGGTCCCTGGCACCTGCCCTGGGCTAACCAGCAAGGCCTCCAGTGTCAAAGCAGCGTGCTCGGGATGCACGCCGGGCCTTTCTAGGACGACAGCCTAGCTAGTGAGGCCCTGCAGGCAGGCAGACGGACCCGGACTCGCTCCAACCCAGCACCTCTCCTACCGGCATTCATGTCAATGGCAGCCCGCAGGTCCTTCCTTTCCTTCCGGAGCTGGGCCAGCCTGGTTCTCAGGGCTTCCTTCCGCCTCAGCAGCTCCTCCTCCTTGGTCTGTAGCCGCCTGGCATCTGCTTCGACCCGGTTCTTGCCGTATTTGTACTGGTCAGCGTCTTAGAAACGGAGCAGCGGGGGAGTCAGGGCTAGCCAAGCCAGCAAGGGGGGCGGCCCACAGCCACGCCCACCAGCCTGCCCGGCAACGCGGACTCCACGCCAGCCAGCTCCTTAATTCAACAAGGGAAAGAGTGGGACTGGTGTGAACCAGCTCAAACTATTCGGTATTCTTTGACACAACATTTAAAATTGAAAACAGAATACTAAGAAACCCCTGAACGCTCTCCCGTCCCAGCATGCACTTCGGCAGACAGCGAGTGTACCACACCCAGAGCGAGGGGGGCTGCCTGCAGTGAGCACAGGAGTTCAAAGGCGGTGGACCCGAGAGGGGCAGAGGCCACCACTCCCTGGGCCTCAGCTTTACCCTCTGCGAAGCAGACGTGCTAAGGCCCACCTCGTGGGTTAACAATTTGACATTCGTTCCAAAAGCTGGTCTCACAGAAGCGTGTGGTGCCTGGGACGTGGTGGACACTCCCAGGAGGTTCTGGCCACTGTCAGCGCTGACAGCACCCCAAGCTCTGCCCACTCAGAGGCAAGGGTGAGCCGTTTCTCACATCGCGCCTGAACACGGAATTCACCGGTTCTGTGCTGCAAGCCACGGGGCCTGCAGTGGAGTGCTGCCTGAAGGCTGGCATGGTGTCACCTCAGCCCCCACGACCCCCTTGCTGAGAAACACACAGCGCACAGGGAGGGCACTGGGCAGGTCGCAGGCTGAGATGACCACGCTGACCACCTGAAATGGGAGCGCCGCTGGCCGTGGCTCAGGGCTGGGGCCTGCTCTGCAAACAGAGCGACATCTGAACTTGGGTCGCTGATTTCCAAACTGAGACGTTTCCCCAGCAAAGCTGTGAATCAGCCCGCCTCTCAGTCCCCACGCAACAAGCCCTGTCTAATCTAGAAGGCAACTGGCTGGACTCAGCAGAAACACAGAATGCAATTATTGTTCTCATTTGTCACCATTAGATGTCACCACAAGGTCTCATGAAATAACGGGGTAAATCACCTAGGAAATGAAATCAGCCCAGTGACCGAGAGAGACTTTAATGTGACTCGGGTCTTGCACAACAAAGCGGGCGGCCCCTGCCCACCCGCCCTCCCCGCGGAGCGGCCCTGGCACCGTATGTGACTCGGAGCCCCGGCTGCACTGGGGAGTGCCGGAGCGTAGCTCGGGTGAAGAACACGCCGGGGCCCTGGGGCCAGGAGTGGCCAGCGCTGCAGAGTGGCTCCAGGCTGGTCCGCGTACAAGGCCTCCCGGGTACCCCCAACCCTGAAGTTCCCTCAAAGTGCCCATGGGGGGCCCCCAGGCTGCTCAAGAGATCGTCTGCACGTGAGGGCCACGGCGGTGGCTACCTCGAGGGGCGGCCCTGAGAGCCGGAGGGAGGAACGGACATGGGCCTGCGGTGGGCGGTGAGGGTTCCTCACACATTTGCGTCCCTCCAGGGCTGGGAGGCCTGTGGTTACCAGACTGTTTCGTCACGGAAACCATGTACCGATCATCTACTTCCACCTACAGGAGCTGAATTTACAGTTTGTGCGACTCAACTGAAGTCACTGAGTCACCAAGTCACCAATAGATCAGAGACACAAACCAAGTTCCCCCAACCAACGCCAGGGCCCTGCAGCTGCCCCTGCCCCTGTGGGGGCCGTGACCGAAGTCAGGGTGACCAGTCCTGGAGCCAGGCCACCAGCTGGTCTTCCCCGTGCACACGAGGAGCAGTCACAAAGGCCAGCTCAAGGGCTGCGACGCCCTCCTGTCCTGCAGGAAAGACAGGGCAGCGCGGCTCCAGGTTCCTGTCTCCCACAGGCCTCACGCCCGGCACTCTCTCCCCAGAGGGAGGGGATAGGCACCAGCCCAGCCCCAGCCGGACCGGACGCAGGGGCAGGCACTTACTTGAAGGCGTGCGTGTCACGCTGGTGGCCGAGGCAGCCTTCTTTTGCTGACCACCCACAGCCTTGCCTCTTCCTGCAACCCCATTGGATGCTACTGGGGGCTTCTTCCCCTTCAACTGTTGAAAGAAACGGAGAATTGAAAACAAACCACTTGTGCTGGCTGTTTTGCAGCGCATCCTCCCGTCTCCGACTCTGCAGCAGCAGCCAGCAGAGGCAGAGACACGAGGGAGGACGCCGGGCTGCTGGGGTGTGGTGTGGGCTCAGAGGCACCCTCAGCGTGGAGCACCCAGTGCCTCAGGGGCAGGGCTGGAGGCGCGCGTTTCCGAAGGTGAATGGCTTTCTTCTGGCAGGACGCTCTCTGGGGGTGGGGCCTGGCTGTGCAGCGCATTTCTGCTCCCAGGCCTTTGAGGCTGACTAACGTCCTACCAGGATCAACAACTGCATTTGATTCATTGACGGGGTCTCAGGAAGGTAGCAAGAGATGCATGATTATAGAATTAGTCTGAATAAATTTTGACCAGCCACAGGTCTTCAAAATCCAATAGCTCCCCTGCTTCTTGGACGACTGCAGGCCAACAGATGTTGCGTTTTGCTGAAGTGATGGACAGATCTGTGTCCAGCCCTGCGCTCCACTCTTACACTCACCTCCTGCTGCGGGGGGCTGGGTTTGGGGAGGCGGGCGGACGAGCTTACGTTCTGAGCCTCTGCCTAGTAACCTCCCAGACTTCTGACATCAGTCCGCAAAGAAGCCAGAGGCCAGCGGCTCCCGGGTCTGCCAATCCGACCCTGAGCAGTCGGTTCTGATGCAAGCCATCAGCTGGGAGGCGCCCCTGTGCGTCTGAAACGCTGCAGTCTTCCCTGGCACGCATCATTGTGTAAAATTACCCACAAACAGAGGGAAAAGAAAACACGTAATCTAAGGTGTGCCCATCTGCTTTATAGAGCATTCTTACATAAGGTGCAAAACTCTTCATGCAAAGTATAAAAAATTCTTACGCTGGCCCTCGCTGGTGTGGCTCAGTGGACTGAGTGCCGGCCAGGGAACCAAAGGATCTCCAATTCAATTCCCAGTCAGGGCTCATGCCTGGGTTGCGGGCCAGGTCCCCAGTAGGGGGTGCACGAGAGGCAACCACACTGATGTTTCTCTCCCTCTTTTTCTCCCTCTCTTCCCCTCTGTCTAAAATAAATAAATAAAACCTTTAAAAAAAATCCTTAGGTTGAAAATGCCTGAACACAGAGAATTAGTACTTGCTAATTAGTACCGAACCACCACCGTTTGCTACAAACCGGAGTGAGAGAAGAACAGCTCACTAGCAGGTGACCCGTCAGCAGATAACAGTGCAGAACCCTCGTTACCTACTGGGTTCCAGGGAGCACTTCTCTACTCCCACAGGAACACGCCCAGGTGCTCTGAATAATCCTGCCTAACGTGTAAAGGTCGGACGCAGCTACTCCGTTGTGGACTCCGTTGTGGGGCCACCTTTCCTCACTGGTGTCTGAATGGAAACGTATTTTAAAAACTTGCAGCTCAGGAATGTTCTGCAAAGTCGTGTGGTCCCTGTCCTTTTTTAAATTGTTGCCTGTAGCTGACTGAATTCACCAAATGCGCTGGGGGGTTTCCCAGGACAGAGAGGGGCCAGGCGCGGGTGGAGAAACACGGTGCCCACTCGAGGAGCCAGGTAGGGGCGCCGATTCAGCTCCGGGCAGCCGCACTGCGCCACACCGTTTGCAGATTCCACTGCGCTTTCCCCGGGGAACCTCGCTCACTGCGCACTGGCGTCACTGCCACCCCCGCAGGAGGACCGCGAGGCAGAGAGGGCTGCAGAACACGCGAGAACGAGATGCTGTACCTGGGAGCCGAGCCCGAGAGACGCCCTCCCCACAGAAGAGGTGTTAGTGACAGACTGAGCGGAAGGCGGCCCGCAGGGCGCGGGGCGCTGGCAATGGTTACAGGACAGTGAGCCAGGAGGCGGCCTAGAAGCCTTTCTGTCGGCGGGCGGGTAGCGCGCAAAGACTTTCGGAGACGGCAAGTTATCGTACAGCACCTCTTCGCCCCGGCCTCCGCTGCCGGGGGCGTCGGCGTCCCACTGCAACACACACAGCCTGCAGGTTAGTGCGCCCGCCGCCTCGCCCGCACGCGCCCGCTGTCCACGGGGACCCACACCCGCTGCAGCTGCGGGCGGGCTGCCTCAGGGGAGCTCCTCCTCTTCTGGGCCTCAAGGGGAGGTTCCTTTTCTCCTTCGGTCTTCCCTAGAGCCACTGGCTTACCAAGTTGTTGTTCTGTTCTTTTTTTCTGCTTTAAAAACCAGAACTGATCGGACACTTTTTTCTTTAAAGAAACAGATTTTGGGAGTCTGCCTGACCAGAAAGCCAAGCTACATGCCACCAGGGGTAGAATGCTGGACAGGGACACGGGGACACGGAGAAGGGACATGGGGACGGGGGATGGGGCCCAGACCCTGCCGAGCAACCATGCGGAGACCCCAGTGGGGCGCTTTATTTTATTTTGCAGTAATTATCGTCTTCCAGACGTCGTTCTGAGCACCTTCCAAATACAGACTCCTCCAGGTCTCACAGGCTGGGAGGGGCAGAGCTCCTAAGGACACTGCCTCTGTGCCCGGCCCCCCCCCCCACACACCCCAGGGCAAACCAAGGGGCTGTTTCAGACCCTCAAGCCTGCGAGCCTCGGTGAGGGGGCTCCATGGGGGCAGCAGGCGGCCCTGGGCCCCAAATGTGGTTATGGCTGATTAAAGAGCAGCAACCAAAACCAGTCTGTGAAAAGACAAGGAACCGTCATCACAGAAAATAGGACATTTCCAAGTATAAGTGACACGAGGGCTTTCAGCAGAAACCCGCTCACGAGAAAGACTGAGACGCCTCCAGGCCGCCCTCCAGGAGGCCACTAGAGCACTGGGAAACCCAGAGCAAGTCAAGTCAGCCTAGCCTTTTAGACTCTTAGCGTCTCTACAAATTGCTCTGCATTTACAAAACCGGAGAAGTACTAATCCCTATGTTATGCTTATCTGGCCCTATTTTTATCCCTTCTGGCGGACTCCCTTCTGTCAGACTGTAATTACTGCCTTCCTGTAAAAATAGCAGGGTTTGATGCGACTTCTTGGATCGCTTCAGCGCATCTATTTTGGGGGTGTGGGGCCCGTCTACAGCTCAAACTGGCGGATAGACGGCACAGGCACGCAAACGCCCACCGGGCGTGGACCTGCCCGGGTTACTAAAGCGGTCCAGCTCAGACTACCGTCTTCCTAAAATCCCGGGGGGCGGAGTCACACGGCAGATGGAGAAACCGCATAAAAGTTTCCAGAGCACACGGGTGGGCACCCGCATGCACACAGGTCAGAGGCCCTCTCTGAGATTTGCGTCGGGCCCTGACAGCAGTACCGAACAGCTCAGTTACTGAAATGAAACACTGCCGAAAAGGGAGGTTTCGGGCCCAAAGTACGAACTTTATAAAACAGAAAAGCAGCCCTCCCCAAAAAGGGATGGCCTGCTAACAGAGCCCAGCACGCAGAGAAACAGCACCAAGAAAGGCCTGTGGCCCTGACCAATGTGGCTCTGCAGGTTGGGTGTCGCCAGTTCCATTCCCCGTCAGGGCACCTGCCTGGGTCGTGGGCCAGGTCCACGGCTGGAAGCATGTGAGAGGCAACTGATGGATGTTTCTCTCTCACGTCAATGCTTCTTTCCCCTCTCTTTCCCCCTCCCTTTTCCTCTCCCTAAAAGGAAGTAAATAAAGAAAGGCCTGTGCTTCCAGGATGTCAGAAAGCAAAAGAGCCACGAAGGCTGCGCACAGGGAGTCGCTCCCACAAGCGCACACGGCCTGCAGACAACCATGCCGGGGGCACCCCAGAGCGCAGGGCCCTCTGAGTGCGGAGGCCCATTTCCGGGCCAGATGCGGCCGCGGGGGCTGGAAGCAAGCTTGCCCTGGGCACTGCCTGACCCCCTGTATCAGGACAATGGGGATGGGGACTGGGTGTGGGGGCGGTCCGCCTCCAACTCCCACGTGGAAGGGGGGCACTGGAGAAACCCCTGAGGAAAGAGCTGTGACAAGGCCTTTAGTGGGGAGCTTTGGAGTAAGTTTGGGCGTCACCTTTCCAAGAAAGCTTCTCTGGGACCAAGGGTTCAGAGAGGCAAACCCTTCGTTCACCCTCTGAAGGAGTTTGGCCGTTGGGTGGACACAGGGCAAAGGTTGCTCTGTCACGAGAAGCTGGCGGCTGCGAGCACGCGGGGGCCCGCGGACCTGGGTCTGCCCTGAGATGTCCCAGTGACTAGCAGAGGCTCAGGGACCGGCAGAGAGCCTGTTCCTGTGAGGGCTGCTGCAGGCTTTCCCCCCAAGGGAGGGCATAGGCCTCTGCGCGGGGGGTGCAAGGGCAGGCCCCGGGAGCCCTTCAACCCTGGAGAGACCCTTGTAAAGATGGCAGTGGCAATGGGGGACAAAGAGGAGACCTGCAGGATCTGGTGCTTTCTCACTGTGGGGCAGGACGCATCCCCCACCCTAGCCACCTCGGACTCAGGCAGGACACCCCCGAAGGACTTTGAAGCCAGGCTTGGATGTCCCAAAGCCTCCACCCACACCTTCATACCCATGTCCAGTGTGGGACCTGATGTTCACCCTAATTGGTACTCGGCAAGTCCCCGCCAGGCCCAGGTCCCCACTCGGCCCTTCCTCCTGCCTGTCCTGCTCACTCCCCTGGACTGGGGGCCCTTTAAGGACAAAGGCAGCACCTCGTGCGTTTTGTTCTGGGTCCGCAGCACAGAGCCTGGACACTCAGAAAATGGGGAGAGGGAGACAGGGAGAGTGACTGAGGGGGAAGGTGGAGGTGAGGAGGGAAGGGGAGGGCTATGTGAAGAGTGGAGTAAGGATCCCTGGGCAGACTGTGCCCCTGACCCCCACAGGAGCCCCAGGCAGGCCCCATGTGGGAAGGGCCTCTGGGGGAGGAAGGCCCAGGCCCACAAGCTGGTCTTCAGTCTGCTCCCGCTGCTGCCCCGCGCTACCTCTGGTGGTGGTGGTCCCCGGCTCTGGCCTTGACAGGTGTGGGTTTTATGACGACAGACAACAGGGAGCCAAGAGACAACCTCCCTCCCAGCAGTGAGAAAAGAATAGGTAAGCAAAACAGTAAGGAAAAAAATCTAACATACCTCCCGAGTTTGGAAAAATCACAACCCACCTACCCTACGCCTACTTTTGAGACCTGTGCTAACACAGTTGCCGGTTAAAACCTGCCCGGTCCTTGGAGACAAATGGTGGGGTGGTTGGGGAGCTTCCCCCACGGGCCTGTGCCTCTGGGCCACAACGGTGATGGCCCGGCCTGAGGAGAGGCAGACAGACGGTGGTGGGGGTTAGGTGGGTGACGTGGGGACACGGACAGACGTGGACTGGTGAGTGCAGGTGATCACACAGAGAGCACAGGGAGGACTCCCAAGGCCACACAGATGCTGAAGGCCAGTTTTACACAAAACAGCGCACTAGCGCCCCCAGTGTTCACACATGGGCACATGCGCAGGCTGGGCCGGGACCTGGCCCAGTTCTCCAAGTCCACTCAGAGGGAGGAGGGCATGAGCCTGAGAGCTGGTCAGGGCCCCACGGAGCATCTCCTCCCTCCCTCCCTTCCTCCCTCCTTCCTTTAGCATTTGCTTTCTGATGCTGATGGCTCAGCATCTCTACCCGTCGGGGCAGTACGGAGTCGCTGACAACTCACACTGCATTGCACTCTGACGGGCCTGAGCTACACGCTCTGAAGTGTCACCCACCAGCCAGTATCTGAGGAGGTGCCAGGATGTCTGGTTACTGACTCTGACATTGGACACTGAATGAGACACTGGTGTCAAATGGCCCGTGTGTCCACATGCAGATGAAGACGAACGCTTGTCGGAAACAAGGATGGGAGAGACAGGAGAGACAGGGCGGAGCTTCCTCACACCTGGACCGAGACCAGGGGCGCTGAGCCTGCAGGGTCGTTGGACGCAGCACCGTGCGCCCAGGCACGCACACTCACCGAGCCGTTGACGCAGGGGACATCGTCGTAGTGCAGCGCCGTGCCGCTGGGGTGGGCGTAGCCATTGGCGGTGCCCCCGAGGTACGGGTTGGTAGAGATGACACGCCTATTCATGAAGCTGAAAGACAGGTAAACCCTCCCGTCCATCACCGCATCTGGCCTGAGCTCTGGCCGGGCACAAGGGCCAAGCCAGAGAAGACACCTCAGTGCCCAGAGGTGCTGCAGCCACCGGGCCACACTCTTCACTGACACAACAGGACAGTGCCGTCCTGCAGGGTGTGACAAAGACTGGCCACGGTGCCTGCTGGGTACATGACACAAGGCCTGGGCCACCGTGTTTACGACTGGCAGTCTGCTGCGGGGCCCTCCTGCCCAGGGCCTGCTTTTGCAAATGGCGTTTCGTCAGGACACAGCCGTGACCCTCCGTGCAGGTGCTGCCTGTGGCTGCTTTCCAGCGGCTCCCAGGCCGTCTGCAGGACCCTGTTACCAAGCCAGAGAGCAGGTGGCCTGCAAACTGAAACACTTCCCATCTGGCCTCCTCTGGGAAGGGTTGCGGAGCCCTCAGCTCTTCAGAGTGTTTACTCAACAGCGTTTCTCTCGGGCTTAGCGTCCCCACCGGGGGACAGCTCGCCCTTCCCTCTGCCCCCCACACCTGAGCCGTCGGAGAGCCCTGAAGTCACTCCCTGCTCAGAGAACGGAATGCTTGGTGGCCTGTGGGGCTCTAGGTGCTGCTTCATGTCCCTGGATTGTCCCCAGTCAGGCTCCCTGATGGCTGTCTCTCAGCAAAGCCCTCCTGCCTCAGGGCCTTGTCCCCTCTGCCTGGCAGCCCTCTCCCAGAGCCCCCTGCTTCATGAAGAGCCCTTCCAGAGCGCCCAAACAGCTCCCTCCGCTGCTGTAGCACGTCCGCCAGGCTCCCTCTCCCCCTGCCACCGGTCACCACCGGACACGCCCTTCTGTGATCTCTGTCTGCTGGTCCCCCCAGAAGGTCAGCTTAGGGTCAAGTCTGTTCGTCCCGCATCTCAGTGTCTGGGTTGGTGGCCCACAGCGGGGCTCCACAGGTGAGCCCTCGGCGAGTGTATAGTACATGAGGGGTGTACCCAAGAAGTCAGACTTGTGAGCAAAACATTTGATGCCCAGGGAAGAACTAACCTCGGTAGCACTTCCTCCGACTGTAGTCTGGGATTTTAAACAAGGATTTTGTTTTCAAACTGTATTTCTTCATAGGATTTTACATTTCCATGGTATGCAGATGAATAGAAAGGAGAGTAAATGAAAGAAGCGAGGCAGTACCGCAACGGTGAGAGCAGCCTCTCTGATTTCTGAATCAGAAGAAACCTTGAGAGCCATGGCTTGGGGATGAGCTGGAGCCTCCAGCCCCGGAGCTGGGCAGGAGGCTCCCAGAGCGCAGCTGCTGCCCTCTGCTGGCAGGAGGCGGCTGTGCAGGCCTCGCTGGGCCCTGAACACGGTGCTCTCCAGTTTATGAAATAACCCCTGCTTTTTTCTGATGAATGCTGTATACGATTCTCCTACATTTAGAATACACAGAAGTGTATGTAGGAAAAGAAAAAATGCAAGAAGAGAAAAATGTAAACACTTGGGAGTTTGGCAATGACCGGGGATTTCTAATTTGTTCATGAGTATAGATTTAAAGTTCTCTAATTGATGTGTCCTCTCTGAGAACACAGGGGGCCAGGCGCCATGCGCAGCTCTGCCAGTAACGGGATGGATGACGAACCCAGGCTGCTGACCATCCCCGCCCAGTGCCCGCCCACCGCACAGGGACGCCGCCCTGGGTCTGTGCACGTCTCCCTGCTCCCGGCAGGTGGAGCCCCTCTCAGCAGGGCCTGCCCCATGCGTGCCTGCGTCCACAGGTCCTGGCACTGTCCCGAGCACTCACACTGGGGAGGACCACGTGGGGGCGGGACAGGAGCTTCCAGGCATGGAAGAGACTCCGGCAGGGCGCTTCTGACTCAGGGACGTAAGAGGGAGACTTCACAGACACACAGGACGTCCCAGCTGGAAGGGCCCTCAGCCGCCACGCACCCCTCATCTTCCACACGGGACCTGGGCCCCAGAACAAGTCCCTGGGCCCCGAGCAGCGGCAAGGTCCCGACTAGGACTTGCACACCTGCCTTCTTCCTGGTGCTCCTCCTACTGCACAGCAGCACTTCCAGCCGGGTAGGAAAGCAGACATGAGGGGGGATACCACGTGCCCCTTGTTAACCCCAAACATAGTCCCCCCTGGGAAATACAGGGAGTGTGGTAAAACACACACCAGACACTCTCATGTCTGGTGTCCGGCTCTGGGGCATCAGGCACACTCGCACTGCTGGGCAGCCGTCACCACCTTCGCCTCCAGGACTTCCCACCTCCCCACACTGACATCCGTCCCCATTAAAATCCCCAGCCCCTCCCCAGCCCCGGCAAGCCCCCCCTCTACTTTCTGTCTCCATGGCCCCTTTTGCCCAGTTGCCCACGTGAGAGGGCTCCCCAGAACTCGCCCTCCTGGGCTCGCCCTGTCTCCGGGAGAATGGCATCCTCCGGTTCGCCCAGAGTTTAAGAAAGTGCACTTCCCATGGGCTCCCAGGGCTTCAGGGGAGGTGACCACTCCAGACAAGAGCTCCCTATCGGCGTGTCTCTCCCCTCGTTGTCCTGCTCAGCCTCAGCCTCATCCTCGTGGCTCTCTCACGAGTCCCCAGCTGAGCAGGGCTCGGAAAGAGTTTCGGGAGAAAAACTCAGAACACTCCCTTGCGTCATATAATCTATAGATCTCATTTCAAAACAGGCCTCAGGAAAATGTTTCAATAGTTTAGCAATATTAAGGTCCTTAAATAGACAGCTATTTTTCAAGGGGAAGTTAAATGACTTTTTCTTTCACTGTTTCTTTCCAAAACACACCACCCCTCCCCTCTCAGCCGACGCGCAGACACTTCTTCATCATCTTGAAAACCCTCACTAACTGGCCGGCAATTCACATACAAGAAGTTGTTAATTTCATCTTAGACAGTTACCACTGGAAAGCTATCACATTTTATATTTTGAACAACGTTTCCCTGTTAAATCTCTCCTCTCAAGTCTAACGAGAACGTTTAGCTGGAAACCCAGGACGTGACACGAGGCTCACTGCTGACAGCGGTGGAGACGCGAACACGGCGGGAAAGGCTCCTGCACGCAGCCTTTCACCCAGCGGTTCTTCAACGCTGCAGCCCACCCTTTCCCAAACACGGGGCGCCCCCATCTGGTTTAGAGGACTATGCCCCTCACTCGGAGAGCAAGCCAAAGTGTGCTCCGGGGGAGGTGCTGATTTCTGGGGCCCCACTGAGATGTGGGGCTCAGGGCCCTGACTGCTGCCGAAGTTACCTGTGGACTTGGGAGCGCCGTTTGGAAACCTCATCACTCCCAAAGGACCCCTGGCCAACAACCGTCAAGTCTCTTCCTGTCCACATCGCTCAGGATGGGCAGACTTGGCCGACCTGCTCCACGGGCATCTTTAAGGGCCCCTCCTAGGTGCGTCACTGGGTGAGCGCCTAGGAGAGGCCCTGTCACTGACCCGCCCTCTGCTGATGAGACAGGATGCTACGATGCTACCACGGAAACATAATGCACATCTACAGAACTGTCCGTCTGTGCCTGGGTCACAGCCCACAGGCCACGTCCGGCCCACTGCCCGTGTCTGCAAATAAAGCTGCATTAGGACACAGTCAGGCCTGTCGTCTGCCTCTCCTCTGTGGCCACCGTGGCAGAGCTAATGGCTATGACAGGGGATGTTCGGCCCACAAAGCCAGAAATAGTTACTGTCTTGCCTTTAACAGAAAAAGGTTGCCACCCCTATTCCACTAGAAAACGGACGGCTGACACGACAGCTATTTCCCCACGGTCAGGTGTCTATAACACAACAGGCAGGGTCTCTAGCTGGTTTTCCCCCGAGACTGCATGCTCACAGAAACAGTGAGCAGTCGGGCACACAGCCCAGTGTTCGCCCGGTGCCCCGTCCCGCAGCGGCGGGTCTTACCAGAAGGTTTGCTTGGCCGTCTGAATGACGTTCGCAGACGTCTCCACGTCTATGTAGTCATAGTGCAGAGCCGCAGGGTCTGCCGAGGACCCCGTCTCCGCCAGCAGAATCCCGATCCACCGGCCCATGTCTTCAGAAGAAGACGCCTGTGTGGGGAAGGGGAGTGACTTTTACTTCATTAACAGTCAAGAGCTTTAACAGGGTCACAGTACGTCACCAGGGGGACCGCGAGACAGGAGCGGCAGCGGCCCCTGAAGCTGGTGCAGAGAGAAGCGAGAAGGAAGGAGCGGCTGGCGCCATGTTCCCACCAAGCCTGGCAGCAGGTGACGCAGCGACCAGACCCGAGGGTGCAGGACAGGAATAACGTGGTCTCAGTTAGTCTGAGAGCAGAGCTCTGCTGACGCCGGGTCTCCTGTCTGTGTGTGTGGTTTCAGCACTGGGCTGTGGGGGTAACAGAACAGGACTCTCGAGGACAGGGGCCCGTGCCTGCAGCACTGGGGGCAGGGGCAGCACAGGGGACTTCCTCCACCCGCCCCACCCTCGGGCACCAGCGTGTGCCATCCAGGCCACCCTGCACTGTCCTCATGCCGCTTTCGGAAGCCCGGCCAGCGCTCTGCTCGGGCCCTGCATGATTTTCTGCCGAGAACACAGTTCCTGTCTACCAGCCAGCTTTCTCCACTGCCGCCCGCCCTGCGGGGCTCAGTCCACAGGAGTGCTTGCCCGGCGTACTGGTCCCAGCCCCACACACCCTTCACAGAGAAGTGGAGAAGCCGAGAGGGAAGAAAGGTTTGGCTGCAAAGTCTGCCACAGACCCGGGATGGGGGCCCAGATCTCACGCCCCCAGGCCCAGCTTCCCCCTCTGAGGGACCCCCTGCTGCAGAGTCAGAGCACGGGACCTGCCCTCCCGGCTGTCAGCCCTGGACCCTGAGGGAGGAAGAACCATGCTGCTCATCTTCTTCCCAAGAAGCAGTTTCTGCGAAAATCATGTCTGAAGCAAACCCCCTCTCCTGCCAAGACCTTCAAGGGTGCCCGTCTGGGTGTCTGTCATCTTGGTCCAGGCCAGGCTACTTCCACCACTGACCAGCATCACCACGGTCACTTAGTGTTCAGTTCTCGCCCGATGAACTAGAGCACACCGCCACCCCATTGCCGGGACAGACCCTCCGCCCACAGACGGCACGGCATCCCTGGGCTTCGGGCGCTGGGGCGGTCCCGCCACCAGCCCTGGCAGTGCCGGCCTGGGCATGTCTGGGCGCGATCTGTCACGATCGTGCTAAGCGGAAAAAAGACAGATAGGGAAGGTCTGTACGAACATGGGTAAAAATAACACGAGAAATGGAAATAAAAAGTAGGTTGCTGAGGAATTCACTCTAATTGCCTTTTCCTGCCTCAGAGAACATGTGCTAGAAGGCAGCCAGGGCTCCTGAAGGCCGAGGCCTGCTGGCTTCCCCGGCCGCAGCGCACTGGCCACTGCCGCCTGGGAGCACCTGCCCTGCTTGTGCAGAGCCGTGGCCACGGAAGGCCGCGTGCAGGAAACACCACGGTTTCTAGGTGGACCGCCGTCAGCCGGGGAGGACAGGGCCACTGGGAACCTGAAACCAAGTTACTTTCTGGCCGCTTCCAGCAAGCATTTCACAATACAGAACGGCACTGAATTTCCACACGGACACGTACAGAGGAAGCGGCACTAGGAGGTGACTCGGCAGAGGAGTCTGCTTTGCGCTCAACTCAGCAGAAGGGGTCCAGTGCTGTTGGGGCTTCAGCACCCTTGGGAAGGGGAGGCCATGGAGGAGGGAAAGCAGAGCCCAACGCGGCCCACAGGGAGAGAGAACAGGACAGGCATCAAAGGTAGTGCTGTTGGCGAGGCCTGGGGCTCTGGCGGAGGGAGAGCACCCTACCTCCAGCACCGCCACCTCCTGCCCGTTGCGAAGCAGTCGGAAGCTCAGGGGGTGCCTGGAGTCCAAGCCCGGGATCACCTCGCAGCCGCGGAGAGGGATGGAGGCGATGTGGCTCTTCAGGTCGGTCCTGTCCTTGTGCAGCACGAGCTTGTTGTCCTTGACCCGGCACCAGCGCTCCCGCCAGCGGTTGTTGGAGAGCACGCTCAGGTGGCCTGTAACAACATGGAGGACGGGTGCTGGCTGCTGGGCACCACGGCCCCGCGTTTGGTCCCACGGAAGGAGCTGGCACGGGGACACGCACGGGACGGCCCCTCACTCCGTTTCAGGTGCAAGCGCAAACACACGAGGAGCACGGCTGCCACCGCAGGGCGGATGTCAAACAAGCCCTGGCTTCTCTGAGGCGGCCGGGCCCTGGGAGCAGCCCTGACAGAACATGGAGTGCAGAGCGTGCTGAGAGCCGGACCCCAGACGGCAAACGCTTCTGTGGGAACTGGAGTGTGCCTGGAGAACGGGAAAGGCCACTGAGCCACTGGGGTCGGGAAACGGGGACACGACGGCCATCTTCAAAGAGCTGAAGGGACCAGGGGAAGGGGTTTAGATGCGTTCTGAGTGGCTGCATGTGACAGAACCAGAGCCAGAGAGGAGGGCAGACCGGGCTTCCCATGAGAACAAACTGTTTGAAAATGAAAGTTTTCCAGGCATCAGGAGGCTGTGGGGGTGGCAAGTTCCCCGGCACTGGAAGAATTCCAGCACATGATGCAATGACCTCGGCATGAGGTCCCTACCCAGAGACCAGGCCGCCCCCAGTGACCTCACGGTGCATGGCCGCTGCTGGTTGGAGGGCTCTGTCTGCCTGCTCCAGCCGGTCCGGATGCCCTCTGAGTACTCGGGCCGGGCCACGTGGAAAAGTCCGCGCTCAGGTCTCCGACCCGGCACAGAAACTCGGTGAGCTACAGACGTGGAGATGCACACGCCTGCGGGCGCCTCCACAAGTAATAAAGTCGCAGGAAGAGCTGTTCCTAGCTTACAAAAATTCTTCAAATACAAAAAACTGATCGTTTCCCCTTGTCACAGACACAAAGTGCATTTTCCTGGAAGTAACATGCATGAGAAAGAGGCCACAGGGCGGCCGCGAGCGCTGACCACTCCTTAACGCTGGGGAGTGACTGCCCTCCCTCTCAGACCCGGGAAGTGAACTAACAGCGTACCAGACGCAGTCAAGGAGGAGGAAGTAAAGAAAGGGCTCCTCTCACCCTTTACACTCGGGCACGCGCACCATCCCGGGGCTCAAAGCAAAACAAATTACGTGCTTTCCAAGCCTGAGTTTTAAAAAAACACTTTCCCAAAAGGGTTTTGGAAGATGGTTTTTGCTTCTTTCGTGTTCTAAGTCTCACACACTTTGTTAGCAAAGGGCAAATGCTGTAAAGAAGAAAACATAACAAAACCTAACCCCAAACAGGCACCTCGCAGGGCCCAGCACGCGCTCTGGCTGCCGCACAAGAACGCCTGCTCAGTGAACTCCCTAGGGGAACACTCAGAAAGTCCGGACTCCCCTCCGGCTGCCTCCACCCTGCCGGTGTGCCCCAACCACAGGGCGCGTGCCCGGCTTCCTGGACTCAGACCTCCGTGGGGGCTGCCCTGCAAAACAACAGAGAGTGGCGAGGGGCAAGCCCTCTGGGCGCAGGCGCCGGGACCGGGGTTCTGAGCCGCACATTTAGGAGGGTTCACAGGGAGGCGGAGAGAGGTTGGAGAAGCAGCGTTAAAGCCCAGGGTGAGCGTGAGCCTTCCCGGGGGAGGAAGCTCATCCCCGTGAGGTGAGTGCGGAGTTCCAGGCCCCCAGCAAGGCCTGGCCTGGAGTTCTCTTGAGCATTAAAGGTGGCAGGTAAAGAGCTGTTCTTCTGAATGCAGCTGTGGGGCTTACACGGTGATTATATTCACAAAATACCATTTGTAAACGACATACTGCTGACGCGTTTACTCTCGGACAGAAAAGAAAGCTCTACATGACGGCCCGCAGCCAGCTGTACTGTCTGAGCACCGAGTGACAGCTATCAGACTCGTCAGCGACCACGGCTGTGGTGCCACCTCTGAGCAGTGAGTCGCGCCGAAAGCCCACTTTTTTGTGAAATGAGGGCCAACTGTGCCCCCATCAGCGTTCTGTGAGCCTGAATGCCACAGTGACGGTAACAGGAAGAGATCTGAAGACGCGGACTGCTCTCGGGCACCTGAACCTGCCGGGGCGCACGAGGTCGGCACTCGGGACACTTGTCACGAAGAAGCCCTGAGCCGTCGGGCACTGCCAGGCAACGATCAGGCAGGTGAGGAGCCCACGTGTGGCCTGGGCCGAGAGGCTGGGGTGGGGCTCAGGGACCCTGAGGGGCGGGGCCTCCTCCAGCCTGGGTGATGCAGTGCTGTGGCTGGGAGGGGAGTCCAGGCCCCGGGTCCCAGTAGGAACCAGCCATGATGCAGGAGGTGACGGATCGTGAGGGGGACACGCGAGGTTCCATGTTCACAGAGGCACTGACGCAGTGAAAGGAGGCCTGAGGTGACCTGCCTGCCGAGTGACAGTCTCAGAGTTCACCACACAGCGTCCTTCGTGCAGGGGACGGCATTTCTGGGGGTGGCTCCACTCTCCTGAACGGGGGAGGGCTCTCTTGTGGTGCCTTCTTCCCTGACAGAACCTGGCCACAAGCCACCAACTGCTATGAATTTCTCGACATTGGAGTCACAAGAGGAATGGTTCTACTGCACACATCCCCAGTTACGTAGAACGTGACTTCCTATGAAGTTAGCGTGCTCTACCACCTTCCTCGGATTTATTCTCAGTCAACCCCGCCACAGCTGCCTGCCCAGTGCTTGGCCTGCTGCGATCCTCGAACACGAGTGGCCTGACACCCCTGCTTGCTGGGCAGGGGCCCGGGGATGGAGGCCACACGGGGCATGCAGAAGACCCCACCTGAGGGATCGCAGTCAGAGGGTTGGTCCCCACGGCCCGCACACCCTCCCGCCCTGCGCATCCGTGGGCTGATGGAAGGGGCTGGTGGAAGGGGCTGATGGAAGGGGCTGGTGGAAGGGGCTGGCTGTCTCACTGGGAAACCCACCACTGGGGAGCCGTGCCAGCCCGGCCCAGACGGCGTCCTCCAGCAGCAGCTGTGGGCCGAGTGGTATTGCGGGCCCGCCTGGCCCTCCTAGCACCACCCTCACCTCAACAATTTGGGAATTTCAGTTAAACGTGAAATTTTTCCCCTCCAAATTCTAAAAACCTCGGTTCTCTGGCGCAACTGTGGCAAGTGCAGGAGATTTCATTAGAACTGCAGGACGATGTGACAGGACTGAGGCTGAAGGACCACACACCAGGAGGAGGGACACACACCGGGGTCCGGACTTGGGGTCCAGACCCCAGTCTCTAAGATGCCTTCAGGTGACTGTTTGTTTTTCACAAAAGAACTTCTACTGTCTCCGCGGACCTACAGCAGGCTAAAAAACAAAAGCTAAAAACATTGTCACTCTTTGGGGGAGAATTCCCTTTCTGTTCTTCATCCCCAACAGCTGCCTGCTCTCCGGGGCCAGTGCACGGGCCGCACAGCACAGGGCCTGCGTGGCGCCACTCCAGGAGGCAGCAGCCAGGAGAGTGGGGCCCGGGTCCCCACCCCCAGGCCTCCCCTCTGCCCCATGCTCACACCTTGTCCCCTCGGGTTCCATTTCAACAAGGCAACAGCAATCTACAAGGAAAATTACTACCCAGTCTTAACTTTTTAAAAAGGGCAAATATCTGTCATTCAGCTTCTGAAGTTTTTCTCCCTTAAAAGAGCTGCCTGGTTGCTAGCAAACATGACACACCCAGTGCCCCAGGTGGCCTTGTTGTCTCTTCCGTATCCCCTCACACTGCGGGTCACTTGCTCCAGGCCTGCCTTTGTCACTCAGCTGGGGGCACCAGAGGGCCAGGGCTACAGCGGTCACTGCCACACACCGCGTGTCACACAGCCCTGGACAGCAGCCGCTCAGAAAAGCTGAGGCAGGAGATGGTCAGTTAGACGGGGCTTGAAACTTGAGTTTGGGAGGCGGAGCATGATGAGAAAGTCTGGGTTCATTATGTCAGCCAAGGGGAAGAACCGACCTCAATTCCCTAAGTGCCTGGCCAGACTTTACACCCCGCCCGGCCGGCCAGCAGTCTGTGCGTGTGTTCCCGCTTCAAACACTTACGGGGGTCCCGGAGACCTTCTGGGGTCAGAGAGAGACTTTGTTTTCCATCTTGAAAGAACCGCAGAGATCATCTCAACCCCCCGCTAAGTTTTTCTTTTTATTAATAACTGGTAAACATTTCCCCCAATTCAAACGATCACAGGTCTAATTCAAAAAAGCCCACTGAAAGGGCCCGAAGTGAGCAGCCACAGGGCAGCTCCGGGACAGAACGCAGCGTGCCCCATGCACGTGCGGCCGGCCCCTTCTTACCGCAAGTGGGCACGTCCTCCTCGGCGGACGAGGTCTGCTCGTCGGTGGACGGCTTCTTCTTTCCCAGACTGATGATCTTGGTGATCTTCTTCCCGGTGACTTTAGATACGGTCCCCTTGCCCTCTGATTTGGAACTTTTTTTCCTCTTAACTGTTAAGAATAATGACAACAAAAAAATTGTTTAATTTTAGAGCTTAAATTGGAAAAACATTCAAATAAAGCACTAGTCATAGCCACTCTTCTCGCTGACTTTCCTTACGGAGCACCTGCTCTGCACCAGCCTTTGGGGACGTGGTTAGCACCTTGGGAGTATGTACTTGGCGGGAACGCCCACAGAGCCAGGACACAAGATTAACTCACACGTGTGCAGTGCTCGCTGGGGACAGTGGCAGCTTCCATGTGGAGTGACACCAAGACCTCATTCCCTTCTCTTGATGACTGGCAGGGGCGGTCGAGTATTTACTAATTCACCCCAAATTCAAATTCTGCTGCACTAGTCCATCACAGACTGGGGTCGACCTTCCCCTTTGGAAGCAGAGACAGGAGCGCTAAGTCACTCCCTGCAGCTTTGACCACATGGGGTCGGGACTGTGTCCAGGTTCATCCCAGACACTAACATTTGGGAGCTGCTGTCTGAGTTTAGGATTTTCTCTGTGCAGCCAGCAATTAGTCTGGGTCCAGACATGGCTGGGATAAAGGGATTTGAACTGAAATCTCAGCTCCAAATCGCCAAGAGGGAGGCGCGAGAACGAAAGGCAAGAGAGAAGGTCAGAGCGCCCTCTGTTAGCCTCCTGCAGGAACTACCGATGGGGTGTCGACTAGACACAGCACTGTGCCGGGCAAACACGGTTTGGACCAAGGTCACTTCCACAAAGTGTGGAAGGCTGTTCTTCTTTAATACGAACAAGCAAACAAAGCCAGCCCGGAGAAGTTGAGACCTGGGTATCTTCATTTACACGTGCGCCGACCTGGATAACCAGGTGTGCTTCTTCATTACACGCAGACCAAGACGCACGTTCGTTCTGTCGGGCCGAGCTTTACAGGGACCCCGCGATCGTATGTGACTCTGCCCCAGGCAGACCTTAAAGACAGCTTTCCTGGCTTTGATGGCACAGACGAGCCCTGTGGGCAGCAGACGGTGCCTCCCCCGAGTCACTTCCGATGGAGACGACTAGAATTGCACCCAGGCACGGCTGGGGAGGAGCCCACGTGGTCAGGAGCAGAGCCCAGGACCTCTGGGCGTGGGCCTTGCCTATCACAACGGCCCAGATTATTTGGGTTCCAAGAGTGGTCACGGCCTGGGCTGCTGTTTGGTGTAAGGCGACCTCACGTTGGAGCTGGGAGGCACCCCTGCGCTCCAGTGCCAGGGTGCAGGTCAGCGGGGTGGGCAGCTGCTCGCCTGGCAGCACAGAGGCTTCGGCTGGGAAGGTTTCCCTGCCCCCACCCCATCCCACCTTCCTTGCAGCCCGGCCCAGCAACTGGGAAGGAAATTACCTGCAGATCACGTCTCCTAAAAGACTTGTATTCAGAAGACATAAAGAACTCTCTGGGTCAACACTAAGGACGAACAACTCAATAAAAACACAGGCTAAAGAAACAAATAGACATTTCAGCAAAGAGAACACCCGGATGGCAAACGAGCTCTTCATCACACGGTCACTGCGCCCGTCGCAGGGCAGGTGCAAGTCAAAACCACACTATAAGGTCCCGCCACAGACATCAGCATGGCACAGCACAAAACGGCCGAGGCTGGAAGGGAGCAAGAGACCGAGGAAGCCCACTCCTCGCACTGCCTGGGGGCAACAGAGACATGTCAGGCAAAACCCTGACCATGGGTCCATGGCAGCTTCGTCCCCAGCGGCTCAGGGTTGCCGACAAGCCAGCGGTCCCTCGGTGAGGGGACGGACGGATGCACTGGCTGCGCGGCGCCCACACTGACAGCCCGCGCGGACTCCTGAGCGTGCTGTAACTTGGTGCCACCGGAGGCGTGGCACTGAGTCAGGGAAGCGGACCGAAAGGCTACGTCCACTCACAGGACATTCTGCGAAGGACAGAAAACGGATCTGCAGCTGCCAGGGGTGCGGAGAGGTGGGGGAGGGACACAGAGCACAGGGCATGCTTGGGCTCAAAGACATGTTCTAGGTCTCAACTGTGGACGTCACACACCAGTGTTGGCCAAAACTCAAGGAACTGTATGCCAAAAAGGCGAGCTTCTCCGCGGGCAAGGCGTGCCTCCATGGAGCTCGGGAGTTTCAGCGTCAGCACGCCATGTCCACGGCAGCATTACTCACAGTGGCCAAGGGTGGGGACCACCCAAGCGTCCATCCACAGGTGAGTGATGACAGAACGTGGTCCCTCCACACGACGACCTCCATTCAGCCTCAGGAAGGGGGGGACCCGACCCTTGTGCGGCCCAGACGAGCCCCGAGGACGCGAGGGAGGAGGCGGGCCGGTCGCATGGGACAGACACATGGTTCCAGTGACAGGAGGGCCAGGGGGAGAGCCAGAGTCCCAGACACGGAGAGCGGGTGGGGTTCCCGGGGCTGGGGCAGGGCGGGAGGGAGCCTTTCAGGGGGTAGAGTGTCAGTGTGGGGAGGTGGTGGGGACGGCCACACAGCACTGGGAGTGTACTTAATGCCACTGGACACCTAGCAGTGGTTAAGACGGTTCATTTATGTTGTGCATTTTACTGCAATTTAATTTTTCTAAATGAAGGTAAAGTACATCTTCAGAAAATCTTTTTAAAAATGACCAGAAATCTGTGAGTCTGGCCTCCTCATTATAAAGATGGGGAGACTGAGGTACATCAAAGAGGGAAAATGTGGCCAAGCTGGAGCCAAGGTAGCGACAGGCAGGCACGTGACTCCCATCTCGTCACCCGAAGTTCCTTGGTGAGAGTTGGCTGTCCCAGCGTTGTGCCGGGGGGCACCGTCGCCAACCCGCCCCAGTGCTAACTCAGGTGAGGCGGTGCCTGCTGTGTCATTGTTTAAACGTATGCAGGGCGCCTGTCAAGACACAGGAAAAACTGGGGCCACAGCCCACTGGGACGGCTGACAGAGACTCAGAGGGGACCTCCGCCTTTCCGTCGTGTGACGCAGGATGATGGCTTCGGCACAACTGCGTCTCCGAGGAAATCTCTCGGCCAGCGGGGGTCCCACAGCTGGCTGCAGGGCCTGGTGTTTGGCTTTCTGTTTGTGGTTCACACCTTTTGGCACAAGCAGAGCTCACCTGGTTCCTTCCCATCACACATGGCGACTCCATTTTCTATGACGCCTTCCCCATCCGAACTTGGTCTCTCCGAGGACAGTTTCTGTGACGATAAAAAGGATGTGGTTATTCTTACAACAGTCACACCAGCTGACGGATGTATTGTATCAGGGATCACGCAAAATCCGTCTCAAAGCTGAAAGCGTGGGCCACATTCACGGCAACGCCAGCTAGCCGGGGGCTTGCTAGCCAAAGCTTGAAGAGCACCAGAAGAACACAGATGAGCCCACCGAGGCCGCACCGACACAGGCCCTGCCCACCATGACGGTGGCGTTCGGTTCACTTTCTCTCGTAAACAGTTGTGGGAAAATATCAGGGTTATTAGAAATACACCCCTCTCCAAACCGTGCTATACTGTGCTTCTAGAGACAAACGCCACATCGTCCGCCTACTTCCCTCCTGAGAACAACTTGGCAAGTGTCGGGTGTCTGCTTGTGACAACTGTGCTCAGCAAGTGCACACACAGTCGAGGGCACCGGGACCCTGGCGGCCGTGCAGCCCTGACACCTGGCCGCGGAGCACGGCTGGGACGCTAAGGCGGTGTCTGAACAAGAGACTCTATGGAGCGGGTGGGAGCAGGGGAGGGTAAATGGTGATGGAAGGAGACTCGACCTAGGGTGGTGAGCACACAACACTATATACAGTCATGTACTGCAGAGCTGTACACTTGAAACCTGTATAATTTATTAACAAGTGTCACCCCAATAAGTTCAATACAATTCTTTTTAAAAAAGAAGAGACGTCTCTGAGAGCTGGAATGCTTTCATTCTGGGCAGAGGACCTGTGGAGTCACCATGGGGACACAGGTCCCAACCCCCCCCACCCCCCACCCCGCCGAGACCCTCTGCATTATCCCCCAGTGCCACAGAGACACGCCGGGGGGCAGGGCAGCACGCAGGCCCCACTCGGTGACAGCTCCAGGCCACACTGGCTGAGGACGGCAGACAGGTGCGTGTGTCCCTGTGGCCGTGCTGGGACCCACGTGGTGAAAGAACGACTGGCACTCTGGGGGAACCCGGCATGCGCCAAGTTCCAGTGACAGAGAGTCTGAGAGCTGGCACTGTGCAGCCCTCAGCTGGGACGTGCTCCGGGGAACCAGGTCAACAGGTCTGGCCAGAAACAGGGCAGCCTGAGAAACCAAGCTAAGCGAGGGGCCGCCCCCAGGCCCCGTGTGAGTGGGTGAGAGGGAAACTCTGATGCGCTGCTGATGGGCACTGAGGTCGGACCAGCGTTTTTGGAAAGCGATTTGCTTAGCAACATGAATCAAAATCTTAAAAAAACAATTCCATCCTTTGGCCTGGTAATCCAGCTCCTAGGAGTCTATTCTCAGGTGACAGAGAAGCAGCAAAGACTGACAAAAAGGTGCCAGGTTGTTTTAAATGGCCAGAAAAGAGCCCTGGCCGAGTGGAGTATCTTCCCAATACACCAGGGTCGCGGGCTCGATCCCCAGTCAGGGCAAAGAATCAACCGCTTCTTTATGCGTTCATTGCACGATGAAGGGGAACAACAAATCAACGGCTCTTTCTCTCTAAAGTCAATTAAAAAATAATAAAATAAATGGCCAAAAATAAAATAAGAAGGCTTAATTTGTGGGCCTAATGCAACAGGGCCATGAATTTCATATTATTCAGCCGCTAAAAACACAGAAACTCTTGGTGCTTGTTGCGAGTTTCAAAAGCCTGGCAAACTGGCAACAGTGGAAGGGTAAGTGGGAAAACAGCGGCCTGCCCCGGTCGTGCTGCAGGGCCCCCGAAGTGTAAAGAAACACAAGAACAGGAGAAGCTGGTGAACAGCACGCGGTGTCGAGGGAGCTGCGTCCTCTGTGTGGTGGACGCACTCACGCGGGACTGCGTCCCCCTGTTGGGTTTCTCTGAACTTCTTCAGTCTTCCACAGACAGCAGGTGTTGCTTTAGTAATCACACACACATAGCAACAGGCCTGCAGTATTGAGGTGAGGGTTGTGAGGTTAATTTAGGTGGCATCTCAGAGGGTGTTTTGGATGAGACCAACACTTCAAGTGGGAACTCTGAGCAAAGCAGATTGCACTCCCCATTGTGGTGGGCCTTGCCCAAGCAGTTGAAGGCCTGCCCAAAACAGAAAGGTCTCCATCCCCGAGCCCAGGAGAATTCTCCTAAAGATGCCCTTCAGACTTCAGCTGCTGGCCGACACCACAGGTTTTAGACTTGCCATCCTCCATAATCCCATAAGCCAACTCCTCAATATAAATCTTATAAAAATTCCCTGTAAAAGTCATACATAAATATATGTACACACACGCACCGCCCCCACTCCCACCCGCCACTGTTGGTTCTGTTTCTCTGGAGAACCTGCACTAAAACAGGAGTGGACAAAAAGGATCTAGTCCCTGGCAGGAGCTACTCAGGCGGGACCCAGGAAGCCCGGGACTCAGCTCCCTGCAGACCACTGGGTGGAGGGGCCATGGGTCTCCATGGAGATGAAATCTGCACAGGGACAGAAAATCAGAGAGCTGAGCGTGTGGCATGCCAGGGACAGATTCGTGCCGAAAAGGGCCAACCCCCGCCCCCCACTGCTGGGCCCTCGCTGGGCCTTTGCACAGGACAGTGGGTATAGGGCAGGCAGGCCAGGGGACTCGGCCTGCTCTCTTGGGAACGACCCTTCGGGGAGGCGCCCTTCTGCAGTGCCTATTGTGTTCCTGAAGGGTGCAGACTTCGCTCTGCCATGGAGCAGCTAGGTGACCTTGAATGAGGCCCTTAACACCTTCACTCCTTTTCTTCGTCTAGAGCTGGGACTAACGCAGCCGACCATGCAGTCTCTAAGACGGCCAACTCAAGCTGTGCACGGAGCGGGCCCCTGCAGCACACAGGGAACAGACCTGCCTCCTTTTTCTCTTCCAACTAGAAGGGCTGAAAGCCTCGGAGAACACACTGAGGGCGTTCAGGGAGGCCCAAAGCCTCTGTGAGGCCTCTGGTCCTAGAGAGAACATGCCCCTTACCTTCTCTAGTTCCACCTTGTGCACGGGAGAGCTCGATGGTGGGGGGCACTCGGAATCCACAGGCCCACTGCAGCCGCTGTAGACTTCTTTGACCACCTGTAACAAGTGTGACATTCTTGAGTGTGTCCAAAGGCAGAGATGCTCACGTGAAGGGTCAAAGCTTCAGATGAATGGGGCACACGGTATGACAGGAAGCGTGGGCGCCAGGCACTCAATGTTCATGCAGGCCCCCAGGCCGCGAGCGTCTGCCACTGCTGGTACTGACGCAGGTCCTGGGGGCTGAGTGAACCACGTGTGTGAGCAAGGGCCCTGCTCTCCCAGGGACCCCCGTCCAGGAGGACGGAGGGATCACATGGACAGTGAGTATCGCCCACAGCACAGGTGGTGTGAGGCCACGGTGAGCGCTGCAGAGAACGAGTGGCCCTGACGCAGCAGGCATGGCTGCTTTCGAGAAGGAGCTCAGGAGAGGCCACACTGGGCTGGCTGGTCTGAGCTGAATGGCCAGGACCCAGCCGTGAAGAACTGTGGGAAGGGTTCTAGGCCCCAGGCACCGCAGGTGCAAAGGCCTGTGGCAGGTGTGGGGTGTTTAGGGACAGCCCACAGGGCCGTGGAGCAGGAGGTGGGGTTGGAGAGGCTGGGAGGAGCCGGGTCACATAGTGCCCCCGGGCCCCGCAAGGAGAGTGGGGTTGTCTGAGTGTGGAGGAAGCCCGGGAGCCCAGCGGTGTGGGCGGCAGCACGGCAGAGGTCGAGAGCGGGCTGCGGAGCCTTGCTTCCCGGGTCCGCCCTGCTTTCACCCAGCGCAGACTAAGGAACTGTTCTGAGCTTCAGCTTCCCTGTCTGAAAAGTGCAGAGGCAACAGTCTTTCTAAAATTAAATGCCTTGAGACAACGCCTAAACCGTAATGAACTGTCAAGTATCATCAGGGGGCAGAGAGCTCTCCCGCTGTTGCGGGAAGAGAGAATGACAGGGTGCCGGAAAAACAAGGAGAGGAAAATGAGTGCGAGGTCGGTGCTGGAGGTCGCCGGACACAGGAAGGTGGTGGGTGGACTGGAGGGATCGTCGTGGTGATGGAGAGGAGGGGAGGGATTCGGGACAAGTTCTGGAGGAAGAGGCGGCAGGTCCCGTGGGTGGGTTAGACATGGGGCATGAGGGAAGGGCTCAGTCTGAGACATCTCCGGACTCCGTTTACTTGGCTGGAGCCGACAGAAAGAAACAGGCTGGGTGGGAGGGGGGCTGGGTACCCGGGTATGTTTGCCGGTGAAGGAAAACTTCCAGTCGGGGTTGGAAATAAACTAGGGAGTCAGGGGCAGAAGGCCTGGATGGAAGGGTGAGACCAAGCAGACTGAGGGTCCTGGAGAAAGACCCAGAGCTGGTCAGCTGGTGGGGCGGAGCCAGAGAAGGCAGCTGGTGGAAGTCTGTGAGGGCAGGGACAAGGAGGCCAGAGGCAAACTGAGAGGGCATGCTTAGTGGGGCAGGCAGGAGGAGGGAGAGAGCTGGGAGAGACAGCCCAGCAGAGGGACGCCCCAGAAGTTGCTGTGTAAGGGAGGCAGGAGGAGGGGACTGGCAGGATGCCGGGTGGGAGGTGAGGGAAGCACGCGGAGCCGGGAGTCAGAACGCTACCGTCGGACCAGTTCTGGTGTCTCATTGGCTTGAGAGGCAAGAACAGCAGTTACTGGCTGCAAATCATACCCTCCCTGGGCCTCAGTTTCCTCCCTGGCCAAGGAAGGAGGGTCAAGATGACCCATCTTGCTACTTATCTCTGGTTTCATTAAGGGACGAAGGGACCCTAGTGCAAACAGCCTAAGCCAGCATCTGGCGTGGGCACATGGAAGACACCACAGCTGCTGCCATCCTGCGTACAGCCTAGGTGAGCGTCCCGTGGTCTGGGCTGGGGTTGGGGGGGAGAGGGGGGAAGACCCTGACTGAGACCAGCAGGTGCCACCCCCACGGTCGCCCACTGTCCTTCCACCATGCCTGAGTACCCGCAGTGAGCTGCGCGTGGCTGACGGCCGGGGAGATGCCGTCAGACAGACAGACAGACAGACAAGGTTCCCGGGCCAGTGGCACTCTCTTCTGACAAGAACACTGGCAGACAAATCTTTCCGAAGTCTTCTGTGCTTTCTGGACCTTAGCTGCAATTTGAGTTCAACCCAAGTGCCTTCTGGGCAGGAAAAAACCCCAAAAAAGGCCCAAGTCCAGCTATCTGTGAAGTAATTTTGCAGTATGGCCTCCAGGGCCTATCCAAGTCCACGGGCCAGCACTGTGTCAGGACTGGGGCCAGGGACTCACCAGCCGGACAGTGAGTCCAGCCATCTTGCTGTTCGGCTGTCCTATGAAAAAATAGAGCAATGTCCACATTTGAGGCCAAAGCAGGAAAAGAGAGGAAGAAACAACCCAGGTGGCTTGCTGCAGTGCTGTCCTTGCTGATGCTGAGGGGGGACATCAGCCCGGGGCGTCCCTCCCGTTTCTGTTCCGTGCTGATCTTACCACGTTTTCCGCGGATTTTTACTCCCTCGCCTCCCCAGTGTGCTCGTCGAGTCTTTAGGGCAGAAGGCAAACTTTCATTCATTCTGGACATTCTAGCAAAATGTGCACAATGCAACGGGAACTCCTGGGTGTTTGTGTCGGACACAACCAGGGTTCGAGACCCCACTCTACCCCTTTGTCCACAGGTGACACTGAGCACCCGACTCTGAGCCTTACCTCCCTCTTCCAGAAAATGCACAGGAACGCCTGGGGGTCGCTGTGACATGCAGTGACAGAGCGACTGCAGTGTCCAGCCCAGTCCTTCTTCCAGAACTTGAGCTCCTGTCCCGCGATTAAAGCACTAAGTGAAAATGTTGGATTATACAGACAACCATGAAGTGCACGAACTCTTTTTGTTTTGCACGGAAAGGCTGAGCCCACACACCCAGCCTGCAGCGACTTATCTACAGCCTGGCCGTCTCCATCTCTGGTTCAGGGGCAGGGGCGGACGCAGCCCTCTGGCCACACTGCTCCAGCTGCTCCCACCAGACAGTGGGCTGCAGTCCTGGGAACAGTGGCTTCGGAGGTCACATGCTTTCTCTCTTAGCTAAATAAGACTTGTCCTTTGAGACGCGGCCTAGGTCTCACATGATCAGGAAGTCCATGCTGGCCTCCCACGACAGGAGATGGTAAGGCTGCCCCCTCCACGTGCCACAGCCAGCCACGCGCTCCCGTCAGACGCTGGTCCCGCGTGCATTGTATACGTGTAGGTCTGTCCCTTCCATAAAGCTGCGCTCATTCTCACACAAGGGCCACACTTTCTTATGTGGGTATTCTCAATGCCTAGCATGTAAAAACAACTAAAAAAATAGTTTGATTAAAGAACAGGGAATGAAGAAATAAATTGGACTTGAAATTTTCTATGGGAAAAGAAGAATGAATGAAAAAAACAGAAAAAGAAAGCTGGCTGTCACATAAAACATAGAAACCCTCAGGACGAACCTTCCCCAGCCTTCTGCACAGACCTCTGAAGTCCTCAAGGAGAACATGCTTGTAAAAGGCGGGGAGTGGCCTGCAGCACCAACACTGCCCGCCCTGGCTGTCACCACATGGTACTGCACCACTCCCTCCTGGCCACTGGACTGTCCCCACAGCTCTCGCCTGTTTCCCATCAAGTCCCACTGGCCAGCAAAGGTGCAGGGACCTAACCCGTCACTGAAGTCACTGGTTGAGCTTTCTGAGCCATCGAAGCTCGCTGACGGACTCACCTTCCCTGGGAAACCTGCCCTCAACATCTGCATGCTGTGGGCACGCCGTGTGGGTCTCTCGCACTCCCCTGCTAGCGCTCCAGCTCCCCGTGCGGCGCAGCCTCTCCCCCCACAGGGCACACCCCGGCACACCAGCCAGGCAAGGGGATACACATGCATCCCAGCATCGCGAGATGATTTAACCTTTCCCCAAACTGAACGACAGTCACGTCCCAGTATAGAGAGCGGCCTGAAACTGTCTCTCGACTCTGGTCTCTATTTGTGGCCACTTGGTCCCTGCAGAGTTATTAGGAAGTAAGAAAGGGCGTATCACCCACATGCATAGGCACCTACAGACGAGGCTTCTGTACTACTGATTTCATTTTAAAGAGCCATGTCCTGTGAGAAGTTCAACATGTATTTAAGAGAGCTGAGGCCAATTCAGAATCACAAACCCTTCAAAAAACGAACTGTTACATGTTCTGTGGTACTTTTGTTTGCTTTTAACTGGAGCCTCCTCTCCAGAAACACAATCTCCGCACATTTTTTAAGGAAACTTGACCACTTCGTTTCCGGGAATGCTGGCTCTTGTCTTCTGCCTGACCCCGACAAAACGGCTCATGTTTTTGGCATCTGCACACACACAGTCCGTTAAGTTTGGCAGGAGTCGCTGGTGATGGAAGCTGCAGGCCGAAGGAGAGGAACAAACTCGGCCGCGCACTGGCAGGGAGCGTGCCGCGCCATGCGCGCCCTGGCTGACCGGCACCCCCCCCCCATACCTGATGAAGGGCCTGGCGCCTTACTCGACAGAGACCAATGGTCACACTGAAGCTGCATTCTAAACATTAACAGCCCGAACAACACATTTATGGCGACATGGGATGACAGCGGTTTGTATTAATAAAAAAGGGCCATGGGGGACTTTAAGAGCTAACTCCATGCAAAGGTATTAGAAGAAAATACAGGTATAAATCTTCGAGCCCTTGGATTACACACCAGTTGCTTAGCTCTGACGTAAAAAGCCGCACAGACAGTGCAGTTCGGACACACGCTACAGTGTGGGGGCCGGAAAGCAGGGCGGGGAGTGGAGGAGGCCAGTCACACAGGCCGAGCTGCCCGAGGGGTTTCCTTCTATGACAGAGGGCAGATGAGTGGTTGCCTGGGGCTGGGGCAGGGCTGGGGCACACCAAGCGCAGATTTCTCCCCAGGGTAACAGACTGCCCTGAAATAAGATTAACGGGACGGTCACACCACTCTATGAACATCCTAAAGCCAATCATACGGTCACAGGGCAAACTGCATGGTGTGTGAACTAGCCCTCAATAAAGCGGTTATAAAATAACACTGAAATCATTTCTCCCAGACAGGATGGCCAACGCGACCATCAGGAGACCTGGCGCAGGGGGACAAGAACAAGCATGGCGGCGGATGGAGGAGGGGCCCGGTGAGCTCCCCAGACCGCGGCCCAGACGGCCAGGCCTGCCACGTGCCTGCGATGGAGACTGAGAGTCAAGCAAACATCCTGAAGGAAACCTCCAGAAACCCTAGAATTAAAAGCTGCCACACAGAACTTAAGAACACACTGAACAGGAACAACGTTCACAGCAGGTGAGACACAGCTAAAGAGAGAAACAGGGAGCTGGCGAGTAGCAAGAAGAAACACTCAGACTAAAACTGGTTTTAAAAGGGAGACAGTAAGTACACAGCAAAGATAAGAAGTTCAATATGCTGAAAAAGTCTAACATACACCTAAATGTAGTTGGGGGAGGGGAGGGAGGAGGGTCAAGTTCCATTTTAAGAGAAATGGCCGTAAATTTTTCCGAAACCTGGAAAGTTGACAAGCCACCGATTTCAGACGCCTAAGGAATCCCAAGCAGAATAAAAAAGAGCTCATATCCAGGCACAAAAATTGAAACTAGTAAATCAAAGTCAGCGAGAAAGTTCTAGAAGCAGCCTGCAAATGGGGACCAGGCTGCCTTTTGAAGACCAGTTAAAGTGATTAATCTGAAAGTAATCAGAATAACCCGCGATAAAAGACCACACTATCCAGGTTAACCTGTGTTGGCGCATGCTTGAAAAGACACGAATTAAAGCAGAAGCAGATCCCGGACGACACCGACAGCTTACCCGCAGCCACTGCTCGGCCTGCTCCTTGCTCTGGACGGCCAGGACCAGGGGGTCTGTGCCCTGCTGGGTGATTTTCAATTCGTGCTTCTTCTTTTTGCCGTCTTTCGGGATATATGTGATGCTGCAGCCTGGGAGAGGCAGCTCCATCTGTGGCTGCTGGTCCTTGGAACTCTTATAGCACTGCACGGGACAGGAGAGAGCCCGGTCAGGCCACGCGGGAGGTCAGCAGCAACACTGACAAAATGCGGCCCCATGAGAACGGGAGTGTGGGCGTGGCGTCTGGAGGTCAGACCGACCAGTGGGGATGCTTGGCAACTGGAAAACGGACCTGCAGCCTCCCTGCTGTCCTCACTGCTCCACGTCCACACTCTGCACAGTGGAAATGCATCACCTCATTTAACTCAGCCACACCCACCAGCCAGCAAGACACGACCTGGCCGGCCAGGCTTAAGTACTCAGGGAGCTTTCCCAGTGAGTTACAGGGAGGCAGTTTCTTAGATTTGCTGAAACAACACAGCCCTGGGTACTCTGTTCCACAGCCTGCCGCTGGTGTCCACCCATCTCATCTCTATCCTCCTTTTGAAAGACAAAAGAATGATTTCAGTAAGAGTGTAGATAGCAACACTCAACAGACACAAATGTCTGCTCAGGTTTGCTTTCTCGTTGAGTAGAGGACCCCAGACTCACGCTGCCCCGTCTACACGCCTGCACAGATTTCACTACTCGGGGGGGACTGAGATCTGATTCCCAGCGCCCCAGGTTTGTAAAGCCTGGGGCCATACCTCTGTCCAGAGGCGCCGGGCCCCCCATGGTTCAATTGTGTTCCTGCCGACCGCAAGCATGCCTTCTCGTGGAAATACACGTGTTCATGAAGGAGGCCAGGTACCCAGGCCCGCCCTCTCTTACTAATTTAATCTGGGTCCGGGAAGTTTCTTAAGCTCTCTGAGCCTGTTTCCTCATTTGTAAAATGAGCTATTGTTATTTTCTTGAATTGTATTATCAGTAACAACAACACCTATTACCAAGTCTGGAGTGTCATCGCTGTACGAGGCATCTCAGGCCCTCCGTCCCACAGGTGTCTGTTCTGCAGAGGAAGTTGACCTGGTTCAGTAACTTAGTTCCCTAACCCATGAACAAGCGGCAGACCTGGACTCTGGCCCCACGCCACGTGAGTCCTGTTCTCCTGACTCTGCCGCCCCCAGACCTGTGTTCAGAAATAATTACTGGTATCTCCAAAACCACGGCTCCTGAAGCACACACAGGTGGAACAGATCTTCTTTTTAAAGAAGTTCAACTAATGGTTCCTCTGTCTTCAAAAAAGAACAAAAACTATACCCACACCAGCTAAGCTCCCCTTGCTGTGCGTGTCCACCACGCACCTTCCCGCTCTGCCTCCCCAGGGAGGGGAGGGAACGCACAGCGCAGAAAGGGAACGTCACGGCTTGGGCTTCCTGAGGCCAAAGGCCGCCGAACAGCTGTGTCATCAGTGATCTGGCCCACGGCAGGGGCGGCTCCCGGGGGGCTGGCTCTGCCACCCAGCGCAGCACGCAGGCTCCTGCGGGGGGGCAGGAAGCAGGCCCCACCGAGGAAGGAGCTGAGCTGCAGGGCCGTTAGGTGTGACATCAGACACAGAACTACTGGGAAGGGATCATGACCTTGGATGGGCTGTCTGCTGGGACCCCTTTCTGCAAGTGAGGGGACAGGCCCTCAGGGCACGAAGGGGGCTCTGGGCACCAAGAGCAGCACGGGCTTGCCTGTGGGCACACAGCCTGGGCACACAGCCTGGGAGCACCGGAGGCCAGAGCCCGGGGTCGCGGTTCCCTGCGGCGTCTGCACTGTACAGACTCGGACAGCACATGCCGCTGTGGTCACTGCCCGCCTTTTTCCAGCGCCAACCGGGGTCATCTGGTCACAGGTTGTTTCAGAACCAAAAACACCTCCATGATAAAGTAACCGACTTTGACTCCGCACCGTAAGGAAACAGTTCGCTCCACGGTTTCCCATCAGTTCCCTCTGAGATAGCCAGCGCTACTGTTCGCGGCAGGTGTTACCGTCCTGCTCGTGAGGGCGGGCCTTCGGGCAGGAGGTGGAAGAAGTGAAGAAAGGGGAGGGGAAGGTGGGGACCCCTGCGTGCGGCAGGCTCCCGCGCATGCTGGGCACCGCTCCACCGCGAGGCGCCTGGGTGCTGTCAACACGTCTGTGCGACACGTCCACGTCCTGCAGCCGTGTGGCAAATTGTTAGTAAGTGCCGTGTTCATCCTTCTCATCCCCCACCCCCATTCTTTATTTTAAAACTCCCCACGGCATCATCTTTGGCATACTCTGAATTTGGGAGATTTCAGGTACACATGTGGAGAAAACATATACTCTCGCTGTTTGTTTAAAAAAAATTGAACAAAACCATTAATTAAGCAATACACAAAGCCCTAAGAATCTAGTAAAATGCGATTCCCGTAATTCTCAGATGATCTATAAAAAGCCGTCTGCCCCACTAAGGATCGACTTACAGAAACAGAACTTTGCGTGCGCCGTTTTCATGACGGAGCGCTGAGCCACGTTTTCCTCAAGATTAATTTGAAGAAAAAACAAAAAGCAAAAGCATGCTCTAAAATTCATAATTCTAACAATCAACCGAGGTTTCTAAAACTGGGAAGGCAGGTGAGAAGGAGGGAGGGAGAAACCTGCTAGAGCAAGACCCATGGGGAAGGGAGGGGAGAGGAGGGGAGGGGAGGGGAGGGGAGGGAAGAAGGAAAGGAAGCAGGAAGGAAGGAAAGAAAGAAAAGAAAAGAAAGAAAAGACAGAGAAAGAGAGAAAGAAGGAGGGAGGGAGAAGGGGAGAGAGAGAGGAAGGAAGGGAGGAAGGAAGAAAGAGAAAAGAAATGGAGAAACAGGCCTGTAGCTTTCCAAAAGAATTTCCTGTGCTGGCCACGCCCCCTCCAAGTGGCCGGCCACCGTCCCACTTCTCTGACCTGGCTTGGAGGAATCCACTGACTCACTACAGTTGAGAAAATCCATCCTGCAACTTCTGGCAAACTAAGTGCTGTGCCTTTCCATGGACACAAACCACAGACACCACCAGGAGGGGAGGATTCTGCCCGCTGCTTGCTTTAGGGAGCTGGCAGAACCCCTGCATTAAAGACTTGGCCGTGTCCGCCAGTGCCAGCCGACAGCCTGCCGGGGCCGGCGTGGGCCGGCGCCAGACGCTGCGAGCACCCCGTGGATTCTGAGGCCTGTGCTTCCCTCTAGCCCTTGCGATGGTAGCACTGCTGGGTATCAACACCATCAATGAGACTGCCAAGGAGGTGGCACCAACTCCACACGGGAGCAATCTTGCACACGGCTGACTTACCAGTAGTTTGGTGTCCTTGATGACGCAGAGCAACTTGGTCCACTGTCCGAAGCGCTTCTTGCGCAGCAGGAAGGCGCAGATCTTGGCGTCCTTCACCAGGTCCATGGAGGCCTCCTCCGAGGGCCACTGGTGTCGCATTTTCTTCCCCTTCCCGTCCTCCTCCTCTTCATCGTACGATTCATAAGAGCTACTCATTGCATCCGAGTCATAATCTGTCCGAAAAACAGAGAGAAAGGTAAAGAAAGACCTCACTACAAAACCGCATCTGGGCCCCGGGGGCGCCACTCTGCCCCCACGCTGGAGGCGCCTGCACCCGGTGTACTGGGGAGACGCTCCCTCGTGCAAACAAGGGAAAATGGTGCCTAGACGTGGGCAGTGGAAGCTCAATGGAGGGTTTTCAACTAAAGTGAATGAAAGTTCTGTACGGAGAAAAACCATTTCTAGACTGTTCAGTATGGCTGGGCACTCGGCAGACCCTGCCTTGTGAAATCCTCGCCACGGTCTTGCCAGGCGGGCCTCGCCCCCATTCCGTGGTGCATCCCACCCACTGAGACCCTGGGCCACAGAGGTCCCCATGCTCCCATGCCCACACCTTCATGTCAAAGTTCTTTCTGGGCTGCGATGTCCTACTTCCTGTTGGCACCGCCACATGCACAAGCCCTTCCTAATGGAGGAGGGAGGGCTGAACTGGCCGAGAGTGTGTCTCCTGTTTCGATACACACATATTTGTGCGGGATCACCGAATCCCTTCCTTCGCCGCTCCCAGTCCCCTTCCCCCAGCCTAAGCGCTAACAGCAGCTAACTGTGGGTCGCAGTATTTAAGTGGCAGGCTCTAGGCGGGCAGTATGACTCTGCCAGGAATGAGGGCATTCCCCAATCCAGAGCCGAAGGATGGACCGTGTGTCCTCGGGGGCATGAGGGAGTTTCCGGCACACAGGTGGCCGGGGCATAACACTATGCTGGACCATGACAGAGCCACTGTCCTCGCTGGGAGGTCACTGCTTCAGAGAGGCGTGCACATTCCAGGCTGGCGGAAGATTGCAGCGGAGGTTTCCCACGGCATCAGCTCAGCGAGGTCTGCATGACGTTTCCCCAAGCCCCATTGGCCAATGATTCTGCGTTCGGACAGGCACAGGAGAGGTCTGTGAGCCATGTGGAAGGCAGCAGGGGGCCACTGCCACGCACCCTGAAAGTCAGCATGGTGCCAGGCACGGTGAGGCATGCATCCTGGTCACCAATGGCTGGCCATCCATGTTCGCGTAGGCAGTCACGGGCCTGTGGCTCCCGCAGGCTCTCTTCTGAGTCCTTGGCCAGGTGTGTGCAGCTTCATGGGACTGCTGGCCACCCGTGTCTCCGGGTTTGAAGTGAGAGACAAGAGTGGGTCTCAGTGGGTCGGTCCTCTTCCCCAATCCTCATCTAGCCTTCCTTCTGAAGACTGGCCCCCGAAGACAGGCCCCAGTGCGCCGCAGGCTCCTCCTCACGTCCCCACCTGGCACCGGGCCTCACTCCACAGGAAGACATTTCCCCCACAACACTCGTGAGTTCTGACACAGGGTTCCACAGGCTGTGGAAGAGCCCACGGGGAGCAGACCAGCAGGGCCCTGGCCTGATCTGCGGGTCTGCTCGCTGCCGCTGTTCTTCGGGGGCAGGAGGGCAGGCCGGTTAACCACAGACAGCAATCACAGAAGCCAGAGGGTGCTGTCACGGCTGACTTGCTGTCCCCGAGCATGAGTCCCTCTGTCACTCCTTCTTTAGGAATCAGTTCACCAAAGTGTCCAGTGGTCAGCAACTAAGGAGTGGCTTCTGAGGACAGGACATGATACATCAGCGACGTGGGGCTTTTCAGGCAGAAAGTTACCAAAGGCCCCAAAAGTCCAACCAAATTACTGTCCATTTCTAATCTTGAAACGCTCGAGCTAAATGTTCCCAATGCTGGGAAATACCCTCATCAAAAGAAAAAAACTGTTTCACTCATTGCTATCAGGAAGCAAGGAATCCAGGAAGGTTTTTAATTACTTCGAGACATTTACTTTTTTGTGTTTCCTAATCAATGCCCTAACTTCTGAAGCAGGAGACGCAGGCATGACTCGAACGCAGTCTCCCACGCAGCCCTTCAGTGGCTTGACTTACAGAGCTCACGCTGGCACTGCCTGACCCCTCGGCCAAGCTGTCCCTTTCTGCCTCAGAGCTGAACCAGCACACGTTGGCATTGGGCTGAGTCCTTGTCCGACTTTCCCGGGAGCTGAGAAAACAGGCCCGAGGAGGGCAGGAAAGGAGCCGGTGCCTGGGCTTCAGGACATCCCCCTCCAGGTCAGAAAATAGGCTGGGGCCGGGCAGGGGGCTGGAACAGCCAAGTGAGGCTCTGCTGAGCTGACAGGACCATTAGGTGCTGCCGCCGGGGTGGACGAGCAGGGCACTGCGGGTCCGTATGCTGCCACCGAGACTCAGGGGACAGGTTGCACAGGAAGGCAGGAAGGCAGGTCAGACGGGCGGCACCTGTGGGTGCTCCTGGGCTGCAGCCTCCCTTCTGTCATAGCCACGGCCGGCTGGGCCCTTGGGGGACATGCACTTAGCCCCTCCACTTCATGGCAGCACGGCCACCCATGGCCTGCAGAGCGCTGAGAGGAGAACGAGGGCCATGGCTGCAGGAACGCACCCCGGGGCCCGTTCTAGAAAGGCCTCCAGCGTTGGCATGCTGTCCTGGAGCCGGACCAGGAAGCCGGGCTCTAACGGAGGGCGGGGCCTCTGCAGGCCCCGTGCAGGCAGCAAATGGGGTCATGCTGAGACTGCGCACCCTAACCTGGGCAAAGACGTCCCGCCCACACCTGTCTGGACGAAAAGAAATGCCTGGTGAGGTGCCTGTTTTTCCCCAGTGACTCTTGGCCCTGGGGGGACACTCCCACCATGGCACATGAATGCAGCCTAGGGGGACAGGCCTGTGAGCACATGCCACAGAAGGCATTTCCCTCTGACCCGAGGGGACACATGCCGCCAGAGTGCATGTTTCCACAGCAACGAGACTTCACTGGTGCTGGGTCACAGCCACCTGAGTTCCCAGAGGGACTGGGAAGACACTTTCAACCTTTCCGAGCCCTCTCTGCACTTACCTCTGTGGGTTCAGAACTGACTCCACTCCACACCGGCACGCGGTTTGGGATGCCCTGTCCCCTCATGCCCAGAAAGGCTGGGCTCTCCCACAGCCCACCGCCCCAAGGCCAGTGGTGGCCGGCAGGCCCGACACTCACTTGAGGTGATGTATTCTGGAGCCTTCCCAGGACTCAGGGGCACAGCCTCCTCGTAGTAGCCCTCCGGGAGCGAGGATGTGGGCAGCGGGGGCGGCCCATTGTCAGGAGGCTGAGGGACAGAAGGAAGTGACAGAGTATCACTAGAGGAAAATGCCCGTTCTCGCCCAGCAGGTGCTGGCTGCCAACGTCCTCTTCCCTCCGGCAGAAAAGAACAGCAGCCTAGAGAGAGGTTCTGCAGTGTGCTGCAGAGAGGGTCCTCTGTGACCTTCCTGCTCGCGCCCACCCCAGCCCAGCCCAGCCCAGCCCAGCCACCAGCGGTGACCAGAAGTGCAGACTTACCCCCATGAGTGTGCTGCACACCCAGATCCGGGCACCGAACCCCCTGCCCAAGTAGAACGGGGTCTTTGAACACCTGGTCTGTCCCCCGGAGACCTTTCTCGCATTCACACTCCCTCTTTCCCTTCTGTGCCGCGGTCATAACGCCTGTGTTCTGTAAGCAACCTGGGACGGTGTCGCCCAGAATGGAACACAGGTCCCACCCTGAAGATCTGTCATGGTAGGTTCCAGATGCAACAATGTTCAAAAGAAACCCTAGGGTTTTATACGTAGTCTCCAGAATGTGACATCTGCCCCTTCCCATGTGACCCAGCTCTGAATCCAGGATGCCCTCTGAGGTGCCTCGGCACCCACGGTGCTCTCAGGCCAGCCAGTCCTCTTGCTGGATGTGGAAAGATGATCTGCTGGGCCCGTAGGCACTGGCCCCTTCCTGCACTCGAGGGCAGGGAACCCTCACACCCAGCCCCGTCCCCTCACTAGCAACCCTGGGCCTTCTGCACTCCCTCCCGAAGGCTGCTGCATCCCGCGCATCCCCCTCCCCACCACACCACTCTGGTTGCACGCTGGCCCCGCAACAGGCCCTTCACATCTTCCCAAAGAGGCTGCATTCCCCACGGAGCCCAGGACACGGCGCTTGGCCCAGGGCAGGTCTGAACAGCAGTCTGTGCCGGGTTAAAACCTCTGTCGTTGCTTTTGGAAGAGAGTGGTGTAGTTCCCTGCATGTCCGTGAAGTGGAGGGGGCTTCGCCGTCCTCCAGCTGCGCTGACTCACTCACACCGGGAACCCGCTGCAGAGAGTGGAATTGAACACGGAGCCGGCGCGGGCGTGCCCCTGGTGCTGAGAGCGACGCCCAGAGCGCGCCTGAGCTGCCTGCTCTTAGCGGATGGACTTGCCACCAGACTTTCAAACCCTGCTGGTGGCCGTGCATCACACACACTTTCAGTGGGTACCTGCTCAGAGCCAAGAACTCCCCTTCTGGAGACACATGCCAAGAAGGGCAAATGGTCGTGTGAGCCAAAATGTGTAAAGATGTTCAATAAAAGCTCAGCAAAACCTGAAAACAATCTAAATGTCGCTGAGAGAAGACTGCTTCAATACAAGGACACATCCCTGAGTGGCCATTTAAAAGGACTGTGCACCTCCACACCACTTACTTACTAGAAGCCCCTCTTAGATGCCGCTGCGTGAAGGAAAGCCAGCGCTGAGTGCCCATTACCTACTGTGCTGTGCCATCTCCTACAGAGACAGACGGACGCTCACCGCAACGTTAACACTCGGCTGTGTGTCTCTCTCTTTTTTACACATTTCTGTATAGCTTGGATTTTCTACATAATATTTATCATTTCTGAAATCAGAAAAAAATTAAACTATTTTGCCTTGAAAGTAGTAAACCCTCCAAAACTAATACTTACAGAGGAGCATCCTCTTTCTGCAAAAAGAATCTGCACTCCACTCCTAAGTACCCCGTCCTCGAAACTCAGCCCAGCTCCCCAGCACTTGGGCAGAGGGACTGGGCTTTGTGAGAGGCAAGCGTCGGGGAGGCTGGAACAAGGCCCCCCTGGCTCGCCGTCCCCCCACTCTGAAGAAAGCCTTCCTTCAGATCCTTCCCAATGGCTAAGAAGTCAGTGAAGTCACAATTCACAGGAATCCTGAAAGGTACAAAACAGTAAGGCGGGTTTCCCACAGGGGTCCTGGACACCCCAGGGACAGGCAGGAAGCGAGAGCAGGAGGAAGGTGCCGACCCTCAGGTGGTCCGAGTGACCCTGAGCCCTGAGCTCCTCACCCGGACCACGCCCAGCCCTGGTGTCCACTGGCTCTCAAACTCTACCTCTGCCATTTTCACAGAGCCAGCCTGACCTATTCCACAGTTTCCGTGAGAGCTGGCTGTGTGGCCTCACGCAGTGGTAAATGACGTTATAATCCGTGGCTGCAGCGGGTACTTCAGAAGTACCTTCCAAACGGTAACAAGACACACGGATGCAGCGCTGCCCTCCCTGGACTGTGCATCTCCTCCCAGCGCCAGGAAAGACCAGTCTGTGCCTGGGGCTCTCACCCCGCCCTGCACACGTCACCAGGTTGCCCTGGGCTGGTTCTCACAGGACTGCTGGGAAAACAAGGGCCTGGGTCACCCACCGTGGGCACACTCCACGCGTGCAGGGAAAGACGGCAGGCTGTTTCCCACACAGAAGAATGGACCTCTGCCTGGCATGAGAGAGAGACGGCATAGCGCCAGGCACTAATAACTTTTAAACCCTGTTTCTCCTGCAAATGGATACTTAAGTGAAAGTCGCCTTTTAGCTTGGCAATCTCCTCTGCCTCAGGAACTGTAAAGGGCTGCACTAGGGTCTCCAGGTCTTGTTAGCAAAGCCAGCAATTACAGCTGGACAGGGATGCAATCTACAGGCTCGCCTGGCTCACAGTACGGCCATAATTTAACCCCTATCTTCTTGGGAAAAAACCCATTGGCATTTGCCTCTGCTACTTTGAGGAACAGCCTCACAGAGAGTTCCTTTTCGTTGACAATATTATGTCTATATAGTTGCATGGTAAAATACAGCTACTCTCTCCATTATTTCAACAACATAACAACCACAACCACCATTTACTGTTGGCCTGCCGTGAGTCAGACACTGTTTGGAGACACTTCATACACATTTTCTCTTGTTCAGAAAATAAGAGGTGTCGGTACTTTGATTATGATTTCACACATGGAACTGAGGCTCAGGGGGTAAAAGCCCTTGGTTGGGGCTTCTCGTGCTCAGAGCTGACTGGGGAGGAGCGGGGGGCCATACGTCAGCCAGAGCCAGCACTGACCACTGAGCTGGCGGCTACGGACTAGCAGGAATGGCGACCCTGGGTCACAACCAACCGTGTCCTTTGGTGTCTACTGTGGCGGGGGACTGAGCCAAACCCGGAGTAGGGAAGGAGCCCAAACTACTGATGCACAGCGCACCCGGCCCCTTTCATGCCTCCCCTCTTTCCTGGCACCATGCTTCCCCGCTGCTCCCCACCACCCTGCCCTCCTCCCACCCCAATTTATTATTTAGTCCTTTGCACTAACACACCAAGAGTCGATGAGACCGGACTCCAGCAAAGGAAATACCAGCCTGGAGCCTGGGGGCACTTTCTGATTTAAACTCTCTACATGCAGCGGTGCGCCCAGCTCCCGTTACCTGGTTTCCATGCCTAACACCTGTCAGAGCGACAGCCAAAAGTGACCGAGTCCGACCCGAGAACATGAGGGCCCCAGACCTCGCCCAGCCGCACACCAGCAAACCCCCGCGGCGCCCCTGCCGTAAGCTAAACTTCTGGGCCGCGCTCATCCTTTAGGAAGGCAGCCAGGGAGACTGAGGACTGGGGTAAGGTAATTTTCAACTGACAACAGAATTTTAGAGTCCAAACTGCAAAAGTGATTTCAATCCTGGTATCAAGAATGTGGAGTAAGTAGTCTCCTGGACAAAATAAGTTTTTATCCACATCACACCCCATTCCTCTCTGATGGCTGTTTCATCTGCATTCCGTACTTGAGTAAACAGGGGAGAGTTTTCTCCAGCTCCATCTCTGCACGAGGAAGAAGGCGGGCCTGGGGTGGCACAGGGGCCTCGCCCTTCCTGGGCCAGTAGGCGGGCTTCCCCGGGGAGGCTGTGCAGCCAGACGGGCACAGAAACAGGGCGCTATCCGGGGTGTGGCCACAGAGTGCAAGCAGAGTTAATGTGAAGATGCCGCAGGAACCGTACAGGAGACTGAGCTGAGAGTCTCGAAAGACAAGGACAACGGGACAAGGCGGGCCACGCTCACGAGCAGGGCCACATCTGACTTCACCGGGAAACAGATGGCTTTGCTGCCTTAAATCTTTTTGTCAACTCTGCAGCAGGAAAAACGCCCATTTTGTCACATAATCTTAAAGACCCTCATGGGACCATCTGTCAAACAGAGGTGACCAAGCAGCTGTGAAAGTACTGATCTGTAGGGAGGATCCAAGGCAACCGACAGACCAGGTGGTGAGGGCCGGTATCAAAATATCAATGTTTCTAAAAAATAAAAAGCGTGCACGGTTCATAAACACAGGAAGTAGGCTGGGCAGGTGGGGAGTTCAATGAGGACAGAGTGTCAGTGCGGGGAGATGGGAGTCCTGGAGATGGAGGTGAGGGCAGCCGCCCAGCTCTGTGAAGGTGCCTAATGCCACCGAGCTGGATGCCGAATGTGGTTACCACGGTAAAGTGTGTGTTATATACGTTTTGCAATAAAAAACCTCATTGTTATCTGAACATTCACATAAACTCTGGCCCTAAAATACCAGAGAATCACATTACTGAGCTCTACCCCATCGAAACCCAATGTAACCCCTGCTGCTTAAATTGCTGAATGAAAACATTCAAGGAAATGCCTGGACTGTGCATCACACAATCCCACAGCGCCCCAGGGGCGTCTACTTGCCCTTCCCTCCTGGCCGGGAAGGCCTGAGACACCCTGTCTCAAGAGGCACAGTCCCCAGCTCTCCAGAACGGGCCTGGTCAGAGCGGGGCTGCCCCCCTCCGCCGGCTGGGCAGGGGTCCCGATGCAACGTCCACACGCAGGCGGACGGGACCTTCTTCCCAGCCACCTGCGGCCGTCCCAGGCGCTGTCTCAGCACGTGTACACCAGGCACAGTCCGCGTGACAGGCAGAACCCCCAGCGTGAAACAGAGACAGAAACCTGGCAGAAAGCACAGCCCTCCCCAGCCGCGTTCTCACCACACGGTGTACGCCTTGGCCTGGAGGGCAGGGCATGCAGTCGGGACTGTGAAACAGGCGCTTCACTCGTGAGGTTTCTGAACTCCCACCAGGAAGAAACACACACCAGGCAGTACGAGCAGTGCATCATGGGTAGAGATTGTGCAGAAAAGACCAGCAGGACCCACTGTGTAACCCCAACTCAAGGAATGCAGCCCTGTCCTGACACTGAAATCCTAGCAGTTTCTTAACATGTAACAACATGGCTTGGAGGTCGCATGGCTTGGCCGTCACACCTCCCAAGCAGGACCGCTGACAACAGGTTGGGTGTGAAGTCAGAAGAACAGGTTACAATTTGGCCTTCCCTAGTCAGTATAGGACCTTGGGCAAGTCACATGTCCTCACTGGACCCCAGTTTCCTTTAATGAATAATGGGTATAATACATACTATTCACATGTTTCAGTTAATTTAAGGGTTCTTGGAGGTGAAGCTGTCAGGATTAAATGAAATTATAAGTGAAAAAATAACAAGCAGGACCCATGGTACGCAGCAGGGGCCTAGTGAGGGCTGCTGCACTCTGTCCTCCTCTAAGACGCCATCGCTGAGCACCTCCCGGACATCAGCGGCTGCTGGGGCCCAGGCAGGACAGAAAGGCATGGGACGCGGCCCTGCTTTCCGGCAGCTGTTCTCCTGGTGGGGGGACAACTGGGTGAGCCACAGAGAGAGCGGCCTGCCCGGCAGCTGACTCTGCTCCCGCTGGGAACGACCATGTGCTCTCCCTGGCTGAGCGGGCGGGGCGGCAGCGGGGGCAGAGCGTGGGGCATGTGCCTGAACACCCGCACGCGTGAGGACGCCCAGCCAGCCACAGGGGCGAGAAAAGTCCAGCACAAACTGAACGCACAAGGTCAAGTAAAATACACATTCCTGGAATACGTACATACTTCTCCTCTGAAAAAATGTGTGTGTGTTTTAGATCCCAGAAGAAGCATAACAATAATATCAGAGTTTCAGACTACGGTTCAAATTCAGTTAACCCAGAAAGACGGTCAAGCCCGGGGCTTTACTGCCCTTGTTCTGCCTGCTAAATCCTCTGATTTCTCTTTAATCTAAGAGTAGATTTCCGTGGACCTAGAGCTGCAGGAATTTTGAAAGAAGCACCAGCCTTCTGAGGAAAGGCCACACTCTCCCATGCAGCTGTCACCAGCAGCTCCTACAACACTCAGAGGCCTCCTCTGTTCCAGAATTGGCCTTCGGTCACCTGCCTTGGGGACCGGAAGTCAGCCAGGAGTCCCACGATCCTTGCTGTGAGGGCAGGACTGACTCACCAGCCATGGCTGCGGGATCTCCGGCAGAGGCATCTGGGGAGGGGCCGGCAGGCTGCTGGGGGTCTCCAGCTTCAGAGCGTGGTCTCTCACATCCACACCTGCAGGCATCAACCAAAACCACAGGCCTGGATGAGGAGGAGGGGATAGCACTGCTATCAGCTGTCACCTCCCCACCCAGTACTGACCCCTCCGCCAATACTCATTACTTCTGATCCTTCACAACAATGTGAAAAGTAGGTGTTACTCTTCCCCATTTTTCAGGTAAGACTCTATGGCTGGAAAAAAAAGATTAAAGAACCTAAATGAGCATGAACAGGTAGAAATGACCGAGCTGGTGGCCAAGCCCGTGTCCTTGCACAATGCCACGCAGTCTCTCCAGGACGCATAAGTGGCACTTGCTCAGCCTGCCACTCCCGTGGGTGCTGAGAGGGCAGATGCCTTCCTGGGGTCAGTAATTTGTGTTACGTTCCCTCCTAAACCCAGACGCTGCCCCAGACCTACTTTCTGGAGGACAGGACTGACACAAGCCCAGACCCCGGGCACTCAGACTCGAGTTGGGAAGGCAAGTACGTACACAACTGACTCAGAAGCCGTGGTGAGCACCATACCAGGGAGCGCAGCAAGGAGGAAGACACTAGTTTTAATTCAGGCACAGTGCTATTTATATGCCAAGGGCTCACCTGGAAAGACCTAGAAGAACAATCACCTAACAGTGACCAGCTATGATGATGGGTCAAACGCAATGCGACAGGCTACGGAAAAAACACAGGGAGACGAACGAGTCCCTGACCTGCGGAGCTGCAGCTCGGGGAGTGTGGGCGGAGAGTGGGAACAGTAAGAAGGGAGAAGAAAGAAAAGGACAAGTGGAAACACTACCAGTCAAACAATCGGCGGGTGAGGTCTAAGCAAATTCAGGGGCTGAGGAGAGAATCGGTGAATTGGAAAACATCAGGAGAGATACCAGCATGAAGCGCACAGAAACAAAGGGCTGGCGCTCACTGGGCCGGGGAAGAAAGAATGGAGAGTGGGGGAAGAGAGAAAGGAGAGTGGGGGGAAGAGAGAACTCCTAAGGCAGGCGGCCCCGGCAGGGGTGGGCGAAGGACACACGCAGGGGAGGTGAGGCTGCAAAGCTACTGTGAGTCTGTGTGCGTCAGGGCTGTTTGGAAATATCTGATACTATTTCCTTCAGGCCTGACAACACCCCTCAGAGGTGGGAGCTCCCATCTTCCCCTTGCAGAGAGGCGGAAACTGAGGTGTGAAGAGATTAAGTCACTTGTGCAAGGTCACAGACTTGGTGACGGGCAGAGGCAGGAATCGAAACCAGTTAGTCTGCATTGCCACCCACCTTTAAGAAACTCCCGCCTGTTGAGTTCTGGCATAGTATGGGGAGAATATCCGCGATTATCTGAGACAGCGCCAACCACGAGTCGGTGTGGGGCCAGAGCAGACACACGTGAGAGTCCAGGCAGGGCAGCACCAGCGGCCTCTCAGGAGTAAACACTCCAGCCACGTCTGCCTCCAGAACGCGGTCCTCATCCGGTGCTCCTATCTCAGCGGCCGGCCCCCATCCACCGGGGGCCTCACATGGCTCACCTTCAGTGCGCCCCCAAATCCTTTGCCCCGAGGTTCAGAAGGCAACCCTAACTGTTTCAGACCATGGCTTCACACACCAAAAACCAAGGAACTGTACACTTCAAATGGGTAAAGAGTACAGGATGTGAATTACATCTCAACAAAGCTGCTGAAAAGCAGTCCTTACATCTCACCCGGCCATCTCCTCCAGCGTCTTCCCAAGCCTAACGTTGGATCCTCCAAGACTGCCCCTGCCCCTCCCCACCCTCTCTCTCTCTGAACTGATCTGGATCCACGCATCCCGGGGCCTCTCCTTACACACTGGCCCTCTGCGACATACTTACCAAGCTTATCCCTACCTGCTCTTCTGTCCTACCCACTGGGCACAGAAGCAGGCCTGCAGGCTGCTGTCTCCACGAGGGTCTGCTGGGGAGGATGGCCCTTGGCAGGCAGCTGGGCATGTGGATTTTAGGGGTGTTACCGTTATCCCTAACTGCTAAGGTTGGTTGCCTGTGCTGAGACTGTTTGTACAAACAATGTGGTTTACACCAAACACTGCCACGGTGATCGACTTTGTGTAAACCTGACTGGGCTGAGGGGTGCACAGGGAGCTGGGCGAACACTGCTGCCAGGTGTGCCTGGGAGGTGCTTCTGGAAGAGACTGACTTTGGACTTAGTGGGCTGAGTGAAGGGGACAGCCCTCCCCGCTGTGGGCGGGCCTGGTCCGAGGGGCTGAGAGCACAGGCAGGCGGAGGAAGAGCAGGCTATTTCCTGTCTGAGCCGAGACACCCATCGCCCCTGCGCTCTGATGCTGCTTTTCCAGCTCCTGGACTCAACCGGGACCTAAACCACCAGCCCCCCCGGTTCTCAGGCCTGCAGACCGAGGCTGAACTCCACCACAGGCTCTCTGGCTCTCTTCTCACAGGGAGACTATGGGACCTCTCAGCCTCCATACTCACACCAGCCAACCCCCAAAGTCAGTCTCGTCTTCTCTTTGTCTCTCTCTCCCTCTCCTTCACCCTCGCCCTCTCCCTCCCCTATCAGTTCTCTTTCCCTGGAGAAGCCTAACAAACCCACTTCTCTGGGAGTCTGGGCTTCTGATGGCACACAGGCTGCTGTGTTTCTAATGCTAAGGGAGGCGTGTGCTCTGGGTGACACTTGGGGACAGCCAGCAGAGAAGGCCATGCTCCGACTCCTCCAGACCATGCCTCTGTCTCTCCCTACACCCCAGCTGTGCACCCCCACCACCGTAATAAATCCTGGGCGTGAGAAAGTCCAACCACATGCTGAGCTCTTCCAGTGAACCTCCGAATGCGGGGTGCCCTCGGGGCCCCCAGCACGCCCCCTGTGCCCTGCGTTTCCTAAAGGCTTTACCTTTCTGTACCGAGAGACTGACAAAGCACCCACACGCAGTAAGCCCCGCAGTGACAATTCGATGACTAAATGAACTCATAAGTTAACAAACGAATGGACGGGTTTCAGAACACAGTGGGACTAGAGAAGGTGCAGAGGCGAAGGGGCTGGGAGAAAGGCTGGACGAGCGACGGAGCCGCACCTTTGGCTGCCTGGACCCTCAGCAGGATGTCTGTGATGACCGCCTTTTTCTCTCTGACAGTGGACGTCAGATATTCATGGTCCAGAAGTTCAAGAAAGAGACGAAGTTCAACTATTAACTCTTCCATTGCTGAAAACAAAGGAGGAAGGAACTGTTAGACCATTGGTTTGCAAATGTCAACATACAAACGCTAAATTTCACTCAAAGCATTTCATTTTCATCTTAATGATTGAATAGAGCGTTCCAAGCGCGAAAAACAAGTGCGCTGACACCAGATGGACTGACAGATCGGCGCGTCACCCCCAGGCAAACGGGCTACTCCTGCACTTTTGCTTGGAGGCAACAGTGCGTAGCTGGGAGCCGCCCCAAGGCCACGGTGCCAGCAGATGGAGTCATGACCCCGAACCCTGACATCACCGTTTGCTGTCAGTTGCAGGACATTAAATTTCAATGTCAAGAAGGAGATGGTAGTTTCAAATGCCAAGTAGTTTTCAAATAACCACCAGGACATGGTTCTAGAAACTGAAGCCCGGCCCTTCGCTTTGGTAGGGCTGTCTCCAGCCCCGGAACACGGCACACGTTTACCTGGTGAGGATGGGGTGGGGTGCTGCAGTCTGAGGGGCCCCGGCTCCCTAACCTGTCTCTTCCATCTGGCACCCTTCCCTCTGATACCCAATACCCACGAGGCTGGACTACAGGGCCGACTCTGCTCCTTTTGAACTGGGCCGCTGACCTCTGGCAGACTCCAAACGCCTCTCACGGGGTCTGCAAGGCCAGGCTAGTTTCCTAATGTGGAGACATTGCCGCCCTCCTCTGCACGGACAGTGCCAGTGCGAGGGTGGCTGGCCTGCTGCCCTGAGCCGCAGCAGTGACACCAGCCACACTACGGTTGCTGTGTCCCCACCTCGCACTTGCAGCACGAAAACAAAGACAAAGGCTGTCCTCACTCAGGAGTGTCTCCAATGGCTCCGAGGGAGCAGTAAAGGTCACTGCTTCAGTTAAATCTCAACCCCTGAGGACAGGCCTTTCGAACACCTGTGGGGTGAGGTGGGCTGTGTGCGAGCCGCCGCTGCGGGCCGGGGCAGACCAGCTGTCTGGGCGGAAAGCGCAGTGTTCTGGTTTCCCACAACGCGGTGTGTAAGCGTTGGGAAGATGCGCCCAACTCAGTGAGAGCCACCTAACGTGCTGTTCCCGCCAACGCACCCTAGTCTGACAGAGACGGAAGAGACCGGTCTGGCGCAGCCTCGGAGTCCCAACCGCAGCCAGCCTCCCCGAGACCGGCACTGGCCGAGTCCTGGGACGGGGGCACAGGGCGGGGGCACGGAGCAAGAGTCACACTTTCCCAAGAGGCGCTGAGCACTCACTCTCCTTTCCAACACCATCTGTGTGAGGCAGGCCTGTCTCACGTGCTTCCTCTCGAACGAGGGCTCGAACGAGGGCTCTCACGACTGGGACCCAGAAGCAGGCAGGAGAGCCCTGCTCGCCTAGACGAAGCTGGATCCCTTGGGCCCCACCTGCAGACACAGCAAAGAACGCGCTCGCACGCAGTTTGGTGAGTACAGTCACTTTCATGAACGCATGTCCTTTCTTCAGTAAATTAGTATCTTAGGAATCCGCCAGTTTCTAATTCTGTACGGTAAATAGCTACAGAGACCCCACATAAACAAGGGCTCCCACTGGTTTGTGGGAGTCTTTCCCAACGTCCTGTTCTACAGTCTACAGCGCACTCTACCAGCAGAGGCCCTGGCCGAGGCCGCCCTTTCTAAGTGCCAGCCGGTACCCAGCACCCAAATGCAGAGGCTCAGATCAATGGAGAGACGACAGGCTGCATAGGCAGAGTGAGGACGACTGGCAGCAATTGGGAAAAATCCAATAAAATAAAACTGAATACTGACCTTACATCATATACCAGGAAAAAACCCCGCAGAGATACTTGAGAATCAAAGCACCAACAAATGAAAGCGTTCGAGTCCTTGAGGAAACGTAGGTGAACCTGGGTGCGGGAAAAGGTTTTCTCACTGAGCCTCGGAATCAGATGCGGAAGAAAAGGCCGGCCAAGGCGAGTAGGTGGAACAAAAGCAGGAGCTCCTGGGGAGTGAGGCCTGGCCGGTGGCCCGCACACCCGCACACCCTCCGTTCAGTGGGTTGCCCGCCTGCCCTACACGCACTCTTCACGCTGTCTCCACAGGCTGGGCCACTGGGGACTGGTTTCATAAAACCCCATCTCATGTCCCTTACTGGGGACCACTGGGCCCCACTTGAGGCTTCAACTAAGAAACAGTTTGTGACCCGTGGCTGGCCCCAGGGCTAGCCTGCTTTTCAGAAAACTGCCCTGTCCCCTACCTCCTTCTTTTCAGTGGCCTCGCATCAGTGCCGCTGCCAGCTCCGGTCCGTCTGTCCCCTCCCGCCTCACACGCCACACTGTACCTCTTCGGAACGAGGCAACTCCCGCCTCCGTTGGGTGGCTTCTGGTGCCGGCCCTGGCACTCGCTGCTGCTCTCTGTGGGTGCGCCCTGGACCCCGCACAGCCCCGTCTGGACCCTCACCACACCCTGACCACCCTTTACCAGCTGCCCCTGCGCATCTCCCTGTCCACCCTCAGCTTGGGGGCCAGCGCCGCGGCCTGCCGTGTCAGTGTCGCATGGTGCGTCATGGTGATGGGTGAACGTGTCCACGTCCTTCACCCACAGCAGGTAGCCTGAAGCCAGGGACCTCGGTCCGTGCGACCTTTCTCTGTACCCAGCACACCCGGCACAATGCCGGACGGGAGGCTGAGACACAGCAGACACTCAATGTGTGTTTGCTGAACTCACTTGTTTGTTTGTGGATCTCCGTCAGAGACAATGTCCCTGAGATCTGTTTGGGAAAAAAGTTGCATAGAAAAATACCAGAGGCAGCCCCCTCCTAGGAACCACGTCTGCTGTGACATTCTTAGATCGGACACATCCACGCCGTGAGAGACGGGCTCTGACGAGCTCACCATCCCAGCTCACGCCCGCTCAGGGCCCTCCTGTGCTCAGACTGCAGACCCCGGGGGGAGCACCGAGAGCGTGCTCAGTGAGGGACACAGAGCTTGGGTGGCACAGAAGCAAGCAGCTGCACTTAAGCGAGGCGCTAGCATAGTTTCCCTTATAGGGTCACAGTTGGGACTCTTCAGGCAGACTCTTCCAAAAACTTCCACGGGCCTCCGCACACGGCCTCAGCGGGCGGCCTGAAGGTCAGCCTGGGAAATCTCGGGGCGGGCGGCACGGCTTCAGATACTGTTCGGTTGGAAAGCTCCCCTCAGCTAGACCACACCTAAAATTCCTACAGCCCCCAGGTGACCGTCCTTGACTGACTGGAGGACTCTGAGTGCATGTCGCCACACTGCTCTGGTCCCAGTGCCCTCGTCTAGGACACAGGGTGACAACAGCTGTGTGCCCAGCAAGACAAGCCTGGACTTCAGAAACTCAGAGTCAGCGGTGCCAGTGCCGGGTTAACTTGAATGTGAAAAGAGAAAGTAAGGTCCGTACTTGTCGCCGTCCTGTGTCTGAACAGGACCCGTGACGAGCAAGCTCAGTTTTGGCAGTGACTCTGGAAGCTGAATCTAACCCCTCTGTCAAAGGAAAGGGTCTGTGGATGCATGTCTGCTCTGAGCCCCGAAAACCTGCCTCTCTGGATGGGTTCGAGCCAGCAAGGAGTCCCCAAAGGAACTGCTGTAAAAATCCACAGAGCACATTCTTTGGGGAAGATGTCATGATTCATAAAAGTTGGATTAATATGTGGGTGGGTGACTCAAGCCTGAGCAGAAAGCACCCTTCTATTGTTTTGTAGGAAGCACAGGACAAACCCCAGGTCCAACGTGTGTCTGCTAACGATACGTGTCCCTGACAGCACCGCGGGGGCCGGATTCCTGAGCCTGAAGCTGATCCCCGGGCTGGCAGGACAGGGCTCTTGGTGAAAAGCAAGCTGGCTGCCAACAAAAGTTTTAAGTGCGGTACCGAGAGCACAGCGTTTTCATCCCGTTTCCATCTGGTCAGCTTAACTTACTAGTGAGTTGTTAAACACCAGCCAAGGGCAAGACGTCGAGCTCAGGTTGAAGGCGAGCCCCTGATGCTCCAGGCTTCACTAGGGAGACTGAGACCCGTCTGGACCCACGAACCACTATCCATGAAGGGGAGAGTCAGAGGAAGCTTTCAGAAAGAGTGGCCCTGAAGAATCTCCATTTTTAAAGGATGATTCCAGCATTAAGGATGAACGAGTGTGGGAAGAGGTTGGAGCAGAAAGAGCCAGGCCCAGTCAAGAGAATATGAAGAATGATAGCAATAGGAAGATGGAAAGAAAAATTTAAAGTTATGCTCTATTTATTGTAAGATATTTTAAATATTTACTTTAAGAAAAGGTACTGCATCAATGTTTGGGTACCTAAGTGTGGGGTATACAGAGATAAGTAAAACAAGCACCATCTCTTACATTCAAGTTAGAGACACCTGCAGAGTCGGGAGGGAGGGGAGGAGGGCATCTCTGGGGGAGAGCTTTGCACCACAGCCGCCATAAACATCTCCACAGGGGAAACTAAGGCACAAGGAGATGGGGCAGTAACTCCAGCCTCGTGGTTTTAACTACCGAGTCTAGATTGCTCTACTGTACCCATTGGGGTCCGCCGCCCCCTTCTGTCAGGAGAACGACCTCCGGTCGTGACTCATGAGACTTCTGAAAGCACACACAGCTGCCTGCACAGCTCTGAGGCTGCTTTGCTCTACTTTTAGAGTCAGAAACCCGAAGATAAAAGGACTTTGAAAATCTCCCTTCTGCCCTCCATGCCCTAAAGCAGTGCTTCCTGACTCTGTGGGGTGCCGCCCAATGGGAGTCTGGTGAGAACACAGACCCTGCTCCACAGGTCTGGGAGGGGCCTGGGAGCCTGCGTGTCCAAGCAGCTCCCAGGGGATCATGTTGTGAGCAGCCAGGCCCTCAGCCCCCCCAAGTACGACAGGGTGTCTCCAGCGCCCCGAGAGGCACCTGCAGCGCAGCCCCTTAGAGAACCGGGAATGCTGCTGTCCACACTCACCCTCCACCTGCAACCCTGTGAGCACCAGGGTCCCCCACAGAAGCTGGATCCCCGTCCAGCCCAGCAGCCAGGAGAGGAAAGGGCCCTGGAGACGCTTTCTAAACGGTTGGCCTTAGCCCCAGCCCCATCCAAAACAAGTCGGTGGCAGCTAGGGCTTGCTTCCGTGCATCCCCTTCTCCATGTCCTCCTCCATCTGTGTCAGGGGCAAACACCAGGCCTGGCTCGAAGCCTGTTTCCAGCAGTAAAATTCCCTGGACACAGCCATGGCCACTCACGCACATCTTGCCCACGGCTGCTCTCGGGACACAGAGCAGAGTAAAGCAGTTGCCACTGAGACCCAAAGCCCAAACTACTCACGACAGGGTCCTTTCTGGAAGAAGCTCGTTCGCCTCTGCCCAGGGTGTCGAGGGCCAGGCGGGCTCAGAGGCAGGAGCAGCCCTGGTTTAAAGCCAGCCTGGTGAACGCTGAAGAGGCAGAGGCCTCAGCTCACAGTCCGAGGCCTAAGCTTCTTCATAAATGTCGTCCTTTTCCTGCTAAGGAGGCTGGACCTGCGTCACCAGGAGACAATGTGAGTATGATCTCTGCTTGAACCCACCAACTCAGAGCTGCTCTGCGCGAACCTGACCGCTCTCCTTCCCGAGGCCCCTAAGGGGCATGGCCCTGCTGCAGAAGGCTGTGGCTGGGTGCCCGAGTGACAGGGTTCCAACCGTCTGTCTCTCCGAAGAGCCCAGGCCAGGCTCCACCTGCACCTAGTCCCCCCTGACACGCTCCCCCCAGGGACAGGGGCCGAGAGGCGGCTGTCTGCCTGGCCCTGCTCCCGGCAGACGGAGACCACTCCTGCATGTGTGGATGGGGGAGGGCGGTGGGCACCACAGTGGGGTGACATATGTCAGTGTGCAAATGGAAGCCAATTAAAGACAGCTGCTGGTCTCACAACAGCTTTTCAAGGTCGGAGCCGCTGCGCCCCCCCGGGCTGCATGAGATTCAGGTTCTGATAAGGGGGCGGCACCCCGTCTGGGTACAGGGAGCACAGACTCTGCTGTGAAGAGACCGGGAACCTGCCCCGCATCTCCAGACCTGCCTGGAGCGCCGGGGCGGCACTACCCCTCCTCTGCCCAACGGGAACGAGTGGAGCCTTGTCGCCAGGCTCTGCGCCACTTTCCTCCCAATGCCCTAGGTGAAGAAATTAGCACAGGAGTCCTCAACAAACTTTGACTGTTAGCGACCTCGTCATCGTCATCAGTGCAGGTAACATCGGGAAAAGGGAAGGAAAGGGTAACCCCGCAGGAGTGAGGCCTGCAGGGGGCCTTGGGACACCTCAGGCTCAAACCGCGCGAGCTCGTGCACACACGGATTTTTTCCGATAAGCACCGTAAACGCACCTGCTCTTCCCCTGACGCACCTCGTGGCCTTCCCCTTTCTCCAGCTCTCCTGCAGGAGTACAGTCTACAATACACCCAGCGTGGGTGAGAAGCAGGTTTGCCGTTGTTCGTTTGGAAAATGACATGACAGTAACACAAAAATAAACTGTGTCTCACACACCGTGCAACCCACTCTGCCCCGCCCCGTGAGCATACATGCAGAGGGACCGCTCATGCTGTCGGGAAGGCTTCTGGTGAACGGCGGGCTATTCGGGGTGAAGTTTGGGGGAAATCAGAAGTTACACGTGGATTCCCAACTGCAAAGGGGTTGGGGCCCCTAACTCCCACGTGGCTCAAGGGTAGTTTATAAAAACTCTCCCAAACAAGACATTAAAGGTTTTAAATAACAATATAATACAGGGTAGATGTTATCACTTCGCAGATGAGAAAACTCACTCTGAGGAAGGTTGAATGACTCCCCCAGGGACCCCAGCTCATGCAGGGCCAACCCGTGTCTCCTGGTTATTGACGGCCACCCCTCAACTGCATAGGCCATTCTAGCAGGGCCCACTCACCGTCTCTGCTTCAATAAGGCAGAAAATGACTCTTTCACTAGACCGTTTAGAGATGAATGCGTGCCCTTCCGAAAAGCATTGCTTTCCACGGTTAACCCAAAGGGCCCACTGCCACAGAGAACACTTTCTCTGTAATGCCCAAACACGGTATCACCCACAACTAAAGAGATTTCTTATCACCATTTATTCCCCCTTCACCCTCTTCTACCTCCCCCCTAAACTTCATCTTCGGTTTAGACCACTCCCATTCCGACGCTCTGGGGGAAAACTGACCCTGCGTCCAGCCTGCCAGAGGAACGCTGCCGGCGGCAGCGGCTCACGTGTGCCAGACACACTCGGAGGGCAAACGAGAGGAGGTGGCGATAAAGAATTACGACGACACGTGTCAGAGGGCAGCGAGGACAAACTGTGAGTGACAGGACGTCAGCGCGGTCCAGCGCACCCGCCTCGGCGAGCTGGCTGGCCCCTGTGCACCGACAGTAGAAGTGTGTGAGGACTGCAGGTCTGCATCACAGAAACGGAGCTGGAAACGCGCACCACGCTGGGGCCGCGGCGCCTGCGGAATGCTGGTTGTGTTTAGTGATGACATCAGCCAGCTCTGTCTTCAGGAAGTGCTCCAGCTCTTTGGGTTCTTGCTCTCTGGCGTTCCTCCCAACCCGTCTTGGCCTCACACTTGGACCTCAGATTTAGCCAGAACCAGCCCAGACCCACTGCTGCCAGGGTTCCCTGTCTCAATAATGGCCCTGCCACTCCTCCAGTCGCTGGGGCCAAAACCCCAGAAGCCACCCGTCTTCCTCTCAGCCCTGTCATCCAACACACCAGCCAGCCATACAGGGTCTCCTCTCAACCTGCAGCAGCCCCGAGCCCAGCGCCCCTCCCTCACTGTGCAGTCCTGCCAGGCCACCCTGCTCTCCCACCTGGGCCCCAGGAGAGGCTCCGCACTCATGGCTTCTCTTCCACCTCCTCGCCCACCCCAACAGCCTGTCGTTTACTCTCAGAGATTTCCAGGGAAAGCCGCACACAGAGAGAGAATGCGAAAGTCATGGAAGGCCGGGAGTTCCGGGGCAAGGCCGTGCAAGGGCTCTCCGTACTACTCGTCCCGTGAGTCTGCCTCATTTCTAGTGAAAGGGCTGGAAAACCACCCCCAAAGCCCACCGCCCTCTGGGGCCCATCCTGTCTTCCCCATGACCGACCTGGGGACCCCCCTCTACCCATGGAACACTGAGCATCCCCGGCCCACCTGGTGTCTGAGTGTGCTTGGCGGTGGGAGGATCAAAACAATTAGAGGCATGACCCACAGCCTGTCCCCAGAGGGTTCTCGAGCTAGTGGAGAGGACAGGGAACTTCGAAATGAAGAGACGGGTACTTTGACAGAGGGTTATTTTAACCAGCGGCGGCAAAAAGGGTCTTATTGAGGGCAGCTGCCCAAGGGGCTAGAGTCTTTCAAGTGTGTGTGTGTGTGTGTGTGTGTAGAGGCTCCGGAGTCCACTGGGCCTGACTGAGAGGTAGAAGAGTGACCAGTGACTGATGTGGCCAAAAGCACCCAGCTGTGTCCAGTCACTCATGGTCCAGACAGACACCCAGCCTCATCTAATCCCCTGCACCTGGGCCAGGGCAAGCGCCTGCAACCACCCCGTCAGGAGAGCACCCCGCTGATGTTTCTGGCTGGGAACAGAGCTGTTGCTATCCAATTATCACACAATAAATCCTGACGTACTAGAACCCGCAAGGACGACGTTCTGGACGACTGCAGTGACCACTGGATGCCCTGAACTCTGGAATGCTGCGGACAGCAATGTGAGAGGCAGGGCCACAGACTCGGGCACGGCCCGCCTGCCCGAGAAGAATGGAGCAGTCGCACCCCTGTATAAACACCACCTTTCCGTCTTTCCCGGCAGCCGCTGGTGTGTGCATCCCTGCACTGGAACGGCGGGTCTCTCCCCATGCCTGACCCCTACGCTGAGATAAACAAATGGCCCGCAACAGAGTGGAAATGCACTGGGAACCAACGCAGACAAAGGAGCTGCGCTGGGCTACCGGGATGGCGAGGCAGGTGGCATTTCAGGAGGCGGGGCTTACTTCCTCTCTGCCTGTGGAGCAGGCAGCAATTGTGGACCGTCACTGTCCCCCAGCCCACCCCACTCACTCTAAGTAGGTTCTAACCCAACTAGCCTTTAAAAATAAATAAGTGTAAATACACCACAGCTTCTGACATGGCTTCTTGCAACCAACAAGAAACGATAAGCACAACTTTAAAAGTGAACAACCAAGAACCACAGAAATGGATAAACATGGCCACATTTCAACCCTGGAGGACTGTTACATGACAACGATGCGGTAATTCACCGAAACAAATGACTGGCGGAATAAATGTATACAGAAATCAGAGGACACAGGTCTACAGTTTAGAGAAATAGGTCAAGAAACTCACTCACTAGGTCAAATGCGACAGTGAACCAGTGCCGGGGTCTCAGGCAGACTCGCTCCCCTAGCCCGTTTCTGCACCAGCCCCATCCTTCCGTGCTGCCGGTCGGGTTTGATACCCATCTCCCACTTGGCGCGTGCCAAGTTCATTCTAGGCAGCGAGAGGAGGTTTCTGTGCTGAGTGCACTTCTGAGCCTCCTGTCTGCGGAAGACTGGAGCCCTATCACTCTGAGCTCGACTACACGGCAAATTCATACGTGACATAAACATGCGCCACGTGCCCGTGTGCCCCTAGGGAGGCGAGGACAGTGCTCCTTTAAAAGAGCTCACGGCCGTGCGAGGCCTTGCCCTCCACACTCCGCCGTCGTGCCGCATGCAGCCCTGACTTCTGACATCAAATATGGGTGTCACATACTTTTCCACGGCTTTCCGTGCACAACGAGCACCCACAGCACCCTGATGACAGCACCTCCAGGCCCAGCGCAGCACCTGGCCTGCGGGACCAGACGCTGGGCGCCGGGCCAGCTGGACTGCTCTCCGCCCAGGCAGCAGGTACTCACTGGGCAGGGTGGGGGGCGGGTACACCCCAGGGAAGGGCCTGTGCTGACCAGAGAAAGCAGAAACAGGCCCTCCCAGCAAGCCACTCTGATCTTTCCAAGGTCGGGACAGCTCTGCTGCGGCTCTCCCAATCCTGATGTGAACCCCAAACTCAGACAGCGTGAGGGGGAGCTGTTTAACCAGTGCTCCTCCCTGGGGCTCAGCGTCACTCCCAGACAGTTGTTCAGGAAACCCAGGTCATGTGTCCAGGCTCACAGCCTTGGGTGAACGAGGCCTTGGGTGAACGAGGCCCTGGATGTACCTCGGATTCACATCAGCAACATGCACAATTGACGAAAAGAAGTCTGCAATTCGCTTATGTGACGTCAAAACCCACCACCCAGATTGGAAACGCAACAGAGAAGACAATCTTCATAGCTCTGCTTCAGATTTTGGGTGCAAATAAACGTCCCTGATTCAACACAACCAGCAATCTGTCTTACTGACGACGACAACAGGAGCGACCCTCCTGGAATCAGGATGGAAAAGAACCCAGCAGCTGGGGAGGGGACAGATAACCATCAGCTCTCGACGGGACTAGCAAGTCTCAAGTCCCAGTAAGGCTGGAGGGAAAAGCTGTCAGCCGCCACACATCTGAACAGTCGCCCCCTCGCCATCTGCTTCTGCTGTCGTTCAAATGTAAAATTAATGAGGCCGCTGGCTCTGGAGGTCGAGCAGGTGCTGCGTCTGCTGCTCTGAAACTGTGGGTGCTGGCAGGCAGCAGTCTCCGCTCAGAGAGGAGGCTGAGATGCCGGCCTTCCAGACTGGGGCTAACGGGGAAATGACAATTCTCTGGTCCGATTTTTTCTTTATTCTAAAATTGCTGCTCCCAAACTCCTACTATTGTCTTATTTGTTTCATAAAACGTATGAGAAAATTGAAGATAAAGTCATGTCAAAAAATTGCCACTTTCTCTGACACAAAGGCACGGCTCATGAAGGTTGTTTGAAGTGGTAGGGTCTTCCCTCCACACCTGTGACACTGGAGCATGTCCTCTGCCCCATTTGGCGTCCAGGAAGAGGGTGTGCGTTAGCAGCAATGAAGGCATGAGGTCCAAAGCCTCTGGGAGACCCACGGACATCCTGGCCCAAGCTCTACCTCAGTGACGGGCAAATCACTTCCTTGTGCCTCGGGCTTCGTGCGCAAGTGACTCTGGGCTACAGCAGCTCCTGCCGTCCTGCAGGCGTCACACCCCAAGGGGGACAGCTGGGGCACTGAGCTACCTCCCTGAAGAGACCGTCTGCGTCCACTCCAGCACCACACTTTTCCTGGGGGAGCTGTTTAGGATGAAAAGCTGCCTGGGGATGGCCTAGGAAACCTCACGGCTTACAATCCTCCATCCCTGTTCATACTGCTTTTTCCAAAGCCCTTTTCATGACACAGCAGAGGGGAGCGAAATAGGGCTTTGCAACCAATTCATTCAATGAACACGGCCTCACCTGTACCAGGCGCTGCTGACGGAGCAGTGAATGCAGCCTCGGCTGTGGCCCCCCCTCCTAAGGGCCCTGGCTGTTGAGGGCGGAGACAGACGGACTTGGCAGCGGTGAGTGCTCTACAGCAGGGAAAGGGAGGAAGGAAGGCTGACCCCCCAGGTATGGAGGGGCTGGCATCATGAGACGTAAAAAGGGGCTAGGATGCCACAGGAAGGGCAAGGCACATGAACCTGTCAGGAGCCTGTGTAGACTGACACCCCTCCACTCTTCTGTCCTCATGATGGAAAAATTGGGGACGGGGGTGACATAAAAACTACCCAGTGCTTCGAGATGGCTCCAGATTTCGCATGGCTAGTGGTCACACTCACGCAGTTTGGGAAAGTCTGTAAACCACACGGTCTACAGCTGAATGCCTGTTTTTAAGAGAAACTTCTACACGTGGGTAAGCGTGCCTGCTTATTTGAATGCTTTCTGCCTGCGCCCGTGCAGAGCGCATAACAGATTGGCCTGCGTTTGGCTGAGTTTATCAGCTTGCCATAAACAGGCTTCCATGCCATTTCTAATTGTTTATAAATAGCACAAACACCCAAATATGCAAATCAAGGCAAGCTGTCCCTTCAGCTGCTGCTGTTGTGATGACAGCAAATGACAACACAAGCAGATGGGGCTGCTGGGTGGATCCACACCCCGGCTCGGCCCCCTGTAGCCATAGAGAGGCAGAGGAACCCGCCGTCTGCACAGGGCAGCCCGGGCCCGGCTCCATGGTAAATGCCTCTTCCTCAGCTTCTCTGTCACAGCCAAGTGTTTCCGTGTTTGTTGCCTGCCCTGCAACGGGACAGGGCGACTAGGCCCTTGCACAGATGAGAGACGGGGAGCAGGGAGCCCAGAAGGCTGCCAGGGCGCACAGCCCAGAACTCCACCCACAGCCCAAGCGGCGCTTTTCCACATGGAGTCAAGTTCAAGCCCTTTCCAACGTGACGACAAGCCCAGTGGTTCATATACCATAAACCGTAATTCTCTTTCCGATGAAATGTGGAAGTAATAACAGCGTTTGTTATGCGCTTACGAGCTGCCAGGCTCTGCATCTTCTCCCACTTAGCTCTCCTTACAACCCTCGAGAATCAGTGCCATATCCCCCCATTTCACAGATGAGGAAGCCGAGGCAGTGGTTTGTCCATGGTCACAGGTCATTGACTGTTTTATTCAAATTTTCAAAAGTAATCTTGCTTTAATTACGAATGTTATTAAAAGTAATTAAGACACAAAATAACAATAATAAGAATTCAGAATTATACAAAACAGTGCGATTCTCCATTGACTATAATCTCCAGGCCCAGTCTCCCTTCCCCAAGCAAGCTTCTTCGGAACGTTAGAAATAACTGTCACACACACATGCACACACACCCATACATGTGTGTGCATAGGAGTGTGTGTGCACACGTGCGAACACCCCACATACACGTGCAGGAGCGTGCACACATACACATGAACACACATGCACACATGTGTCCACAGAAGTGGGTGCACACATGTGTGTGAACACCCACCCCACACATGTGTGCACGCACACACATACACACAAACACCCACGAACATGCACACACCCACGAATGTTGTCCGTCACTACTGTCTCACCCAAGGGACTTGAGGGACTTGAGCTGCTACACCCCCCTAATTCATGAGACACCTCCCACGCCACCTCAGATAAACAGAGTCAAAGTACAGAGTTGCCGGTCACACAGACAGCCCCCAAACCCGCCCCCAGCCCCTGCAGGCCTCTCCAGCCTGTTCCCACAGGCTGCTCGCAGGCAGCCGTGTCCCCTGCCAGCACCAGAAGTGGCAGGGAGTGCTGTGTGGTAGAGGCCAATGTCCCAGCTCCACTTCAAGCAAGACCGGCTGCCCTTCGCACAGTGCCTGTCCCCTGAAAGGGGTAAAGGGGACACTTGGACGGGCGGCCTGTGTCCTGAGCAGCACATGGGAGGTGGGGACTCTGTGGCTGCAGCACCGTTGACCTCTGCCCTGCCCGGCTCAGTGACACCTGCCTCCACAGGTGCTGCCCGCCCCCGCCCCAGGGCAGGTGATCCATGCCCCCCCACAGACACCCTCAGCCCAAACTTCTTTCTTCCCTCTGCGTCCCCACAGCCATCTCCTGAGTTGCTTCTATAATCACGGAGGATTCGTTCACTTACTGAGGTGTTCACCCTGTGGGGCCTCCTGGTCCATACGAAAAGCACGGGCACATCCCAGTGGAGATGCTGACACTGGCACCCTGCAACAAGCCCACAGAGGGCCCCCCTCCACTTCGTAAGCACCCGCCACAGACGACATAAGGTCTGGGTGGGCACCGCAGAATGACGCCCAGAGCCTTTCCCCACCCGCGCGAGCACTGTCACGGCCCACAGCAGTGGTCGTGAACCAGCGGGCAGGAGGTGGGGCGTTCCCGTCACCCTCCACCCAGAGGATGGGGACAAATCAGGAAAGAGAACACGTCAGGGACTACCTGCCAAATCACTGACCGCACTAGTACTCAAAGATGCAAACCAGAATGATGCTGCCTATTACGTACCAAAGTGACACATAATTATTTCATTTTTTTTAAGACAGAGGGGAAGGGAGGGAGAAAGAAACATTGACGCGTGGTTGCCTCTCATGTGCCCCCCCACAGGGGACCTGGCCCCAACCCAGGCATGTGCCCAGACTGGGAATCAAAGCAGCGACCCTTTGGTTTGCAGACCAGCGCTCCATCCACCGAGCCACACCAGCCGGGGCTCAACACGTAATTATTTCAACCGACCACACTTAGCTTCGGCAGGGGTTCAGGGCAATGACCACGCCCACACACTGCTGATGAACCTGGATGGAGACCACCGCTCCGAGGGACAGATTGGTCACACACAGCATCGTGCCCTCCCATCGCCTCACTCCACGAACAGCTGGCCCTAAGAAAACGATCGGAGGTGCACACAGCGCTCCAAAACACGGATTGTCATTGCCTATAGCTGCGGTGTAAGTTGTGAAACTCACACATCCAACATTCCATACGCGTCTGAGACGCAGTGTGAGAACTAAAACTGTTTTGAAAGAGTATTTGATAGGACAAATACTCGCTGATATTTGTTGAATGAAAGAGATCTTGAAAAGATATAATACCCACTTTATGAAAAACATATGCATATTTATTTATGTTTAGAGAAAGAAAAGGAGTAGGCCCTTGTCAGGGTCCCCAGACCACCCCAGGCCCCATGCCTCATGAGGGGGACGCCATGACCTAGCACCAGGCACGTGCACAGCTGTGACTTACGATGGGGGAAGGATACGGAGCGGGGTCAGCAAAGGGACACGGTGCCTGGGGTGAAGCCACAGGGACCCAGGCTCCCGCTTCCAGAGCCCTGTCCCCAGGGGCCCGCAAGGGACTCACTGAGTGCCCCAGCAGGGAGCTGTGATGACACCTGCGGAGTGCTGCCCACCAGGGACCCAGTGCCTAGAGTTTTACTGGGGACTGTTCACATGGGCACCCTCCGCCTGGCACCAAACTCCCAGGGGAAAGCAGGTGTTCAGGCATAAACCCCACTGTCTGCACAGACAGCCTGGGCCCCGTGAGCTGCTCTCCCCAGTTAGGGTGGGGGAGCCCTCCCGGAACTCTCCAGGCACCCAGAGTTCCCAGACCGCAGCCAAGGGCACGCCCGTCTGCAGGCCTCTCCGGGCACGGTAGGCAGGCCTGCTGCGTCCACGCTGTTCTGTCCGGGACCGAAATGTCAGTGGTGGTCCCATATGCTCAGCATACTCATTTCCTTCCATACCCTCTTCTACTTCCCAGGGTTCTAACTGAACGCGTGCTTCCTTTCCAATCAGGAAGAAATGCCGCACTCTTCTAAGAGTTCTGTTTCCTTTGTTTTGTCGACGTGACGTCAATTTTCCGATTACACAGATGAAATACCAGCTTCTCTGATATTCAGAGCAAACATAAGAAAACAAACACCAGAGAGCAGCATCGGCTAATGGGAGAGGACAGAGCCAGCGTGCGGGGGAGGAAGGAAGGGCCATGTGGGGTGGCAGTGAGGAGCAAAAGGACAGAGACAAAATCCCCACCAACGGCGTTGAGATTTCCAATTCTGTCCCCAAGAAAACACACCGCTGTCCAGTCGATCCGAGAGGTCAAACCTGGCCGCCGAGGGCTGCAAGCAGGTGCGGCCGGGCTGACGCGAAGATGTCTGCTCTGAGCACCCACGGCAGAGACTGTAAGGATCCGAGGTGCCGGCACAAGTCGGTCCTTCTCACCCACCGAGTCTGAGGGTCACGAAGCCTTCAACCTGTGCTTCCTCCTGGTGCCCCTCACCAAAGTACGGAGCTGTAGAGGAACCAGAAAGTTGAGAAAAAAGACAAAAGGCTCCCTGGACTTGGGATACAGAACCCAGAGTTTAATCTGTGAATCTACCGTAAGTCACACTCACTGGGGGAAATGTCCTTACCTACAAAAGCGCGGAAAACCCTACCCGTCTCACCGCTGTCAGGCTCAAACGAGAACACAGATGTGCGAGAACTGCGTTAGAGACCTCACAGCGCCATTCAGCAAAGGCCTGCTCTGCACTAGCTGTGGTGCCAGGTGCAGGGAACACAGCGCTGATGAGGCCCCACGTGCTCCAGGGGCACGGTGCCCTGGAAGAAGATGGCGCGCGGGGTGGGGGTGGGGGGACAGCAGGCAGCCTTGCAGCAGTGGCTAAGAGAGGGACTCCCTGTCCCACGCTGGGGCCGCATGCCAGCCCCGCCGCTCGCGAGTGCTGTGACTGTGGCCGAGTTTCTTAATTCTCTGTGCCTCTGTCTCCTTATCGGTCAGATGAGGGCCATGAGCATAGGGGACGGTCCCCATGGGGTCTGATGAGAATTCAGTGAGTTAACATCGCTAATGCCCTCAGAACCACGTCTGGCCGCAGGGAAGGCTGGAATTGTGGAGGGAATGTTTGGGCCATGAGGACGTGAGCTCAAGCTGCTGTGCGAACATGGTGAGGCTTGCGAAGTTCTGCAGGAGCCCAACGGTCCTCTCTTTCTGAGCAAACGCAGTAAATTTTGTTGCGGTGGCACTCACAAGTAAGTAGGGCAGTCAACCCCACACCCTGGAGGTATGCAAACGGTACCGGAAGTCCAGTACCTGGGCTGTTAAATGACATTTCCCCAAACGCACGAGAACACAGTGCGCCCGGCTGCATGCTCCTCACGGCTGAGCACCGACAGACCAATACTGCTCCTGGGCTCGCTAACGAGGCCCTGTCCCCCACACTAGGTGGCAAAGTCCCAGTAACTGTAGGTAAACAAGGCCCGCTTTCGAGTGGGGTTCCTCCTCCGCCCCCAGGGAGATGGGGTGACATGAGGAGTCTCAAAGTCAGCACTCGGCACGGCCTCACGACCAGAAGGCCCAGCATCTGGGGACAGCTGAGGGACCGCATGCCCCGACCACGGGAGGAAACAGCCTGGTCTGTGACAGAGCCCAAACCAGACCTCCTCACACGACCTCCAGCCCACCAGTTTGTTTACTGAAGGAGAGAAAACTGAGGCCCAGGCAGATGCCACTCCATCCGCACTGCTGCTGTCCCAGAGCCCACTGAGCGCCTTCTCAGAGGTGGGCCCTCGCTGTAAAGCGCACCGCATGGCTGCGCAGAGAGGGCCTTCGGTGACCTTTTGATTGTTGCCAGTGTTCATCAGATACAAACCCTGCTCCATGTTCCATGTGTGCAGGGCGCCACCTTCATCTTGACACTTAGCAGACTTACGTTACAGCCACATGTCCATGTTGTCTGTCTACCCACTAGGCTGCACGTCCAGGAGGGCAGGGATCATAGAATACCATCTTCCTGTCCCCAATGCCTAGCTTATGACACACTCAATAAAGAATTAATGAACTAAGTTAGCACTAAAACATTTTAAACTTGCATCAACAAACTGATTCACTACGTTTGGTCGATGCAGCTTCAACCCGCACTTGTGGGTTTATCCTGTGCTCTGCTAGATTATCATTTGCTAAGTATTTGCAAAGTGCAGAGGAGCTAGCAGTGCAGTGACAAGGACAACAGTCCTCGTACAGACAGGACCTCGTGGGGAACAGGGGAACACACGCGCGCGCACACACACACACACGTGCAAGACCGATGAGCACTCAGGAGAAAAAGCCCACGTGGCCAGGGAAGCAGGTAGGCAAGGCCACCGCGGAGCTCCCGCAGCACAAGCGCACACCCTGAGGGACACTGCAGTGACTCCTTTGGTGCCAGAAGTCATGTAGAAGGTCCAAGAGGAGAAACAAATAAAGCCCCAGGGCTGTTTGCTCACACAGACCACAGTCAGCCTCCAGCGGTGACGCCCCAGTTACAAGAGGGGCCCCTGGCTCCGTACAGTTGAGAGTCGAGGCACTCAGGAGGCCGGTACCGAGGGACACACTGACCCTGCCGGTTACAACTCTACAAATCCCAGGTTCAGGGGCTATCGATGGAGCCTCTTGGGCAAATTCACTAGCTCTGGATACTCACAGCAAAACCGATGACCCTGATGCAGTGACGGCCACCTTGTTGAGGGGCTGCCGCACACGAGGCACAGGCACTGAGCTAAGCGCCCCCGTGCGGTTTGCGCCCAACCCTCCGAACGTGGTGAGAGACGGTGACGGCACCTGTCTTCCCATTTTATACATGAAGTCAGTTTGACCAGTTTTAAAAGTTGCCCCAAGGTACACAGCTAATGAGCAAAATCCAGACAGGCCCGACCCCACAGCCCGTGCTGAAAGAGGTGCGTGTATGAGCTGCCAGGTACCAACCAAGCACAATGGGGGGTCCGGGGCACGCCAGGGCCGGATCCACACCGGGCTTACTGCGGTCCTGCCTAGCGAACCGAGGCCATGCTTCCGTGGAGAAGAGATAGAATGGGCAGACGCCAGAATAAACTGGACAGCTGGTAAACACATCCAGGGTGGGTATTAGCAGGGTGTGGCATCACTGTGACCTCCATGCCTGTGCGCACCATGTTCTTTAACCACCTAAAGCCATGGGAAGCTGGTGAGGGCAGAAGACGCCGCGTCCGTCACCTGGACTGCGGGCTCCCCGTGAACATGCGTTCCTGACCTTCACGTGCCTCAGAATCACGGGGGAGCTTTCCGAACCTGTTGATACCTAGGCTCCCTGCCCCAAGAATCTGTGGCATGGGGGTGGTGCGGGCACAGGGGCTGTTCTGAGAGCCCCATGAGCTGGGGCTGCAAAGCACTGTTCCTGGCTCACACTTGGAATCCACTCACCAAACATCCCCTGGGAGTCAAACTGAGCACGACGGAGCCAGGTGGAGGGAGACAGGTCAACCTCTGCCCCCTAAAAAGTGTTTACAGTTCTGCTTTTAGGATAAAGGATCCAGTGTCAGAGACTGATCCCAGACCAAACCGAGTAAACCCCCAGGTGAAAGCCACTCTGGTCGTTCACGGACAGAAGGACTCTCTGTGTCTCAGCCACCAGAAGCCCCGGATCAGCACTGAGCCATGAGAAGGCTGCAGGAAAGAAAATCCAGGTCCGCCCACATGCCCCCTGAGAAAGCCCCTCGCCGGAGGCCGCTGGCACAGAGCAGAGCGCAGCTTCGAGTCGTGGCGCTGGGGGCTCCGGTCCTGCCCCCAGCTGCCCATGAGCAAGGTTAACCTGAGGTTAGGCCCTCCTCTCTGCTCTCACTTTGGCTAACAGTTCAATGAGAGGGCCAAGTCTAAAAGGCAGGGGTTACTTTCAGCTCGTGGCGCTAACAACGATACAAGGGAACTTCGGCCACCAACCAGGAAAGTCACCAAAGTACCCTTTTCCTGCTAAGAATCAAAAGTGAAAGCAGAGGACTCAGCCATCATCCTACCCAGCAAACCAGACAGGACACACGCCCCATTCACAGCAGCTGAGGGAGCGTGGGCGAAGGGGCACCCAGATCCATCCATCCGCCCACCCTCCCTCCCGTCCTTCCTTCCACAAGGATCTGAAGTGCCCTCCCTATCTCGATGTCACTCACTGCCCTTACTCCAGCTTTAAGGACACAAGCCTCTGGAGCTGCCACATCAGTTATGACACTGTCTCGTCTGGCCCTCACAGAAAGGCTATGCTGTAGGCTGTCCTGTCTCAGGTGAAGAAGGTTCAGCCTACAGCATTGAGACCTCCCTCCTGCACCCCCAGAAGGCCGAAGTCCTGGCAGCTCTGTCTCGGACTGTGTCGAGGCCACAAAAGCCACAACTGTCCCGGACAAACCCAGTCCAGCTGTCTCTAACAGATCCTTTCCTTGGAATGCTGCTCCCTGTGTGAGCCGCTGGGTGAAGCAAGACTTTGGCAAGTGCCCATAAAATGACTCCCCCTGCTCCCATGGGACACAGACTGGCCAGTCAGCAGAGGCCAGCGTTCTCCTCCACCCCTCCCTGCAGTCCCGTCCCTACAGCACTGGGACAATGCCACCAAATATAGACAGGGAAGAGTCTCCTGCTTTCTAGGCTCAAGGGCAGGGGAGGGGGTCCTCGTGGGCATCTCCAGCTCTCAGAACACTGTGAGCTGCACTGGACTGGGTCTCCCCTGCCGTCACAGGCGATGCTACACAGGTGGTGTGTGCCTTTTAGAGAGTTTCATAGAATTACTCCAGAAAGGCTGCGCACAGGAGGTCGCTCCTCAGGTGTTCCAGGCCTTACAGAGCGTTTCCGCCAGGCGTCATCTCACAGCTCCTCCTGGCAGCCTTGGGTGATGTGCTGAGTTACTTCATGGTGTCCATTTCTTAGAGAATGAGACCAGTACGCCCAGAAATGGACCTCTGCAAGGACAGCCAGTCGACACTAGAACCAGGACACGAGGCCTCGGATTCTAGAGCCAGCACTGTTGCCGGCGCCCCTTCGGTCCCCAGGGACGCCCCGATCCCTGGGAGGCAGAAGGGGGTCTGTCTGCCCGGTGGGCTGGGGCCGCCTGAGATAAGGATCTCTACCGGGAAGGCAGGGCTTCTGTGTGAGAGCTCCCAGGGCACATGCAGCTCCTTCGTGTTCCGGGAAGGCCACTGGGGACAGGAGGGAAATGAAGCATAGAGAGTGCCCCACTGAGGCAGAGGGAGAACCGAGGGGACAGTGGAGCTCGAGGGTTAAAGGTTTTAGCTTCAGTGGCAGTTGATACGTTCACGAGACTCCTGCGTGTGGACGGCAGGTGTTCCAGGAACTGGAATGCGTGGCCACGCAAGTCCAGGAGCCGTTCGGCCTTTGAGCCCCAGGGGTTTCGCGAGGGACAGAGGCAGTGTCCGAGCCCGGGTGTCCCAGGGAGGGAGCGCCCAGGACGCCGATAAAGACAAACCCAGCGTGCCAAACAGCAGCCAACTGCAGCTCTCCTCCCACAGACCTTCGTCCCAGACCCCTTACCTCCCGCTCTGCTCCTTACAGAGAGATAACTTGAGGGGAGATGTTAGGGTACATAACCCGCTGTCTTCTCAGACCACCGGCATGTGCATAAAGCACCTATAAAAAGTCAACCCTTGTCTCTGCTTGTTGGTTCTGGTAATGACAGGCAGCATGATCGCCGGCTTTTCCGGTTTCAAAGGGACAATAGGGTGAGGTGCCAACAACCCAGGGCTGTGACCGTGAGCCTAGAGGGAGGACAGTGCAGGTGGAGGACATGCACAGTGAGGAAGGGAGGAAAGGCGGTGACTAAGGCTGTCATTAACGGAGGGAGCAGGTCAGGAAGAAAGACGCGACAGGTGGGACTCAGCAACTCAGTGTGAGGAACACAACTGACTGCGACTCCCAAAGTCGAGCCCCGACGAGACCCTTCATACACATTTTTGGACAACAGAAAGGGGAAGGGGAGCATGCATCTCGGTGGAAATGACCAGGAGGCCCCTAGGTCCTGGGACAGACGCCCGGGTGGTCACCGATGCGGTCCGCGCACTGACTCACTGTCTAGTGGAGTATCGGAGCGCCCGGACGTGCGAGATGCTCTGCCGGACCCTCGGAGCCCTGCCAGGCAACACGGCGCAGAACCGAAGGGGGATGCGCAGAGTTAAACACAGACCAGGCGGCCCACGAGCACCACAGAAGCCAGTCGTGAAGGAGCAGCAGCAGGGGCAGCTCGATGCCCTCACTTTCCGTTACTACCACACAGCGGCCACCGTGAAGGCCGCGCGCCCTCGGGACCGCAGAGCAGCCGCAGAGGCTTTTGGAGGGTCCATCCAAGCAAAGTCGGTCCCACAGGTGGGGGCAGCCCAGGTGAAAGCGGCAGGCCGGCCCTTGGCCCACACTTCAAGAACAAGCCAGTCCTCCAAGGGATGAGGGGTGGGAAGGAGGCGAGGCTGGCCCCGGAGGGGGGATCTGCAGGGTCTCAGTGCCCAGCAGCCTGTTCTGTTCTGGCCACTCAGTCATCAACCTCAGTCAAGTCAACCAGCTCTTCAGAGCTGGGGCTTCCTGAGGGCACAGGAGGGCACTCGCAGCCAGGACAGACAGTGGGGGGGGGGGGGGGTGGCGATGGAACCGGTGCTGGAGGAGACGCTGACCGTGAACGGCGCGCACTCACATCTGGAGGGCGCTGCTGGGGCGTTTCAGAGCAGTTAGTTATCCGTGTGCCTTCCTGCGCTATTTCATGTCTTTCTAATGTGCGTGGGGCATTTTTACAAAAACATTAATGGTTTTGTACAAAGCAAAAGAAAAAGTTACTTAAATCCTCTAGAAGAGTTTTCCAGCAGATAATGAAATCGATGGAGTGTGTTTAGCAACCGGCACCTTTTCAATAAAGAAACTCCTCTGCAAAGACATTAAAACCAGAACAGCATGGCGTTGGTACAGGAAGAGGAGCGTGAGAGAAAGGGTTCGTGGGGAGACCCATTTTATATGGGCGTGTGGTAAACCAGGTACTTTAAATGCATGAGAGAAGGGGTGGGATATTAATAAACACCTCTTAGATGCCTAAGACCAAATATGAAGTTAATCTAGTAACAAACTGCATACTTTGAAGTAACTTAGGTTTACGTACAGTTATGACAACTGCTGCGGACAGACCCCACGTGCCCTACCCAACCCCTCCTGCGGGCAACACCGCGCACAGCCGCAGCACAGCCGGCCACCGACGCAGCCGGACACAGAGCACCCTTCAGCATGGGGCCCCTCTCGTGGCCCTCTGATGCTGCCCTCGCTTCCCTCCTGCTCCCTCCCCACTCCTCAATCCCCCCCCCCCCAATCTATTCAAGACTATTTCAGAGGTAGTAAATCCCTGCCGGGCAGGTCACATGGGCGGTCACGCCAGGCCTCTACCTTCTTTAGTAAAAGGTTGATTTGTACCCTAAGCCAGGCCTGCCCGATGTCCTGGGCCTCTAGGTCAGCACCCATCTAAACGCCCACCCCAAGACAGCACATGACCTTGTCAGCTGTCCTGTAATCCAACCCCCCACCTGCCACGCTTTCTCCCACCCTCATGGAATCTTCCTTAGGGTCCCCCCTTACAAGGAAAGGCATAAAAAAGTTGCAAAACTGTTACCCTGAGCATCCAAGGTCTTGCTCCCTGACGTATATCATCCGCTTTGGCTCAAATAAGCTCTGACAAAAATCCTCTACAGGTTTGTGTGTTTCTTATGTCGACAAACCCTGCAGCTCAGTGTAAAAAAAAGGAAGAAAAAAGAAAGTCCACCATGGCTGGTGTGGCTCAGAGGACTGAGCGCCAGCCTGTGAGCCAAGGGTCAACTTCAGTCAGGGCGCATGCCTGGGTTGCGGGCCAGGTGCCCAGTGAGGGGCCCGCAAGAGGCAACCACACACTGATGTTTCTCTCCCTCCCTTCCCCTCTCTCTAGAAATCAATAAATAAAATATTAAAAGAAAAAAAAGGAAGAAAACAACGTCCTACACATGGAGTCAAACCGAGTGTCGATGCTGGGCGCCGGCCCCTCCATCAGCCTGACTCTCGGGAGAGGCTCCGGGGGTGGCGTGTCCCAGCAGGCAGCTCCTCCCTGTGGCTGAGCGGGACTCCACGGGCTGGGGGGCTCCCCGTGTCACCCCATCACCCCTGGAGGACATCTGGGCTGTGTCCAGTTCCTGGCTCTCAGGAATAAAGCTGCCAGGAACATTCACGTCCAGGTTTCTGTGAGAACATAGGTCTTGTGTTTCCGGGACAGACGCCCAGGAGCGTCACTGAGAGTCCCACGGGAGCTGCAGGTTCATCTGTTTTTAAGAAACCGCCAGCTTTCCCAGAGTGGCCACTTCCAGTTCGTATTCCCACCAGCCACCGCGAGCGAGCCAGTGTCCCCACCAGGACTGGGGTCGTCACGATTTTCTACATTAGCCATTCGGATAGGTATGTGATTTAATCTCATTTCCCTAGGGGCTAGTGATATTGGACATCTGTACCTCCTCTTCAATGGAATGTCTCTTCATGTTTCCTAGCCATTCTCCAGTTTGGTTGTGCTACTGTTGAATTTATTGTAGACACTAGTCCTTTATCACACTGTGGTTTGCAAGTGTTCTCTCCCGGCCTACAGCTCGTCTTTTCTCCCTCGTAACAGCGTGAAGACCGGTGTGTTTACCTTGGTGCACTGTTCTGCGAGACCTCGGCCCCGGCGACACACCGGACAGCACGGAACGGCCAGTGAGAAAGTCCGAAAGACACGGGTCGAAGTAAAGCCTGACAACAACTACAGATGCACAAAAAGAAAAAGAATTAGCATGTGTATCTATTCATCAGGAATGTACTTCCCGTAGGGAAGAAAAGTCCCCATCGTGAGCCCCTGTGACAGGAAGGACGACAGATGTTTTTGTCTCGGCACACCTCATGTGTGACTCCCGTGTTATAAAATGCCAGGCTGAGACTGAAGCGTTCAAATACTTCACAGGATAGTCCCGTGCAAATAAATGTCTCGGGTCGACAACAAAGGTACGGAAAGGCCGGCCATATCCGGTCTGCTCCAGCCCGTGAGCAGCTTGGACCTCCAGGAGGTGGGAGCCTGGTCTGGAATCAGACCGTCTGGCTGCCTCGGACTGTCTGGGTTGGGCTCTGAATTCAGGAGGTTCCCTCTGCCACTTGGAGCTGAGCGCCCTCCTCATGAACTGGGGGGTGCATACCCGCGATCTCAGCCAGGCAGCTATAAGGAAGGAAGGAGAGAGCGTGTGCAAAGCCACTCTCGGTGCCCCGCCCTCGTGAGCCCCTCACTTATAAGTAGTGATGATCCTCATTGGAGGGAAGTAAACTTCCTTTTTCAGGTTCCCAGGCTCATCCCGGGAAATGCAATTAGCAGAGACTAGCAAAGGAAGAAAACCAAAAAACTAAAATACTTTTAGTAAGAGATGTTTTAGAAAGGTGGGTGGGGAGGAGGAGAAGGAGGAGGAAGAGGAAGCAGTGGAGGAGAAAGAGGAAAAGGAGGAGGAGGAGCAGGAGGCGGAGCAGGAGGGGGTGCGAGGGGGAGGGCGTTTCAGAGTGGACAGGCCAGGCGGGCTCTCTGCAGGCCTCCTTCACCCAGGGAGCAGACAGCAAACGGAGAGGGTGTGTCCTGCCGGCCACCGCCTGTGTCACACACCATCTCTGACAGTGCTCAGAAATGACAGCACCTTGAAGCGGGCTGTGTGCTCCCGGCAGGAGAGCTACAATTTTCCTAAAGAAACCACAGCTCAAAAAGTGACCCACGTAGGAGGTACCACTGCTATAAATACTTGGCGGCAAAAGCTGAGGTCATGCTTTCTGTCCAGGAGACACCCAAACAAAACTTGCCAAAAGAGCACAGAAAGCATGCGGCAGAAATGCAGTGCGTCCTGCCCGGGTGCGACACTTACCACCCAGTGGTGGGCGCCCTCCAGCACCGCGGCACTTCTCTCCACGTGTCACAAAGCTTTCTGACTGCACTTACACACCACGTGTCTCAGTCGACAAACTTCCAGGCCCTGCTCTAACCCCGAAGTCCCTCAGCGAAACCCAAGACGCGTGGGAATTTTTCGTCCAAGTGGGCAACAGCAGGGAAGCCTGACCCGTCACAACCAGCAGCAAACCCACCTACTATGAAATGCCCCCTTGCTGCTGGTGGGCCCACGGCTGCAGCCCCTGAGCGACTCCCTCCACCCAGGACAGCAGGCCAACCGAAGGGCCGTCAGCTTGACCTGCCAGGCCCTGGCTCAGGCGGAGCGAACCCCCACTTGGTCAGCCCCAGGGGAGCCGTCATCTCTGAACAGTGTGTGTGCAACGGCGGGACTGGGGCCAGGCTGTGGCTAAAACGGGTGCCCAAGGACTGTGCAGACCCCTCTCAGGCCCCACCGCCCCCAGGCCCGCCCTCAGGGCATGGGCAGCTCAGTATCCAGGGATCGCCCCCCTTCCCCCTATCCCACATGGGCTCTCAGGAAAAGCTCCAGGACAGCACCCAGCACGCAGAGTGCAGCACTCAAGAAATATTTCCTGGAATGAGTGAATCACTTGAATTTAACGAGTTCTTTAAAATGTGTTCTCTCTCTTAGACATAATGCCATGAGCTTTAGGAAGTAGCTTTGCTTCTCTCCACCACAGTTTTATCATTTGTAACATGTTAAAGTAACAGTATTCACGCACAGGTTAGGTGTGAAAACCCTAGGACCCAACTCATGTACCGAGCCCGGGACCCGGCACGTGGCAGGCGCTCAGTAAATGAGCCTGCGCATCAGCTGTCACCGCCCTGCAGCCAGGCTGCAGCGTGTGACGGGTGCGCCGTGCAGACAGCTGGGGGCGGGGGGTTCGGGAACAGCATACGTCAAGTACTCACTACTTTGTTTTTAAAAATACCCCCAAACTGCAATATGTATTTGTCAGTGCGCTTGGAAACATCTGGAAGCAAATACACCCAAAACCCCGCATGGCCCCCCAGAGGCAGCGAGACAACAGCATCCACGGTTCATGTTCGTCGTCAGCAACGGTCCTCTGTGAGCGTCTGCTCTCTGTGCACAGGGCTCCTGCACAGTGCTCTGAAGGGCTTCGCCGAGGCTTCTCTGCAGGAACGCGCAGGTGCAGCAGGAAGGCAGAGACAGCACGTGAAACTGAATGACCCCAAGGTGAAGTGTAGGCTGGGCGCACAGGTGAACCGCCGCACCTTTTTGCTAACGCAGAACACCATCCCTCTCTCTTCTCTCTGGTGGGAATCCAAGGCTCAGAGGCTGAAATTTTCCTAAGCAACCTTGTGCCTCTCTCTCTCCCTACGCTGTCCGCAGATCTCAGCCACTGCGAGGGATTGGGGCCACCAGCTGCCCGGTCCAACCCCTGCCCAGGGCGGACAGCCTTCCTCCTGCGTCTGACTGTCTGACTGTGAGTGGGACCCCCCAGTGGTCACAGATGCACCTTCGTTTGTTCGTCAGCTCCGCCACACCTGGCATGGCCCAGAGAAGAGGGCAGTGAATAACCAGGCTGGCAGGCTGCTCGGAAAACAGACCACCCGCTGTTCTGCTGGGACCCGGGAATGGATGCACCTGCCTGGGGCAGCTCTACTGGTTACCGCTGTAAGCAGGCCAGGGCCAGGTCGCCCGACCCCCAGCAGAACGCGGGTGTGCAGCCCCGTGAAAACGGTCAGAGGGTTGGCTTGCGTGAAAACGTGCACTGCTGGGAGATGAGCCTGGCCTCTCAGGGAACGGCTTGGCCCAGACTCCTGAACGCATGCTGTTAGGAAAACAGCAAGGCCGGGTGAGACACGAAGATCACCCATCAGAAAGAGAATCTGGTTGCCAGAGGAAGGGGAATTCACACAGTCTGTTGCAGGCCCAATGTCCCAAACGAAACCAAAACCGCCTAGGCAGAAAGGCTAAGGCTGAAGAGCAAATTCAACATAGATGCCCAGCCCCCTGACACGATCACTGCGCACAGAGCTGCCAGGTGAGTGCGTGCACACACACCTTCAGCGTGAGCGCGGCACGGCCTGCCCTTGGAACAGGGGGCTCTCCGAGATCTGTCAGCACGGTTTCTTCAACAGTGCTGCTTGAGTCCTACATCCCAAGTCACTGAACACTCACACACACGTGATTCACACGTGAATTGTCCTATTCATGTATCTGGGAAGCCTGACAATATCCAAATTTCTACAGTCTCTCTGGACTAAATTCGGTGACCCCATATTAGGGGGTCACCTTCCCTGAATGACAGCTAAACCCAGTGGTTTTATCCCTATTTTTACGCTGTCAGTATAATGGATGAAGGGAAGAAGGGAAGATAGCTAAATTAGCAAGGAAGCAAACTTAATTTCTACACTGTGCTTGCTTCCACAAGCAATCTTCTAAATCATATAGAAACCATAATTAACTGAACACAGAAGACTTTCTCAAATTAAAAGGGTTACTAACAAAAATCCCTACCATTCCTTACCGAGAAAATTGCAATCCTAAAGGACAAAATGCCTACACTTCCCCTTCAGAATAAATATCTGTATCCAAAGGTTTAAAATGTCCGGAGCCAGCTTAGATAGGTTTTCAGACTGAAAAGCAGAAAAGCCCGCACTGCCCTAGACTCTCAGTGAAAAGTTCTCTAACTCTTGAAATTCCTTTCCACACACACAAAATAAGGTTTATAATCTGGGAGAGGAACTAAGGAGTACATAATCATTAACTTGTCAAAAGCAATATGTATTTTATACCAACTTGCCTCCAAAGAAAACAAATTTTGAAATTAGAAGACTAAATTCAGGTTGTAGCTTACCCATCTGCTGTGAGCCAGGCAACTTACCTACCCAATCTCTCTTAGCTTCCACTTCCTGTTCCTTAAAGTGGGAGCATTTTTATTTAAACCTGTCTGTAAGATTGGCAAAGAACAAAACATTTAAGAACACACGGCATTGGCAAGGGTGTAGAAAATAAGCCATCAGCCTGGCCAGAGTGGCTCAGTTGGTTGGAGCACCATCTCATAAACCAAAAGGTCACAGGTTCGATTCCTGGTCAGGGCACATGTCTAGGTTGCGGGTTCAGTCCCCTGTCAGGTGCATAGGAGAGACAACTGACGGATGTCTCTCCCTTGCACAGATGCTTCTCTCCCTGCTCTCTCTCCCTCCTTCCCCCCTCTCTAAATCTTGAGCATGGCCTGTCCTCGGGTGAGGATACAAAAAAGAAAGAAAACAGGCCCCTCCCACGTGCACAGTGAGGGAACCACGCCCTGCCCCCACAAGAGGGAGCCGCGTGTTCCCCGTCCAGATGTGGAGCTGCGCACCCCACGCCCCGGCCACCCCATCTGCAGGCGCCCGCCCAGCAGCACGGCCACGCAGACACGCAGTGCAGCCTCTTCCTCACTCCAGGAGACTGGGAGCACCCTGAACACCCGCCACAGGAAGCCAGGCAATACTGCGTTCCGCCTACCTGTGTGTCTGCCAAGAGACACAATTCTCCCTACACACTTGACTATGCCCAGAATACCCTGCAAAAAGACTCAACAGAAGCAGGTCTGGGGGTTGCAGGGTAGAGACCAGCAATGGGAGAGGGGCCTCCTTCTCTAGGGCCTTTGGAATGGTGTCCCATTGCTTACTTACATTCAAAACACAGCACTAAAGTAAATATGCTGACCCGGTCATAACAGACAGAAGGCGACTCATAGATCCAGCTCACAGAGTCACTGCATCCACCAAATGGAGCGCCGTGGGTACCACCTGAGCCCTAAGGATGGAAGAGCAGCTTTAATTTGGGTGTCAGAGGTGGGGTCCCAAAGAAGGCACACTCAGGCCTCAAAGGGCAGCTCCAACACGAAGAGGCGGAGGGCGGCGACGGCACTGTGCTCGGAGAGAGAGCGCAGGCACCAGGCAAGTACAGGTGCTTCATCGGCAGTGAGGCCGGGCAGGGAGGGGCTTAAGGAAACAGCCGGCGTGTAAGGTTGGCAACAGTAAGAGAAAGAAACGCAAACTGATCACAGGGGCATCGAAGGCCAAGCCATGGAGCCTGTGCTACATCCTAACAACGGAAACCACTGAGTGAGAATAGACAGGGAATGCGGAAAGCCGGGCACCACAGAGGTCAATCCAGATAGAGAAAATGGACTGGCGAGGAAAAAGGGAAGTTAGGAAGCTACTCGTTGACAAGATGCAGTTGCAAGGACGTGAACAACGGTATTGGCCCTGAGGGGCCAGGGGTTGGGGGGCACAATTCAGTCCATAACTGTAACCTTTCAACCATGTTGAAACAGCAACTGAACGAGCAGGAAAAAGATGTACCCTGCATGGAAACAAATTGGTACTCTCACATGTACGACATAGGCCAATTGTAAATTTCTGTGATAACACAGGCAGAAGCAGAGAAACATAAAACCAGTTACAAAGAGTTCATCTCAGACCACCTCGTGGCCTTTCCCAGTGGCCTTTCCCAGTGGCCTTTCCTGTGACCACTGGGCAGAAAGAGCCCTGGACCTCACTCGTGGCTTTGCCACGGAGAACGCTGGCGCGCGCGGCTGTACATCCCTATACCGTCGTGGGCTGACCCGGCGGGTTCCTGAGACCCTTCCAACATGCGCGTCCACGAGCGATGCCTTAGTGCCAAAAAGGGAGGCAGAAATGCACGTCGCCAATGGGGGCCCAGCGAGGGGAGCAGAGGGCGAAACGCACAGAAGGTGACCAAGGTGGCACAGAGCAGACAGTGGACAGAAGCCGATGTTTTAACGGGTGAAATGTGCTGGCACTGAGGCCACCAATGAGGCTACCCTGTCGAAGCCGTCCTAGTGTGAATCTTTGAGGTGAAACGGACAGACAGTTTCCAGGCCCTCTGACTCCCATCAGTGTGAAAAACTTCCTCCAGGGGACATGTCACACCTAAACAATGCACAACATATCTGTCATTTAATATTTTCACCAACAAAGATGAAAGACTGAATATACAGACACACAATGGCCAGACCTCATGTAAAAATAGAACTGTGACCCACAGCCTGCTCTAAGCCACCAGCCCAGGACACCAGCCTGCTCTAAGTCAGACTTGCAGGAAGTCAGCCTGCAGTGTCTAGTGACAATCCAGGGGGCTGAACAACGATGCCTGTGAGTCAGCCAAGACTGGGTCAGTCACTGACAGTAGCCCTGACTTTGCCCCACATTCAACTTAATACTAACCTGCCACCTGGGACACCCCCTTCTAGAAGCTTCATCAGGGGACCCGGGGCCTTACCTTCTCCGCTAGGAAGGTCTCCCACCCCTTCCACCTGCCTCTGGTCTCCGCCAAACCTTAAACTCCGAATAAATGGCTCCTGCCCTTCTCACCTGCTCGGTCCGCCTAGCTCCACAAAGAAGAGGCTGAAACCAGGCGTACCCCCCCCCGACTGGCCAGTCCACAGCCCAGAGGCCAGTAGCTCAGAGGCCAGTTCGTAGCCCAGAGGCGCAATTCTGCGGATTCCAAGTCTGGAGGGACCATCCCCCTGCCCCCCAGGCCCTCTTCCCACAAAACCCGCTGCCCTGAGTTCTTAGTCACTCCCCCACTGTTCAGGGAAGTGGCCGAGTGTGAAGGGAAGACCAAGGGCTTTGAAGTCAAATTCTTAGTTTAAGTATTTCATTTCTCCCCTTAGAATTATGTGACCTGGAACAACTTTTGTTAAACATCTCCAAGCTTCTGCCTTCGTCTTTAATAGAAATAGTACTTCCCTCTAAGATTGCACTAAATGGGCTGCTCTGTGTGCAGCAGCTGGCAGCCGTCCCTCAGGCCCACCAGGCGCCGCGGAAGACGCAGGGCTGTCGGTAAAAGGCTGAGGATCCCAACCTCGTCACCTTTTGTCCAGAGAGGAGATGTACCCAGGCTGATTTACTGAGATTCGTTTTCATTTTCCAGCTTAGCGATGGGCCACATCCCGCCTTATTTATAAAGTCCCACCCAGGGGGTTTCTGAGACCCTCCGGATCAGTCACTGGGAAGCGGCTCTTCCACGCCGCCCCTGTCCTGTTCTCAGGGGCTCGGGCGGGCCGCATCACCTCACTCTCCAATCTCCTTCAGCATCAAAAACAGAACTTTAATTTGGAACACTGTTAAAGTGTATTATCTCACTCTTTAAATCATCTTCCAATTGGAAAATGAACTTTAATATTGTAACATTGTTATGAGCAGGAAAGATATGATATGCCTAAGAGTCAAATGGAACTTTTGTTTAAAAAAAAACAACAGCTCATCGGGGCCTGTCTGGGCTGGCCCTGAGATTTGGGGTGGGGTCAGCAGTGACTCAGTGACTCTCAGGGGAGCAGTTCCTCACACCACCCACTCCAGAGAGGGGAGGTGGGTGGGCCCATGCTGCTCAGAACTCCAGGCCACAGTCAAGGTCACTGGCCAGGGGAATCTCCCCTTCTTCCTCTGCCATCCAAGTATCCAAACGCAAAAGGCTGTCCCAGAGCCTCTTCCCTCAAGGAACAAGTCCAGCCATCTTGGCCTTTTCTCCTAGCGAAATCACTCAATTCCACATCTACCTTCCAAGCAGCCAGGTCGGCCTGGAGAGCCACCCCCTGAAGCCCACCAGAGGCCCTGATCGGGGTCCAGACTGACTCCGAGAGGTAGGGCTGGACGCAGGAGGTGCAGAAAGCCCCCGTGTGCCACCCTGACAGCGAGCTCCTGGCAGGTGAGGCAGCCATGAGTTTCCCACGGGCCACCCGGAGTCACTGGTGAGCGCTCGGGAGCCTGACCACCCGGGGCCCCGCCCCAGCCCTCACTGCCTGCGTGCAGTGGGACAAGGCCCCCAGTTACGCCTCAGTTTCCGCACCGGGAAATGTCACAGTAAGAGCGTCGCTCCCAAAACTGCATGAGTTGGCACAGAGGGGGATATCACAGAAAAGTTTTGAATAGTGCATAAATGTTAGATATTATTAGATATGCATGTACGTGCACTTTATACTTGTAATGCACAAAAACCGTTGGAACGCATGCTTAACTGTTAACACGGAAACTTCTGCTTTTTAACCAATTTTATCTTCAAAATGCTGCAGGAAAATGATTCCTAACCCAGAATTCCATATTCAGCCAAAGCAGCAACTAAATGCAAGAGTAAAATATCCCAACACTACACATGATCGTGAACAAATTATTCCTTAGAACGCTACTGGGGACAACGGAAAGAGGAGGCATCTCAGCCCGCGAGAGCGACGGGCCTTCTCAGGGCAGGGACAGCGCGGCTCAAAGAGGACAGGTGTGAGCAGCCCGGGAAAGCACCCGGTTTGCAGGGCAGCAGGTGGAATGAGAGGTTCAGAAGAATTAGCCTGAGGAGAGGCTAAAATGGATGACTCCCTGAAGTATATGAATATGTGCTGTGTGCGCAGGCAGTTTAACCATTTGGGGGGGCGGGGGAGGGTGCGAATAAATAACAGATACAAAGAAAAAACAAAGCAGGAGAAAAGAAAAAGTATAAAAAAGGAAATGTAATCAAAATAGACTAAATATGTCAGCTGTGAATAATAGTTCCATACCATAAGTGCTGCTGAATGTTTAACCGAAACCTTCACTGCAAGCATGCTGGGGGGCGGGGGGGGGGGGGGGGGGGGGGAGTGCCTTCCCCCTCCCCCCCAGCAGGGTGCCTCTCCAGCACAAAGTCTGCTAACCCCAAAAGGGCCGCTCTGGGGGGCAGGAGTCGGGGCAGAGGAGGGCAGGGTAGGTGGTGGCTGTTTTTTTTGTTCTAAGCTTTGTAGAACTTTTGACTCTTAAAACTCTGCCTTTGTTTAGAATGGCTATTTAATTGTTAAACAAAATCTCGACACTTGACTGACAGGGATATCCCATTAAGTGGTGTGTTCTTAAACCTTCTGGAGTTGGAACTCCGCAAACGTGCGGAAAGCTGCAGGCCCTCCCCAGTGAGCGCACCCCTAGGCTCAGGCTGCAGAGTTTTGCACAGGGTTTCAGGCGGTTGCTGAATTCCTGAAGGCCAGGCTAGAAGTCTCAGGATCATAGATTCTAGTTTCTTACAGGATGTTTATTTCAAATCAGAGCTTCTCATTTACTATAAAGGAAAAAATAAACCCTAATGAAAACCGACTTAAAACATCTACATGGTCCAATGAGGTCACGCTTGGTCTTAAACGCTGGGTGACCATCACCAGCTGCCTCACTGACCAGAAGGTGGCACCTCACCCCTCGCTGTGGGTGGGGGGAAAGACTTCGTTCATCGGCCTCGACTCAGCCTTGAAACAGAGCCCTCACACGCAGGCACGGGAGTCCCTGTCGGGCTGACTCGGCGGTTTCCGTTCTGGAAACGGACATGAACTCACGCTCTCACTACCCAGGGAAGAAAGAGCCCTTCTCACAGCCCTTGGAAAGGCAAGGCCCCAACCTCCCCACAGGGGGGTTTTTTCTAATAACTACTCTCATGACTTCTTGGCCAAACTTCTCTAATCAGAGCAGATGACTTAAATGCTCAAAAACACAAAATCTAGCCCTGCTTCTGACTGCCCCACCTCGTTGCTACAAAGCTCACCATCAGCTCAAGAGCGAGTCAGGTGAACAGTTTTGTCATTTAATAGGGATCTCGAGGGTGCGGCCAATTCACTGAAAACGTTGGTGGCTTGGTGTATGCCTTTGTGACCTGAGGGTTACAGTGACAACGTCACTGGGCGTGGTCATAAACGGATCTGGTAATTGTGGAAGGCAGGATGGTGGCGCCGAAGGTGTCCATGCCCTAAGGCCTGGAACCTGTGACTCTGTCACCTCACAGAGCAAAAGGCCTTTGCTAGGCCTTTGCAGGGCCTTGTGTGGGGGGTTTTCCTGGGATATCTAGGCAGGCCCAGTCTGATCACAGGAGCCCTTAGGCACAGAGGATTTTCTCCAGGTGGAAGAGGTATGGCAGATGGGGGAGGCAGAGCACAGGAGCAGGGGCCAAGGGTTCTCGCTGGGCCTCGGGTCCAGGGCTCTCAGAGCTGAGGGCCCCCAGTGGACAGCCAGCACGGGGACAGGCCTCTACAACTGCCAGTGAGCACGCGCGGCCCTGGCAGCCAGCCCTGCCCACACCTTGTCCTTTACCCTGGGAGACCCAAGTCAGACTTCTAACCTACAGAACTGCGAGATCATAGGCCTGCGTTGTTTCAAGTCTAAGTTCGTGGCAATTTGTCACAGCAGCAACAGGAAACTCATACTGTGATGTACACACAAAAATACCCCACAGAGCACCTGTCCCAGGGCCGACAGTCAACAAGAAGCAGTGACTTCCTCCGTCAGAAGGCAGGATGGCCACATTCCGCCCCAAACAACAGAGTGAGACCGGGTCTGATTCAGGCAGCCTAGGGGAATTCCAAATTGCCCAGCACACCTACACATTTTAGGTTTTGGGAAATTCACTGCCCCTCCTTTAACTTACACAACTACCGATGCCCAACCTGCCTGGCAGACCCTCAACAGCATGTAGGAGAAGGCTGGATCGGCCCCCAAACGCCCCTGTGGGCCTGTGGTGGTGCTCAGGATACCACACTGAAGTCCCATTCGGGTCTGCTTCTCCCGCCAGCCGATGAGCCCCAGCGCCCGCCCCCGAATCCCACCTCTGTGTGTCCATCTGCATGGAGCTCAGTGCCGGTGTGCGGGCACACCACAGGTGGTCTGTATGGAGGCCTGTCTACAAAACGCACAGTCCTCCAGAGCCAGTGCCTGTGCTCTCGGCCTCTTCTCCCTCCCACTGCTGGCCTGGGGAGCAGAGGCTCCTAGCAGTCGGTGGCAGGAAGAGAAGGCTGGCGGCAGGGAAAGAAAGGCGGGGCTGCCTGGTGTGGGAGACGCTAGGCACAAACAGGAGCGGAGCAGAGCTCTGAGGGGATGTGTGTGTGCGGGGATGCTGGCTGCCTTCTGGGAATTTCAAATGGGACCAGGACCGCTTTGCAGACCTGGAGCTTGGGCCACCTACTGCCTTCCCCAACCTCCAGGCGAGTCAGTTAGGAACTAAAGTGTCAAGAAAATATGCTCCACTAAAGGAATAACGGAGGAGACTGCTGAAGGCTGGACTGTACGTTCTCAATAGCCTTGTTTACAAAAGTTACCAGTAACTGAGAGCTGAATTCCACGTTTCCCCAAAATACTAAACTATCAAACAGTTAAAAAGAGAAAACAGTCCTAAATGGTCTGACACACTTCAAATGAAAGATCTGTATGTTAAACATTTGGAATTTTAAAGAAACACCCACCAGATTCATTAAATTCTTAATGAAGCATTTTTTAAAACTCCTTGGCAACATAATATTTAGCAACGTACAAAATCCCACGTCACTCGTGACTTCGTCTCACCCTCGGAGCAGTCCCCGGAGCTGGGCGTTACTAACAGGTATTAGTGACAACCCTACCATACAGATGGGGACTGAAGCTCCGAGAAGTACTTGGACTCAGCCAAGGCCTCACTAGGGCCCAATGTCTAGTCCAAGTCTCCCACCCGAACGAACCAAAGTAAGTTAGCCCTACTGTACAAGGTACAGTTACATATTCTCAATACCCAAAGGCTTTGAAGCGGCCTGGATAACAGACACATACATAATGAGGACTTTAAACCATGTGGTAGGTGATGTGGACAGGTGAGGGGTGGTTAACACAAAGACCTTGACTTGTAGTCTAAGAAGATTTTATCTCTGAACTTCTAGTTTTCAGGCAGATAATGCTTAACGGGAAAGGCGGGGGGGGGGGGGGGGGGGGGCAGGCTCTAGAATATCATGTTCACCGGTTCTTTACAGCGGGTGAATTTGGCCCTCTGCCTGGGCCCCTGGGAACAGAACAGTTGACTCTCTTCCTTCTGTGAAGAACAAGAGGATGGCTTTGCACGTGGCCTTCAAACTCTGCCTTCCCCATCTGCAGGCACTCCCCGCCACGAACGACCCCTTGTCATTTAACCCACGTAAACGCCAGGCCCGCCGCCAATCAAATATACTCTGGGCGCAGAACGAGCACTAACTAGTAAAGCTTCAGTGAAAACGTACGAGTGATACAACCTAAGAAAACCACAAAGAAAGTCCAGCAGTGTCCAAAGGCCTCTCCTAAAATAAGACCCCTAACAAAACAGACCACACTGAGCGTGAAACAGAGCACTTTTTTTTTTAATCCAGAGAAGACAAAAGTCCGGCGGAGTTCAGTGAAAACGGTGACTTGGTGGCATCGCCACCCGACCAAACAGCCACCGTCTGTCTCTCCCGCCCGTCATCACCCGACAGGAATAGCGGACACACGCATGCGGTCTGAGAGCCCATCTAACCAAACAGGTCCACTGGAAGGGAGATGAGCATCTTAAAGGGTTAATCACCACATTCCTTAGAACTGGAGCTTCCTTATAAGTCATTTAACATACAACGCATTTTTTTTTGCAAGTAATCATTTTAAACTATGTTTTAAACCATTACACAAACCACATACACCTCCTCGAGGCACCCCCAAAGTTCCATGTACTTCAGACTCCCCACAATATCTCTGTTAGAGCCTGGGCCACACAGAAACTACAGTGGGCAGACTTCATACGACACGCAAAAGGTCAACAAAAGGCTCCCGCAGCTCTGCACGCGACAACTTCAATAAGGCCTCCAGCCAACCGGTTACACACAGTACAGATGTTGCCAGTGACTCGTAATTTTGAAGACCACGCAAGGCAATAGAGAAAAGTTGTGCAAGCTCCTGCCAGACTCCAGACCCTGGGCCATCACTCGGACAAGGTGTACACCCTTGAAGAAGAGGAAAAACAACTTTCACTTTAGAACGTCCATATTCAAAGATCCCCATGGCTCGGACCACTGTCACTGAGAGAACTTGCCTCCAGGACACACCAGGCGGAAAGAACGAAAGGGTTAGGACTGGGCGATTCCTACCTAGTTTCAGACCCTCGACAGTGAGGAACCTGAAAGCCAGGCTCGGTGGCCTTGCAGGGACAGAGTGACTTAATTCCAGAGCCAGAATTAGACCCAATAAATTCCAATCAAGTACTGTACACTGTGCAACAAACACTAGGAAATAACATAAGTATTAATCTAAAAACCCTTTGGAGAGTTGAGGACTACAGATGCTAAACCACGCAAACCACGGGGTTGGCCGAAAAGTCTGTTCCACAACACGGCTCTAGTCCTCTTAGTTGTCTTCAGCTTCATTTGAAACAATTTGTCACACTGTGTAGTGACAGCTGTCAGCGTGCATTTAAAAACCATCATCAAAATTGGTGAATTGTTGTGTAGCTATTTTAATATTGAAGATGAAAGAAAATATGCAACTAATATGCTTTATTATTTCAAGAAAGGTAAAAATGCAACTGAAATGCAAAAAAAAAAGGTTTGTGCAGTATATAGGGAAGGCTGTGACTGATCGAACGTGTCAAAAGCGGTGTGCGAAGTTTCGTGGAGATTTCCCACTGGACACTCACTGCTCCATGGTCAGGTGACCACTTGAAGTTGACAGCGATCAAATCGAGACATTATCTGAGAACAACCAATGTCATACCACGAGGGAGACAACCAACATACTCAAAATATCCAAATCAATAAAGTTATTGAGGAAAATGAAGAATGTGTCTTTTAGTTTACAGAAAAAGCCATTAGGACTTTTAGCCAAAGGAATACTTGAATGCGTGGCATAGAAAAAGGGTCTCCCATTTAGTTTTGCCTCCTCCCACCTCTGGGCACAAAGCGTGCCCACCTCTGTCAGAGCACCTACTGAGCTGTGCCTACGGCTAAGCGTCTGTCCTTAGAGGCCACAGGTCTCAGAGGACAGGGCACAGGACTTCAGGGAAGGCTTCAGAGGGAAGGCACCACCTCGGCTGAGACCTTAATAACTGGTGAGGGTGCCAGACCGGCTGGAACTGGGTGGGGGGATGGGAAGAGTGAAGGGCCCCACGGGGACCATGAAGAGTCCGTCTGCTAAGTTTGGACTTTGTAGCAGCCACAGCCGGGCCACCACACTACCATCCTCTGGCCCCACTATCTATACTCTGGCCCCACTATCTATACACCATCTTGTTCACCACCAGTTTCAGTTTGGATGTTAGAGCTCCTTGCCCAGACTTCCGCCTTAGACCAGAAGGCTCCGAAAAGGAAAGGCCTGGCCTTGACTCTGCATCCCTCAGGGAAGAGAACCATCCCTGGGTCATGATGGGTGTTTTCTCAAGTTCGCTGCAAAGGGCAGTGAACATTCCTCTCTTTTCGAGTGGCTGCGGGACCCAGAGCCTGCAGGACACCGCCAGGCCTTGACACCAGGCTGAAATCCGAGTTTCCCTTCCCTTCCGCAACCTCACCCTGGGTCCCTTCGGAAACCTGACCTCCAGCTGTAACTGCCTTGGCCTCCTTCCGTGGGTGTGGATCCTCCTCCTTCAAACGCATTTCCAGCCCGCCAAATTCTTGGGAGCGTTTCCTCCACTCTCTAGGCGCTGAGGGCTGCAAAGTTAAATCTGGTTTACCAGATTTTTTTCCCCTCCCAATCCTAACGGAAGAATCAAGAAGCGCGGGGCAGAGGGGCTCGGCTCGCTCCAATCAGAGCCGGCTCCTGCTGGCCCAGCCTCACGCGGCGGGGCAGGAAACGCGGCGGCCTGGAGAGCCACCCGGAGCGTGCAGCGTGCGCGGTGACGGCCCGCACGCCCCAGGGAAGGGGACCCCAGCGGAGAGGGACAGGGCGGGTGGCGGGCAGGCCCCGGGAGTGTGGCCCGGCGGCGCCCCTCCTGCTCCTGCTCAGCTGGCAAATCGGACAGTAACTAAAGGGTGGGTCGGCAGTTCTTCCCAGGCCAACTGCGCCCCCAAGGCCGGCACAAGGACCCTCACAAGGACCCTCACCATATGAAGACCCCCAGCGTGCGCACGCGCACGCAAACACGTTGCTGGGGTGGGGGGCAGGCTCGGGGTCACACTCCCACGAGTCACGTGGGGACTGGACGGGGCAAAGACCCCCAACTCACAGATGGCTAAGGCACCACGCGCGCGTGTCCACGCAAAGCCACGCTCGGTGACACACTGACAAGTGAGGAGAACAAGGAAGAGCTCCCCCCTCAGGGTGGCCAGAGCCCCCACGATCGAGGGTCCACGTAGTCACCCTCCATGAGACACACCGAACCAGTGACACCCCGGCGGGGGTGGGGGCGGGGCAGGCGGGGACAAATCCCCCGTTCGCAGGATTTCCAGGGCTCCCGGCGAGGGCCCGTGCTGAGCCGATTTCGGCGACACACACAACAGGGAGGTAGCCACACCTCGGGGTGAGCGGGGGCTGAGACACTGCCCCCAGCTGTCAGGGTGGCCGGGACCCCGCGCGCGGGTCCGTGCCGGGTCGCACGCAGCAGGCGCGGAGCCCCCTGTCACTCCGCGGCCTAAACAATCAAGGGGCGCCCGGGCTCGCGACAACCGGGCCAGTCCCCGTCCCTGTGCCAGCCCCGCTGTCCCGCAGGGCGGCGGCCGCCACCTCGAGCAGCGACCCCACGGCGCCCCTCTCAGATCGGCCACACCAGGCCCGGGAACCCCCCCCCCCGCCCGGGATGCCTGCCGCCTGGGCCTCCGCCCGGCTCCGTGACCCCTGTCCCCCCAAGGGACCTAGGTCCCCCACCCTCCAGCCTGGGACCCTTGCCCGGCTGAGACCCGCTTCCGGCCCCGGGACCCCCGCTCGGTCCCTGGACACCTACCCGGCCGAGCACCTCGCCCGCTCCGCGACCCCTGCCCTCCCAGGAATCCCTGCCGGCCCGGAATCCCCATCCGGTCCCGGGACCCCCGCCTTGTCCGTCCTGCCGCCCGCCGCCTCACCTCAGGCCGCCGCCTCGGCAGCGCTCGCTCCTGCCGCCAGCGCCCGGGCCAAATGAAGCGGAACCGAGCACCCCGCAGAGCCGCTGCCGCCGCAACAAAGGAGCCCCGGGGCGGGGTCGCCTCCACCGTCGCTTCAGCCTGTCGCCGTCTAAGGCTCGGGCTCTGGTTCAGCTGAGAGGCAGCCGGCGCGAGGATACGGCCGGACTCGGGCACCGCGCAAGCGCACTCGCCCCACCCGCGCCCCTCCGCCCCGCCCCCCACGGCTCTGGGAGCTCAGGGTCCGCCCCCCGACCAATGGAGAGGGAGATGAGCGGAGTGGGCGTGGTCCAGAGAAACAAAGGGAGGTGGGGCGGGGCTGCGGGGGCGGGGCTGCAGGTCCTGAGGGGTGGCCGGACAGAGGAGTGGCCCTATCCGCTGCCCCATCCAGGGAGGCCGAGCCTAAAGCCCTCTCGGAATCTGCTCAGAAGGCCCTGCTCACCGCAAACCCAGAATTCAAGCTTGTAGGCATGATCTGCGGTACATAAAAGGACACTGGGGCCCAAGGACCGAGATCATGTGCCGCCCCAAGCCACATAGACCCATTCACTCCTTTCTTTTATTCATTCAACAAACGTCTGGACAGATCATAGGATGTGCACAAGGAGTGGAGGCAAACACGCCCTCCCGAAAGGGGCTCCTTCAAGCAGGACCAGTGGTTTCTCTGGGTCACTTTAAGGCTGGGAGAAGGGGTCAGGAGCCAGCTGTCACCCTTTCCTGTCACACCCGTTGGGTTCTGCTCTTCCTGCCCGAAATGCCCTCCTTTCCTCGCCTGTCTCCCCATGGACCCGAACACCACCTATCATCTTTACCCTCTGTCCTTGTCGTCATATTGGCTCTCTCGGCGTCATGTGGCCCTGCACTGGGTTTCCCTACTTCACCGAGCTCCTCGGGAGTCTCTAGGATCCCGGCTTCTCTGCCTGACCTTGGCGTGTTGGGGTGTTAGGGTGACCCATGGCTTGGGCCAGATGTCCTCCTACTCGCCAGGGACTCTCCCGCTGGAAACCCCACCCCCTCCCAGGCTTTAAACACCACACATAGTGGCCACGGCCAGATCTGCACTCCCAGGCCTGACCTCTCCTGGAGCCCCAGCTGGACACCCAGGAGGCGTCTCAGACCCCTCAGGCCCAAACAAATGCTTTATCCAATGGCCCCAACCTGCTCCTCCACATCCCTCCCCTTCTCAGTCAGTGGCCTCCGCTTCTGCACGGCTGCTCAGGTTCGACTCTAAAATCATCCCTGAGCGCCTCCCTCACCCCCTCCCCAACCCCATGCGGCTCCCTCTGCATGCCCACTGCGCTCCTTACAATGCCGGTCACAGCCTCGGCTGCAGCTGGCTGATGGAACCCACCCCCCATGAAGTGTGACCCCTCTAGGACAAGGCAGGGGTCTGTCTCTGATCTGTCTCTGAACGCAGAACAGGGCCAGGCACCCTGCGGGCACTCCAGGAACACGGAAGGAAGGAAGGAAGGAAGGAAGGAAGGAAGGGTGTGTAAGGTCTTGACTGTGACTGGAGCAGACCCCGCCCCCGTCCCCCTGTGCACGTGCACGCACACACACAAACATACACACAGCCACAGAAACACACACACCACTGAACGCCTGGCTTCCGATCCGATTTGCCAAACAAACTCTGGCGTGAACAGAAGAAGCATGCTCCCCTTCCGCCCGCCCCAGATCCCAGGGTGGTTTGGGGAGGACTCAGGGGTCAGGAGAACACATCTCAGGCAGCGAAGCCATCATTACAAGGATGGCACTCCAGGCTTCCAGCCCTTCGAAAATGCCGCCCTCTGCCTGACATGCTTCTCTCTCGGGGTCTGGCCAACTCCTCCTGGCCCTTCAAGTCTCACCTAAGTTCAGTCACTAATCCCGGGCCTTCCTGCTCCGCGTGCAGCTCTGTGGCAGACACATCCTAAGATGACCTCTCTCTATGAGTCACACCCTTGCATGATCCCCCCGGAACAAGTGCTGGCAGAACCTGGGACCGCTTCTGGACAATACACTGTGGCAGAGGTGATGGGCTGTCACTCCCATGGTCAGGTGACATCACTAAGGATTCGTCATCACTAAGAATCCGCCATAACAGATGAGACAGAGAGGGTCTACTTACAGGCTTTGAAGAGGTCACCTGCCAGGCGGCAAGGGGACCACCTGGTGCAGGGTCTATAGGACCTAGGGACAGCCCCCAGCCCAAAGCCGGCAGAAGGCTGGGCCCCAGTCACACGGGCTCCTGGAACTGGATTCTGGCATCACCCTGAGCGAGCGTGAACGTGGATCGGACCCTAGTTAAGGCTCCAGGTCAGGGCGCAGGCTGCTGACGTGCTAGGTGGAACCTGGGGTTCTCTGAGCAGAGGATGTCGCTAAAATGTGCCAAACTCCAACTCCCAGAACTGAGTCAAGAAGGGTGTGCAGCCCTGGCCAGGTGTTCAGTGGGTTGGAGCGTCATCCCTGTTCACCAAGAGTTTGCAGGTTCGATTCCCAGTCAGGGCACACACCTACATTGCAGGTTCCATCCCCAGTGGGCACATATAGGAAGCGACCAATGGATGTTTACCTCACACATTGATGTCTCTCTCTCTCTCCCTTCCTCTCTCTATAAAAGCAATGAGAAAATGTCCTCAGGTGAGGATTAAAATAAGAAAAGAAATGCGAGCATTGTCCTCAGCTGCTTGTTTGTGGTTGTTTGTTATGAGAAATAAACACCGACTAGGGCAGCTTAGACCCTCCCCATCACGCACATTCATAGCACTCTGGGTTTTTTTCTGGCATTTGTCACAATCACACTTATTGTTTAAAACCTCTCTCTGCCACGGCCAGCGTGGCTCAGTTGGTTGAGTGTTGCCCTGCCAACCAAAAGTCATGGGTTCAAATCCCAGTCAGGTCACATGCCTGGGTTATGTGTTCAGTACCCAATCGAGACACGAGCAAGAGGCAGCCAGTCGATGTTTCTCTCGCACATTGATGTTCTCTCCCTCTTTTTTTCTCTCCCAACCCCTCTCTCTAAAATCTATAAAAGAAAAAAAAAGTTTTTCAATCTCTCTCTTGCCCCTAGCATGAGAGCCCCATGAGAAAAGAGATGGAGTCTGTCTTGCTCATAGCAACCCTCCAAACGCCACGCACAGTTTGGTTGGCGGGCCACTGGTCGGTGGTAGACCAGCCAGTCGGCTGGTAGGCTGGCCCTCTCTCCTTTGCAGCCCCCTTCCCCTGGCCACGTTCCACCGTGGCGACCCAAGCAGTTTTTTGCTTCCCAGCTTCCTGGATAGCCTGAGGTGGTCATGTGACATCCTGGCCAGTGAGACACAGTGGAAGTCAGCTGAAAGGTTCCTGGCAGTGCTGCCGGGGGCCATTTGGACCAGACCACAAGAGCCCAGTGTTTATTGTTCAGGAATTTTGCAAGTCAGTTGTTAAACACAATCAGTCATTACTGAACAATGTAGTTATATAAACTTACAATGAAAAATTATATTAAAAACAAAGATAACACTCAAAATTACTTCCTAATTATTTCACTACAACTTACAATGGTCTGTGCTTTGAAGAATTTTTCATCTCCTGTAACTGTGCGATAGAAATGCTAGAAGATGGTGTGCTGCTGGCTTCTCTTCCCATACACGCAGCCGGCACCGTGCTGTTGGTAGCTTGAAGTCAGATGTCTCGGGAGAATTTATACCATGGCAATTGGCACCGCTACAAATCAGGACTGTCCTCCTTCCTCCCTTCCCCCAGGAGGCCAGCAGTTGAAGACCAACCAACAAACCACTGGTTTCTAGGGAAGAGTTTGCTCTCTGGGGAAGGGAGTAGACTCAGCTAATACTGCTTTTTCTCAGCACCAGGAATTCCCACCTTGAAAACACATGTGATGTCCGGAGCTGTAGCAGCCACCTCACAACCATGAGCCAAGTCAGAATCGTAGAGATTCTGACTCCTACACCCTTGAGCCACTGAATCAAGACCCCCTGCAATCACCTACCTGCAGATTCTCTACTAGGTAGAAAAAACAAACCTTTTATTTGTTTAAGCTGCCATTAGTCAATGTTTCTGTGGCTTACAGAACTTCTAATGAAGTATATAGACATTCAACAAATATTTGTGAATTAGTAGGCTCGGCCCGACACAACTTCCTCATCAGTGCTCATCCTATTTGGGCTGACATCTACCCACTCACAAGAAACTGCCACCCGTGAGCCGAGCCAGGCATGGTGCCACGGCTCGGATTAGAACTCATTTCTCTTCACGAAACTGAAATTTGGGGACCTCACGTAACCCCAGAAAACAAGCCCGAACCCTCTGGACCAGCACAACCCTGCTGGTGCAGTGTTCACTGCGGGGGGGGGGGGGGGGGGGGGGAGGAGCGGGGAGCCAATCAGGGCGCACAGTTCAAAAAGCTGGCCCAGCCCTCTCCGTGGGAATTCCCGCCCTTGTTCGATGCTGTGAAGGGGAAGCTGGTGGCTTAGTGACCCCGAGACCTCTTCCCAGACTCCTCCAGTAACATGTCTGTTGAGGAAAAAAATAAATTATAGGCTGTTCATACGCCCAGGTAAACTGCATTTCCACAGCACTTTTAACACAGCCTTCCTAGACTCTGGGGCCCAGAGGGAGCGCAGCATCCTCGGCAGTGGGGAACCCGAGAGAAACCGGGGCCCCGTGTCTGTGACAAATCACCCTCAAACCTGGTGGCTTAAAACAACTTAAGTTTGTTATCTCACAACTTAACTGCGGGCTTCTGGCTCCAGGTCTCTCCAGGCTGCAGCCACATTGCAGAGGGGAGCGGGGAACTCCTCGGAAGGCTTGCCTGGGACAACCGGTGCCCAGGCTCCCTCGTGTGGCGGTCTGTCGGCAGGCCACAGCTCCGCACTGGCTGTCGGCCCCCTATGTGAAGCCTATATGGGGCACCTCCCAACAGAGCAAGGGAGTGCAAAGCACCTGGGAAGGGAGCCACAGTTTTTTGTAACCCGACACTGGAAGTGACATTCCATCACTGTTCCGGCCTTCTGTCAGAAGCAAGTCAGTACACGTGCCCCCACTCAACGGGAGGGGACCCCAGCAGGGTGAGGGGACCAGGAAGAGGGGACCCCAGGGGGGCATCTCAGAGGAAGCCTACCACGCCACTGAAAACCAATGATTTTTTTTTTAATCTTAAAATCAGCCATAGAAAACAAACATCATATTCTGGGAAACAACAATGAGAATTACAGATAAACTCTTAACAGAAGAAAACGAAGTCAAAAGGCAATGATAACAGTTTTAGAATGTTGGAAGAAAAAAAACCCCTGTCAATCCATCGCCTCCAAAACCCACCGCCGCTTCACGCTCTGTGTTCAGTCTGCTCCCAGCACAGGGCAGGCTGGGAACTGGCCGCTTCCCGGCCGGCCCCAACACGTCACGCCTCTGCCTGCAGTCCCTGGTCTATCGGGTCGTGTGCCCGTGTGCTGTCTTGGAGGAAGCCTAAGTCTGACCGTAAAACCCACCGTCTTTCAAAACCCAGCTCTTCACTTCTCTGAGCCTCAGTGGTAAGATGTGTACAGCGCCAAGCACGCGGGACTTTTCTGAGAATTAAATGAGTCAGTGCACATCAATCGCCCAGCACCCAGTGGGCGCCTAGTAGGCGCTTCTCCCCGCTCCGCTCCACCTGGCTGACTCCTACTCAGTCTTCAGCACCCGGCTCAAGCGTCACCTCCGGGCAAAGCTGCCTTGTCTTCCTGGGATGGCATCCTTGCGTCTTCTACCACGTCACTGCAGCCCGAACAGCCTGCCCTATGCTGTCACCGTTGGTTCCCAGGTCTGTCTGTCCCCTGCCACAGTGAGGTCCTCCGGGCTGGGCGCGTTTGACACACTTACCTCCCGGCACCCACGTGGTACCAGGCTCCACAGCATGCGTTAGATGAATTGTTATTTCACGGGAAGCAGTTCAGGGTTGAAATGAGGGGTCCAGACCTTGCCTTTTTGCTGCGCGTGTTTCTGCCACAAACTAAGCAGCTTCCCAGCCTTCCTTTCCCCTCCCTTCCTGTCACCAAGGAAGAAGGAACGTCCCCTCCCCCAGGATTGACTCAGCTGTCACCTGCATCCAACAGCGCCCTCTGTTGTCACTCTCTCCCCTGTCCTGTTGAAAGCTTTTTCCTGGGAGTTTACCCTTCCCTGACACAGCACGCAATGTCTGTCTGCTCCTCCCACCCCCAAAAGAAGATACGGTCCACTTTGTCCATCTTATTCACTGTTGTGTCCTCAGACCCCAAAGACTGCCTGGCACACAGTGGGCACTCAGTGTGTGTTGAATTAATCAGATAATCTCATGGGGTTGTCGAGAAAAGGACGTTTCTATTATTCATGAAACCCAGTTCAGCCTAGTCTGGCCACCTCTGGCGGTCACCAGGGAAGCACAGTCTCCTTCGCCGCTGAATTCGTCTGAAGGGCTCTCATCGCTTCACCCTCCTCCTCGCCCGACCCCCTTCTCTCCGCCCCCTCCCTGTGCCCTGGCCTGGGGTGGCTCCCCCACCTCCCTGTCCACTCCCTGAGTGTCTGATAAGGTGAGGACCTCCGCGCAGAGCCAGGCATCTCTGAGGGCAGAGCCACTGTACGGGGGTCCCAGGGGGTCCGCTCTGCAGGGGGGTCCGAGGGGTCCTTGGTCCCATCCCTGTGCAGGGGCAGCTCACCTGCCGAGGTGGGTAACCAGGGTGGCTAGGGCTCCAAACGATTCCTACAAAAGCCACTGAAGACGCTGGGAGTTGAACGTGGGGACTAGGCGGAGCCTCGGCGGCAGAACTGAGACTGCCTGCCACTGGTGCTGGCCTTCCCTCCTTCTCGGTCACGTGGGTGCCTGTTTCCCAGACTCCTCTGCAGTTGGGTGGGGTCATCAGACTAGTGCTGGCCCATAGGCCGGCCTAAAGGTGGCACGTGTCATTTCTGAGCCAAGATATGATGAATTAGTTTGGGCAGTACCTTCTCTGAAAGCCTCCCTGAGCTCCGCGGTGCATTTGGGGCCTCCTTCGGGACCCGTCCCTCGGGCAGCGGTCAGCCTTGTCATTGTTGGCTTCTCAGTCCCCCCAGCCTGACTGGGGCAGGTGTCAGCTTTCTGCCATAGGCACCTGGAGCCTGGCCAAGACGTGCTCCCCAGCCAGCGGGGGTCCCGGGCCTGTGGTGTTCCAAGGCCAACCCCGGGACCAGCCCCTAACAGCATCGCCCGCTCTGTGTACACACCCAGTGCCAGCCCTCTGGGCGGACCCTCTCCCCACACATCGTCAGCAGAAGGGGCCCGGCCCGTTAGAAATGGCGCGTGTTTCTAAGAAGTGGCTCTGTACTTTCACGAGTTACAGTACATCGTCCTTTATTTTTCCAGGCGGCCCTGGTCTGACAGGACATTGCACTAAGAAGAAAACAGGGGTTTCCAGTTGCTCGGGCTCAGATTGCTAAACGGAAGGAAGCGCGTTAGGTGCTAAGATTTTCCCTTCCCTGGCCAAGCTGGGCTGGTGAGGAGAAGCCGGGTACGCCACGGGACGTGGCGTGTTGCAGGGCTGGGAGGAAGCTGAGTAACGCCGACTCACAGGCAGGGACGTCCAGGACACACCGAGACACAGCTCCACAGAACACTGGGAACAGACATGGGGCACCCCCTTCTGGTTTTCATGAGCCTCTCGACACATGTCACAGACACTCCGTGACCGGTACCTGCCCTGACCCACACCGAATGACAGACCCAGCTCCCACTGGTCGGGGCGCACTGCCGACCTGGCAGACCAGAGAGGTGTCCCATCCTCTGTCCCCAGGGGCTGGAGTCTGTCTCAGGACTGATCCCCCACGAGGCACCACTCCTGGGGCCACACGTTTGTGTTCCACTGTGGGAGGTGGGACGCGCTGGCTAGGTCACTGAAAGCCACGTGGGGTGTGAGGCTGACACGCGGACAGCCTTGGTTCCCGCACTTGGCAGAGCTTCCTCCTCTCTACGACTTGGAAGATAACAGCGAGGAAACCACCGGGGGTCCATACTTCACTTGTACGTACAGATACCACTGGGGGGGAGGGCCTGCCTTTTGGGGCACCTGTGTGACAGGTGTGAAAGAAAGAAAGCGAACGGAAACCAGACAAGGAGCCCCACGTCCGAGGAACACACCGGGAACCGAGACCACACACTTCGGAACGGGGTGAGGGGGGAGTAAGGCGGAAGCACTCCCTCAGCGGGACTGGAAAACTAAACTCTTTATATGTGTCATCTTACGTGTAAGTAGGCTATACTTCTTAACAAAATAAAACTTTTGTGTTATTTTAAAGGTACCGTAGGCATCTAGGGGAGGATTTGAAAGAACGACGCAGTGCATGGAGGGCCCTGGGGGACGGTACCCTGGCAGGTTGACGTTCATCCCTAAAAAGAGACGCGGTCCCAGACAGCCGCAAAACTTGTGCGCCCCACGCTTGGCACAGCCCTGGGCGCCCTGGGCTGCGGGACCACCAGCGAGGCTGCGCCCTTGGGCTGGGAGGGGCGAGTGGGCGGGGCCAGGGACACTGGGAGCCCCTGTGTCCCCCACCAATGATTGTGTCAGTGCCTGTCACTCAAATCTCAAGTCCCAGTCACCTCTGTGCTCCAAAGGCCTAGGGAGGCAGCTGTGGTTGTCCGAATGTCCCTCCATCCCCTGGGGCAGCCATTCTGCAGCGTCTCCCTGGTGCCAAGCCCAGTGGGAAGGGGAGGTGCAAAGCGAGGAGCCTGGGCCCGAAACTACAACCACAACGAGCAGGAGAGTCACCGGTGAACGTGGGGTGGGACCCACTCCCGCCCCACCCCCAGCCCTCCCCAGGCGCCCCGCCCGCCTGGTGGACACAGAGAAGCCAGAGCCAGTGCGACAGGAGAGGTGTGCGTGGTTCCCGCCGGCACCCGCATCCTCGGCCCCGCCCCGCAAGTGCAGTCAGCGCCCGGCAGGCATCAGAACAGCAGGGCCTTCTTCTTCAGGTCGTTCCGCTTCCAGAGGGCCAGGCGGTCAAACTCCTCCATGCTCATCCCAAACACTTCCTGGAACTCCTCCGGCGACAAGTGTCTCTTCAAAAAAAAGGGGGGCACCAGAGGGGAGAGGTGAGCAACTCTGCAACATGCCGCTGGGCCACCAGAGGCAGGACTGCGGTGAGGGTCCGGTGGCCGCCCTCAGCGGCTGGAGCATCGGTCCCGCAGGTCCCCTCTGCGTCCCCCTCATCCCCACTCTGCAGCTGCTGAAGCAAACCCAGAGGAGAGAGACTCCGTTAGGGACCCTTGGTGACGCCTACACACATGTCTCCCACGTGAACGGAAGTCACAAGCGTGCCCGGGACCAGGACTCCCACCTGCCTGCAAACACCTGAGGTTCCATGGGTTTGCTTACGCGCTCCCGTTACTTAATTTTTGTGGTGCCCTCCGAGAGGATGGGCGGGTGGTTATGATGGCCCATTTCACCAATGAGGAAGCTAGGCATGGAAAGTGGGCCAAGGAGCCAGGCGGGCCTCGTTCCCCTGCAGCCTCGGCTATGTGAGCAGTTGTTGTCTCTCTGAGGCCTGCCCCTCGTCCGGGGGCCTGCAGAGGGCTGCACGCCGTGGCAGCCACCCAGCCTCTGGAGCCTCAGTCTACTCCCCTGTACGAGGAGGTGGCCCCCATGACCCTTCCTGGAGTTGCAGGGATGAGTAAGTCAATGCAGTTAGCGCTCAGGACTGGGCCTGGCCACGGATAGTGGGTGTCAGCTGCTGAGATGGTCAGAGCAACCAGTGTGAGCATCCCCCACTGCCACCGAGTTCCGGCCTCTCCCTTGCCTGTGTCTGCTCCTAGCCCCGCACACCTGTCTTCGTCCACGAGAAACTCCCTCACATCCTCCTCCTGGCCTGGGCGCCTGCCATACCCCCTCCCCCCACTCCCGGTCAAGCTTCCCCGGGAGAGCAAGGCTTTCCGCCAGCCAGCTCGGAAAGACAGAAAGGAAGCTGGGGGTGGTCTGCGGCAGGAAGGGGTCATCGGGCTGTGGTCCCCAGAGGACCTGGTTCAAATCCCCCTTCTGCCCCTACGCAAAAAGTGTGGCTCTGTGTAGCCATGTGGAAAACAGTCTGGAATCCCCCACCGACAATTCCTTGCCCCCCCCAACCCTAGATCCAAAAGAACTGGAGGCGGGACTAAGACACACGCCTGCACGTCCGTGTTCACGGTGGCACTATCACAGAGGTCCAAACAGCCCACTGTCCACCCAAGGACACGTGGGTGAGCCAAACGTGTTTGAGTCCACAAACAGTGACGTTCCGACACCTGCTGCGGCCACCTGCCATGGACGAGACCTGGAAACACAAGGCGACCTGAAAGAAGCCGGGCACGGAAGGCCACGTGTTTCATCTCGGGCGGCTCATCCGAAACGTCCAGGGTAGGTGCACCCCTAGGGGCCCAAACCAGACCAGTGGTCGCCAAGGGCCAGGGGTGGGGTGGAGGTACCTGCTTGACGGGTACGGGGCCTCCGCCGGGCGAGATGGAAGTGTTCGGGAACCAGATAGAGGGGGTGGGCGCACAATATTGGGAATGTGCTCAGTGTCACCGAACGACACGCCTTAAAATAGTTAAAATGCTGCGTTTTGTTTATGTGAATTTTACAATAAAGAAACCAATTCTCGCCCTGGCTGGTGTGGTCCAGTGGACTGAGTGCTGGCCTGAGAAGCAAAGGGTCGCCGGTTCGATTCCCAGTTGGGGCACATGCCTGGGTTGAGGGCCAGGTCCCCAGTAAGGGGTGCTCGAGAGGCAATCAGGCAACCACACACTGATGTTTCTCTCCCTCTCTTTCTCCCTTCCCCTCTGTCTAAAAATAAATAAGTAAAAATAAACAAGTAAAATTGGCTTTAAAAATTAAAAACCAATTCTTGCACAAAAAGGTGTGCTTTCCTGGACTTTTCAAAAAGACTACCCGTGCTAGAGGCTGGTGTGACGATGGAGAGAGAAGTGCACCCCCCCCCCCCACAAACAGCCACGGAGAGAGGCACGCACACACGCGCACACACACTCAGAGCCACACACACACGCAGAGTCGCAGGGACACAGACCTCACTCCCCCCACCCCCATCAAGCTAGTCTCTGCCAGGAAGGGCCCATAAGCCACTGGCTGCGGTCTTGGACTTGCCCATAAGAGGTGGAATGCTGGAGCTTGCCGGCAATGAGCCATTTGCCCGGGGGTTCTTGGCAGCTGCGGCCTCCACACCCAGTGCACAGATGCTCAGAATTATCACTTCAGACCACAGCACCACATCCAGGTACCAAGGCACAGTCCTCCCAATTCTGGTGAGACAATTGGGAAGCGGGAAAGGAAGGAGGAAAGGAAAACCGTTTCCACTGGTATTCAGCAAATACTGATTGGGGGCCTGCGACAGGCCAGAGACACAGGGCCCTGGGGGGTGGCTGGGGGCTGTTAAAAGACACAAATAAGAGAAAAGCCATAGGTCTGGTGCCTGAAAATAGCCCGGTGGGTGGGGCCCCTGAAGGAAGCAGGGCCAGGCCTCCAAAGCCCCACAGGCTGGCTCTCTCGGTTTCTGCTCCCAAGGCGGGTGTAGTCATACAGAGACAGCCAGGCAAGCTGTGGAGATCCTTACCCTGCGGAAGAGGCTGCTCCCCGCTCCTGGCCCCACCTGGCCCCACCTGGCCCCACATTCCTACTGCACACAGGAGCCATTGCTGGGAAGGCAGGGTGGGACCCGGAGGAAGGAAAGGGAGGTCACGTGGGGTCCCAGCCCTGCAGGCCTGTCCCAGTTACCCAGGGTGCCTGTCAGATCTGAGACTCACCAGGCCCCAAAACCTACCAAGGCAGGCCGCGTGGCACAGGGCCCTGTCCTTGTCCCACACCCCGTGGGCAGTGGAGGGAAGCTGGGTTTGGGAGTGCTCAGGCTAATGACCCCACCCTGCCCTGTCCTGCTTCCTCATCTGCAGGTCAGAGCAGGGCTGCCAGAGGGCTTGGAAGGCTGGGGGAGGGTCAGTGAGGAGGGACCTGTGGGATCCCGCCTCAGGGCTGCCTACCTTCTAGGTGAGAAGGGGTGGCCAGGCCTGCTTGTGGCAGCTGAGACACTGGCCCTGTCAGAGTCACACCCCTCCCCCATCCATAGCTGGCAGGACTGATGGGCCCTGAGCAGATGACCCCTGGGTCAACTCCCCTGACCCTGCTTCCTGAAGGCTCCCCAGGAGGGGGGCGGCGCCCTCACCCCAGGTACCCCCAAGGCCAGGCACAGCCCAGTGCCTTCCTGAGCTGGCAGACAGGAGGCCCAGGGCACGCCACCTTTGCAGAGGGGCCGCTCACCTGTGGGTGCCAGGCCCGGGAGCCTGACTGCCATCAGCCAGACTAGGCCACCCCCACTCCCTGGAGCTCCCCGCCTCCCACGGAGGCAGGTCAGAAAGCAGGTAAGGCCCCTGGAGGGCTGAGGGACTGGGGTCGGGGGGTGACCTAGGAAGGCTTTGCTGTGGAGATGCCCTGTGACCTGGAGAAAAGAATCTCTGGCTTTGCCCTGTGACCTGGACCAAGTGCCAAAGGTTTCCTGAAAACAGGGCGAATTGACGGCTGACCTCTGGCTCCTGGCAAGAGCCCATCAGAGGAACACGGCTGAACAACAAAGGGAACTCATGGTGCTGTGCCAGACCTCTGCCATCTACAGCTTCTGGAACATTCCAGGCTCTGCAGTGCTCTTCTGCCACCTCCCCCTACACACACAGTGGCTCCTCCTCCTCCTCCTCCTCCCATAGGTCCTAGCTCAAATGTCCTCTCCTCCAGGGGGCCCTCCCAGATTGCCCTAGCCACTCAGGCCCCAGAGCTATGCCACGCCCCACCATGCTGAACCACTGCCAGCCTCTCAGGCCCCCAGAGCGGCGTACACCAGTGCCCACCCATCTTTCAGACAGACATACCCGGTGCTATCACCAGCGTCTGTCAGGTTCTCAGGACCCTTGGGTGAGTAAACAAAGCCAGTTCTCCTGTCCCTGGGGACCCTTCTCTCTCAGGCACATTCCCGACTTGGGTTCGTATCACTCGGGCCTCGGGGCCTGGAGGCCAGGACAGGCGCCCCTGTGAGGAGTCAGCCGCTCCCCTCCCTGCAGCCAGCCCCGCGCTGCCCTGCAATCAGAGAGAGAGGTCTGGGCTGCCGAATCCACGAGGACCCTCCAGTGACTCCCAGCGACGCTGCCTCCGGGCCCCAGGCCGGACAGGAAGCCCCTTCCCACGGCTCCCTTTGCTGTCCACCTGGTCACACTGTGTGTGAGCCCGGCCGACCACCGAGGCCTCCGGAGGAGAAATTCTGCCTCAGAGCGTCCGCTCCTGCACGGCTGCCCCGGCCGGCCTGTCCTGCAGACCTGACGAGTCAGCCCCCACAGTTCCATGGGCCAACCCTTTAAATAAAGGCCTCTTTCCTTCTGCATCTCTCTGTCCGTCTGTCCACCTGCCTGCCTGCCTACCTCCTGTTGGTCCGGTTTCTCCAGAGGACCCGACTTAGGGGACAGAACGTCCGCACGCGTGCGCTGGGAGGTTGAGGCACGGAGGAGGTGCTAGAAATTTCTTTTGCAGTGTCATTAATCTGGGCAGACAGCACAGTGTGGTGGCTCTGAGCGGCCCCTTACTGGGGTCCCAGCTCTGCCTCTCGGGAGCTGTGGGCCCAGGAAGGTCCCCTGGCCCCTCTGCTCCCAGGCCCGTCGGCAGCTGCCACATCAGGTGTGAAAGCTTGGAGCGCCGCCGAGGGACGGGACAGGTGTTCGTTCACTAAACCAGACCCGACAGAGCCTCTGGGTTCCCCTGGCTGCCAGTGCTGGGTGTCAAGGAGGGAGCCTGTTCTCCCCCGGGTGGCTGAGCCACGTGGCTGTCGCCATGTCCGTTCAACGTGACCACCTGGCTTTTCACTAAGTTCTCAGCAGGCGAGGTGCTTGGCCCTCCCACAGCCCCTGTCCCCATGGAAAGCTTTCTCTAATCCATCGTCACCTGTGTGGTTCTCTCTCAGGCTGGGAACGTGGGGACGACCACCACGGAATGGCCGACCTGCGCACGCACTGCCCCCCACCCCCGCCCGGAGATCGCTCACGGTGGGTGCCGATGCCTGTTGCTCAGCAACTGAATCAGCTCTCGGGCTCCCGGCAGAACAGCCGCACAGTGCCATCGGACAGGGTGGAGTCAGGCTCCGGGTCGCTCGGTCACCTGCCCACAGTCACACAGCTGGAGATTATGGGGCCTGGGTTTACACGAGGTCACCCTGACCCTGAGCAGCTCCTTCCACCAGGACACCACCTGGACAGTGAGAGGCTGGCGCACGGCCACAATGGTGACATGTTTCAGCCAGTGACAGGCAGAAGTGGGCAGGGCCTCAGACGAGCGGACACCTGAGTTTTCCCAGAGACAGGTAAGCTCCTTTCCCTCAAACGGGGAGCTCCCGGCAGAGCGGCCCCTCAGAGTAACTGCCTGGCACAGGGGGGTTCTGAGGGACCCTCAGGCACGAGGCCCTGGGGGTGGGGGGGTCCGGGACCGAGACCGGCCAGGACAGACACCACGGAGTCTTGGGCCTGCCTCTGCGCTGCCCACACCACCCGCCAGGTCTTGCTCGGATGACCTGATTCCTTGCTAAACAGGCTCCCTGCATGCAAACAGCCGATCCGGCCTCACGGTGCCGTGCGCGGCATGGTTTTAAATTATAAACCGAATCCTTGAGTGTCCCACTGTAAAGCCACTGCTTCTAGGCCAAAAACAAACTGCTCGCCAGGGCCCAGGGCCCTGCAAGGCCAGTCCTGTCCTTAGAGTCCCCTGCTCCAGTACAGCCACCTCGGCCTTCTCCTCAAACAGCTCTCAAGTCCCCCTGCCCCAGGGCCTTTGCACGAGCCATTGCTCTTCCTGGAGCTCTCTCTCATCCTCATCCGTGGCTTCTCGGCTTACATTCACATGTGCAGGCACGCTGACGGCACTCAGTTCATTTTGACCCATTTTTATTTTTAGCCACTTACAGACCCACCTTCCTCCCCTCTGGAGCCCTTACGTCAGTGGGTGATCACACACCCCCCTCTCTGGGCCACAGATGATCGCCTCCCCTATTAGACCAAGTCCGTGAGGATGGGGCCCCCACTGGCTGGCGCACCCCCCCACCCCAGGACCCACTCTCACCCGGGGATGTGAGACTCAGCTCAGCACTTCGGCAGAGGGCAGACAGCATGCCTGGACCCCGTGACAGAGGAGCCTTCCTCCAGGGCCTGGCCCTGGCACCGCCTGCTGCGCCCCCCCCCCAGCCCTGAACCTTGCTCTCCTCTCGCAGGGCGCACGCTGCCCCAGCTTGCCCTGCACATGGCTTTGCCCTGTGACTGAGCTCAGCCAATGGGGCACGAGCGGGAGCCACACCTGACCTTTGGGACCACCACGCAGCTGTTTTAAGGGACAGATGGCTCCACAGGGATGGGCATGGAAAACGGTCAAGTTTAAAGAAACAGGCAGATGTCCAGCTGCATAAGCTGTGTGCCCCACCTCATCCAAACCACAGGCAGAGTGGCGGGGTGCCTGAGCAGGAAGCGATGCCTGGACTGCCGGGAGTTGGGCCGGGTGGGGAATTCTGAGGGATGTTTCCGTTCTCTGTCTTTTCCCGGAGTTTTACAAGCATAGTGAATTGTTTTTATGTTAAAAATAAAGCTCTCTCCTCTGAAAGAAAACTGTCAGGGCCCCTCCTGAGCCCTCCCAACCCCGAAGCATGTAGGAGGGGCCTGTGGTGGCAACAGTTTCCCGGAGCCTCCTGGCTTGGCTGAGGCCGAGGGAGAGGGATGACAGAGACTCGCCCTTGGGTGTGTGCTTGAAGATCTGAGCGATTAGACCCATTCCCTGGTCGTGTTTTAAAAAGGTTTACTTGTATTAACTACTTCGTATTTCGCACCTTTCATTCTGTATTGTAGCAAAAAAAAGCGGGGGTAGGATGGGAGTCCTTTAAAGAGCACCCCAGTCCCAAGGGGAAGAAGCAAGTCCTGGTGGCTCTGGGCCTCAAGGCCACTGCCGCGCCTGTGGCAGGCAGCTTGCTGAGCTCCTCTGCATGGAGAGAGCCCTGGCCCACCGGGCGCCCAGTCCCACAACAGCCAGCTGCCTCCAGGCCGCTCCCGACTCCAGAGCCACCCAGCCCCAGCAGCCCATTTTCCAGGAGTGACACTTATCCTGGGGACAAGCCCACGCCATGAACAAGGAGTCCACTGAGGTGGAGCCACAGTGCGTCCCTGCAGAGAAAGCGGGACTGTCACAGGGAGGCCCAGGCAGAGGCTGCCCAGGACCAGGACCCCAGGGTGGCGCCCTTGAGCGAGAGGCAGCTGCTGGGCTCTGCCCCCTCTGTGCACCTGCCCTCTGAGTGCCGCGGTCCCAGGCGCTGCCTGGGGCTGGGGTCCTTTGCTCACAGGTCCCTTGGTCTGGAAGACCCTCCTGTGCTCCCCCTTCTCTGCTGGTGATGGTCCTGTTGCTCCTCTAAGGGACAGCTCAGCACTTAGCCCTCAGCCCTCGAAGGGGCTGCTTGCACGGCCCCATCGCTTCCCTCCCGGCAGCTGCCGGAGTCACCCACTGGGCAGGCAGGCTGGCAGGGCCTGGCGCTGGCTGGATACACAGTAGGCCTCCTATGCTCCAGACACCTACTGTGTGCCCAGCCCTGATGGAGCACAGATAGGGCAGGGTGGCCCTGGGCTTTCAGGGACCTCCAAAGCCCTCACACCCAGTGAAAGCATCACTAAAAGGCACTAAAACACTCCTGACTGGGCTCGGGAGGTGACCCCACTGTCTGGACATTGGCCGCTTTGTGGGATGCCTGTGAGCACGGAGCTGCACGTGGGCCCCTCTGGACCCAGTGTGCAGGAGGGGGCTCAGCGAAGTTGGTTCTCCCAGGCAGCAACATTATCCAAATCCCTGCTCTGTGCTGACACCCTGTGGGGCCTTTTAAAGGCAGCAGGGCTGACCCTCGGGCAACACGAGTCCCACCCGTCTGAGGGTTTTTTGCTAAATACCCATTCAGCCCTCTGTGCCCCTGCATTTTGTGCCCTTGGACTCAACCCACCTCGGGCCCGTCCAAAGCAGTGTTAGTGAGCCTCAGTGGGGAGCCAGCACACGCAGCGGGCTGGCTGTGGGTGTTGTTCGTCCATTTTACAAGAGGGACGTGAGCACCTGCTGGGGGGGTGGTCCTGGAACCCACCCCCGTGGACACCGAGGGATGGCTGTCGTCCAGTTTTGGGGAGTCAAAAGTTACACTCGGATTTCGACTGTGCTGGGGGTTGGTGCCCCTCGCCCCGCGCTGTTCCAGGGCAACCGCCCTTGACCCCACAGGTCAGTGTGTCATCCTGGACCATGAGAAGTCACGTATCGGTTGGGATAACTGTCCACTCTCCGGACTCAGGGGACAGACGAGCATGCCTGGTGGCTCCGAGCCTTTCCCGCCCGGACCTCGAACAGCAGGGGCCTCCTGGCAGGGTGCCTTGCTGGGCACACAAGCACTTGACCCCGTTCTCTGCCTCTTAACCACTCGGGCCCTTGACCTGAGCCTTCGCTGTGCCCATACCGCCCCCAGTGGGGACACCAAGGGGCGATGAGTGTCGGCGCCGTGGACAAGGCACCCGCAGAGTCACTCAGCGGAGGACCAGCCCCAGAACCCACTCCTACCTCCAGCCTCGTCCGGTCCACGTCTTTGGGCAGTTTCACGCGAATTCGGTTTGTCACAATGAGGGCATCATAGGGGTAGACCTGTTGGGGGAGGAGACCACAGGTTTGCCCTGGGAGCAGGCTCACGCTGGGATGCAGAGCCCAGCCCGGGCCACGGGGAGGGGCATACTTGCGTCTGCATCGGACACACGTCATAGGAAAAGCACAACAAAGGGAACTTTTCACCTGGGCGGCAGTGGCAGGAAGAGGTCAGAGGTCAGCGCAGGTGGTGGCCCCTCTTACCTTGTATTCTGTAAGAGAAAGAGCAGAGACCACAGGTGCTGTTGAGAGAGTGCAGGTTCTGGTCCCAAAGGGGGAAGCAATCCCATCAGGGCCCCGCCCCCACCCCCACAGTCAGCTGGGCCTTGCTGGTCCCCTGTCCCCCAGTGGCTGCCCTGGGGCCACAGGGGGAAGAGGGTCCTGTCCTTCTCTGTGGGAAGCCCAGAGCGGGAGGCGGTCAGAAGGCTGGAGCCAGACTGGGAGCTGGAAGTGGCATGGTGTCCCTGGCATTGTCTCCCCCAGTGGGCCGAGCCGCCCGAGAAAGCTGCCTGCCTTGGTCTACCCTTGCAGGGCGGGCAGTCCAGGCAGACATGTTGGGGGTGTCGTGGAGACCCACAGCCTCCCTAGGGCCTAAGGCCCTAGCCTCCTCCTTCTGTCCCTAACCCTTTCGTCCTCCTTTTAAATCTCTGAGCTCCGCACACCAGTGTTGTAAAGGTCTCCCCTCCAGACTCGAAGCGTCTCATTAAACATAAACTCGTGTGGACAGAGGTCCCCGTGAGCACACAGAACCCACAGAAACACAAACCCTGGACCCGGACCGCAAGCCTTTCTCAGGGGAGAGTCCCTGGCAGGGTGCCCAGCTTGGGGGCTGGTCCCTGAAGTTTTCAACGCGACATGTGGGATTCTGGACGTGCCGGAGGTGAACCCGGGACTTGGAGAGGCTCTTAGAGGGACAGGCTGTGACACCCCATGCTCTGCCTGGCCGTGCAGACCAGCCCACGAGAGTGAGGCGCCCCCCATGCCGACCCCCTCGGGGTGCTGGGATGAGGAAGCCCGGCATGGGCCCCATGGTGCAGGCCCCGGCCCGCTCGGCGCTGGCAGAGCCCTCAGCCAGGCACCTGACGTGGGACCAGGGTCCCTGCCGCCCCACTGGCAGGCAGCCCTCGGTTGGAAGTCCAGAAGGCGAGCGAGGGCGGCTCTGACCCAGTTTTGTCCTTGGGCTCAGACTCAGGGCCTTTTGCTGCGACTCTGCCTCTCTTTCTGTCACGAAAGTTCACTGGGGGCTGGGCTGGCCAGTGCCCTGACGGGGCAGCTATCCCCATACAGATCCCACTCCCCAAGGGACCAGAGTGCAGCCCAGGCAGGGCAGGGGCTGCTGGGAGAGAGGGAGAGCCTTGGGCCACGGGATAACAGAGGCGAGCCGATCCCTGGGGAAGAGGCGGGACAGGAGCATCCTGGGCTCCCCTTGCTCCAGGATGCTTGCAGCCAGCTGGCCCTAGGGCAACGGCAACGTGTCAGTGACCCCTGCCCCAGCCAGAGACCTCAGGGGTCCCCGCTCCTTGTACCTCGAGTGCCCCAGCTGGCATCCGGGTCTGTTCCGCCAGGGGCCAAATTGGCGTTCTGGAAGAGAAAGAGAAAGGGCAGCAGGAGGCAGGCCACAGGGGCGGGCAGGTGGGTGGGCGGGGCCTCACGGCCCAGGCAGGTTGGGTGTCAGCTGGCTCACACACTGCTGTCCAAGCAACCCCTGAGGGACTCAGCATGGAGCCTGCTCCACGGGGCCCCTGCTCCCCTCTGGACCCTGCTGTCCCCAGGTGCTCCCTGGCTGGCGTCTCCACAGACCAGGGACGGAGCCCAGCGTGTGGTGGGCACTCCGCACAGAGAGGAGGCTGTGACTGGTGAGGACTCTTAGAGGGTGACTCTGCTGAGGGGATGAGGACCCAGCGCCCTGCTGCCTGTCTCAGGTGCCTCCCTCACCTGTCCACAGCACCTAGCATCAGCAGCAAGCGTCACCTCTTAATGAGTCACAACTGTGAATGTCTGGAAGTCTCTCTCCCTTCTGCCTACCTGCAAATGCCCCCCGCCCTGGGAGCCCCCTGTAAGTGCTCACTGAGCCCCACTAGGGCCCGTCTGCCCTCCACCGCCCAAGCCCTGCACCTGGCACGGGTCCCACACAGGGCCAGGGCCCCTGGCCAGCATGCCGGAAACAGCCTGAGGTTCAGTTTCAGGGGGAGGGCTCTGCTGTCAAAGGCGGGTGATCTTCTGCGTCCTCCAATTGCATTGCAAGAAAAAGTGCTTTCAGCTCTGACACCCGCAGAGGTGGGAGCCAGGGGCCCACAGGCTTCGGGCCTCGGAGAACAGGGAGGCCCAGGTCCCTCGCCCCCAACAGGGGAAACGGAGCCGGTGAGTGGGGTCAGTATGTTAAGTGCAGGGTTGGAGCTGGTCTTTACTTAAATGTTTGATGTTTTGTTTACCGTGGCTTTGTCTGCATTAATTTGGGGTTTTACACGGCATTAAAACATTATTTATCTTGATTCCTGAGGTTGGTACGTGCCTCCTTGGTCTGCCCTAGGCCCAGCCCTGGAGCCCCCAGCCCGAATCACTCTCCTTCGTTGCAAGAACACTTTTTTGAGACCCTGTCTCAGGTCACTGGCACGCACCTCCTCCTGGAACAAAGCCGGGGAACCTGCCAGCCACTTGCCTCTGCCTGCCTGTCTGTGACAGAGAAGGGAAATGCCGCCCCCTAGTGACCACTGTGCTGCACCACAGGCCATCCAAACAGGCCACCAGGTGGAAACCCACTTCCTGGCAGAACTGGCATCCCCGGCTCTGCCAGGCTCTGAGACAGGCTGGAGCCTCCCAGGAGGGAGGGTGGAGCACAGTTCAGGGGGAGAGGGGAAGTGGGGGATCAGCCCAGAGCAGGGAAATAGTCTCCTGGCCTTTAGGTGCCAAGTGGGGCTAGGGTCTTCAAGACCCCGCAGGTGCCAGGGAGCCTGGGGCTGCTGCCGTGTGGGGGGTGGGAGAGCCCCACAAATGCCGCACCAACAGGTGCATCCCTGACGTTCCCCACAGAGGACCGCCGAGTGTACAAGCCGCAAATGATTTGCCTCCCCCGTTTGTTCGGCGTCCTTACTCTACAGCCACAGCCACTCATTTCCACTGCAGCCCGAGAGGTGGGCATCGTTATGACCGTTTTATGCACAAGGCTCAGAGAGGCTAAGCAACTTGCCAAGACCACACAGCAAATGCATGGTACTGTAAAAAAATCTCCCCGGTGTGCTTTACTTTCAAACATGATGCTAGCATTGCTCCTAGTAGGAGGGACACTGTGGCCCTTCACCCCTGGCCGCGTGCCTTTCTCCCTAACGCTCACGCTGGGGGGTGCTGCAACCGCTGACTCGGAAGGAAGACGCGACAGGAATTAGCTTTGATAACAGTGACTCGGGTGGGAACCACGCTGTAGAGCTTACGAGATTTCACGGCCACGATGTCACCTGTCCTCACAATAACCTGTCAGGACAACTTCGTAAAGACTAGGAAATGGTCAGAAAATGCACACAACTTGCCCAAACACACATCCCGTGAGTGGGAGCGCTGGGATTTGAACTCAGGCCCGAGCTCTTCCCAGCGTCACAGCTGGAAAGCGCCTGGCTTCTCTCATTTGTGAGGGTGGTCCTTAGAGTCCCACCCACGGGCTCTTTATAAATGCCCGTGGCGTGGGGAACCTGGCTCCAAAGGCGTATATGTTTCTCACACTCCTGCTGGGTGGAGTCTGCCGCCCGCGTCAGTCACCTGCTCTTGCGCCTTTTACTCTCTTCCGGTAGATCCGCACGTCTGACTTCAAAAGCACCACAGTGCAGCCACCTACCAAGCTTGCCGCGATAGCGACCGGCGTCCTTGTATTTTATCACACTTGCTGCATTGAAAGTGGGGAGTGCCCCGGCGGCTGTATAAATCGCGTCCCCGCTTTGTGCCACGAACCCCAACCTACACTCAGTGTTGCAATAGGACAGGTCAGTCTGTTCCCAGTTAGCATCAGGGTTTTTCAAGATGGGACCCCGTCCGGGGGCTGCCACCGGGACTGTTGGTGGCCAGCGGTCTTTCTCTGAAAAACAGGCCAGGTGGCACATGTCCCCAGAAGAGCCAGCAGCAGGCGGTTACATCTCTATGTGCTCCCCAGAGAGCCATGACACCCACCAGGGTCAGGCTGTGTGGCCCCTTGTAACAAATCCCTCCCAGAGCAAGGACCAGAGCTACACGTGGCCATTGGAAGCTGGGAGCTCAGCTCTGTGGCTTTCTGATACAATGTTTTTTGGTTTTGATAGAGTTTTCTTCTACAGTTTCCCCTTCTCCTCCTTCCTGACTTTGTGTTAATGGGCCTTGGGTCACCCCGCATCTGGGTTTTACTTCAGCCCCCCAAGAATCCTTTCTGGAAGTAAAAACAAACCAAGAAACAACTTAAAAAGTGACTTGGGAGCTCTGCAGGCCACCGACGACACAAGGTGGACACGCTCCCTGGGGACCTGCAAGGTGAAGGGCTGGTCATCAGAAAGTAAGTATCTGGCCTTCCCACTGAGAAATAGGCATGAAATTACATAAGTCTTAGAAAGAGCAAAAAAGGAGAAAATGTTCCAGGGGAGAAAAGAACCTGAAGCAAAGTCACCGTGATATTCACCGATCCCCCCAGAAGCAAAGTGAAAAGCGAGAATCTTCACGTGACAATGAAGCCCCCTTCTGGACCCCCCCCCTGCCCAGAAGCACACCTGGGCTTCCTCACAGGCTGCCCCCCCTTAGAATGGCAGGACGTTCACAGAGGGGAGCTCCGAATTCTGTAGTCAGCTTCTGCTCTCCGTTCTAGAGAGGGGGCGAGGACAGGGTCCCTGCCCGAGTGTCTGGACCAGCTGTTCCCAAACCTTAACACTGAACTTCCTGAGGCTGTGGGCATCCATGGACCTTGGTCCCACTTTCTCACCCCCACTTCCCACAGGGACATGAAGGGTGGACAAATCCACCGAAGCCAACTGGAAGAAGCAGGCGGCATGTACGTCCCGGCTCGACTCATTCTGGGACAAGCGGTCCCTGAGTCGGACCACGCAGAGGCACCTGGGCCCAGGACAGGCACAGCAGCTCTTCCAGCACAGCTGGGGCGGACGGAGAGGCCAGGAGGACACCTGCAGCTCTGGGGACGTGTCCCTGTTCTTAGCCATGTCCTGGGGGCCTGGCCCCTGGCTATGAGACTCTCCTGGGGGAGGCTGGAGGAGCTGTCCCCTGTGCTACACTATGGTTGAGACCGCTGGCTTGGAGTGGCTGCACTTGAAGCTGAGTTGCCTTGGTTTATGGACAAATGTCCTCAGTAGAGAGAGGCAAGGAGGGGGGGCTTTGATGTTATCACACCCACCCTGCCCGAGGGGTCCTCACTGGAGACCCAGGGAAGCTGTGGGCAGAGGGGCAGAAATGGGCAATTCTTCATCAGGGTCTTGTCCCCCTGCAACTCCCCGTGGGGGATAGGTCAGGCATCACACGGTCTGGGCTGTCCTCTGATTGTCCCAAGATTGGGGACACCCGGGGTTGGGGATCCAGCCAGCCTTCAGCTGAGAGTGGCTACAGAAACCAGGGCTCTACATGGTGATCACAGGTGCCAAGGCCACCTGTGGCGGAGCAAGGTGATAGTGGTGGCAGTGAGGGGCTGGGGGCATCCAGCAAGGGGAGCAGATGGAGGCTTGGCTCACAGTTTAAAGTCCTTCTTAGGTTCTAGGTCACAGAAGGAGGACACGGGTACCCCCCATCTCCCCGCCCACATGCATGGAGGTCTCCTGGGAGGCAGAGGAGGCGCTGCTGGCTCTGCCTGGCCAGGTCCAGAGGAGCGGTGGGGGGTGGGGGCCCGAGGGAGCAGCAGGCACAGGCAGGCAGGTGGGCGGGGTCCCCGGGTCCTCCACAGGCTGTGGTCAGGAAGCTTCGGGAACCTCTCACGATCTCAGTGACCTTAGTGCACCACGGGCCAGGGCGGGGGTACCTACCCGGTGGTCCAAGCCATTCCTTCCAAGTCCTGGGAGAGGGTCAGATTTGGAATAGGGGAACCCTGAAACGACAGCACAGCTCTGTCACGCAGGTGGGCAGGCTCGGCCCAGCGAGGGGGAACGCCAGGGCGGGGTGCTGGCAGGCGACATGGTAGCACCCCCAAAGACCATGCCTGCCTACGTGTCTCGGCCTCTGTCCCCAGGGACTGAGGAAGAAGCCAGGGAGGTGGGGACGTCCAGAGACCGCCCAGGACACCGGGAGCCTATGGAGCCTGACCCCACCCTGGCGGGCACCTCTGGCCTCCGGCAGCGGGCAGTGAGTGGAACATGGAGGCCTACCCACCACCAACCAGAGGGCCTGGAGACCATTTTATTCTTTAAACGATCCTGAGCTATTTGCAATTGGGACACTTCACATTAAAATCCTAGTTCCTGGCTTCTCTCAAAGCCTGAGACACCGGGCCCCGGAGCATCAACTCCCCAGGGCCAGGCGCAGCTTCAGCCTCGCTCCACCCCAGCACCTACACGGTGGCGCCACCCAGAAGGTGCTCACAGAAGGGTCGTCAGAGGTCAGGCAGGTCATGCCCTTGCTGGCCCTCCCTGGCCTCTCATAAAAAGGGGGAAGGTCCTGGAAACTCTCCCAGTTCCCACGATTCTGCCCCTGGGGCCTCGGGATCACGACATGAAAAGCAGGCACGCTGCCCACCCCGCCCGATATTCCCACGAGGTTGGCAGCGAATCAGGTGCCTTTCCCTTTCAGCCATAAGCTAAGAAGCGTGAGAACAATTTCTTCGCACCTTGACACTCCAGAGTAGTACCAGGGCACCCGGGAAAGGCTGCAGACCAGCCGCTGTTCCCTTGGTAACCGGGCAGGTGACAACAGCACAGCCCATCAAACTTGGGACTCCATGGTGGGGGGAGGGGCGGGCAGAAGGTGACACAGAAGCCAAAGCCACAGGCAGGGTTGGCTGCCGGTACTGGGACCACCCATCGATGCCGCCTGGACTCGTGCCCCGATCCCTGAGCTGTCCCACTCCTCTCCTGTGCTGGGTGTGAGGGAAGGGCCCAGCCTCCCTCCTAGGGTCCGTGGGTCCCTTGGGCAGGGTCTCCACTGCCCGGGGGCGTGGTCTGACACTGACACAGTTCTGACCACCTGGAAGGGGACGCGGAAACCTCAAAGGAGAGGACAGGGCCTGAAGGATTGGGAAGGTGGGGCCCAGAGCGGCCACGGGGTCCAGGCCCGGGGAGGGCCCACACCTCAGGTCCCACTGGGGACAGTGCGCCTCGTCCTACCCACCTCGGGGCTGTCTTCCTGTAACAAAACCCCAACACCTCCCCTTCCCTGTGCGGAAACCAGCCTCTGGGACAACACAGCCCGCCACATGCACGGTCCAGAGGGCGCCCCACGAGCTGCGTGGGGGGAACGAGCAGCAGTCTGTCACAAACACCCGACAGGAGGCCCCGGCTGCAGGCAGCACCAGTGCTGGCGGGGAAGCGCTGCCACGGAGGGGAGGGGAGTCGAGTCTCCCTGTGAATGAGTGTCACTCATTCGACGGCTTCCCTGCTGGGAAGGGGTCTGGGCCGTTTTCATCACCAGCTCTGCGCTGCCTAGCACCATGCCCAGCATGTAGGGGGCGCTCCACCCGTGTTTAGTGGACAGATGGACGAATGGCTGAACGATGATCCCATCCCAGTGGAGATGTGTGGATGGTGTCATAAGTGGGGTGGGGTAGAGACCGGTCCCCGGGAATCCCCGGAGGGCCCCGGCAGGCGGCGGCGGGACTCATGTGTGCTGGCTCCCACCAGTGCCCCCGCCTCTCCCAGTCCCCTGCACGCCTCCCCGGGGCAGGGGCTGCCCTTGTCTCCTCAGTCTCCCCCTTGGCGCCCCGCACAGCGTCTGGCACAGAGTGGGTGCTCAATAAACACCCGTTGAATTTAATGCATCTCAATTCAACAAACATTTATTGAGTGCCCACTGTGTCGGGTGTCAGGAGCCTGGCCTCTACACCACAGACGGGTGTCTCCGGGGCGTAGGGGGGCATCCCCTGCTAGGTGCGAACGCTTCGTTTAGCAACAGTTGTTTGCAAATGGAACTGGTGTCGAGGGACTCACATTTGGGGGCTCAAAGGAACCCTGGAAAGAGGTGCATAACCCTCAGTGAACGCTGCCCAGGCCTCCCCAGTTTCCTCAGAGGCTGGCAGCGAGCAGGACAAGCCTGAGCTGGGCGGCCTGCAGCTGGGCCCTCTCCGCTGCCCTCACACACATCGGGAAGCAAAGCACAGTCACCGGGATAGAAATCAAGTCACAGCTGCAATGACGAGACACTTGGCCCCCGCTCAGGGGACCCGACATCAGAGCCTGAGGACGCAGCGAGTGGATGACGGAATCAGGATCCCTGTCATTGTAAGCCAGCATCAGTGTGGGACACATATACGCGCACACACACACACACACACACACACACAGTTTGTTCTTTGCAGGATTAGATCAGTTAGGTCATGGGTTCCAGCACCAGCTGTCCATTCCTGCAGGCCAGGGGCACGCTGCGTGGGAGGCAGCCGAGTTGTCACCTGTGGTGGCACTTGCAGGTGTGACGAGGCAGCAAGGGGTGGAGTGGACAAACAAGCCCTTGCAGGTGTGTGACAGGTTCATTCAAACAGGGGGCACCATCTTCCAGCCTCGCTGGGTCTGCCACCCAAGGGGTGCCGTGCACAGCGCCAGGGCACCTGGTGGCATTTGCAGGTGAGGAAGCAGAGAGCAGTGGCGAAGGCGACATGCACAGCACACTGGTGTGTAGGTGAGCAGCGCCAGCAGGTGCCCCTCCTCCCTCAGCCCGAGCGGCAGGCAGGCCACCACCACAAGCGGGGACCACCGGGGCAGCCGAGGGCCTCCCCTGAGGAGAGTGGGGAAGGTGGAGGGCATGCTCCCAGCCTGCAGAGGAAGGGCGCCCACCGCCGTGGGAGGGCCGGACTGAGAGCGGAGAAGACCACCCCGAGATCTCCAGATAATTTCCTGGGAGCTCGGGGCCTGGGCTGAGGTCTCGGTGCCCCCCAACCCAGGTGTGGGGGGGCCACCACAGGGCCGCTGGGCTGGGGCCTTGAGGGCTCACACCTTCCACGCACAATGTCAGGGAAAGGAGCACAGAGCAGAAAGGCCAGGGCCATGTGCCAGCTTGCCGTGCACTGCCTGGGGCACCGGGTGCCGGGAGCAGGGAGGAGCTGCAGGGCCGGTGGCTGCCGCCTGGTCAGGAGCCCACCCACTGGCTCTCCGGCACCCCTCCACCTGCCTGCTGGTGGACAGGCAGCTGCCACGTCCCTTCCAGACCTGCTCCCGGAGAAGCACATGCCGTCCTGGACAAGCCCCCCTGGGGACGTTTTAGGTGTGACCTTCCTGTGGTGACATCGCCCTGGGCACTGGCTCTGAGCCCCTGACATTGGGAGAGCTGCACCCCAGGAGGGACAGAGGCATGGGGGCTACAGATGCCTTCTCTCAAAGGCCACGCACAAAACATAAGCTTTGCTTAGTCTGAGTTCTTTTTTCATAGCGACAGTGACCGAGCCTCTCTGTCCCCTCCCGTCGGAACACTGTCACCTACAGTGGAGGGCGATGGGGACGAGGACCGGCGGGCTGCTTGCAGAGCATCTGCTGAGGGCCAGGTGGAGCACGGGCTGTGGACATGTGTCCCTTCCTTCGAGGCTCTGACAGCCCAACCCGACGGGAGCCATACGGGCCTGCGCCGCTGTGGCGAGCGGGGATTAGAACGTGGGTGGGCCTCAGGTGAAGCCTGCACCTTTCCTGTCTCTTCTCGCGCCCACATCTGTCCTTGCTAAGCCTCTGCTTCCAAGCTAAGCCTCAAGGTTGCCCCAGAAAGCCGCCCTGGGCCTGCGGGACCCCACAGATGATGCCGGGGTCTCCTGCAGGCCTTCGACCTACTGCCGCCCGTGACTCACAGCCTCTAGAAGTGAGGGCCATTCTCTGGAGTTTGTCCCACACCTGAACGCAGCTCCTCACTAACTCAGGCTCCACGACATCATCTTTGTCTCCCATAGGTCCTCAGATATGAAGTCCCAACTCCTGGTCCCTTGCTCAGGACGAGCACGGGACACGGGACAATGCCGTTGTCATCAACTCCGAGTCTGGACTCGCCGCCTGGACCGTGCTCGTGTCTGCTCTGGAGGGGAAGGGGTGCCCACATCTGGCCCACAGCTGGCCCAGGAGGCCTTTTTCCGGACTTGGCTCTCTGCCCTCTTGCCAGCCATGGAAGGTCGTCGGGGACCGGCTGGCAGAGCCCATGGGCCAAGCAGTGGCTGGCGTGTGTCTGTCCAGGGGCCAGCAAGCACAGAGGGCCTGCCCCCTGCCTGGTTCGCCCTGCGGTCTGTGCGTTTGCTCCTACAGTGTTCAGCCAGCAAGGCTTAGATCTGGGGGTCAGCTTGGCGTCGCGGGGCCCCTTGGCTGCGAGGCGTCTCGTGCCACACGGACAGCTCCTTGCTCAAAAGAACCACTCACGTGAGTAGAAGTTGTCTCCCGGGATTGTTTGGAGAGGGTCTCTATCAGTCCCGCTGCTGTGGGACAGAGACTGGCTGTCTAGGTCCGGGGAGTTAGTCCTGGTGCCCGAGTCCCCCTTGAGGATCAGCCAGCTTGTCTTCTGCCAAGAAAAACAAAACAGTCACGTGAATTTGGAGGTCCTCTGTAACAGTGCTGACCCAGTTTACAGATGGGGAAACTGAGGCCGGGGAGGTCCAGGCCCAAATGGCTCCGCGTGGGGAGAGCCAGCTCCGGGCTCTGTCCACACACACCTGCCCTCCTTAAGGACAGGGAGGGGCCGTGGCTCCCGAGGCCCGAAGGCTAAAGGCTGAGACGTTTGCTTGGGCCCGTTACTGAAACTGCTTGCTGAGCCTGTTCTCGAACAATCGCCTCAGGTGCCCCCAGGATGCACTGCAGTTTACTTCCCTCTCGTTTCAGACACCTGCTCGGTCACGGAGCCGCCACCAGGATGCCTGGGCGTGTCTCGAGGACTCGGTAGTGGCTGGGCTGATGCCACAGGTGAGAGGGAGGCCGCAGGCAAGGAGCCTACCCCAGCTCCTGTTCTGCGTGCCCTCAGGGACCTCCAGGGAGCCGGGCCCGCGAGGAGGAGCCTGAGGTTTCTCGTTGGACGAGCCCACAAAACCCGATTTCCTTCTGCACAGCTTGCTCTACGGTAGGTCCGCCCCACATTACCTTCCTGTTATCCTGGTCGAAACTTCCGTCCTCTCCATCCAGGCGCCTGGAGGCTGGAAGGGAAAGACCAGCTGTCAGGCAGCTCACTGCTTATTCTGGGTCTCCACGTCCCAGCTGTGCTCCGAAAACGGAAAACAGCCCCCAAAAAGGTCGCCGGCGAGAGTGCCTTTTAAGGGCTGAGGAGCCAGGCACGCAGGACCCTTCTCCCACGGGGACAGTGCCTGTGCAGGGGGGCCATGTGCCCTTGCACGAGACAGTCCTCCAAGCCGAGAGCAGGGGCCTGAAGGGCTGCCTGGTGAGATGCCAGCCAACCCCCTCACCCCCCGGCCAGGGATCAGGCCATGTCTGCAGGTGCAGCCTCTTGGCATTTTGAAGAACACACTTTGTACCTTGCAAGTCTGACTTCAAAGAAAGCAAAGTCTCAGCTGACCAGCCTGTGTCGGACTCCCCGAACGTGGCCACCTAGCCCCACACAGCCCACTTCACAGATCGGAGGACAGAGGCTCAGAGCAATACCGTGCCTTCCTCAAGCTCAAGGTCTTGGATCAGCGGGAGGCAGGGGCTAACCTTGAACCCAGCCGGTCCTTCCTCCCTGCCTGCCCCCCCTCAGTGCTGGCCGCCCGCACGTCACAGTCCAGTGAGTGAGTAAAGAACACGAAGGGCAGGGATGAGGCACAACGTACACCCAGAGGTGCCCGCAACGGGGCAGAGCCAGCACGTCCTTCTCCCAAGAAGGTCTGTGCTCTCCACTGGCCTTTTTGAGGGGTGGCCACCCAGCTGGACTGACATGCTCTCCTATCCAGTTCACTCTGTAAGGACCGTCCCGTGCATCCCACACAGAAACACTGACCTCAAGCCCGGGGCAACGAAAGGAACCCCGGACCTCCCCACCCGCCAGAGACCGCGGCCGTGGTAAGGACATGCCAGGCGGGCTCCTTACCTGCAGCCTGCAGAGGGCTCGGGCCTCCGAGCCTTTTGGAGTACCCTGCCTCGTGTGCCACCAAGGACAAGACTGACATCAGGCCCGAGAGCTGGGACACTGGGGACTGGGCTACAGGACCTTGACAAGATAAGGCCACAGTTGAAGACCGTCTGGTGACTCCTGGCGGCTACCTGCCTCTCCTCCCCGGAGAGTCAGCGGTTTTATTTTCAACGTGGAGATGAAAGCCCTGCCCTCTCCGCTCGCGGGGGCAAAGTAATGATGAGTCTGCGAGGGAGCCTGCGTGCCGGCCGGCCCTCCCACCACCCAGACGACTGCCCTGGAGAGTGGAACCCGGACCGTGCACTAGCCACAACTCTTGGCGGCTGCCCGGCAAGCCCCAGGGACAACCAAGCCGGCGGCTCTCGTCCAGCCCAGAGAAGCAAGGGAGCCACATCCTTGAAGGCCCCCCCGGACAGACCCCCACACCTGGGCTAATTTGCAAGTGCAAAGGCAGCTCAGGGCCCTGTGGGATGTGCAACCCCAGGCCTTGGAGCCCAGGCCTCAGGCCCCCAGGCCACCCTGGGTTCAAGTCCGTCACACAGCCAAGGACGGCTGGTTGGGCCAGACAGGCTAGACGCAGGACTGAGATGCAGGCCTCTGTCTGACTGGGGGGGTCCCGTCGACACTTAGCAAGTGTCCTCTGCAAACAGTGCCAGTTCTCAGCCCAACTCGAACCCGTGCCTCCTCAGAGCCCTGGTTCCCCAGCCTGGGAATCACACGGTGGTCTCCCGGGAACTGGGTGTCAGGCAGGAAAGGTCAGGAACCCCCGCCCCTGGCACGCGGCATTACTGCCGCCTGCTCTGGGACAGCTCTGAGACTCGGTTTCCTGATCTGGAAAGTGGGCAGAGGACACCCATGCCTCCGAGGTGTGAGGGCCGCATGGGGTAACGTGGATGCTGTGACAGACGGGAGTGCATGGGGAAAACTTGGGGATCGCTGAGAGGCTAACCTGGAGGCGGCCCTGTAGCACGCTGCCTCTGTGCCAGGAAAGGACAGGGCCACGCAGGAGGACAGAGGGACCCAGGGGAGTGTGTCTGTCCTGTCGCACAAGGCTGCTCCTTCTGAGCCAGGAAGCCAATGGCCACGGGAACCCTGCTGGGAAAGGCGGAGCCCCTGTGGGTCCCGGGGGCCCTGTGGGCGGTGCCCTGATGATGGCAGGACCTCTGGTTTTCCTTCTGGGTGAGGGGCCTGCCTTCCCTTTTCCCGTCCCAAGAGGATCCCCAAACCGAAACGAGGCTCAACCCTGCCATCCAGGAATCCCAGAGACACGCAATGCTGGGTCTTTCCGTTTCAAACCAGGGACTGAAGAAACAGCTTCCAGGTATGCCGCGCGGGTCACCTTCACGGTCTGGTGGGGGGGTGGCTCGGACACCCCCACTTGCGGGCGGCTGGAGGCAATGACGCGCCATCCACCTCCTGGGCCTGGGCTCCCCTCCCACACCCTCTGAGGGCTCATGCCTTGTTACGGCCGAGACAGAACCTCTCAGTCACCATCCTGTCCACTTCCTGGGGAATGGGGGCAGGCGTCCCTGTTGAATTCACTTTACACAGTCTAGACGCCGGGCCCAGCACCACCACATTGCGGGGCAGGCAGCCAGAAGCCCCGCTCTCTGCTAAGGTTCAGCTCGGCCTCACCTGAAACCCCTCAAGGCCCAAGGGTGAGGGCAGTGACCTTGAACCTTGCCCTCTGGAAGGAGTCGGGTTCTGAAGGGTGTGCACTCCAGGGCGTGACTGCGGGTGACCAGCACCCAGGGAAACACCAGAAATATCCCAGGCGGCACCTGAGCTTTCGGTCCCAGGGCGGTTTACACCCCACTGGGGAGGTGCGAGGCACCGCCCTCCACCTGTCCTGCGTGGACCCTGCTCCTGATCTGCTCCTGACTGCACAGAGGCATTACGGTCCCACCCTGTCCCCTTTCTTTTATTTTCCCATCCTCTCCTTTTGCTTCCGTCCTTCTCTTTCTCATTCTTTTACTTAAAAAGCCATTAAATCATAACCAAGTGGAGTTGGAGCTGATGTCATACAAGAAAATGTTGCTGGGCCGGGGGTCGGAGGTCAAGGGTCAGTAGAGCTGGGTGTGGACCTGAGCTTGGCCACGGGCTGGTCCCGTGACTGCCCGGCCTTAGTTTCCTCACCTACGATCATGCCGACCTCAGAGGGTCGGACGGAGACTCGCTGTCTCGTGTGGAGCCGTGCATGGCGGTGACCCTCCCGCGGCAGCCACGCGCATGCCAGCCACCTCGTCCGCAACACCATCGTCCCCCCGCCCGCTAGGCCTTGCCACCCTCTCGGCCTGGGGCTTGTGTCCCAAAGCCAGGAAGAAATCGCGGGCACCAGGAAAGGGTGGTGCTAATTAAAAAGTCAAACTTGGGGTGAGTGGGAACTGGAGAGTCGAGAGGTAAGCACGTCCCTTAAAAAGCACCCCTTTTTAGCCATCGAGCACGTCCTGTGAATCTAATTAAATGGCCTGGTGAGTCCACGTCGTCACCCGGACTTCGTGGAGGTTGGCGGTGGGGACTTTGCACACGTGCTCATGGGTGTCACACATGTGTGCATGCTCACACACACACACACAGGGAGCACTCCAACGGGGTGGGGCCAGCTTGTCAAAGCAAACACTCGTGGTGTGTCGGCAATCAGAGGCATCCCCACACATCCGCTGGTTCCGAGGGCCAGCCGAGGGGAGCAGGTCGAGGGAAGTCCACGTCAACGGCATGCCGAACCCTGTTTACACGCAAGGAGGCGCTCGGCGAAATTTATTTCACGGAGAAATCAGCACGCCCAAGTTCTGGACCGGTAAAGACTTTTGGTTGGTGCTCAGGGTGCGGTCCTTTGGGTAGGAGAGGCATTTCCATCCAGGTCAACAACAGCAACCCAGAGGGGGTCCCTGGCCGCTGTGACCCCTCCCGGTGTGCCTCCCAAAGGGGCTTCCCGTCGGCAGGTCTTCGCCCCGGTGAGGCTGGGCTGCACCCACACCACCGAGCCACTTCCTGACCGACTGACTGCCTCTCCCCGCGAGGGGCTGACCCCCCAGCTGAGTGCAAAAGATGTGTTTGAGGCTGACGCAAGGCCGCGCGACCCACCCCACTTGCAGGACGTGACCATGGGTGGCACGATGGAAGGACGGAGCTTCCTTCATCTGGGCCTCCGTTTCCCCTCTGGGACCCGCGGGGGGCCCAGGCTTGAAGCCTGTCTGGTGGAGGCAGCGGTGAAAGCCTGGAAACCCCGGCATTTGCCTTCATTTGTTTTGTCCTCGGGGAGAGGGGCCGATGCAATCAGGGGACAGTGGGAAGCCCTGCTGTTTGCGTGACGGGAGCCCGGGTCTGCAGCGGGCCCCAGAGAGCACCCGAGTGCAGGGTCCCACGGGGAATGCCCAGCCAGCTGTCAGGGTGGGCCGTGACTGCTCTCTGGGTGCATCTGAACAAGAGCTTTGGGGTGGGGGTCCCTCTTCCCGTCGCCCTAAGGACCTGACGACAACCCCACCACCTGCCCGACACCTCCCGGTGTCAGGACGGGGTTTGTTACGCCGTCAGCCGCACAAGCAGCCTGTGGAGAGGGCAGGGGGAGGGGCCGCCTCACTGTGCAGGTGAGGAGGCAGAGGGTCAGGGTGCTGATACCCCAACTCATCCAAAATTCCATGAAGACACCTTGAGCCTCCTGCCTCCTGCCCCGCAGCCCAACCACCTGCTGCCTGTGCACCTGTCCCGCAGGCTCAGGTGGGACAGATGTGCGCGGTCACCTCCCAGAGAGAGATTGGGCCCCGAGAGACACCCTTGCCATTCAACACCCCCTGCCCCCATCTGCCGATGCAAGGAACCCCTTTCCCCGAAGGCCAGGCCACCCACTCGCTCGTCAGAGATTCCCACAGCACAGGACCCAGATTCCCACGCAGGAATCAGGGGCTGATGTCTGGTGTGAGCAGTCTGGCTCGGGCCGGGGCCGGAGAGGCCTCTGCCCCTCACCACCTCGGCTGCGGTTAGTCTGGCTGCTTCTCGCAAAGTAGCAAACTCAAGCCCCCGAAGCCAGGTCTCGCCACAAACGCCCATCCCGAGCCCAGCCAATGCGCGTCAGCCTCAGGTTTACAACACACAGGTGTCCGCACTGTCTGGGGGGGCCTCTCCCCGGCCCTGCAGGTGAGTCTGCGTGCCACACCCAGGCCGCAGGACCTCTCTGGGGGGCCCGCCACACATCAGCACAGCAAAGCAAGGACTTGGGGGCTCGGGGACCACAGGCATGCAGGCACCACTCGCGGCAGCGGAGAAACCGTACCATGCTGCTTGTAGATAGGGGGTTTCCTATAGATGTTATCTTTGACACCAGTGTCTGGGAGGGGAGAGAAAAGAAGGAGAGAAAGCAGGGTGAGCAAGCGAACTGTGGTTTCGGTCTCCTGGTTTCCTGTCAGCTCCCACCAGTCACCCAGATTCAGCATCTCTGGGAAGGATCTGAGACCCCCAAATGGCTGCCCCTGGGCCCCACACCTCAGACCAAGCCTCACCCAGCCCAGAAGCTGCCCCTACCCTGAAGGGGCAGAGGGAGCAGGTGGCCCAGGGGACGCTGAGCCCACTGGCCACGCCCTCCAGCCCTTACCCAGGAGCGCACAGTGTCTTGCTGGTGTTGGTGGGGCTTTGGGAGAAAGACACGTGGAAATTTGGGGGTGTGTAGGCCTGTGTGCTTGGTTCATAAAGAATCTCAGGACTCGGGGGTGCAGATGGTGAGGCTTGGGGACCACCCTACACCCGCCGAGGCTAGGCAGACCTGCCCGGCGGGCCCAGTGCCTACCTGGGACGTGGAAATGGCGAGGAGCCTGCTGGTAGGCGGAGGGGGGAGGCTTGCTGTCGGACAGCACCGAGAGGCTGGGTGTGCTCCGGCCGCTTTCACTGCCTCCAGACGGAAGGGCACAGACAGAGGGTGGGAGGAGAGGGAAGCAGAGCAGAGCATTTCAAGCATGAAAACGTATTCTAGGGGAGCAGGTCTCTCCGGGAAGGGGCTGCCCATGCCCCTGCCCGGGGTGGGGATATGTGCCCCCCACCAACACTTCCACCTTGGGTCCCTGACCTGCTAATCCAACCTCGAGCCTGTGGTCTGCTGCCCGTGTGAAGGCGCAGGGCTCCCGGGTCATGGGAAGGTTGGCCTGGCCGCCTCGGCAGAGCCCCCTGCTCCTCGGGGGGAGGGGTGCAGCGGTCTGCTGCCTTGCCACGGCTGGGGTTGAGATGTGGCAAAAGGCCCCCCTTCCTGAGTACCCTTATATGAGGAGATGCTGCTTGTTTTGGAGAAGCCCCAAGTAGGCACTCAACAGGATTCGAGTGCTAGAATCCACCAGACTCTGTCCAGAGAAGCCACGGAGTGGAGTTTCACCAGCCACGCACGATGAGACAGTTGGCATCCATCGGCTGCCACGTTCCTGAATCAAGCTTTTCTTTTTTTTTTTTGCAAATTAAATGGAAAGAATCCTGATTCGGGCTCTGCTTTCTTACCCCATCTGGAGCTGCACCTTCCATTGTGCGAATGAGGTTGGATTATCAGGTCACACATGCAGACCACCCCGCCCGGCTGTGTGTACGGGATGAGGGGACAGACAGAGCGCAATGGCATCAGACACTGGGTGAGAGGTGTGCGACCCGCTGCAGAGACCCTCCTGAGGAACAACTCGTCTGCTCTCCCTGGAGTCTTGGGAAGCGTCCCGCCGCCCTCCATGGCCGTTCGGCAGAGGGAAGGGCCCCTCAGGACTCCAAATACGCCCTCGGAGCCGCAGCTGTTCAAAGCCCAAGGACCCCCAGGTGATGCGGCTGCCCTTCCACAGCTGGCTGGCTGGCATGCGCTGTGTGGGCCTGGAGGTGGCCTGGCCAGGGGCCATGTAGCAGCTGACAAGGAAGGTGCCGGCTCAGGGAGAGCTCTTGCCCCGATGGGGTGTGCTGGGGCCCAGGGGGCTTACAGGGGCAGGGGAGGGGACTCAGCTCCAGTGGGCCATGAGCAGAGCTCACACCAGCCTGAGGCCACAAAGGGGCTGCTGACGAGCTTCCAGCATCTTCCCGTGCCTGGGTGCCCATGGGCTTCGGGTAGCTGAGTCTCTACCCCCTTCATGGTAAGAACCCTGCTTTTCCCTCAGCCTCTGCCCTAGAGCATGGCATGCAGCCTTCCAGAGCTGTGGCCTGTTGGGACTCCCGCACCGCCCTTGGGGGCAGTTACCTCCAGGCCAGGCTGTGGGAGACCCTCAGAGACCATGGCCCCAGGCCCATCTGGTGACTGGCTGTGCCTCATCCACCCCCCAGGGGCTTTAACACATTCCCCTGCTCAGAGGCAGAAATGAGGCTCACTGGGCGTCACCACTAAGCTGGGCACGCTCTTGGCACAGCCTGCGGCATCCGAGAGGCCTTGAAGGGCTCGTTCCTCTCTGCCTAGAACTCATGGCCCCTCATCTCCCACCCTGCGCAGGCCACAGACTCTGCAGGTCACATGTCTTCCGTCCCCAAGCCTAAAGTGCAGTGTCCCCCTATGTCACAGCAGGATCCTGAGGGTGTGTGCACGGTTATCTAAGGAGGTAGCACAGCCTCCATCAGGTGTTCAGAGAGCCCAGGACTCAGGGACAGCTGGGGACACAGGCATGGTGGCCCCACTGGTTCGTTATGCCCATGTCACACCTGTCATCCTGGGACCTCTACACCAGTCACCAGATGCCCCTCTGCTTGAGTCCTTTCCTCCTGGCCTCCCCGTCTCTGCCTGACGCCCCTTTTCCACCCCTCCCCCCACCCAGACCCTTCCTGGGTCAGGGCTCAGGGGCAAAGCCTTCCTGGGGCCACAGCCCCGCGCCAACCCCCTTGTCTGCCTGTCCACTGTAATAAACTGCACCTCTCGCGCTGACCCCACACGCGTCCAGTTGCCATTCTGTGGCCGTGGCTACTCTTGCAATGTCCACAACAGCCCCTCAGGCCACGCACCATGGCCGCCTTCCGCAGCAGGGACGGGGCCGGGAGGGTCCAGGGCCAGCGGCCCAGGAGGCTCCAGTTACTCCTCTGGGGACCAGCCTCCTCTCCTGGCTTTGGTGTAAAAATCCACGGACATGAGAAAACCAGGGGAGCCTGGATGTGCGGGGACGTTGAAAAGGCACAGCAGTCCCTTCTGACAAGGCTCGTGGCTTCTGCCGGAGGTGGCTCAGGACCAAGGCCGTCCTTCCAGGAGGAGGCAGACAGGATGGGAGGCCTAGCCTTTGAAAGGCCGCCTTCTTCTGTTAATTCAAGCAAATGCCTTGCTTTGGAGCAGCTGTGGGCAGCGCAGAGTTCCCACGGGCGCGCACCCAGGGCCCCTCCAGGAGCGCCGTCGCCCATCGCCACGCGCGTAGCCGCAGCCGCATCACGTGAACGCCGCCCTTTGCTCTGATCTCACCGGTTGGTATCTGATGGTCTTTTCCTGTCCAGGACCCCACCCAGGGCCCCGCCTGCATTCAGTCCTCAGTCTCCTCAGGCCTCTGGGCGCTCCACAGGGGCACTGCCCTTGGCCCAGGTTCCATCCCCTCGCCCTGGAGGCTGGAGACTCAGAGAGGGCAGAGGAGGGCAGCGTGGGGCCTCTCCAGCTCTAGGCCCCAGGAGCGCGGGTCTCGGCCAAAAGCATCCCCGGGCCGCCCGCCCAGCTGCCGGGGAGTGTGGTGGAGCAGCCAGGCGGGGGAGTGCCCCACGGCCCCAGCTGTGACAGCCCCACCCAAAGTGGGGCCACATCAGGTGGGAGGGAAGCTGCGTGGGGGCCTCTGCTGTGCCAGCAAAAGGCAACTGGTCTTGTAGTCAAGCTCACTCCGGCTGGCGGTTAGTCCTTTGCCCCCCGCTGCGGGAGGCCACGCATCCCAGGCCACTCGGACGCCTGCTCAAGAGAGGCGGCAGGTCCCACGGGGGCCGCGAGGGGTGGAGACAGGTCCACGAGGAGGAGGGATGATCGTCCCCAGGATCAGGGGCGCTCTTCTCCGTACACCTGACGAGGCCACACAGAGCAAGCGGTGGTGACGGATCCCTGAGAGCCAAGGATGGCCATCAGGCGACAGAGCAGTGCGTCTGGGCCTGCCTGCCTCCTGGCCCCTTCGGGACCGAGGTTCTTCGGGAGACGTTCGCAGCAGCTGTAGGGACCGGGAACTTCGCTTGGTGTCCTGGGGAATCAGTGGGAACATCGCCACTGCCTCTGCTCATGGCCAGAGTGTGCCAGGCAGCGAGGGCCGCGTAACAGAGGCCACAGGTGGTGGGCTTAGACCGCGGGCACCTGCTTCCCGCGGTGCTGGAGGCCGGCGGGCTGGCAGGCTGGCGGGCTGGCTTCTGGGGACAGCTCCCTTCCTGGCGTGTGGACCGCCACTCTGCCTGCACACGGCTTTCCTCCGGGCGCGCGCAGACGGCTGAGAGACCGTCCTCCGCCTACAAGGCCACCGACCCTTTGGGACGAGGGCCCCGGCTTTATGACTTCATGTGACCCTAACAATTTCCTGAGGAACCTTTTCTGAACGCCGTCACGTTGGGGGTTGGGGCTTCCACACACAAGTTTTGGAGGCACGATCAAGTCCACAGCACATGGGGAAACAGGAGCTCGGCCATGTTCCTAGTGGGATTCCCGTCCACACCTCTGCAGGGGCGTGGACAGTGGGCGGGTCTGCACCCTGGGAAGAGGCGCCAGTGGGAGCCACTCGGGGCGTGCATCCTGCCCAGGCCACCCTGGGGACCAGTGTCTGCCCTCTTCAGGCCTCAGCTTTGGGTCACGATGGCCACCGCCAGCAGCCCCTGTGGCCTGCAGCGCTGACTCATGGGAAATAAGGTGAGATGACGCGGCTCAAGGGCGAGAAAGCAGCAGATGGGTCCTGGTCTCTCCCTGCAGCTTCCCACCCTGCTCCATGCCGCTCACTCCTTTACCTACTGAGGGACCTATGTGTCCCTCCCAGGGACATTCACACACTGACGGAAACAGAGCTGGACTCACGAACACAGAGCGAGGAGCACGGGCGTGAGACACGGGGCTGGGGGAGGCCATGCGGCGACACAGACACGAGACACAGACGTGGCGGACACCCTGCGGCACCCAGAGCCCGCAGCACGGCGCGCCTTACCTCGGAAGTAGGGGATGTAATGATGTCTGAACACGGAGGTAGGGCTTGGGTGTTGGGACAGGGACAGGCAGCTACTGGTACCAACACTCACAGTACCAGCTGCGGGCGACAGAGAGCAAGTCAGAGTCCGTGCGGGCTTGCTGGCCTCAGAGCCACAGACTATTCCTAGGCCCCGCCTGCTAGGAACGTGTTTGTGTCCTCTCTCCAAGAGGGCACACCTTCGAGGGGGGCCACCAAATCCACTATACCACAGCCTGCGCCTCGGGGTGAGGACGCTGCTCCCTCTGGGGCACGGGAGCTGCTGCACCCTGAGCCCTGCCGGCACCCCACCTGGGGCTCCTCGGGATGAGGATGCAGGTGGAGAGCAGCTGGCTGGACGGGGGTGTGCGCAGACTGTCACCTGGCAATCACACGGCCTCACCAGCTGAGAGTCAGGTCTTGACTCTCTGGGGTTACCAGGTGACCCAAAGTACCGTGGTCAGAGGCCAGCAGAGGGGCCCTGGGAGAGGCCAACTGTCCTTCACTCCCTGACTCACTGGCCTGCTCACTCACTCAACTCATTGATTCACTCACTCATTCATTCACTCACTTACTTATTCACTCCCTCACTCGTTCATTCACTCCCTACCTCACTCATTCATTCACTCACTTACTCATTCACTCACTCATTCATTCACTCCCTACCTCATTCATTCATTCACTCACTTACTTATTCACTCACTCGTTCATTCACTCACTCATTCGTTCATTCACTCCCTACCTCATTCATTCATTCACTCACTCACTAACTCATTCATTCACTCACTCACTCGTTCATTCACTCCCTACCTCATTCATTCACTCGTTCATTCACTCCCTCACTCGTTCATTCACTCCCTACCTCATTCATTCACTCACTCACTCATGCACTCGCTCACTCACCCACTTTCCAAACCTCTGGCCTTGAGCAGGATGTACCAGACACATTGCAGGGAGCCAATAAAAATAACTTTGCAAATGAGTGAGCTTTGATTTTTCCACAGAGGCTGCAAAAACAAGAGCTGTGTCTGTGGATGTGAGGATGGAGTCATGCGGCAGCTGGCTGGGGAGGAAGCAGTGTGGAAAAATCCCTCAAAAAGGCAGTGCCCTTTTTGTGCGTGGAGCGTCCCTGTGGCTTTGACACGCCGAGGGCCACGCCAAGTTCTGGAAGCTACGGGACAGCAGGACACAGCCGGCACCAGGCAGGGGGTGGGGCGGGAGCGGGTAGAGGGACCCTCTGCACAGGGCTTCTACCTGCTCAGAGCAGCTGGCACTGGCCTCTCTCCAGTTTTCCCACAAGACCTCTGTCCTGGGGCCGTCAGCCCAGCCCCGGTGAAGAGTCAAGTCTACTCTTGTAGAGGATATCGACTCTACTTCCTGGCCACTGACTCTGCCTTCCTCAAGCCTCCCCAGACCCACGTGAGCTTGGAACTAAGTGACTCGTGTCTCCCGCCATCGACGTGATTTTTTCTTCCCGACATCTCACCTATGGACACATTAATTACACAGGCTATGTGCTCAGTTCTGCCCCATGTGCCAGGCCCAGGCCCTCTGCCCGCAGATGAACCAGCTGCCCCTGCAGCAGCTGCCCCACCCGGGAGGGGGCGCCTTTTCTTTGGGTCACCGAATGAGCAAACTCTCCGCCACCCTCGGCAACTTTCCCGCTTGTTGTATAAGAGGCAGATTCAGAACAGAAAGAGCAGCAAGAAGACAGCTTGGCTGGGGGAAAGGAAGCCGTGGAGCCAAGTACCTGGCTGGCTGTAGTGCTGGGGCGACCGGGAGGTCGGGGTGTAGCGCCCAAGGCTGACGGAGCCAGTGGAGCTCGGGCTGGAGGTCCGGCACTGCTTGTAGGAGCGGTCGTCCTGGTCCCCCTGGGAGGGGAGACAGCCTGGTGAAGGCGGGAGCTGGAGCCCGGCCCGCCCCTCTCCCACCCTCCAACCCGCCAGCCTGGGGTTTGCTTTCCTGACCCAAGAGCCTGACTCAACAAGGCCCCAGGAGGAGAGCCAGAGGGGCCTGGCCTTGGTGCTGAAGGTCCCAAAGGCCTGAGCACGGTCTCCTCGCCCGCCTGCCAGGCGCAGGACGGCAGGTTCGCCCCACCCTTCCAACAGTGGCTGGGCCCCCACTACAGTGGGGGGTGGAAGCACCTGCTCCTCCTACATCCTTCAGCTCCTCCTCCCGCCCAATCCTTCCCAGCATCCAAGGCTCCTTGGAACACAGTTTGAGAACCAGTGAGATTCTGTACCCGCCCCAGCTTCGATGGGGGTCCCCAGGCGTGGGGGGTAGGGAGGCACCCCTCCTGGGCCCGGAGCCCGGTTGAGTCAGAACCACGAGCACTGACAACGCAGACTCTGTTCAAGCAGGATGAGCGCCTGATTGGGGCAGTCAGAGCAGGCGGTGCGCGTGAGATGGCACAGCACAGGGTGCGGGGCGAGAGCAGGCCGCACCAAGTCACCGCACAAGCCAGCGCAGTGTCCCACTGTGGCCCCCGAGGCCGGCGTGGGTGGGGGAAGCGGGGGTGAGTCTGGGTCTGGCATTCAAGGCTCCCACACCTTCCCAAAGTCACCTGCCACCTCCAGGCCTCACCCTGCAGCCAAAGGGGCCGAGCCACTGTCCCTACAGCTGGCCTGGGTGTCCCGCCCCCACCCTCCGCTCAGGCCAGGCCTCGTGCAGCTCCTGCACCTGCCAGCGCCGAGCTGGGCTGCCCCCCAAGTCCTCCGGCCCGTCCCGGCCACAGAGACAGCACTGGCCTAGGCAGCTGCAGCCCTGCAGTCTAGTCCCCGTCTCTGGGCCCCTCTGCACAGCCCCTCAGCCAGTTCACACCCGACAGGTGTCCTGTGTCCTCACCTGGCCTGCTGTGGGGCTCCCAGGTTGTCAAATTCCTGGGTCCCAGGATGTGATGTCCACCCAGACTGGAGTCTGGCTGGCTGCTAATTACAAATGCTGTGCTGTGTTTATCTGCAAGGACTTCCTGTGTGTCCCCCTCGAAGGCACAGGAGGTGGCCCAGCTACCCTAGGCTCCTGGATTGTCTCTGGGAGGGAGCCATGACCCAGGCCGCAGGCAGTCCCGGGGCTCTGCTCTCACAGGGCCGGCAGACGCACTGGGGTGGGGGGGCATGCAGGGGAGACAGGGTTGTAAAAACAGCCAACTCCCAGGAGGGCGCCCCAGCCACGGAGTGCCATGGCCCCAGATGCACGGTCCAGAGCCACAGGGCCCTCCTGGGGGCGGCAGGCGGTTGTCGTTACAGCGGGGGCGGGGGCAGCACCGCGAGCACACGGCGGGGACGGCGGTTACCTCCGTCGGTGTTGGCGAGAGCAGCTGGGGTGACTGTGGACACAACACAGAGCAGCCCGTGAGCACCCTGGCTCCAGGCGGCCGCTCGTTTGGAGAGACGACAGAAGGCACAGACACTCACACAAGGGCGCCCTCCTCCATGCGGGAGGGGGCCCACCACGGGCTCCTAAGCCTTCTTTTTGGAGAAATGCGGTCAATGGTGCCCTGAGAAAGATGCCCCAGGACACTGCCTGGTGCCAGCCTGGGGCCTGTCTCCATCCGCCCCCCACCCCCCGCACCCCAGCACTCTCCCAAGAAGGCATTTTTCCAAAAGGAAGACCGTCGGTCCTGGGCGCGGGGTGGCCACACCCTGGCAGCCCAAGAAAGAGAGGGCTTCTGGGGCCTGGGGCCTGGGGCGTGGGTGTGGGCCTGCTCTGTCAATGGTTGCCCTGGGTCCTGAGGGTGTGGTGACCAGCCCATCACAGCAGGTCAGCACCGTCTGTCCCACAGACAGCTGTTTGCCCCAGGAGACGATGGCCGCCACCTGGCCCCTCCGACCCTGTCCGGGGCCTCCCGCTCGGGCTCAGACCAGATGCTGGACGATGCGGCCCTGTGCCCAGCTCAGCACGCGGTAGGTGGTGCAGGTGGGGACCCCCACTCCCACTCCGCCCTCTGGCCTCTCTTCATGGAACTGATCACCTGGATCCCTGGGGTCCCATAAGTCCCCAGGGGCAGAGACAGCCAGTGGTGGTGGGAGGTTTGGGGGGGAACACCTGCTGGCCTCTGAGCAAGGGAAGCCGTGCCTGCCTCACCCTCCCCACCCTGCCCTTGAGCTCCACAGCTGCGCCGGCACGGTGACAGCGGCCGGTGTCCAGAAGCCAGCAGGTCTGGGCTGGGCTCGCTGCACTGCCCCCTCCACATGGCGCCCGGAGCCCCGACCTCCCTTCCCACGAGGGCCTTTGCGGGAGACTCAGACAGGAGGGGCCGGGGACACGGCTGGAGGGACAGCGGTCTCCTGCCGGCACACACACAAATGGCACGCACACTCCAGCTGGTAGCTGGCAGCTGTTCTTCCGTCTACCATAGGCGCTGTGATCTCACAGAAATCTCAAAACCATGGAAAGAAACTCAGAAACCGACAGCGAGCCCCGACTTAAATGGAGGGGGGCCGCTGTGGCTGAGAGGTCAGTAGTAAAGGATGCTGCCCCCGGGTTCCACCAGCTCCAGAAGTCAGGGGACAGAGGGACAGGCCATGGCTGGTGGGGGTGGAGCAAGGCCTGGAATGGTCTGGATAGAGGAAAACTATACATTTCATACATTATGAAAATCACCCCAAACTGCAAAAACGAAGGGGTTCTCACTTCATTCCTATCATTTTCCTGAACACCACACGCTTCCTGCACCTGGCCCCACACCAGGGGCTTGTCCAGGCTCAGTCTTCAGTGCGCATGGGGTCTGCCAGGGGCGTCTGGGGCACAGCACACTGGCAATTCTTCAGAGAGGGAGCACACGGCGCATCTCAGGGGGGAGAGCAGGCCCAGTGTCGCAGACAGCAGTGAGGACCGAGTAAAGGGACCCCGCCATGGGCATGCCTCCTGCCCCGCAGGCCAGCCAGGTGGCACTGGTGGGCCGTACCTCGCTGCAGCTCTGCCTGTCCCCCGCCGAGTGGCTGAGGTAGGGCGAGTAGCAGATCATGTCGGGGCGGTCAATGTTGTAGATGGCCTTACTTTTAGGCAGGGCGGCCAGGTCTCTGTAGTCGAGAATCTCGTCGCCCAGCTTCGCCTGCGAGGAGAGAGGAGCCGAGGGGCACAGTGACACCCATGCATGGAGGCCGCCGCATGGGGGGAGCCCCATGATCGCATCAGCCTGGGTCCCCACAACTGGCCACGGAGGAGGCACCACGGCCTTGAGGGAGTGCCTGCTCTGAGCCTCCACTGCCTCTCCACAGAGCGGGAGAGATGGTCCCACGGGATGGCCCAGGGGTCAGAGACGCCAGGACGGCGACGTGCCTGATGCGGGGCCCAGCAGACAGTGACACTCGGTGCACGGCCTAAAAATACCTGCAGGCGCCTGTGTGCGCCTGCAGACAAACACAGGCACACACACAGAGACACGTGAGCACACAGATGCATGTGTACACACAGACACACACGTGCGCACACACAAACACATGTGCAGGTGCACACACAGAGACACACAAATTCACACACGCACAGACATGCGAGTGCACAGGTGCACGTGCACACACTGACACACACGCACACACAAACACATGTGCAGGTGCACACATGAGCACACACAGGGACACACAAATTCTCTCACACACAGGGACACATGCACGCACACGCACACATAGACGGGCACACATGTGCATACATGCTCACACAGGTGCACACAGAGACGTGTGCATGGGTGCCCATGTATGCACACATGTGCGGACACACGGTGATGCGCACATGCATGGACTCACACACAAACACCCGCCTGTATGTGAATACAAGCGAGTGGTATAAATACAAATGCACTCATACCTGCACATACACACTCACATGAACACACACACATACAGGCACGGACCCAGACACATGCAGGCTCACACGCGTGCACACACCCTCTTGAATGAAAATGAGACACGTAATCTACACTATTCTTGGCACGCTTCCCGAGGAACACCCTCCACGGAGACACGCACAGATCTGCACGGCATCCCCAACGCTGCCCCGCCCCACGCGTGCCCGGGGGTTTTATTTAGGCTGCTGGGTGTGGAGACTGTGGCCCCTGCACACACTGTGAACGGCCACTGTGAGGGCCTCCTTGTGCCCTCGTCACCACATGCCTGGGGAGTGGCTGGGTCAACCTCCAACAGCGTCCTAATGTCTGCACCATCCCCACAGTAGGGACGGCCGTGCCAATGCCTGGCGAGGACACCCCAGCCCCTGCGGGCTCGCCCAGCGGCCGTTGTCCCCTCCCTGCTCCCCACAGAAAGAACCCTACTTACATAAATCACGCGGCTGGGAGACCCTGAGGTGCTGGACGCAGGCATGGATATGATGCTCTCCGAGGAAGTGCGGGTCTCCTGGGAAAGCAGGGGACAGGAAGAGACTGAAAACACAACACGTCGATGCAAAGGCCCTTCCGGAGGCAGCGGTGACAGTCACACAACAGAAAGGCTGGCAGGTTGAAAGAACCCTTAAAATGCACAGGCAGGCTCGAACAGACCACTGGGAAGCTTGTCAGACACAGCAGCGACACGGGCCACGAGCACGGCAGGGGCGCCCTCGGCACCGGTGGCCACCAAGCGGCCAGGGCGAGGAAGAGCTCTCCTTTCTGGAGGCCAAGGGCGAGCAATAGGCTTTCAAAGGGCCCTGAGCACCAGGGGCAAAGGCTGTCTCCGGTGCAGAAGCTGCTCAGAGATGCCACTTCCCACCTGGACTATGGGGGCCTGGGGCAGCCCATCCCACCCGCCCGGCTCTGCTGACAGACTTGGGGACGGTCTAGTGACCCTAAAGACCAGTCTCCAGCCTGGCTCCTTGCCCCCTGACACCCTGCCCCGCACCCTTCTCGGCACCAGCAGCGCTGGCAGTGACCCTGAGTTTGGTCCCGCACCCCGGTGTGTCTCAGAAACAGCCTCCTGGGATCACCGCTGGCCACTATCACCAGGGAGCCCTCGGTCTGGCCCGGGCCTCTCTGCAGCTGTCACGTGTGGAACCTACCCCTCGAGTGCCCACTGCTGTTTGGAACCACTCCTGCCCACTGCCCTCCTGACCACGTCTCCTACCTCCCCCGAGGTGGCGGCTCTCTCCACCCCCCGTTGCCTCTGCTCCCCACGCCAGGCCTGCCCACATCTGCGTGGACTCTGTCCTTCTCAGGCTCCCACTCCAGTCACCACACCTGTGTCCATCCCCACCTGTGGGGTGCAACCTGGCAGCCCCACCCCTGTCTGGTCCACCCCTAGCAAGCTTTCCCACTGCCCCATCTAAATGGGGCCCATCTCCACAAAGGGGGTCCCAGCCAAGAACCTGACCCCCTCTCCCTACTCTGCCCTGCTACCTCCCCTCCTGTTTCCTAAGCAGGCCCCTCCCTGTCCCTACTATTCTGTCCCGCCTCCATCAGGGGTTCACACCCGCTGCAGCGCCAGCAGCCTGGGCAGGGCCACACTGTGGGCTCAGTTGTGCCGCCCAAGCTCATAGGCGGAAGCCCCAACCCCCAGGTTGCCCCCCAGGACCCGGAGCATGGCTGTGCTTTGTGATTAAACCGGGGCCTTTAGGGCGGGCCCTGACCCAACGTGACCAGAGTGCTGCCAAGAAGAGTCTGGGACACAGACACACACAGAGGGACGACCCAGTGAGGGCACGGGGGGGAAGACGGCCACCACAGCGCTGGGGAGAGAGGCCTCGGGAGGCACCGGCCTGCCCACGCCGTGGCCGTGGGCCTCAGCCTCCAGGACGGGCAGGAAACACATTTCTGCTGGGTAAGCCCCAGTCTGGGGCGCCGCCAGGGCGGCCCAGGACGCTGACCCAGGCTGTGGAGCTGCCCCCGCCCCGGTGGAGGGCCTGCTGCTTCCCCTACACGCAGCACGCAGCGGCGAGCACGGGACAACACCGAGACCAGGCGTCAGGCCCACAAACCTGGAAGGCACAGGGGGCGGCGCCCGGGCAGACCTGGGGCCACACCTGCTTCTGCATCTAGAAGGAGAGAGGGAGAGGGCGTGACGCGTGCTGCCAGCTCTGCCTGGGCTCGCTCAGCAGCGCGCCCAACCCCTGCCTTGCTCTAGGACGCAGCTCGGCACCACCGCCTCCCGGAGGCCTGCCCTGCTTTCCCGGGCCCCTTGACCCGGCTCAGCACACTGGATGGAGCACAGTCTCGGGTCTGCCTGTCCCCTCGGAAAACAGGCTTCCGAGGGACGGCAGGGGCCGGGGTCTGTTTAGGGAGCTCAGCCAGAACCCACAGTGCAGCCCCGAGGCCTCGGCCGCCCAGTAAGACAACGACACGCACTGTTTGCAGAGACGGTGGTGCTCCTCTGAGGCAGGTAACTCGAGGCCTGCTTTCTCGCTGTGCCTGTGGCCAGGCGGCTATCTTACTGGCCACGAATGAGGTACGCACACACTTTACACATTTGAAAACACCCTTTGCTCCTCAGCTTCCTGCTCTGGAAAATGGAAGGCCACCCCCGGCCCCCACCCTCGCTCCCGCAGCCTGGCCCTGAGGCTGTTTCTGAGGAGTCAGAGACACGGCCCCTGAGCACCTGGGCTCTGAGATCATCCTTGCTTTTGTCTCCAGTCAGCCAGGGCCCGCGACAGAATACCCCTCCACTCACACTGGGTGTTTTGGGAGAAAGTCTCCAGAGCTGAGGCAGCTGCAGGGGTGCTGTGCTGTCCCCCACACCCCAGGAGTCTTTCCTGGCATAGGCTACGTGGGCACCACCGTGACCAGGGCACTAGGGCCATGTGGGAAGCCACCGGGGTCTGCTTGCTCCAGCCTGTTTAGGGCGGTTGCGGACCAGCAGCCACCTGTGGGATGGGGACGCCAGCGGAGCACCTCCCAGGTCACTGAGCCCCTCCCCAGGCACTGAGCCCAGCCAGCAAGGGGGCTGAGTGGAAGTTATTCCTGTGGGGTTGGGGGGTGGGGTCCCGTCTCACTTTTTCTCTGCCCCCACTCCAGTTCGCCCAGGGCAGCCTCGCCGTTGAACCCGATGACGGCAGTGTTCCCAGGCCTCGGGCAGCCCCTGCAGTGTCGGGAGGGGCCAGGCAGCTCCCCTGCCCCAACCCCACTGCTTAGCCTGGCCCCCGGGAAGCACTGCCCGCAAAGGGATTGGGGTGCCCGGTTTTCATGAGGTTACCCACAAGTCTTGTAGACACCCACTCCTCTCCTTTTCACAGCTGAGGGGCAGAGGCTCAGAGAGGGCTGGTGACTAGCCTGAGGTCACACAGCTGGGCAGAGGCACAGCTGGACTCCAACGGCAGGAAAGACGTTTGCTCCTGGGGCCCAGACACAGCCCCCCGCCTCCCCACCCCCGCCGGGCCTGGCACCGAGAAGCACGCCCCCAGGATGGGCAGGTTAGTTCTCCTATGAGCCACCAGGTCACAGTGGTGCCGCCTTGACCTGGGGCCAGTTTTAGAGGGTTAGCAAGGCCTGCGGCACCTCTGCTGCCTGTCTCAGGGGCTGGCGGTCCTCCGGCACTGACCCCGCCGAGCTGACCGGAGATGACTGGGTCTGGTTGGGTCTTCCCGCCACCCAGGCCACAGCGGCCAGCCAGCTGGGGAACTGTCTCCGAGTGCCCAGGGAGGACCACGCGGGCCTGCCCCCCCTGCCCTGGCCAGCCTGGGCCAGGGCCCAGAGATATTCTCACTTCCCGGGTAAGACAGAAGAGGCTCTGAGGGGCTGGGGTGGGGCTGGGACGTGGGGAGGGTAAAATGAGGGACCAGCAGGGACAAGCAGGGCACAGAGGGGTCTGGACGCCGTCCCGGGCATGGAGGAGCAGGCGCTGGGCGGGCAGCTGCTCTCAGGCTGCTGGCCTCTGACCTGGATGTTCCCAAGGCATCTGCAAGAACAGCCCAGGCAGCCGCTGGGGCTGTGCAGCCCCGGGGAATGGTCCCTCCCTCCCTCGCTGCCCCATCAGCGCCCAAATAGCCTGCCGCCCGTGGGCCCAGTGGCCCTGCTCCTTGAGGGCTGGCCTCTAGGCGGAGAGCGGAGGTTGGCCAAGCTGGGCTCTTGGCAGGCCCGGAGGTCAGGCCCAGAATCCAGGAGCCGGTGCCAGCCACCCTGGCCTGTCCCCAAGTGGGCCTGCCACGGTCCTAGGGCCGCCCCCTTGCTCCCTGGTCAGTCTGACCTGTGCCCACACCCACACCTGCATGGGGACTGGGGGTCCCTCAGCGTGTGGGTCCCTTTGGTGGGCCTTGGCTGGTCTCCGTGTCAGGACGGAGGGGTCCCAGCCAAAGGTCGGGCCGGGCGGTCACTGCAGGGTCAGGGGCTGCGGCTCTGGCCCGTCTCTGAGGCCGGGCAGTGCAGGGGCAGTTTGCAGAGTGAATCGGCCGTGGAGAGGACGAGGGGCAGTCGCAGTGTGCTGCTACTTACTGCCACCCTGGCTGCGCGCGAGACGAACTGTGACGGGCTGTTCTGCACCCTCGGGAGGCACAGCAGCATCCCCCACGGTGCTCACATCCTAACTCCCCAGTCCTGCAGCTGCAGCCACCTGTGGCCACTTGTGGCCACAGGGACTTCGCAGACAGGACAGAGGAGCCTGAGGGGGAGGTCGTCCTGGATTCTTGGGTGGCCCCACGTGACTGCAGGGGTGGTGGTGGCGGGGGCAGCCCAGAATGACAGGAGTGGATTCTTCCGGGAGCCCTGGGAGGCCTCAGCCCCGCCGCCAGGTCACACTTCTGGTCCCAGCTCTGCAGGGTAACCAAGGGCGGTTCCCACGCCTCCACGTTCCCAGGGAATTAGTTACCGCGACACAGGAAACCAGCAAGTCACCAGCTTCCTGCCACAGCCTCCAAGTCCCTGGAGTTGGGAGGACAGCGGTCATGTGGCTCTGTCTCCCTTCCTCGCCTTCCCCCAGGTCCCAGGTGCTGTGCTCAGGGACACGCAGCACTCAGCTGCGAGGGTCCCCTGGCAGTGGGGTCGAGTCTGGCTTGGGGGCAGTGGCAGCAGGTGGGAGGGGGGAGGCGGGTGGGCTGCTCTCAGCCCAAATCCCAGGTCTATAATTCTAGTGACGGTTCTGGGAACTAGAACGAAATGGTGGAGATCACTTGGGGACCTGCTAACCTCGAAGTTGTCCCCAAATGACACAGCCTTTAGTATCCACTGAACAAATGAAGCGGTCGGAGGCCAGGGCAGGGAGCCCCGGATGCCCCTGCCCACTCTGCCCCGCCCCTCAGAGCTACCTGTTCACACCTGAACCCCACGCCCCCAGGCCCCGGCGCCACCTGCCCCACAGCCTGCAAAAGCCGGTCAGTGTCTTCTTAACCCTATGACAGTGAAGAACACAGCCGAACACACTAGTGACTTCCACTCACCTTGTTCTTGTCTTCAGTTCTGGATGCTTGTCGACATGCCGGGTGCCAGATGGAGGAGCCTGGGGGCAGAGTCCCAAGAGGGAAGCGGTTAGCGCCATGCCAGGACGCAGGGACCTTGGGGGTCGGGGGGAGGGTCCGGCGGCTCACATGTGGGTGCCCACTCGTCCCTCACCTCCGAGGAGCCCCTGGGCGCCCTCCGCCTGGAGTCAGTGTGGGGCCGGGACAAGCAGGGCTCGGGCCTCACCCCAGGGGACCCACAGACCCGTTGGGGGACATGACATTAATGGGCAAACACGCCACTGTGAGCTCGCTGCTCCCCCAGAGGGCTGCATGGGCTCCCTCAGAAGCTGGGAGGCCACCTCGCCCAGCCGAGGGCAGCCAGACGAGGTTTCTCAGAAGACGGGCAGCTGGGGAGCTTCAAGTTTAGAGGCAGAGGGAAGAGAAGGGGCCACCGTGTGACCTGCCCCGGTTCCTCCCTGTCAGGGGCAGCGGCCGGGACCAACCGTGGGCACAGCTGGGATGCTGCTGGGGTGGGGACCAGCCTTGGGGACCAGGGCTTTTCGCTCTTGGCTGGGAGGCAGGAAGGGGGAACCTCAGGTGTGGGGTGAGGAGCGGGGCCGAGAACAGGGGGCCAGGCCCAAGGCCCTGACCCCGGGATTGACCCCACCACAAGTCACTTGGTCTCTGAGCCTTCTCCTGCCTCAGTTTCTCCACCTGCCAGCCCTGCCTCACCACCCACGTTGACAGCCACCACCAAAGTCACCAAGTGCCCAGGGCCCGGTGCTCTTTCTGATTCAAAGCCAAGCTGCCCGTGGGCCAGGTTTCCCCCACCTGCCAACCTGAACAGCCCGGCCTGCTTGGTCCTCGGGGGGCCTCATACAGTTCAGTGGGGCCACGGGGGTTGTGAGCCACGGCACACCCACGTTTTACCATCCACCGTTTCAGGCCCCTGCCCCTCATCCCCCGGGGCCCAGAGCACTTGCGTTCCCCCTCGGGGCCTTCTGAACCTCAGCCTGACCCCTTCCCACAGCACCCCACTCTGCTCACACATCCTCTGCCTGCGGCCATGGCTGCCAGGACTGGGTTCACTGGGCCTGGGTTCATGGCCGTGGTTGCATGGATGCCGTGGCTGGGTTCGTGGTCGTGGCAGCGTGGCTGAGTGGCCAGATTCTTGGCCGTGGCTGTGTGGCTGATTCATGGCCCACCAGTGCCGTACCCGCTGTGAAGGTAGGGGCAGTGTTCACCCACCCTCAGATCCCCAAACGAGCTACACGGGGCCCGGCACACAGTAGGGGCTTAAAAGTGTGTGTGGAAGGAGGCAGCCACACCCTTTCCTGCTATCAAAGCCTCCCAGTCCACGTGAGTGAATGACCTTACTACTGACCGTCTCTGGCAAGTCCCTGCACCAACCCAGGGCTCCTGAGAGACCATGACTTCAGGGGCGGGGGGAGGAAGGGGTGTGTGTAAAACATTTGCTTAAAAAATGGATTATGATTACAATGGTAATGGATGTACCTTATTAAAAATTAAAGAAACCCGCCCTGGCTGGTGTAGCTCAGTGGATTGAGCACTGGCCTGAGAACCATGGGCCTGTGAACCAAAAGGTCACCAGTTCGATTCCCAGTCAGGGCACATGCCTGGGTTGTGGCCCAGGTCCCCCAGTAGGGGGCGCGTGAGAGGCAACCACACACTGATGTTTCTCTCCCACTCTGCCTCCCTCCCTTCCCCTCTCTCTAAAAATAAACAAATAAAATCTTTAAAACATTTGAAGAAACCTAAGGAAGCATAAATAAGAAAACTGAAATCGTCTCTTCCTCGCACCCATTCCTGCCACGCTGCCCCCCCGGGACACAGGTGCGCAGTTAGCAGACTGGGAGCGAGTGGTGCGCACACAGTTTCATGCCTGTGATCTTGGCGTTCGAGTGTCCCGAACGCTCCCCTGGGCGTCACAAATGGAACGCCACGGCTGTGCCACGCCTCGCCGCGCCCGCAGGGGAGAACTGACCTCCCTGCTGTCTCTGCGGGCACTGGCGGCACAGGTCTCCGCGGACTCCCTGGGCATTTTTAAGGCTCCTGGTGCATATTGGCAATTTCCCAATCCCCCCCCCCCCACCAGCCAGGCCATTGGCCCATTCATTTCCTCGAATGCTCACTACCTGGAGACCTGCCCTTCCTTTCAATCTTTGTCAACCCAGTGGGGGGGAAATAGCACCTGCTCTTTATTTTAATCTGATCATTACGAGAGTTGACCTCCCTGCCCGTTGTTTACTGGAGAGAAGTTATGGGTGGGAAGGTCACCCCGTGGTCAGCATGGGGTGGGGGTGCCCATCTCATCATCCTCGAAAGCCATGGGACTCACGGGGACCCGGTCCTCAGAGCTTTACTACACAAGAGTCCCATGTCAAATACCACCAGAATGGAGCCCCCACATCCAGGCAGCTCAGGCAGAAGGGCTCGGGGTGCCCAGGCAGGGAGGGATCAGAGCCCCAGAGAGGCCAGGCCCTGGGACTCCTGTGGTCCATGGCTCGGAGCTCAAAAACCCCGACCTGGCCAGACCCCTCAGCTAACTGACCAGGAAACCCGAGGCTGGAGGGGACAGAATGGGCTGTGGCACCCCACAGAAAGTCACAGCAGGACCTCCATAAATAGCGTCTTTGTCCCCTGAGACCGGGTCCCCTGTGATGGCGAGCTCGTGTCCCCATGCCGCCGTCCCCACACTGCCGTGCTTGGCATCAGGAGGCCCTGACAGCACCATTCACAGTGGGGGCAGGTGCCTCGGGCTGGGACGCCCTCCCCGCCCACCATCCCAGCACTGCTGGGGTGCATGGAGCTCCTTTCATGGGCTCTGCAGCAGAGACTCAAGGAACAAAAGGGGACACTGGGGACGGGGCCATTGCACTGACATCACCCTGCGAGATTCGGCCTCAGAAAGGGAGGCCTGTCTGGCACACAGCCCCAAGACGGTGCTGTGTGATGTCATTAAACAGCCGCCTGCTGGGGACCATGTGGCCCCCGCCTGCCTGGCTCTGCTGCCCTGGTCACTAGAGACAGAGACATCACTGAGAAGGGGCTTCGGCCAAGGCAGTGGGTCCCTACGTCAGCCATCCCCCCGGGGCCTCTCCGGCAGGGTCCGAGCACCATGCGGTCCCCCTCCCCACATGCAGGTCATCACCCGGTCCCTGGGCTCTGCCTCCCACCATCACCCTGTCCCGCTACCGCCCACTGCCCCCGCCATGCCTGCTCAGGAAAGCCTGCTCAGGCCCTGTCCCCCCAGCTGCCCGCTTCCTGTGGGCCTTCCTAACTGGTCAGAGAACCGCCCCGACCCGCCAGTTCACACCCAGCTCAGGGAACAGGCCCAGGAGGCGTTCCTGTCTTGCCCCAGCCGGCAGAGCGGCGGCTTCCTTCTTACCTTGCAGATACATCTCCTCGCCTTCGGCGAACGTCCGGCCGCACCGGGCACACAGTGCGCACGAGGGGTGGTAGTGCTTCTCCCCCGCCTGCAAGGACAGAGCATGCCTGGTCCGCGGAGGTGTGGGGGAGCACCGGGGGGTGGCGGGGGGATTGCCGCTTGGCAGGGGGCCCAGGGCCGGGATCCTGCAGTGCCTCAGGGTGCTGTGTGGGAAAGCTGGGTCTGCCCACTGGGGGCCTGGGCTGGGAGGCAGGGGGGTGGGGCGGTGGGACGGAGGTGGGGACGAGGCTAAATTCTTTCCCAGGTGGAGGGACTGGAGAGGTGAGGTGAAAAACGGTTAACAATTTTCTCATGTAGCTTTGTACTGCTCGATTTTCTCAATTAGCATTTATTACTTTTATAATTCTTAAAACCCATTAAATTAGATTAAAATATGATTACTGAAATAACCTAAACTAATTGCATTCGCTGGTTTGGCTTAGTTCTACATGGTGCCAACAAAAACCCCAAATCAGCCCCAAATACTGTGTTCAGAGTGACTGTATAGACACTATTTCTTAAACCCACAGTCAGGCAGGAGAGGGGCCCTGCGGCCTGTTTCTAACCCTGGAGCTAATCCCCACAGCTCACGGCTCACGATGCCCTAAAATGGGCTGTGGCCTAATCACCCCTTCCTGACCTGCGTGAACAAGGGTCACTTTCCTGAATAAGGAAGTCACGGGGTAAAAGTGCCTCATACACACCTCACTTTCCTTCCTTTCCCCATGGTGCCCTCGGTGCAAACCAGGCCCAAGGGGCCCCGTGTGTCAGGCAGACGAATCCAGACGGGTTTGGCACAGAAGCCAGACACTGAAGAGCAGGCTCCATCTTCACCCAGTTCAAAACCCATATCTTAGAGCAGATAAGGGCTCAGTATTCGGAATATGCAAAGAATTCTCATAGCCCAAGAACAAAACGACACAGTCCAGCTGGAAAAACTGGGCGAAGGACTGAGACAGACATTTCCACAGAAGACACCCCACGGCCAAGAAGCACATCCAATGGGTTCAAACATCAGTGCCGCGAAGGAAATGTAAATCTCAGCCCGAAGAGGGGCCACTTCACCACCACGAGGGTGGTGACCAAACCAAACGAAACCAATCGGTGACACACGTGTTGGCGGGTCTGTAAGGAAACGGGGGCCTGGCTGGCTGGCAGAATGCCGCACGGCGCCATGCTGTGGAAAGCAGTTTGTCCTGGGGGCCTCGGAAGCACAGAGCTGTGCACTGCGCGACCCAGTGATCCCACGCGAGATGCCTAAGTGAAGGGGACAGAACGAGAGGAACGAAGACACAGGCCCACAGGAGACTGGTGCACGCCCGTTCACAGCAGCGCCACTCTCTGTCGCCACGGAGTGGCATCCACCCACGTTCCCATCCGTGGGTGAGCAATAAAGATACGGTCCACCCGTGCCGTGGAATGTTAGCCGGGAAAAGGAACACAGTCCTGACCCCTGGGGCCCCACAACGTCTCAGGACGACGTTACTGTCCTTACGAGACACCGTGCCCACTCTCGGCCATGCGGGGACACACCAGGAACCGCAGGCACCAGCACGTGACCATGGACAGCCAGCCTCCACAGAACCGTGAGAAAAGCCACGCAGCCTACGGTGTTTGTGGCAGCAGACCACGCCGACTAAGACAGGCCATAGAGTCCAAAATGAAAGTATCCTCACCCCTTTGGTCAATCCCCACTGCCACTCCCGTCCCCCCTCACAGTGGCCACGGTGACCGGCGTGTCCCACGTCCCATGAACATGGGCACGCCAGCTCCCTCAGGGCCTGGCCCTCCCAAGGCCTGTCCACAAAGGACCCCAAGCACCCTCCCCGAGGTGTTGCCAGGGCAGCCGCTGGCCCCCAGCTGGAGCTCCAGAGGGCTCAGGCTTTAAAAGGTGAGGAACGCCCATGAGGTCTGTAGGGTGTGGCTTGAAAAAGCTCCTCGTGCCTTCTGGTAAGTGGCTGTCACCCTCCAGGAGACAGCAAGGAAGGCAGGCACGCAGGCCCCAGGGGGACAGGCAAGCACTCTCCCCGGCAGGTGGGAGTCAGAAGGGGGGCCCTGGGCACGGGGACATGCAGGGCAGGCCGGCACACACAGGGCCCACCTCTGGGATCCAGAGAGGACAGCAGCCGTGTCCCCACGGGGCTGTGAGGCGTCCAGAGGGACTGCCCTTGGCTGTGGTGTGCCCCGCACACCCGAGACTCGTCCCCCTTGCCTTCCTCCACCCCGAGGGCTGGCCGTGCCTCCCTTCTGAGCCCTCCCCGGGTGTGTTGTGTGTGTCTCTGTGTGACTTCTAAACACCGACAGGGTTCGCCTGGGGGACGGCATTCATCATGGGTGATTTTTTGGTTTATTCTACGATCAACAAGTACTCCTCCTGAGTGTGGTCTTTAAATAAACCCATTAATTTTTTTTTAAAGCAAAGAAGTTGAGGCCTTGGGACGTTGACTTCTGTGTCCTTCTGTTTGTTTGGAATGTGTGGTTTATTTTCTTCCAATGACAAAAGTCCACCTGCCCGTGCAGGTCAGTGGAAAGTACCGAAGGAAGGGAGCCAACGAACCAACGACGTTCAGTGGGTGCCTGACCCGGGCGGGGGTCGGCGGGGCGGCCCCCTTTCCCCGGGGGCCCTCAGGGCCGCAGGGGGCCACATCACCGCTGTCTCCATGGAGGCAGCCCCCCAGCCCGGGGAGGGACACCATGAGTGTTCAGGAAGGATCTGTAAGGTGAGTGGTAGACTGAGGAAGGAAGAGAGGAAGAAGGGAAGAGGGAAGGAAGAAGGAGGGAGAGCCAGGAGGAAGGGATAAAGGAAAAAAGGAAGGAGGGAAGGAAAGAAGGAAGGAAGGAAGGAAAAAAGAAAGGAAGGAAGGAAGGAGAGAAGGAAGGAAGGGAACCCAGGAGAGAAGGAAGGAGAACGGATTTAGTGGTCCCAGAGGTACCTGTCTTCTCGTTACCATGGGGACAGCAAGGCAGCAGGAGGCAGGTGGGGCTCTGTCAGCAGCACCTCCTGAGCTGAGGAGGGCGGGGCTGAGCCAGGAGCAGCCATGCTCCCGCCGCCCCCTCCACCTGCGCAGGGGTGCCTTGCAGCTCATACCACTGACAGCAGCACCCACAAGGATGTAGGCGCGTGGCCAGGTGCCGGCAAGGCCTGAGCCGGGACTCCCCCACACTCGGCACCTCCTCCCCCCCGTCAAACACAGGTCCAGGTCCAGGTGGTCTGGCTGCACTGCAATCCCTGACAGCTCACCAGCCACCTCCAGCTCTCTCCACGGGGCAGCTCCCCCCGGGGTCAGCAGCTCTCTCGCTGGGCTGCCCCAGGGGCGTACCGTGCTCCCAGGTGGAGCCGTCAGCCGCCCAGCACCCACAGGATCCCTAAGGCCCCTTCCTCCACCTGTGCCAAGCCTGGAGCAGGCTCATCATGACAGGTGCCCGAGGCGTGCAGGGCACAGGACCCACACAGTGCAGGAGGCCCCAGGCTTCAGAGAGACGGAGGGGGGGAGGGAGTGCCCAGCAGCACCGATGCACACTTCACAGCCGGCAGGCGGGGGGCGGGCGGGCGCTGCGGGCGCCCAGCAGTAGGATGGCACTCCACCTGCCACACGCAGCCAAGAGCGGCCTGGACTGTGGGCCCCTGCTGGCAGCGGCGACAGTGCCTGGGCTGCTGTCCCACGCCAGCTCCACAGAAAAAAGCTCTTGGCAACAAGCAGCATCTTACAGGCAAAATAAGGGGGTTGAGGGAGAGCAACAGGGGCCTGGGGTTCTCACACCTGGCTGGTCTGTCCCTGCTCCCCACCAGCCCACCCACCTGCAGCCCAGCATGGAGACTGTGCCCCCCGCACCAGCCCTCGGAAGTGACTGGCCAGGCTTCCTACCTGCACGGGGTCCTGGTACCAGAACCCAGTCCCACTGGCCAGTCCCACGGTCCCTCTCCGGGGCCCTCTCCCGGGACAGGCCGGCTGGACAGGCAGTGAGACCGTGAGGGGTCTGGATCCTTCGCCTCCTCTTCAGATCCTGCCACCGCCCACCTGCTGTCCCCCAGAGTCCCCTGCCCGCCCAGCCGGGCGCCGGCACAGTCTGGGCCGGGCTTTGGAGGAGACGCCGTGGCGGCTGCTCCCCTTCTGTACAGCCGGGCTTGTCTCTGCCCGCCCTCGGCTGCCGCCTCGCCTCACGCCGCTGAGGAGGATCTCAGAGCTGTGTGGAGCCCGCCGACTCAGCCAGCCCCAGCTCCCGGCAGAGGAGAAAACGAAAGCATCGATCTTCCCCCGGAGGCCCTGCACCCCCCACTGCGGACGGACTGGGAGGAAAAACCCAGGCCTGTTTTTCTCAGCTCCTCACAATGAAGGCGGCCCCAGAGGCCCCCCATCCCAGGCACCGGCCTCCCAACTCTGTGTTTGGCCCAGCATTAAATACCAGGGATGCTAACTCTGCAGACAGGCCACCTTACTCCCCACCTTCCTGATCCACCGAGGGGAGGCCTGCTGACCGCACCCCCATCGGTTACCACCGGGCCAGCTCTGAGCTGGGGGCAGTTCACAGGTGACGTCCCTTGAGTCTCTGAGGAGGTTACAGGTGACAAGTGCGGCACCTGCTCAGGCTGCGAGGGGCAGGGCAGGCAGCAGGGCTTGGTCAGGTCTGCCCGCTCTCAGGGTGCAGGGGCCACTGCCCACGGCTGTCAGGAAGCCCAGCCGGGCCAGGAGCTCAGCCCACCTGAGCCCAACAGGCGCCCCACTAGGGCTGCCGGTGGTATCACAACGTGGCGTGAAGCTTAGGGCTCAGACAGACATGGGAACAAGGTCCCTGCACTGGGAGAGGCTGAGTGGTGGGGGCGGGGAATGGGCACCAGGGGCCTGGGCAGCCCGGCTTCGAGTCTGGCCATCTGCTTGGGCATGGCCCATGGCCCCCCAGGGGCCCTCCCTGTGGGCGCAGTCCAGCCAGGTGCCAGGCGCGTGGCAGGAGATGGCACTGCTCACTCCGGGAGGGGGCGCAGGGTGGGGGACCACAGACGGTGTGTGTACGGGAAAGGGGGGGCGGGTCTTCCCGGAATCTGGTGCTGCCCCGCTAGCCCACCAGACGGCAGACCCCAGGGGGCAAGCCGACAGGCAGGGAGGCCAGCGGACAGCCGCTGCGTGGGGCACTGGGCTCCGAAGGGAGGAGGGGACTTCCTTTGAGGTTGTGGGATTTTGCCTTTGAGAGGGGAGGTGTGCCCAAGGGAAGGGAGGAGATGGCAGGGGCCTGAGCACAGGTGGGACCCAAGGGAAGGAGGGTGGTACCTTTGGCAGAAAGGGCAGGAGAGGGCAGGGCAGCGATGGGTAGCTCACAGAGCGTGAGCCCAGGAGGACGGTCCTGAATGGCACATGGCCCCTTCTCCCTGTCAGTGGAAGACAAGGTCCCTGTGCGGGAGGGGAGCCTCCCGGGAGAGAGTGCAAGGTCTGGAAGGGCGTTTTGGGGAGCAGAGAGAAACAGTTTGCCCTGGGGTGCAGTGGGGCAGGCGGGGCCCTGCCGGGGTCGTCTGTAGCGCTGGGCGCTGGTGCAGGGCTGGGCAGGGCCAGGGCTGGGTGAGGAGAGAGGTGAGGGGCCCCTGGGGAGAGGGGTGGCCCGGTGAGGTGTGGCAGCAGGAGCCAGGAGAGGATGCCCCCATCAGTCCCCCACATTCAGAGGCTGTGGGCGTAAACGTCAGGTGTGACTGTGCCCCAGGAACGCACAGGACAAAGCGGCAGCACTCTTGTCACGTGACGGCTCGCAGGAGTCAGACAGAAAAGCGTGGAGACCCCAGCGTACACACGGGCAAAGGTTATGAAATGTAACCGAGATACTGCAGCTACGATCAGCTAAGAGAGACAGAAAGGACCAAGGCTCACGGGGGTGGGAAGAGACAAGTTAAACTGCCGTCTTCTGGTGGGACAGCGAGGCCCCAGCCTGTCACCCGCCAAACTGGCTGAGGATTCCATAAAGGCTACACTCCCAGTGGGAGGTGGGATGGCACACCCTGTTGACAGGAGTGAAACCGCCCTTCTGGAAGGCCGCGAGGAGCCTCGGGCCCCTGTGGCAGTGCAGGGACTCGGCGCCCGCAGCGCTGTGACTCAGTCTCCGGGGAGATGAGAGATGCAGTGACGCAGGACTCTCACCTCGCTGTCACTCACTGCAGCAGGAGCTCCTCCATCCTCTGTGGCGCCGACCTGTCCCTGCCCCCAGAGGCTGCTTTTGGGACCTTGTCTGGGCCAGGGCCCCTTCCCTCTCAGGGCTCAGCCCTTCCCTGAGTCCTCTGGTCACCTGTGCCCTCCCCCAGGGACCATGGGCAGGCCCTGGACGGTCCATCCATCCACCTTCCCCAACGGGGAGTGGAGAGGGGGTTACAGAGGGAGGGGGAGCATGAGGGGTGGGGGGGTGGGCGGGGCTCAGTCCCAGACATCCCAGGATGTGTATCTTACTGAACAGACGTGGGAAAGTGTGTGACACATGCTATTTTCACAGGGGAGATGCCCACATCACCACCACACAGGCAGCATCCAGGAGAACCCACCCCAGAAGTGCTCTGTGTGCTCTCTGTGGAGAAGTTCTCTGTGGGGTGTCCACCTGTCTCCTCCCGCGGGGCCACAGTCCTGCCTCCTGAGCTCAGGCTACATCCTCCAGGCCTCAGACACCCCACCTGGATCCCAAGGGCTGCACCTAGGACCTTGCGCCCTTCCCACCTCTCCAGCTCTATCCATGCACGGGGCTCGAGACCACTGGGAAGGCTTCCTGGAGGAGGTGTACGCACTCCCAGGTGTCCCCTGGCAGAGGTGGGAGGACACGGTGGCAAAAGCTCTGGGTACAGATTCTTGCACCAACACACAAGACTGTCGGTCACCTTGAGGCCCCTGTCGACCCTCACGGGGCAGGTGGAACCCAGCACCCACTGGGGCAGCACCTACCTCCAGCACGTGGCCCGTGATATACTTCTCGCAGCCATCACAGCGGATGCCGAACTTGGCGTGATAGTCGGCCTCGCAGTATGGCAGCCCGTCCCTGCAACGAGCCAGGCAGTCAGGATGGGCAGGGTCGCCCCAGCACCACAAGACCCAACCACCCTCGCCTGCAAGGGGGGCCCCATCCAAGGGGGACAAGCCCACCTCTTCCTCCTGCAAGTCACGGGACCGCCCTTAGTGCTCCTCGGCGGCTTACAGGCGTGAGCACGGCCTCGCCGCCATCACACCAGTCCCGCGAGGGACCACGCAGATGGTCCCATTTCATGGATGGAGAAACTGAGGAACGCAGAGCTGGGGCCACGTGCCCAGTGGCAGAGGGAGGGGCTGCTGGCACCTCCAGAGGCTGAGCCGAGGGAGTAAAAGCCGCGTCTGGGAACTAAACAAATGATGGTTCCGCAGACGTGGCTGTTCCTTCCGGTTCATTCCCCCCCCCCCCCCCATTCCACATCCAGGGTGGGAAACAGCCTGACTGACTACTCAGGCGGCTGCCAGCTCCTTCCCAAAGGGCTCTGGATGCCCCGGAAAAACGTGAGCCTGAAAGGGCGCGTGACCACAATGCCCGTGCCGGGGACCGTGTCTGAGGGGTGCCACATGCCAGGTGGCAGGCGTGGTGAGCTGGGGGGAAACCTCACTGTCCCAGGTGGGGCAGCAGAGGCCTTGCCTGTGCAGGGAGGAGCAGGGGGCCACACGGTGACGGGCCATCCACCACATGCCTGTGTACAGAGTGCCTACTCCGCGCCGGGCACGGGAGGTGGCTTGGGAAATCGCTGATGGACAAGGCATCATTTTGGGCACTGCTCCTGAGTGTCCAGGCAGCCGTGGGCAAGCCGCTAGCACACGGAGCCCCCGCTGAAGGAGCCACAAGGACACCACCAGGGCGCAGGTCATGGAAGGGGAGTTGATGCCAGCGCCGCGCCCAGCACAGCATCGGCCGGGCTAGGAGCTCATTCAAAAGCGGCTCCAGTGTTGTCACCGTCCACCTCCAGGTCACAGAATGCCTGCGGGAGGGGAGGGCCTGCTGTAGCCGCCGCTGGCCCCCAGCCTCACAGGGGGAAGCCCTTTGTTCACAGGACAGGGAGATACAAACGGGCCCCAGCAGCCGCTGACCTCAGGGCCCCCGTCCTTCCCCACAAATGGGTGTATGTGCAGCACACCCAGGAGGTTAAAAGACACTGTCTCCACGGCAACACCAACGCCCTCCTCATCAATTCTGGGAGTCTGGAGGCTGCTAGGTAACAGAGCGCAGCGTGGGCCAGCTGCCATGGAGCCGTTGGGGCGTCCTGGGGGCTGGGCTGTTCACTTTGTTCTGCCGCCTGTCCACCAGGCTGCCTACGAGTCATCCCCTCCCTCCACTGTGACAGCGGCCACAGCTCCCGGCCGTGGGGCCAGAGACGCCCAACCCGACCCAGCCTGCCAGGAGGGAACGCTGCTGAGAGCGGCTTGGTGTGAGGTGACTGAAGTCACCTGCAGCTGAGAGGAAGTGCACAGGGACCCAGCATGTCCTCCCCGCAGTCAGAGTACAAGTCCCCGGGGAGAGCCAGCTGGTGACCTGCTGGGGTTCCCCCAGTGTGCCATGCACTTGTGTGTGTGCATGTGTGCTTGCTGGCACGTGTGTGCACGTGTGTGTGCTGGCGTGTGTGCATGCTGGCGTGTGTGGAGGTGCCAGCGTGTGGGGCATGCACGTGTGTTTCATCCCATGCAGTTTTGTCGCAGGATTTTTTTTTTAAGTCAATCAGTTCCTGTGATGGCTCTGTCCCCCCAGGTCAGTGTGAGCACCACAGTTGGTGGCAGCTGCCCAGAGACCCCTCACTGGAGCCTGCTCTGTCCCCAGGAGACTGTGCATCGTGCCCTTCACTGTCCTGTTGCCTGTGCCGTGGGGCTCACCTGTCTCTCTTCCCTGAGCTTGGGATTGAAATGCGCACCCTCGGCACACCAGGTGCCCTCGTGCAGGGCCATGGTCTCCCAGAGGGCCCCCGCCCCCCACACCAGCCATCACCGCATCCTAACTGCGTGCTGGGGACACTGTGGGCCAGTGGGAGCTGCCCGACGGCCTGCACTGGAGAGTCCGAGCATTGGGTTGAGACGTCACACCTGTGACAACTGGGACTGGTCAGCCCTGTTTCCCTCACTCTGTCGCTGGCACCAGCTGACGTCTACTTTGCATCGTAAAGGACAGCCCGGTGCCAGCAAGGGGGTGAATTCCACGGGGTGGTGACCCCAGGGACGGGCGCGGGGAGGTGCGTCAGAGTCGAACATGGCAGCGTGACGTCTGTTTGCATCAACGGAACGGAGCTGGGTCTGCGACCCGCATTAGGGAGGCCAGGCTTGGGGGAGAGGGCACCCGGCCGTGGGGACAAACACACCAGTCCCTGCCAGGGTTCCCTGTGTAATGGCGGATGGGAGACGTGCAGAGGCGGCGGGGGGCTGTGGCACGCAGGAGGAGCCCCCTGACCTGGCGGTTCCCGGCGCCCTGGCCCCCACTCACTTGCTGATGTACTCCGCGTTCAGCTCCTTCCCGCAGGTCTTGCACTTAAAGCAGCCCAAGTGCCAGTGTTTGTCCAGAGCCACCAGGGACTGGCCGTTTTTTATCTCCATGCCGCAGCCCCCACAACCTGGAGGGGAGACGAGAACACAGATGTCATCGCCATGGGCCGAGAGGAGTGGGGGGCCTCGCCACTGGGTCTCCAGACACCCCTAAAGTGGTTATAGGGCCCCCCCGAGGAGAGAACAGAGGGGACAGTCCAGCAGGGTATGCTTGTGGGACCCTGTTCCACAGCTGGTGTGAGTATGCAGAAAACAAATCACACAGTTCATCCCTGCGTGGCTGAGCACTGGAGGCCCCGCCTGCCAGGGGCTGAGGGTCTTGGCCTGGGCAGCAGGTGTGTCTCCCAGCAAGACCAGAAACTGTGCCCAGAACTGCCGGCCAGGCCCTGGCTCTCCTAAATTATCACACCGTTCAAGTGCATGGCAGTTGCGGAAAGCAACCGAAAAACAGACTCCGACTCCGAGATCCGGGGCCCGCACCGGCTGTGCGGACCGGCTTGGGGAACGGCCGTGTGCGTGAGTGAATGAACAGGAACCGAGGGGGCAGGAGAAGGTGCTCACTCCAGACAGGAAATCGATCCTGTGCAAGGGGCTGGCTCTGGGAATCCCCTCCTCTGCCCCAGGACGCGTAGCCCTGGGATGATGCCACAGCGACATCACAGCAGGGTGGGCTCTGAAAACTCCACTTCTGCAGCGGGGTCCTGGCAGCAGCAGGTCCTGGAGCGCCTGGGCCCCTGCCTAGTCCCCAAGTCCATCTTGGCCCCCAAAGAGCCGCCCACGCTGGGAAAAGACAGCGTCGGCCTGCTTCTGCCTGGCTCCCACTCTGCCTCACAAGCCAGTGGCACTCCAGCTGGCGTTCCTGCTTTCAGGAACAAACTCCCGCTTCTTCGTGCAAGAAGCATGTACTGAGCCCTGGCTGGTGTGGCTCAGTGGATTGAGTGCTGGCCTGCAAACCAAAGGGTTGCAGTTTGATTCGCAGTCAGGGCACATGCCTGGGCTGCAGGCCAGGTCCCCAGCAAGGGGCACGCAAGAGGCAACCAAACATTGATGTTTCTCTCCCTCTCGTTCTTCCTCCCTTGTCCTCTCTTAAAATCTTAAGAAAATAAAACAAAACCATGTACTGAGCACCTACTGCATATACACCCGGGCCAGCCTCCTGGGATGTGGAGCCCCGACCACAGGAGCCCAGAGTTCAAGGCTCTTCTAATGCTCTCCCACAGGGCTTCCAGATGGCCTGGAGTTAACTGTGGGGAGCTCAGTGAGCTAGAGGGAGAGGACGAGAAGTAGGCCAGGAGGGCTTCCTGGAGGAGGAAGACCAGGGCTGGGACAAAAGCAGGATGGGAGTTGGATATGAAGCAGGAGTGGGACACAGGGCAGCAGACACAGTCTGGGCAAAGGCTCAGCGGCACGAGTGCACCAGACATTTCTGTTCTGGTTCCCTTTCCTATGTGCCCTCCCCCCACCGCTGCTCAGCCCCATTCCCCCCTCCCCCCTCCACTGCAACACCACTCAGCACCCACTTACTCCAGAGGCCCTGGGAGAGATGCGCGCTGCTGCCCATGGACTTGGGCAGGGAGCACTTCTGGCACATGCATTCCTTCCCGTTGAAGGTCACACGGTCCCCAGGTGGGAAAGGCAACCTGAAACAAGACAACGAATTACAAGCCAGGACCATCTGCTGCTCTTCTCTGGGGGAGGGAGGGCCCCACCCAAGATACACACTATCACTTTCCCCTGGGACCTCACGGACGGGTGCCTCAGGCCGAAGACTCGGGGTCTCTCTGTCCAGGGGCTGCCGTGTCCCCGCTGTGTGACCTCAGGCTAGTCACTGACATCTGAGCCTCAGTTTCCTCACCCACGCCGGCAGGCGGAAGGACAGCACCACAGGCGAGGAGCAGTGAGCGCCAGCCCAGGGCTTGGCCCGTAACACCACACCAGGCAGCCTTAACCTCTGGCCTCCCTGCTTCGACCCCTCTGCCTCTGACCCCCCAGGGGGGCTCTGTCCATATCAGCTCAGTGACAACAGACACCTGCCCTAAGGGTCCCTTTCATAACTTTAGGACGCCTGTCCAAGCTGGTAACCACTTCATTTTCCCTCTGTAGGTGAGAAGACCAAAGTTCAGAGAGGTTACTCGAGCTTTCCAAGGACACACAGCCGACGTGTGTCAGAACCAGCGTCACACCAAGACCTGCCGGCTCCTAAGCTCCACAATCCCCTGCCTGGACCTCCACGGCGGCGATGCAGCAAAAATCGTGCCTGCAGACCCCAGGGCGCTGTCCTGTGAACTGCATCTTTATTGGGAAGTTTGGCCTTTTCTCATCATGGATGTTTTGCATTCATTTCAATATCACATTAAAGTATATTTTAGCTTCATTACTGAGCTTTTGGGCACCTCCTTCAATTCTGCATCCAAAGCAAGAGCCTCCCTCACCATCCCTGGTCCCAGCCTTGGGCCGGGCTGGCTGAGGGGCAGCGGGGAGCCGGCCCACCCCCTGCAGCCCGAGGACTTCCCCTTTGGCGACTGCGGGGTGGACAAGCTGGCCGCTGGCCGGTGAACTGAGGCCAGGCGGCCTGTGGACGGGGGCCCGGAGCTCGCCCCTGATGACTGGTGAGGCTCAGCTCGTTTTGTGAGTTTCTTGCTCATTCATGTCTGTTTCTCTGTGGGCAGCTGTTCAACTCTTTTGCCCATTTTTAATAAAGTTTGTTTTTGTCTCCTTAGTGTTGACTTGCAGGATCTTTATATATTTTGGACGCGAGGCCTTCGTCAGATCCACCCGCTGATGGCTTGCTCTTGCGTCTCCTCGGTGTCCTGTGACGTCTTTGTCCAGCGTGCGAGTTTCCTTCAACGCCGCTGTAGGTGCAGGGCTGCCAGCCAGGGCCGCTCCGGGCTCTCGCGCATCTACAAAGTCCCCACTTCGCCTTCACTTTCGTGTGGCAGCTTTACTGACGCTTTCATTCACGTACACGCTGACACTCGCATCCCACTCAACGGTCGTCAATGTGTTCGGCGTTGCGCGACCGTGCCCACAATCGATTTGGGGACCTCTTCATCACCTCCCCCCCCAAAAAAAACGCTGTACCTTTTACCCGTCTGGCCTTCATCTTTGAAAGGTACTTTTGTGGGGGTGGGTCGGAGGCTTGGTACAGAACTGTCTGATGTTTTCCTTCTGGTCTTTAAAGGTGCTGCCTGGCTGTCTCGGGCGACGTAGTGTCAGGGGCGGGTCTGCAGTTGGCCTTTTATTCCGTTGTACCTGATGTGTTTTCCTCCTGCTGGTTTTAAGATTTGCTTCTCACTGCTGTTTCTCAGAAAGTTGACGGTGATGGACTTGGCCATGTTTTGCTGTTTTATCTGCTGCAGTTCAGCGAGATTCTTGGAAGCACGTGTTTATAGCTTTCACCAAATTTGGACGTTTTTCAGCCTTTATTTCTTCAAATTTTTTTCAGCCTTCTCCCATCTGCTGGGTGCCCCCCTCCCAACCTAGAGGGACACACAGACAGATCTAGACCCACCGATCACTGAGCTTCTCTTTACATTTTCCATCTATTTCCCTCTCTTTGCTTTAGATGACTAGTTTCCACGGTTACGTCTTCCAGTTCACCGATCTCTTCCTCCGCCAAACCCAATCTCCTGCTAGCTCCTTCCAGGGAGTCTGCCATCTCAGACACAGTAACTTTCCTTTCTAGAAACTCCCTTTGGTTCCTGCTGATACCGGCTGTGACTCTCCTGTGTCCACGGTGCCCTTTAAGGACACAACCACACGGCCAGCTGTTCTGCGTGGCCGCCTGGGCATCCGCCGGGCGTCCCCTCACTCCCGGGCCCAGCGTCATGGCTGCTTTCCTTCTGGCCCCGTCGCGCTCTGGTTCCCTTTCCTGAGCAGCCGCACTGGATCGGTGTCGAACGCTGTCAGCTTCACGCTGTCGAGTGCCGGCTTTTCTTTCCTTCCTGTAGAGAGCATTGGACTTCGCTTCGGCAGGCGCTTAGCTTGTTTGTGGGTCGGGCCGATCTTTTTGAGGTTTTTCCTTCCCCTTTGTCAGCACAGGTTTATAGCAGCCACTGCCCTAGGGCTTAGTCCCACCGATAGGGCATGGCCCTTTCGGGGTCCCTACTGCATGCCTAGGTACTCAGCAAGGACTGCCACCTGGCCGGAACTCAGTGTCTCCCAGCCCTGGGACCTGCTTAGCAGCCTCACCCTTCTTCACCTTGCCCTGTGCCACTTCCTCTGCAACCACACAGCTCCGTACCAGTCAGAGACCCCGCGGCCCCTGTGCAGCTCTCTGGAGCTCTGTGCACTGCTGTCTCTCAGATCGCCGTCCCCTGACTCAGCGAGGACGCCATCTCCAGTGGGGCCCCCTCGGGCTGGACAGCGGGCCGGGCAGCAGGCCAGGCCGTCACAGGGCTCCATTCCTCTGTCTCCCCGCACAGTCCCGAGCTGCCTGGGCCCCCAGCGTCTGCACACAGTCGCTCCGTATCTTTGTCCAGTTTTCTAGTTGCTTACGGTGGCTGGTAGGTCTAGTCCCAGCGTGACTGAGCTCTCTGCTGTCATTTTTATAGTAGCCGATTACGCAGAGGGGACCTCTCACACCCACGGTGATGATGTCAAACCTCCTCTCCACGCGACATGCTCAGAGGTCCGGCCCTGAGACGGCCCTTGGGGGACTCTGACCCACGCACGCTGCAGTGATACACAGCGACACTGGCTTTAGAAACGTCCCGTGCCATTGTCCCGCCCTCTCTCAGCATCCCCCTGGCCAAGCCCCCACTTCCGTCCGGTGCACGTGCCGTCAGCTGGGTCAGCAGCTTTGGGAACAACCTGAAGTCCCTGTCACGCTGGTGAGGTGAGGCGGAGGGCGCGGAGCAGAGTGCACCCTGGGGGTGTTATTCTTTGTTTCCCCAAGGTGCAGCGCTCCCCTGGGGGCAACGCTTCTGTGGCGGGCGGGGGGAGCCCGTGTGGAAGGCCGACTGCTGGCCTTGCTGCCACTCCCCACGGGTGCAGTGCAGGAGGGAAGCCCGTGTGGCCCTGCTGCCGAGGCTCAGGACCTCCGTCCACCTCCTGCATCGGGCACTCTGCACCTGCTCTGTGCCCAGCAGCCGGACCAGAGAGGAAGCCGACCAGCCCAGGCCTGCATGGGGCTCACATCAAGCTGCTCCAGGGGCCTGTCGCTAGGGATGTTGGGGCCCAGGAGAGTGGCAACGCAGGCTGCAATGGTGGGGGAGGCTGCTCCCAGTGGAAAAGGCTTGGGAGGCACCTCCTGCCGCCCGGCAGCGTCCCCAGGCCCGAGCCCTGTGGTGTGGGGTCCCCGCTGACGCGGGCCCAGGGTGCCAAGGCCTGGCCTGCGTAGGCACTTAAAAAAGCCTGGTTGAATGAGCGAAAGAGCAGAACTGCCTGGACGCTCCTCTGAGCCAGGCTAAAGGGCTCGGAGGCCACGGACGGTGTGTGCAGAGTGACAGGCAGGCGGTGTGGGTGGGGGGTGACCCAAGGAGACACATTTTGAGGCCTGAGTGGGGACAGAGGCTGAGTGGATTCTGGAAAGGGAGGGACGGTAGAAGGTGCCCAAGCTTGGGCTCATGTGCCTGGTGGGTTGGGTGGCACTGCCACCCACAGATCGGGGACAGGGGCAGTGAGAGGCAGGCTGTGCAGGTGGGACGTGGCAGGACAGCTGGGGAGTGGCAGCAGGTGGGCAAGGAGGGGCCGAAGCGTGGAACCCACAGGCCCCAACAGGAGAGACGGAAAGTATGGAGAATGTGGACCAGGAGAGGAGCTGGCCAAGGGGCCAAGGAGGGGACAGGGAGGGAGAGACCTTTCCAGAAGCCGAAGGAGTTCATGTGCCCCCCAGGAAGGAGGGTTCAGGTCCCATGCTGCAGGCAGGGGAGGAGGCCTGCAGGGTTGGGATGGATGCAGCCGCACTTTGGTGGGCAGCGCCCAGGGTCCACTGCCCGCCCTTGGCTGGGCCCAGCCTTCCCTCTGTAGCTGTGCCCTGCTGGGAGGGCAAGGAAGGGCAGCCAGCCCCAGCGAAGGCGCAGGGAGCCCGGCGGCCCCACTCACCGGCAGACGGCGCACACGAAGCAGTCCGGGTGGTAGGTCTTGCCCAGCGCCGACACCACCTCGCCCTCGATGAACTGGTCGCAGCTGAAGCAGCGGGTGCCGTACAGCCGCTGGTAGTCCTGCGTGCAGATGTACTCACCCTGGCGCACGAAGAAGCCGCCCTCTGCCAGGTCGCAGCCGCACGCTGGGGGAGAGCGCGGGAGGCCGGGGTCAGAAGGCAGGACGGTGTCCCAGGTCCTGACAGCCCCGGGTGGGCCCACCACACACAGCGCCCCCCTGACGCAGGCTCAGAAGGGTTCACGGTAAAACCCCCCGGGGGTCCAGGTCCAGATACAGGCTCCAGTGCTGGCCCTTGAGCCTGGAGTTGAGTGGACTTCCTTGTGTAAGCTTCCAGAAAGGGGCACTGACTTGGGAGGACACCAGGCTGTGCTGAGGGGCCACCAGCCTCCCTCCCTTGCTCTGGGACCCCACCAGAGTGACACGCTGATGTCCCCAGCCCCTCCGCTGTTCCAGGCTCTGGGCTCCATTGTGGAATAGCATGGATCAGAGAGGCACCTACTACGTGCTAGGCTCTGTTCAGGGCGAGGAGATCCCATGTGGCTGACAACAGATGAATCCCTGCGGTCAGCCCCCCACACTGGGAGGCTTCCTAACCCTTCCCCACTCCTCCTACCTCGTGGACAAGTCCGGACTCCCTGCAGGAGGAAGTGAGGTGGGGACACTTGACCGTGAATCCTTTGGTCCCCTGACCCCTCACACCCATTCTACCGCAGGAAGCTGCACCGTGGCACCCGGTGGAGGGGCTGGGGGACTTTGCAGGTGGAGTACAGGACACCTTCCCCTGGGACAGCCAGCCACTCAGCCACCAGGGCCCCTGAGCCTCCACCCCACCCACATCCCCTCCAGCCCTGGGGCTTGTGGGAGCCAGGCCCTGCCTGCCCCACCCCTCCCTGCTGGAGGCCCCAGAATGCCCTGCAGCCCCAGCACCTCGGCCACGCCAGGGGCCAGCCAGCGCCGAACCCTTCTCACACCCACCCGAGAGCGAACACCCGCCGTTGAACCTCGAATCACGACACAGGCTGGACAGAGGTCCCGATTCGGGAAGAACAGGCTCCCTGGGGCCTTCCTAGGAGATTCATTGCCCTTTTCTGCATGCCCCACCTGTGGCAATTCAGCCCGTGAGCAACAGGGTGGCTCCGGGACGTCCGGGCTCTGGCATTTCTATTCTTCGTAAGGGGGGACGGCACTGGCTGTTCCCTGGAGGACAAACATGCCCCCCTGAGACAGGAGCTCCCATCACAGGGGTATGAGACTCCGACCCCGTGAGTCGCAGGCCCGGCAGTTGCCACTTCCTCTGGGTCCCCTGCTGCCCGCGTGGGACAGGCAAACCCCGACCTCTGCCTCTGCAAATGCTACTCCGAGTTCCTCAATAATTTTAAAACTCCTAATCACGACGCTATTTTGGTATTACACTCGAGTTTGCCGATGGGATTGGCCAAGGCCGACAGGGGTCGCGGAGCAGCTGTGGGTGACCCCAGGTCAGCCCTCGGCACTCACTGAGGTCACTTATGAGAAACGCTCCGGAGGGGCGGGCGGTGGTGGGAAGGCGCTTTCTGGAACGCCCTTTGGCACTGACTCTGAAGAATGTGAAAACCGCCCCTACTGGCTGACCCAGCGAGCTGCTCTGGGCCCCTCTCCAGGGGAAGTGACCAGGAGTGCCTGCAGGCAGACGGCCAGCCCCAGAGTGGGCTGCAGTACCACACACAGACAGTGTGGTCAACCATCACTGGGCTCGGGGACCCGCAGCCTGGGCCTGAGTCCTCCCTCCTGCTCCCCCGCTGTGTGACGCCAGGCAAGTCACTTAACCTCTCTGAGCCTCAGGGTCCTCTTCTGTGAACTAGGGTCGACCCTGTCCATCCGGCACTAAGAAGTCAGAGACGAGGTCTGGGGAACCGATTAGCGCGGTGCTGAGCTGGGATCGATGTGAGCGTCCGACCGCGGAGGGAGGGCCCGGCCCACGAGGGCCTTTGCGTGTAGAGGATGGTGAAGTGCTTGTCTGATGGGGAGTGGGTTCCTTGGAAGTGAGATGCGTGTACACGGCAGGATTCGCACTTAAAAGCCTGGTACAAGGGCTGGCCTGCAGGGCTGCGGGCCAGAACACCGAGGGCAGGTCCCGGGGTGGTCAGGTGACACGTGGTTCCACTCTCCCGGGTTGCTGGGCAGGGGGGTGGGGAACATTTCCACCTCCAGGGGCTGGAGCACCGGGGCTGGTGGGCTGTGCTGGCCCGGTTGGCCCTGACCTCCACCTGGCTCCCACCTGGAACAACAGGCCTTGTCCCCAGAGAGTCCCCCCTGCCGTGGCTTTCCCCAGCTCTGCCATGTGACTCCCAGTTCCCAGCCGCCCTCCCCCGGCCATGCTGTGCACAGTGACAGTGACCTGTGCCCCCAGCCGGGGATGACGCACTTCTGTCCACGGCTGTGCATGGCCTGAGGCCCTTGGTGGGTCTCCCATCAAGGCCCCGGGAACATCTGAAAAGGCGAGTGCGCAGGCACTTTGCACTGTTCCCTTGAAGACCCAGAGCAGCTCTCGGCCTGGCTCCGTCCCCAGGTGGAGGGGTCCCTGTTGACTACCCTGAATGCTGTCCCCAAATGACAGGCAGGGCCGTGGGCTCCTCTCCCTGACAGGCAGCCTCCCCCCACTCCTGCTTCCTGGGCTCTCTCCTCGGTCCTGGAGGCACCTGTCCCGCAGCTGCGCTCCCCATTCTCCCCTCAAGTCCTCGTGCAAAGGCACCTCCTCCATGAAGCCCTCCCTGATTCCCACTTGGAAATAGCAGCTCCCCCTGCACCCCAGCCCCACCTTGGTCCGTGTCTTCCTTTCCCCCGCTGTCACTTACTAGCATGTGATAAAACGTACTATTTATTCTCACAGTGTTGACCGTCTGTCTCCCTGCTCTAGGCTACACTCTCTGTGGGGTCACGGATGTCTGCTTTGTTCACAGACGCATCCCAGAACACTCCTGCACATAGTAGGTGCCCGATAAATAGTTGCTGAATGAAACGGAGATTAAGAAACAGGTGTAAGATCCACTCAGCTGGGGGCGGCAGAGGTGGGATTTGAACCCAGACCCTCAGGCACCAAGGCCCAAGCCTGGGGGAAGATAGTGACGTCATTTCTTTCCTGGAGTGTCCCAAGTGAACTGAGGCCTGTCCACAAGCGCGGAGGTGGCAAGGACCCTGCACACCGGGGCCTCTCGGATCAGAATCGGGCAGCCCCATCATCCTCTGCGCTCACAGACCTGCTTTGTTTCCCCTGGCAACACGCCCCCGGGGACGGGCGGGGCTGACATCAGAGACCACCCCCCATTCTGCCTGGCCAGTGGGGGTGCACGGGGGACCCCGTTCTGGCCAACGCATCATGTTGGGAGTCTGCGGGAGCCTCAGGGAGAGGGTTCCCCCTGACTGAGGAGAGCACTGTGCAGGGAGACGGCCTTTCCCCACACCTCCCTGCCCTGGAGCTGAGCACCATCCCTGGAGGACGTGATGCCTGGAGCTACAGCAGCTCCCTTGAAACCACAAGGAGAGGCACTGCTGACAGGCATAGGGACAGGGACAGGGGACTGTTGGGAGTGGAGAAGTGGAGAAAGGACCTGGGTCTTGGACGACCTGTTAAGCCATTAAGCTAACTGACCTTGGGGGTGAGGGACTACCTCCAGGCTTCAGGCTAGGGGGTGAGCACCCACCCTGTTTAGGGCACCGGGGACCAGGCGTTCTTCCTCGCCCACCGGAAGCTGCCCCCCATGGCTTGTAGGCTTCATGTTCGCCACAGCCGGGATAAAAGGCCAACCTGAGACCTTGAGATTCTCACCCGTAAACAAGCCCAGCTGTTTTAAAGCTGCTTTAAAAACAGCGGCTGCACATCTAGCCCGGCAGGTGCAGCGGAGATGCCACCTACGGAGGTGAGCCTCGGACCACAAAGTGACCCTCCCTCGTGGCACGGGGTGGGGGAGGGGCACCTGGGCAGCTCCCACCTCCTACGGAGCCAGGGGCCACTGCACTCCGGGAGGCTGGGCCCGTTACTGTGTCGCTCAGCTTTGCGCTTACAGACAACCCTTCCAAGTACAGTGGGCACTTCCTCTTTCTGTTTTAAGATAAGCTTTTAAAAAGAGCGACCCAACGGATTTCGCTTTTCAGTAACGTAGCAAGCACACGGGTCTTTGTGGAGAGTGGAGGGCATGGAACCAGAGAAGCCGCACAGTGGCTCAGGACGCTCTGGCAAAGGGGAGCAGCGCTGCAGGCAGGATGGCTGGCCAGGGTGGTGGCCACGCACCCACAGAGAGGTCTCCCTTAATGCTGGAGCCCAGGGCGGCAGGGCCGCGTCCCACAGAGGGACGGACAGGGCTCTGGTCCGTGGAAATGCCGACGGCTCCCATGCTCCCAGCGCCGCCCAGGGCCGCGCCATCCTTTCCCAGGCTGGGCCCGGCCTTGTCCCTCTCCTCGTCTCTCCAAACGGCCCCCAAGTCACCGTCCTAGAATGCCCACGTGCCCATCGCTAGGGCTCCAGCAGCCTTTGGGGGGCGGGGGGTAGTGGGGTATGTGGGAGGACAGGTGCGGTGGGGAGGATGCACCAGGGACAAGCTAGGCGGTCGATGTGTGGGGGACCCTTGGATCCAGGAAATTCAGGGGCATAAGGGACCCTCAATGACGACCCTGACAGCCACCCAGGCCCAGAGATGGAGCCCCAGGACTTGTGAGGGGCGGGAGGGGCTGGGGTCCTGGGGTCGGGCGACTCTGGTGGTCCCCATCGTCCTCTCTAAGTCACAGGCCCCCCGCCTCCTCCAGCCCACTAGTTACACTCTGACCCCTTCTGGGCCAGGGGCACCGGGGCCTTCTCTGGACCCGCCCGGGGAGGCAGCAGGACTACACGCCACCTTCACACAGAGCCTGTGACAGCGACGTGGCTGCCCGCAAAGGTCCTCTGGGGGCGGGGGGCTCACCTGCTTCCTCTCCCCCCCCAGGAGGCCCCACCACGGAAACCCCAGGATGAGCGGGTGAAGCCCTCGTTCAGGGGCCATGGGCGGGCCTGGAGTCAAGCCCTGGATGAGCGGCTGCACCTCCAGGCCTCAGCTGCACCCCCCAAGTGGAAGTCACGGGTCCCTCGTGGGGCTGTGGGCACAGGGCCGAATCCAGGCTGAGGCCTCCCTCCCTCCCTCTAACCCTGCTGCCCTCCCCACGGGCGCAGGCTGCCCCCCACACCCACTGTGCCCTGCCACCTGACCCGCCTGGCTCCCCGCTGACCCATGGACGACTCCTCCCTCCAAGTCACAGCCCACACACCACCTCCCCCGTGATGCCCTGTCTGGAAGCTTCCAACCCCTGCCTGTTCGCCTTGCCAGCACTTGGCTCTACCACTAACAGCAAGCTCTGAAGCCGTGCTGCTCACCGAAGCTGGTGCGTTTCCTCCTCTGCAGAGCTCTCCGTCCAGGCTGAGCTTGGCCGTCTTACTCTTTCAAGAGCCTGGGCCAGGCCTGGCCCCACTGGGGTCTCCTGGGACCCTTTGTGGGGGGAACACAGCCTGCAGTGCCAAGACAGGGTCACGCAGTGTCGATAAAACACATGTCACTCCGTGACCTGTATGTGGCATCTTTCCCAATTGTGTCTGCCCCTGAAAGCAAACCCTCAGCTCTCAGGATTCATCCCGGTCATTCTGGCCAAGGTCCCATGAAGCCCTGAATGCCCAGGACGGCATCCTCTCCAACACAGGACGGCAGGGGTGCCGGCCCTGCCCCCCGCAGACAGGTCAGCCTTGTGCCCGCGCCCTTAACATAAGCCCTGGAAAGCTGCACCCCCGTGGCCTTGGAGACCGTGCCAAATGGGTTTGGTTGGCCCACCTCTGCCCCCAAGTGCTATTGTTCAGATATTCTTAGGAAACCGAATGCAAGTACACGTGACTTATTCGTGTTCAACGGAAGTGCGTTACCTTGAGCACAAGGAGGGGGAGAAGCCGGGGAGGCTCCGGCGAAGGCCGGCTCCGCGGCGGAATGCCTCATGGTTCTTTTTGGTTTACATTTCATCTCTTTGGTATTGTTTGGATCTAGGATACGATCCGCTCTGTTTTACAGTCAGAAAATAAAGGCCCTTCTCATTTGGAACGATGGCAACGCTCTCTTCCTGCTCCCCGGGGTGGGGGGCGCGGGCCCCCCCCCCCCCCCCCCCGCACAGGCCCTGTGCCCCCCACAGCAAGATCGACTGCCCTACGAAGATTCTGGACTCGGAGTTTCCCAAGCCCCCAGACCCGGCAAGCTGCCCAGAGACACTCTGTGCGCCGATTCGCAGCCGCAGGCCCGGGGCTGCGCCAGGCTGCTACACGGGGGCGGGTAGATGCTCACCTTTGCAGACGAAGCACCGGATGTGGAAGTACTTGCTCTGGACGCGCAGCACCTCCCCCTTGCACACGTCGCCGCAGGTGGTGCACAGGATGGCGGAGCTGGGCGGCTTCTCCAGTGGGCTGTGTGCGGCCGGGGGCTCCGACACTGCGGGGGCAAGAAGCCTCGTTAACGGGTGGCGGACAGGCCCGGGGAGAGCAGACCAGCCGTGGGCCAGGACCAGGGGCCCCGCCCCCAGCAGCACAGTCCCGGGGACATCGGGCACAGACCCATCCTCTCCTTGGGGGCCAGCGGGAATTGGGTATCGCGATCAACGCCAGAGAGGGCTCCTGCCCCCAGCCCCGTGCACACCGGCAGTGATGGGGAGATCGCTACCGCCCCCAGGGCTGGTGGCTCCCCTACAGCCCGGACCTGGCACGACCCCGGCCCTGCGGGGCCTCAGAGAGCCCACCCCAGCAAGCTGGGCGGCCCTCCCCCACCCCACAGCCAGGAGGCCTGGGTTCTTTCGAACGCAAGGACTCGGGCCACTGTCCTCCTGGGAGTGTCCTTCAGGTTCCCTCTGTGCCGGGGACACAGACCTGAGCACCATTGCTGTCCCCTAGCTGCGGCCTAGGATGAGTCCAGAGGTGCTGGGAACCCACAAAGGGGCTGGTCAGGGCGGATGGTTAGGGGACCGACTGGGGGGCTCCTGGGGCCTGGGCGGGGTGTGTGCTCCTCACCCACACCGCCCCCCACAAAGCACCTATGGAGCCAGAGTGCGGGACGGGGGCCACGGGCTGCTCCTCGGGGAGCTCCAGCCACACTGCAGACAGCTGGGTGAGCAATGGTGACAACCCAGGCGGCAGAGCCCAGCTCAGGGGCTGCCCTGGGGCTGGGGACCAACTCTCTCCCAGCTGAGTCACTGGAAGCACCCAGAGGAGCTCGCTAGGTGGCGGGGCTGCAGGCGGCACAGGGGCCTGTCAGGCAGAGAGCGAGGCCCACACAGGGACTCGAGCAGGCTGCACCCACTTCCCACGCAGGACCAGCTTGAGAAAGTCACACCTGCCCCCTTACCTGTCACCGGGGACACCCTCTTCTAGGAGCCGCCCCAGCTTCCTCCCCCACCCACCCCAGCTTCACAGGGACACGAGCCCCTTCCTCCACCAGGGAATGCTCTGAGCCCTCTGCCTGCCTTGGGGTGCCCACCAAATCCAGGTGATAGTGGCTGACCCCCTGCCCCAGCCGGTTCTGAAAAAAGAGCTTCTGCCTTCTCGTGTTGGGTCTTAGCTTAGTTCCACACCTAACACCACCCGCCTGTCTCAGACTGGGTCCCCTGACCTGGGGCTGAGACAGGACGGGGTGCAGTGTGTATCCGGGGCACCCAGGTGGCAGGAAGGAGTGAGGGGCGGGGTAGGGAAGGTGAGGGCAGGTGTGTTACTGAGCTGCCACCACTGGGTACAAGCAGGTCACCCCCTTGGGGGCCATCCCTCATTGCCTAGATCCCGCCTCAGAAAGAAGGGGGCTGGCGCACCGGCCCCATCTCCTGCCCCCCTGGGACCTCATTCCCCGTTTTTCTGGACTGCCCAGTGCCTGGGCTGAGTGAGCCTGAGGAACAGCCGCTATGGCTGCTGGAATCACAGCTGGGCCCAGGGCAGGTGGGCGAGCCCAGAAAACACCTGCCACGCTTCATCTGACATTTAGCACATTCACACACGCACACATGTGCGCGCCTACCATGGAGGGGGTGCCAGGCTGGAAGGTCTCATCCCCGCTGTAAAATCTGAGGAGGTGGCCCCAGACTGAGGAGGACATTCCTCCATCAGCCTCCCACTGCCCACTTCCCCCTGAAACCCCACCTTCCAACAGCCCCCATCGGGCCAGAGTGGGGCCCCTCCCCTCCTCTGTGGTCCCTGCCCTCAGCTGGCAGCACAGTGGGGCCTGGGCATGGCAGGGACAGTGGGCCTTTGCAGGAGGAGGGCTCTGAATGTGCCCCGGGTAGCGGGTGTCCCCTGTCCGGGGACGAGAAGCCACAGGCCTGGAGAAGCAGGCGCAGGTAGGGTGGCAAGCAGCAGGCGTCCCGGTGTCATGCCTGCCTCGAGTGTCCAGAGTCCCCAGGACACCAAACAGCAGCCAGGCTGACGCTGAGCCTGGCGGGGGCTGGAGAGCTGGGCTGCGGCCCAGGAGCTACGGTGGCATTTCCGGCTCTGGGTCAAGTGTCAGCAGCATGAAATGTCCCACGCTCCTTTTTCCTGCAGAGTCGCTGCAGAAACCGTTTCGTTGATTACTTAATAAAACGGATGGGAGGAGGCAAAAAGGGAGGATTTCCCGGGCCTGCACTTGAGATTCCCCGTGCGGAACGAACCACAACAGTCGAGGTTGGAAACCGCAGACCGCGAGGGCCAGCTCACACTGTGCACGGCCCGGGCTGCCGAGGGCCCCCGCGTCCCTCCGAGGTCCAGCCAAGTTGGCGGGGGGCTAGGGGCGGGGAACACAGATCCGCCACACTGCTGCCTTCTCGTCCGTCAGACGCCCACAGGAGGACGGACTGTCGCCTCCCACCTGCACACAGTTCTCACACTGCTGGAAACCCACCCAAATCCAGCGTCAGAGAGACATCAAACCAGCCCCCTGGGAGCACTGCCGGCTGCAGGGTCAGGCGCTGGGTGCAGTCCTCGCCCCACCCCCCACACGCTGGACCCAGAACTCCCAGACTTCCACCCGTCCGTCCATTCTATCCCCTGGCTGGGAGATGCTGGGACCCTGGACCAAAATGTGCCAGCCCCGTGCCCAGCAAACCCTGAGGACTCAACACACAGCAGCTACCGTCATTTCTAAGATCTCACAGCCTGAGTCACCGGTTTCCTGGTTACTGGGGCTATATTTGGTTTGGGGGGAGCCGCTTGAAGACATGGTTTTATGGGAGGACCCACTCCGCCCACCTGGAGCCTCTGTGCAGGTGAGAACGGTGGTGCTTCCCTCTAGTGGTGGGAAGTAGACACAGCACCGTGACAGCAGACACCTGTCTTCACACAGGCAGCACCTATGCAGGTAGGTGACCCGGCCAGCCGGCTTCTGCCCCTCTGCCTGCTGGGCCCTGGGGTCACGTCTGTGAATCTTGTGGATTTGAGGCATGGGTCCCACCCCCAAGGCAGACTCGCTCCTCCTGCCGCTGCCCAGTCAGGGAGAGGCCAGCCCTGCTCTGGGTCCTTCACAAAGGCCACCGCTCCCCACAGGTGGCAGAGGAAGTGCTGCCGCTGCTGAGAGAGGTGGCCCAGCAGATCTGTCTGCGGTCGTGGTGAGAACGGTCAGGGCCCGCCCAGCCTTTTCTCCAAGGGGGGGCGGCTCGGCCCCGACTCCTGCCTGGCGTGTGGACGTCACAGAAGGAGGTGAACTACCAAGAAACGAGCTACTGAACCAGGAGAGGACGTGGAGGGACGGTGAACGCATGGTGCTGAGGGACAGAGGCCCAGCGGAGAAGCCGCCCATGGCAGGGCTCAGGCCGCCCGACGCTCCGAGGAGACAAGACTGCGGAGACAGTGACGTCGGGTGGCGGGGGCGGGGCTGGGGGACGGGCGGAGCAAACAGGACATCAGGGCAGTGGGCTGCTGCTCCGTGTGAGTCCGCCATGGCGCGGACGTGTGATGGTGGCGTCTGTCCAAGCCCAGAGTGCCCAGCGCCGGGAGAGGCTGTGACCTCAGTTAGCAAAAACGCACTGGGGTGGCTCGTCAGCCGCAAGCGAAGGGCCACCGAGGGAGGCCGTTAGCAATGGGGACGGGGGTCTGGGGTGCGTCACACAGGGAACTTTCTACGTTCTGTCCGAATTTCTATAAACTGAAAACTGCTCTGAGAAATAGTCCGTTAAACTATGAGAGAGAGAAAGACAGAGAGAGAGAGAGAGAGAGAGAGAAGGAGGGAGAAGCCACTATACCCACCGTACTCCCAGGCCTGCACAGCCATGGGGCAGGCTCCCTCCACTGCAATTGGAGGCTGGCTCTGACACTGGATCTGCCAAGTCCCTGCCTGAGCTAATGACACAGAACGTAAACACAGGTAGTGCTAGGGATCAATCACACAATGGCTGCGGCTGTCTCACCCCTGTGGTGACGAGGCCCCCTCCCTGGGAGCCCCCACTGGGGATCTATCCACGCCCTGGGCTCGAGCTCTCCACGGACACACATGGCTCTCGCCTCCCTCCTGGGCCCTGCCGTCCGACCTGGACCAACGGAGGGAGGCCGGGGTCTGGGGGGGGAGCGTGGCAGGGCGATGCTCCCTGTGCCAGCACCGAGGGCTCTCCGGAGGAGGTGACAGGTTGCGGGCAGACGCCTTCTGCGACAGCGGCAAGCACAGGCATGTCCTGGAGCTCGCCTCCCCCCTGCCCCCCCGCTGTACTAACCACGTTGGGTGGCCCTTGTCCACTGGCTTGTCTGCCTCCCCTGGCCGGAAGCCCAGGCCCAGCAGCCAGGTCTACAAAGCGTGTCTCCTGCCAGGGTGGGGGCGGGGCACAGGCAGGCGCTGGGGGGATCACAGCTGTGGGCTCTGTCCCAACCTCACACCACGTAGCCGTGAGCATCCCCGCAGCCTGTGCACCCTCCAGCCCGGGCCTCGTTCGGGCCGGGGTTCTAGCTGCGCAGCTGGCGGTGCAGGCGGTGAGCTCTGTGTTCTCCCACGCCTGGCCCGGCCGCCCCTCCGCACTCAGCCCCGCCTCACGGGCCTCGTCTGCTGCAGGCCTGGGCCCGGGCCCTCTCACCCTCCTTGGAGGCACCTGTTGGAAATCGTACCAATCACACTCGCCCCCCGAACCTACTTGGGGGCCGACCACTGGTGGTAATGCGGGGGCTGCTCCCGGGCCACTGTGCTCACCGCCGCAGCCGCCAGCAGCCCAGCCCAGCGATGGGCCAGAAGGCCATTCGGTCTGACGGTCAGCACGTCCTCCATCCCACAAGGATGAGGTGGGTCCCCTCCCACCAAGCTCTGGCCTGCACAGGGCCGGGGTGAGGCCGACGGACACTGGCCCACCCCCAGGAGCTGGTACAGGAAGGCAGAGATTGGGACGGACGTGGGAACACCCACACCCAGAGCTCATCACACTGACACTTCCAGTCCGGCACAGGGACGTCCCTCCCGGAACCTGCCCCCACCTGGTCGCAGCCACCACACCATCAAGCTGCAGGGACCTGCTACCCTCTACTCAGAAGTGACCCAAAAAGTAACCTCCTGGAAGGGACCAGGAGGTTATATGCCAGAAATGACTCACTACCTTGCAAGTGACTCGTTCCCACAGATGTGACCTGTGGCCCTAGACGTGACCTCCCCAGAGTGACCTCTCCCGACTCCCAGGAGCATGGCCACTGGTTCCTCCTGCGGAGCTGAGTGTGCTCATCTGCACCCTTGACCTGCCCCAAGGTCAGACGGTGACTCCCCACGGTCGCGCATCAACGCTCCTCTCTCTGGGGTCTAAGAGTTGAACGTGGGCGTGAGCACAGGTGTGTGCAGGTGGAACCGAGGGTGTGCAGATGCCTATACAGGCGTCCTGGACCGGACGCTGGTTCAACGTACGACTTCTCGATTTGACGGCGGTACCACAGAACGCGCCTTCTGCAGAAACTGACTAGGCTCAGCGAGGCCACCTGTATTAAATGCATTTTCAACTCACGGTATTTTCAACTGACGATCAGCTTGTCAGGAGGTGACCCCGTCGTACAACGAGTCGGGGAGCCTCCATATTCCTAAAGTGGCTGACTGGCCCCGCCCCAATCCGCACCTCTGCGGTTCCGACCGACCCACGGTGCCCCGCTCAGGGATGGCCCTGCCCCTGCCGGGCGATGGAGCTGCCCCGCCCCTCGCCGTGCTAAACGCCCTTCTGCAGTTGTCTCTGCTCCTGGCAGCTCCGTGCGGCCCCCAGAGGCCCAGCACCCACTTGGAGTCTGGCACCTCATGGGTGCTGGAGGGCATGTCACCCTGGCATGCAGCCTCTTCAGACACACGTCCACGTCCCCTCCCTGCAGCTGGAGCCACGTCCGAGCGTCCTCTACTCTGGGAAGTCTTCCTGTGCATTTGTCCCTCTGCTTTGAGGAGGGTGATGGGCAGGGCTGGCGCGTGCATTTGGGGTTGGGGTCGGGGGTTCCTTCCAGAGGCAGAAGCTGGGAGGAACGTGGCTGCCAGCAGCCCCCAGAAGATCCGGCTGGCTGTTGGGCTGCCAGCAGACCTCAGCTCGGGCTTCTGGCTGCTCCTGGCGCTCCTCGCGCCTCAAGCAGCTGATCCAGGCGCCCTCGCCACCCACATCCCCGGAGTGTGTCATTTCATCCCCGGAAGAGCGGCCCTTCCTGACCGGATAGGCATCTGAGCATCTCATGGGCGGCATTCCGGAAGGTCAGGGCTTAGTGGGCATCTGGGCCCATCCACCCCCTACACAGGGAAATGGCCAGGCTGGGCCGGGACTCGGGGCTCTGGGCTCCCAGGCCCATGCTTGTCTATGTATCATATGGCCATTGGCCAGGGCGGCCACTCCGAGGTCAACGAGTGGCTCGTCTGGGTCTGCAACGTGTCCCCAGAGCCCGGCACACAGCAGATGCCCGAGGAGTGTTCACTAAATCCAATCGGAACCAGGAAACGCGTTTGCTGACTCGAGCCCCGTTCAGGGTACCCGCAGGGTAATAGTCAATAATCTCTGTGACATCCTCACCTTTCAGTCCTGTGCCGGGCCGTGCCAGGCACGGTATATGGCGATTTCCATCAATAGCCCAGGGCACAGACCGGCAATGGGCGGAGCACAGCTAGGGTTTGGTCCCAGGCCGCGGGATCCCACACCCACCGTTGACGGCCACCGAGAGGGTCCGCGAGGCTGAGCTAAACCGGCCAGGGCCCTACCCGGGCCATCTGCCATGGGACCCCCCGGTGTGGGAGCTTGTGGGGCTGCGAGACCTGCTCATATGCTGCCTCCAAGTGTGCCCTGGCTGGCTCCAAGCCACAGCCACCCCCTCCCTGCCCAGGCCCTTGAAGTCGGGGCTGCAGCCTTGACCTCCAGTTACCGCCTGCCTGCCTGGGGGTCCTCGCTGCCCCCCCACTGGGTAACATCACAAGTCCAAACAACCCAGAAAAGTACTCGGCTTCAAATTCAGCAGGGATGGCCGCAGAGGGTCCGAGAGGTCACAGCCCTCCCCTCGACCTCTTCTCCCACCCGACGTCCCAGGAGACACCAGCCACTGTCTGGAGCAGCCATGTGCCTGTCACTTTCAGCCCACATGATGGGGAACCACCCTCTCCTGAGTCCTCACAGCTCTGCAGACGTTTCTCATGCCACACGCCCCACGCCCGAGTGAGAGGCACGACGCCATGGGCTTCGGCACGCTCAGAGAGTTGGGCGCGGCCATAGTCACTGTCGGAGCGTCTCCGCGGCCCCACAGGAGACCGGTCCCTTCACCGTCACTCACTGCCCAGCCCCCTCCAGCCTGGTAACAGTCCACTTCCTGTCTCGGGGGGCTTGCTTCTTTGGGGCAGTTCACACGCATGGGATCACACAGTCCGCGGTGGCCTTTGGTGTCTGGCTTCCTCCCCGGGCAAGTGTTCCCAAGGCTCAGCCTCGCTGCGGTGTGTGCCAGGACGCCCTTCCTCCGCGTGCCAGGTGATGTCCTGCTGTGTAGACATGCTCCACGGGCCCCTCCGCAGCTGGGGGACTTGGCTGGTCGCCACGTGGGGGGCTGTGTGAGGCCCTCCTGCTTGGACAGGGCTCCGCTTGTCCTGGGGGTGCACCTCGGGCGCACCGCCCGGCCAGATGCCGACTCTCTTTCCTCAGTGGCTGCACCGTTTGGCACTCCCACCGGCAGCGGTGCGGGGGGCCTGGTCCCTCCACCCCCTCATCCACACTCGTTCCTATTTGTCGTTTTGATGACAGCCGTGCTAGTTGGTGTGAGGGGTACTCCTGCTGTGGCTGCGATGGGTGCTTCCCTGAGGGCGGGGGATGCTGAGCCCCGCTCACGCACATGTGGGCCACCCGTACCCCTTCTTTGGAGATGCGTCTATTCAGACCCTGTGCCCATTTAATTTGCTTGTCTTTTTATGGCTGATTTATAAGCGTCTGCACCCTAGAGGCAAGTTCCCTCATCAAACATATGATTGGCAAGTACCGTCTCCCATGGTGTGGGTTGTGTTTTCATTTTCCTCACGAAGTTCTTGGCAGCACAAAAGTGTTTCATTTTGGTGAAATCTGGTTTACATGCGTTTCCTGCATTGCTTGCTCTTGGGGTTCTGTTGAACAAGCCACCGCCTGACCCGAGATCACAAAGAGGCACCCTGTTTTCTTACTGTGCTTTTAGTTTTCGCTTACTGTAACTTTACATAGTGAATCACATTTCCCCTGCTGCTGTTTTTATCTCGGGTCCACGCCTTCTTCATCTGTGAGCGGGGATGAGGGCGCTCGTTTCAGCGGGTCCGCGCCATTTTCCCATCACTGTGAGCTGCTCTTGGCCGTCGGCGTTGCTGGCTATCAGCCGGGGAAGCACGACAGGGTGTGGAGGACACCGTGTCCTCAGCTGCGTGGGGACCCGCCCCGCCACCAGCATGGAAACTGTGTGAGAGCTGGACATGGTCGAGTGTCTCAGCTCCCGGAACCCGCTGGGGTTTTCGGAGCGATCCAGCGCACTGCCCGGCCAGGGCATGTTACCCACGCCCCAGCCAGCTGGTGCTTGAAGGCCAGGAGCGAGATGTCGACCCAGGGGTGTATGCGGGGGCCATGTCGGGCCCGCTGTGGGGAGCCCCAGCCCCTGGCTGTGGGAAGCAGACACAGGGCGTCTGCTGTGCTCACTCACAGCACCTGGAGGGAGGAGGCATCGTCACCCCCATTTGCAGGCCGGGGCCTTGGAGCCCTGGGCGGTGAAGAGCGCCAACCAGGGACAGAGAGGCCAGGCCAGAGTCAGGGCTTGAGGCCCAGCCCAGTGCTGTTGCCATCAGCAAACCCTGGAGCTCCAGGCGCTGATGGGGAGGTGCCGACCAGATGTCCTGGCCGCTGCCTCTGGACAGACCCCACGGGCCAGAGAGGAGGACACCACCGAGGGGAGGGCGCTGCCCGGCTGCCCACAGGGCACGGAGCCTTGTGCCAGGTGGAGGCCTAAGGACCTGGGGGAGAGCATCTCGGGATGGAGGCCAGGATGGGCCCCGCCCCACAGCTCGGGCGTACGGAGGCGTTCCCTGTGCACTCTGACCTCTGCCTCTGGGGGTCCAGGCTCCCTCCGCCAACCCTCTTCCACCTCACTCCTGCCCGGCTCTTCTGCCCGAGTCCTCAGGCCCCAGCCTTCTGCTCCAGCCATCCTCCCCACAGGCCGCCTTGAGTGGACCAGAAGTTACTCACTGTTTTTATCTAAGCAGCTGATGGCCCCTTTCTGTGTCCACACCAGGAGAGCCAACCATTCCATGACTTTCCTTAAAGCAGGCGGGCCCTCGGCCTCAGCTCTGCTGGCATTCCGGGAGGGACAACTCCTGGCTGGGGGGCCGTCCCGTGCACGGCAGGTGCTGAGCAGCACCCCTGGCCCCCATTCCCCAGGTGCTGGAGCGTCCCCTCCTCAAGGTGTGACAACCAAAGACGCCTCTAGACATCGCCAAATGGGGGGCAAACCGGGCCCTGGCTGAGAGCCACCGCCGTGAAGGGCAAGAGGAGGGGTGGAAGGAGGAGGGAGGGGTGGGGCAGCGAGGCTGTGGGCCCACTGGCGTCAGAGGGCACTGGAGCCCACTTGCGCTGACGCCCCCCACCTCCCCTTCCCCGAGTCTCAGCTTATTCGTCTGTAAAGTGGGGCCGCTCCACAGGGCGGCATCACGAGTCCATAGACGAAGTCCCAAAGCCTGGCATACAGTCGGCGCTCACACATGCCAGTCCTTACCCCATTCGTGACAGCAGAGATCAGTCACACCGCCCCCTTCCCATCAGGCCCCACAAAAGTATTCCTGGTGTTCAAGATTTCTCGTTAGGAAAGCCCACCTTCCTCCCTGGCCAGGTCGTCTCACCAGGAAGGGCGGTTTGGGGCCGTACCTGTCTCTCCCCCAGGCACACCCATGGAGTGAAGCCTCCTCACGAAGGGCCAGCACCGTGGAGGCTGCGGGCAGCGGCTGGAGCGGCGGGGGCACCTCTGTGGCCAGCTCGGCTCCGGCCCAACGCCAGAGGGTCATGCGGCAGCTGCGCCCTGCGGCCCGAGGCGGGGCCCGGCCGCCCCTTCCCGGCACACTGAAATAGACGCCGCCACGCTCCAAAGGTGCACCTGTTCCCCAGGCATCCGGGAAAGGCACTTGGAAGAGACACACGGGGCGGGGGAGGGGCCGGGAGAGCCAGGAACACGGACTGCCCCCATGTGCCAGGTGCGGTGAGAGAGCGCTCACATGCCCTCCCACCAACTGGGCACACGAGTGGGCACTGCCCATGCCCTTGGCCTGGGGCTGCCCCACGAGGCCCACTCACGGGGGCTTCAACCACGGTCATCTCTGCCCTCACAGCCCCAGAGGCCAGAGGCTGTCCTCAAGGTGTGGCCGGGCCGCGCTCCCTCTGAGGCTCCAGGGGAGGGCCCCTCCTGCCTCTCCCAGGTCGCGGTGGCTCCGGCCGGTCCTGGCCCTGCGGCCGCATCGCTCCAACCTTTGCCACTGTCTTTACGTGGCCTCTCCCTGTGTCTGCGTGTCTTCTTCTGCCTCCTGTAAGGACACCAGCCATTGGAGTTAGGACCACCCTAACCCAGGGTGACCTCCTTCCACGTAAGGTCACACGCTAAGGTTCTGGGTGGACATAAACAGGGGGGGCTACGTCTCATTCATTTACTCTACACAGCCCCAGGGTACTGAGGGGAAACTGAGGCCTGGGGAGCCCTAGTGACAAACGGGAGGCCCCTGGGCATGGAAGGCGGAGCTGGGTCCCTGCGCCAGTCTGGCTGCCGTCGTGGTCCCTGAGGTGTCCCCGGTTCTCTGTGACGCTCCTCTGCTAGTTTCGGTGTTCAGATTGCAGGAGGTGGAAATATTTTATAACTTGTCAACAGCGTAAGCAGTCAGCGCTGTCTGGGACCCAGCGCGTGGCCGAAGGGAGCCCACGGCATCATCGTGGCTAAGGGTGCGGTGTGTGAACCTGGCCGTGAGCAAACCGGACCAGGGTCCCACAGCTGAGAGGCCTGGGGCACCACTGGTCACCAGCCCCACTTCACGCGGCTCGGACAGGGAGCACTCTGGGAGGTGTGAGAGTCACGTCCTAGACAGCACCCAGCCGGGGACATCGTCTCCCACATGTGCGGGCAGCCAGCCGCCCAGTCTGACCTCCGCGAGTCCTGCCCCGTGAACCAGGACGTAGCTGCCTGGAGCGTCACTACCCGACCCGGGGGACCGGCCAGTGGGTACCAGTTCTGCTCTCAAGGCAGGGACTTCCCTCCCCTTTGGCTCATCAATGAGAAGAGTTTCCCCTGTGTTTGCTCTCTGTGCCCTGCGGCCCTGTGCCCAGCGCGGCGGTGCTGCGGACGACGGCCCGCTGAGTGCCCCGCAAATCCCACGTGCCGCCTCATGCCCGCGGCAGGAATCGCATCCCTGCTTCCCCAGGGAAGACACTGAGCAGAGACAGGTGGAAGGGGCTGGAGCTGGTGAACAGGTCGCAGGCTCAGCCTGTGAGCCCGGCACGGCCAGGGACCCACTGCGTGTGGCCAATGCCCGACTGTGGCTCTGATCCTGCCCTACCCAGAACCTTCCAGTGGAAGGTCAGGAGGAATCACAGAGAAGCAGAGCTAGGGCCCTGAAAACCCATGAGCTTCAGGGTCAAGGGCACCGGGGACATGCGCTCCACGGTTCTGACATCAGCACACGGAAAGGGACACACAGACGGGAGCGGCCCAAGCAGAGGCGTGCACACCTGTGGGTGGACTGGGCTGGATCCCCCTGCACCCTGCCCCTTGCTGGTATCCGGGGCACAGGGCAGTTTCCTGTCCCAGAAGCGTGTTTGCTCACGTGCCTGGCCTTGGCCAATGGCACAAAGGTGGAGGTGGCACAGTGCCAGTTCAGGGTCTAGGCCTCAGACACAGCCACCCGCCCAATGGTACGCCTGCCTTTGTATGAGGAGAACACTCCAGCCAGCCTGCAGGCCCCAGGAGGAAGGTGCGAGAGGGGCCGAGCCACCTACAAGGCAGTGTGGCCACAGGCCCGGAGCAAGAACAGCTGACGCCCCGGCCGCCAGTCTCCCGAGGCTGCTGCAGCAGAGCCCCACCCACGGGGACCTTAACACAAGACAGACGCATTCTCTCCCAGCTCTGGAGGCCCGCGCCCAAAGTGGGTGTCCCTGAGCCGGAACCCAGGTGCCGGCTTGGCTCCTCCACCCGAGGCCCTGGGGAGGACCTGCTCCTCGGCTTCCAGCTTCAGGTGGCGGCCGCACTGCCCTCAGCCTCCGGCCACATCGCCTTCTTTCCTGTGCAAGTGCCTGTCCCCTCCCTGTGCTCTGCTTTCGGGGCTCGTCTGGGTGACCCGGGACTCCCCTTCTCAGCATCTTCAGTTTAATCCCGTCGGCAGACACGCTTTTGTCCCTGTGAGGCGCCCGTTGCCGGGGCCTGGAGGGGGACCAGATGATTTCAGGGCTCGTTTTCCACATTAGTCCGTGCGGTACGTAAATCTGTGACAAGGCCCCTGTCCCTTGCCACGAGCTCCGCTGCTTTGCTGTGCGACCCAGCTTACGTAACAGAGGTGACCCACTAATCTGACTGTGTGCCCGTAAGTGGGTCACCATCTCCAACGCAGAACTTTCTATCCGAACCTACGCCACCACGCATCCCTGCCGGGGCGGGGGCCCGAATCAGAACTGTGATGATTTTTTAAGAAGACAGAAGTGTGCTCTTTCTGCACACCGAGGGGGGGCAGGGTCGACAGGTGCCCCAGAGGACTGCCCCAGCTTGAGGAGGGCAACCCGACTGCCCTGCCTCATGGTCTGTCCTCCCCCAGGCGTCCCCACATCCCACGAGCAGTCTGGCTCCCAGAGTGCTGGGGAAGGGGCTCTAACCGGACAGGAAAGGGAGTGGGGGCGGGGGATCTGGGGCCTTGTGTCTCAGCCCTTTCATGAGCCCCCACAGAGCCCCCAGCCTCCCCCTCCTGCCAGCACAGCCCCCCCACAACATTCTCACGCTGCAAACTTTGACCTTCGCTCCCTGACAGCCCCACACTGCCCACCCACACTGCCCACCCACACTGCACAGGTGGGCGAGACACTCACGCGATTCCTTCATCAGCTCTGTTTAAAAGACCATAAACAAACCAGAGCAGGGCCTGGGAACGTCATGACAGGTGGCGAGACTTCCAAAGGGATGGAAACGCAAGGAAGACACCCACAAACTCTTTCAGGGACATGAAAGATGCGGTCTGCAGGGGTCGAGACATCCCATCTCTGGGTGAGGAGTCCCAGGGCCCGGCCCTGGCCTCTCCTGAGCACTCACCCCCCACGGGACCTTCATCCTGGACGCCTCCACCTGGAAGTCCCCCAGGCACCACAGAGTTGGAAAAGAGAACCCCTGGCTCGCTGTGTCCACTGTCACCCCACCCCCACCCCCAGAGGTGCCACGCATCACACACCTACACCCTCCCCAAGATGGGTCCCCTCCTGCAACTCAGGCAGACCTGGGTGTGCCGCCTACCATCGCTCCGCACCTCTGTGACCCCAGCCCAGAGGCTTCCCCTCTCCGAGCCTCCAGCTCCTGGTCTGCAGGACAGGAACGCCTGCCCCCTGGGTTGCCAGAAGACTCTGTGGGACAGTCTGTGTGGAATGGCCTGGCACCACCCCCGGGGCATGGGGGGCGCCTACCTTCCCAGACCCGACAGTATTTGTTCCCATGGCTGCCGCGACAAAGGACCACAAACTGGGTGGCTTAATCATCAGAAATCTCTCTCATTTTCAAAAGATTTTATTTCTTTATTTTTGGAGAGAGGAGAAAAGAGGGAGAGAAACATCAATCTCTTGCCCACACCCCCAATCAGGGATGGAACACGCAACCTAGGCATGTGCCCCGAGCGGAAATCGAACAGGCGACATTTCACTTTGCAGAATGACACCCCACCCCCTGAGCCACGCTGGTCTGGGCGACAGAAATCTCTCTTAATCAACAGCGCTGGGGGCCAGCGGTCCTAAATCAGGGCACTGGCAGGCCCGCGCTCCCTCGGAAGCCACAGGAGCGGCCTGCCGGGCCTCCCAGCTCCTGGTGCAGCCCAGCACGTGGCCGTGCCCTCCCATCTCTGCGTCTGTGGTCAGGTGGCCGCCCGCTCTGTATCTGTCTGTCCCTCTCCTCTTCTTATAAGGACATGGGTCACATCGGACCGGGGCCCACTCTGCTCCACTGTGACCCCATCTGCACGAGCTACACCTGCAAGGACCCCATTTCTGAATAAGGCCACATTCTGAGGTCCCAGGGGCTAGGGCTTCAGCAGTGAGTCCAGGGACCCCTAAGGTAGAGGACACGGGGGGATCCCCCAGGTAACTGCCAGGAGCTGGCTGCAGCCGGAGCCTCCCTGCCGTCAAGCGTGGGGCTCGTTGGCGGGTGGCCCCTCCAAACGATGGAGGGACGGGTGCCGATGAACACTGGGCACCCAGCCCGGGCTGGGCACAGGTGGGCACTGAGCGCCAGGCTGGCTGGGAGGGGCGAGGGGCCTTGTCCCCCGTGGGGCGGGCGGGCTCTCTGCGGCACCGCCAGGGAAACACGTAAGTGTGCAGGCCGGTCTATGATGAGCTCGAAGAGGGAGAAGATAGAGGCACAGCCTCAGCAGCTGCCGGGCTGGGTGTGGGAGGCGGACAGAGGTCCTCTCAGAGGAGGTGACAATGACACTGCCCTTCGGAGACTGAGAAAAGCTAAAGAGGGGACGGGACGAGTCCAGCGGAGGGGCGGCAGCTGTGCTGACCCCAGGCCTGGAGGAGCCAAGAGCAAGAGGAGGCTGCGGAGAGGCCAGGGGCTGGGGGAGGGGTCCCCGCTCACCGATACCAGGCGTTATGTCTGATTTTATTCGTGGGGTCTCGGGTGCCCCCAGGTCAGGGTGAGCCGGGAAATCAGCCCTTGAGAAAGAAGGGTGGCAGAGGATGGAGTTTCTGGGTCCCGTTTAGAGATTTCCCCCCGCCCCACCCCACCCTCTGCCTTCTGTGCTCAACAACACACCTGCACACCTACCGCCTCCCTCGCCCTGCCCTCCACAGGCCCTGGCGGCGAAGCACCCCCCTCCCCACTCAGAGAAGGAGCGGTTCATCGTCCTGCCGGACAAAACACAGTCCAGCCACCCAGCCGCCTCCTGATCAAGGCAGACAGACAGGCAACCCCACAGGAAAGTAAGCAGAGGAGGGAACAGGAAGTTCACGCCGCAGCACCAGCGGCCTGGAAACGCAGGAAAACGCTCTCGGGTGCCCTAGCACCCTGCAGATTAAGCAGGGAGGTGCCCTTCCCAGCAGCTTGGCAAATGAGAAAAAACCGACGCTGTCCTGTGCTGGCTCGGCGGGGACAGGGACTTGGGGCTCCTGTGCCGACCCCCACCCCGGAAAGGTGTGCACCGGCGGCCACCAGGGACGCGGTCTGCCAACTCCACCTCCAGGAATAGCTCTCACAGGTCTATTTGCGCTCGGCGCCAAGAAGAACGTGCAAGAATTCTCGTCGCTGCTCGGGGTGCGCAGGGCGTGCAAAAGTCCTGAGGGCCCACGGGACCGGGTCACACGGGACACGGTCACCAAGGCAGCCTCTTGCCAGAAACGCTCAGCCTGAGTCCCATCCAAGAAACAGACCAATCCAGACTGAGGGACGACCCACAGCACAGAGGCCTGGCCTCCTCCAGTCACTGGCACAGAAGAGCAACATTCTAGAATGAAGGATGCTGAAGGCACAGAGACAGTAGCCGGTGGCAGCGCACGGTCCCAGACTGATCCCAGAGGAGAAAAGACAAGCAGGCTCTGCAGAGGACACCTGGGCGGGGGCAGGTGCGGGGGGCTCTGTGCAGGTGCCTGTGTGCGCTGACCTCTCGGGGCCAGGGGTCAGGCCCCAGCTATCTTTCAAACAGTTCAGAAGACAGAGAGCAGAACGTGGCTACATGCCAGCGCTTGGTGTGCCGGGCGGGAGCCCGCCAAGGTGTCCGCTTCACCGCTCTTTCCTTCAACCCTTCCATACGCTTCGGGTCTTCAACATACGGAGTTGGGGAAGGCCGATGAACACAGTGCCACTGGAGGCAGGGCAGAGCCGGCCCGCTCCTTCACCTTCAAAGACCCAGGAGGCAAACTGCAGTGACAGCGACTCACCTGGGCTCAGGACACCTGGGCTCAGGACACCTGGGCTCGGGACACCTGGCTCTGCCACTGAGAAAACCACTCCTCCCCTGGGCCTGCTTCCCCACCTGCAGCCATCCATACACACACACACGTGAATCCACGCACATGCTCAAGCACACCCATGCACACACGTGGTCACACACATGTGCATACATGCGCACACGTGCACAAGCCCACATGCACACACACCCTTTAGGCACCAGTGGCAGACCTGGACGGTCGATCGCCTATCCTTTGCCGCTGAGTGAGTCAGTCCCTGGTCGAGCCAGCTCCTGGGTGGCATGCAGCCGGATGCATCCCATTCAGCCCGGGCAGGGCGCACAGAGGACCCACTCAGTGTTTGATGAGTGAACGCATGACCGAGAGGCTGGGTGGAGGCACCCAGGTGACCGAATGCTCTGCAGAGGTGACGACGTGGGTTCCGCACATGCAGCACCCCCACCCATCCGGCACCCAGCACCCAGCCAGGAGGCTGGGGTCGCAGCAGGTCCTGTCACCTCGCTGGCCTCAGTCTCCTCACCTGAACACTGGGGACACAGGTGCACCCACTTCCCAGGGCTGCAGCGAGGCGTCAGTGAAGTACCACATGTCAACTGCTCTGCTGATGGCAGGGCCGCAGGACGGAGTGAGGCCACCTGCCACAGAGCTGCTCACGGGCCCACTGAAATCACAGCCGTGGACTCACAGCCCGTGTTCACAGCAGCACCGCGCACAACAGCCAGGTGGGGGGCAGGTAGATAAGCAAAGCGCGATCCCACCCACACAGTGGGACACTGTCTGGCGGGGGAAAAGGAGGGGACCCCGTCCCCTGCCACCGCGCGGAGGGATCTGGAGGACACAGTGAGGAGAGAGATGAGCTGGTCACACAGGACAGACACTGCGATTCTGCTGACAGGGGGTCCCCCAAGAGGAGTCAGAGTCACAGCCACGGAGAGCAGATGCAGGGTGCTGGTGGGCGCCAGGGTGGGAGGGAGTGTTAAACGGGGATGGATGTCAGTGTGGGGAGATGGACAGTCCCAGAGACGAAGGTGGGGACGGCTGCCCAGCAGTGCGAATGTGCCTGATGCCCTGGAGCCGGACGCCGGACACCGGATATGACGGTGAATTTCATGTCGTGTTTACTTTACCATGGTTTTAAAATGGTGCCCAGCAGTGCTGTCTGTGCCCCAGGCAGCAAAAATCCAAAGCGGAGCAGGGAGGGGTCCGGTAAAGCCGGGAGTGGAGGGGCTTCGCGCACAGACCCCACTGTGTCTGCTTCATGGTCAGGGGCCCATTGCCCGCTGGGGTCCATGAGGCACCAGACAACGGGATGGGCTGAACGGGACTCACAACTATGGTCTCCCTCTGACTCATGCTCCCAGGGCCGCGGAGGAAGGAAGGTGCAGCCATTCCCCAAACAGCACAGCTAAATTTATACCTCGCTGCCTGGGGCCACGCCCTGGTCTTTCCAAAGAGCCAGTGTGGCCTTGGGCCTCAGGGAGCCCCAGGCTGCCACGCCCATAGACACGTTCTCAGGCTCGTGGCAGCTGTGGCCCTGGGTCTCGAACCCTGAGGTGCTCAGTGGTTCAGAGGATTCTGGGCCTGGGACCCAGTGTCCCCTCTAGAGTCACTGGTGGAGGAACACAGAGGGAAATCACACAGATGCATCCGGGCAAGTGGACAAACGCGTGGCTCAGTGGGGGCGGGTGCTCAGGGAGAGCCTGGCCCTGGAGCCAGGGAGTCTGGCCCGTGCAAAGCGGGGTCGGAGGCTTCCAGAAACCCGTCACTGCGTGTCAAATAGCACAGCCGCTGTGGAGCGGGCACAGCGGCCCCCCCGAAATGAAACAGAACTACACTCCATCAGCCATCATTTCGGGGTGCACACCCACAGGAAGTGAAAGTGGGGACACAAACAGGTGTTCGTACCCCTGTGTTCACGGCTGCATCATTCACAGCAGCCCACGGTGAGGGTGACCCAGTGGGCAGGCGGGCGGGTTAACAGCACGTGGTCCACCCGTACAACGGCTGGTTATTCAGCCATGGGAGAAATGAAATTCTGACGCAGGCGAACCCTGAGGACGTCATGCTAGCGAAAGGAGCCAGTCACCCAGGGCAGGTACCGCAGGACGGCACCCACGGGAGGCCCCCAGGGCAGTCAGGTCCACGGAGACGGAAAGTGGAGTGGGGGTCCGGGGGCTGGGGGAGGGACGGCGGGGGGAGTCATTTAATGGGGACCAAGTTTCACTTGCAAAGATGGGGACTTTCTGGAGAGGACAGTGGTGACGGCCACCGTAAACATACTTAACGCCACTGAAGTGGGCTCTTCATAGTTAAGACGGTTTTGTCCTGTGTGAACCAGCCTAAAAACCATGAAGTTAAAAAAAGCACTCCCCCTTCAGTGAAGGAGAGAGAAAGCGCTCAAATCACCCATCGGACCCTGGTCCACAGAACCGCACGCAGGGCGATGCATGGCCGAGAAGGCCTGCGCTGTGGGGGAGACGCCTTGGGCCGGCGTTCAGGGGCAGCGGGGGGGCCGGGGAGGCACACTCCAGGCCCCCTGGAGGGATAGGCGCCGGCCTGCAGTCTGCATATGGGAGCCACCGGCTTCTTCCTCTCTGCTCCTGCAAACAGGATGCAAATCCTCCATGCCATCTGACGCCTGCGGCTCCCAGGGCCCCTGATGACAGTGACAAGGACAAAGTCCACTCCAAACACTCAAGGGACCGTGAGCCCCCAGACCAGGTGGTGCCCCCCCAGAAGGTGTTTAGTGGGCGGGGCGGGGCGCCACGCCGTGTGGGAGGGAGGGAAGAGCTGGTGACAGAGTTGGGAAGAGAGGGGCACGTGACCCGTCACTCCCGTGGGGACCGACCAGGGAGGCGGCAGGGACAGCGGGCAGGAGCTCGGACAGGACAGGGAGCTCTGACTCAGTTCAGCTCAGGCCTGGATGTGTGAGCAGTGTCTTTTTAAGCCTTTTTCTCATTAAAATCGATGTCAGTGCCCTGTGGACACTTCCCCAAGGTCAGGACACCCGATCTCAAGCTCCGCTGAAGGTCACCGTCCCCAGCTCCCTGGCCCAGTCCCTGCCCCAGCTCCTCGCCGTCTGCACATCCCCCTTCTCCTGAGATATCTCAGGGTGGCGGGATATCTCAGGAAGGGCCTGGGACAGGGACAGGCAGCCCTGGCCTCAAACCACAGCTTTGCCTCCTTCTGGCCATGACCTTGGCCGTCCCCTCCCCCAACCCCTGGAGCCCGAAGTGTGTCTGAGGATTCTGGGAAAACCGTAAGGAGGTCACAAACACCCGAGTGCTCGGAGAATTAAGGGCCCCGGGAGAATGCGCTCTCTAATCCTGTGACCGCGAGACCTGCAAAGGCTGGCGCGCCAGCCCAGCTCCTCCTGGTCAAGGCCACGGCCAAGGGGCCTCGTCCAGGGCTTGCCTGCAATTCATCTCCATCACTCACGGAACTGGCCTCTGCCAAACAGGAGTGCAACCCGCGTCGGTTTGCTCACAGAGCCAGGCAACCAATGACTGAGACGCAGGGCTCCTGCAGGCCTCAGTGGGGGAAGGTGGGCGGCAGTGTGTTTGGTATTCAGAGCGGGCCTGGGTGCAGGTTTGCCCACCAGCAACCCATCTGTGAGGGCGACTGCGGAGAGGAGGGCCGGCGACAGTGGGCTCCTGGCACGGCCTGCCTGCCAGCCGCCCATTTCCTCCGTCCACGTGCTCCAGCCAAGCTCTCCAGACTGGGGAGCACGCAGCCCGAGCTGGGGCAGCTCCATCGTCTGGGACATGGACTGGAGAGGCAGTCCCAGGGAGGAGGTCACACAGCCTGGGACATTCCTACCTGAAGCCGTCCCTCTCCTTGTGGCCGCAGCCCCCAGACAGGCAGTGCCGAGGGAAATGAAAGCTTCTATTCCTGGCGTAACCCTCTTTCCTGGAACTGGGACGGCGAGGCAGGGCCGCTGCCGGGGTCTCAGTACTGGCCCAGGACCCCTCCCTGGGTCTCTGGGAGTCCCTGCTGTGTGGTGGCTTCCAGGCCAGCCTCCCGTCCAGCCACATGTCAGGGGGCAGGGACCCTGTGGGCCTCCTCTCCCTGGCCCAGCATTGCCCACCTGGTGGGGCACAGAGGGCCCCAGGGGACAGGTGAGCACCGCCGCCATGTGCCACGGCTCTCCACCTCAGCGGCAGCGGGCACATGTTGCCGCCACCAGCTTCACAACCGCCCTCACCATCCCAGGACCTGAAGAGCCACCAGATGTAACAAGATGTAAAGTCAGAGAGGCCGCTTATGTCCCCAGCTGTCTGCTCTTCTTGGATGAAATGACACTCCTGGCCGTGGCTGGGCTGCCGAGGGGGATGGGGGCGTCCCTGCTGCAGCGGAGGGAGGGCCCCAGGCCCTGCCTCCTGCACAAAGGTACAGGTGGGGGGACATGGGGAGGGTCCCTCAGCCCCCGTCTCCCCTCCACGGGTCCCACCCTGACTTCCCCTGCCGTGGGGACAAACAAGTAAGTCCTCTGCGCCCTGGCACACTGGGGCACCGACAGTCCCCAAACCTGGTTCAGCCCGGAGTCATGCTCCTGGGCCCCGCGCAGGTCTCGGCGTGCCCAGGAGTCTGCATTTCGCAGAGCCATAGGCCCCCGCGCCCCCCTCCCCACCCCTGCAGATGCAGAGGCTCGTTGGCTCCTCACGTCGTCACTGAGTACCTACTGTGGGCAAGATGCCATGCAGGGTGCCAGAAGGCTAGGGTGCACAAGGAGCAGATGGGGTGTGGGGCCCCTGCCTCATGCCCGGTGCTTTACCCAGGGCCAAGCTGGGGGCAGAGGTACGGATAAGGCTTCTCCAGTGCTTCCTCCTCTGTCCCCTCTGGGGCTCTGCACCTACTGCTGGATGGCCTTCTCCCACCACTTTGTCTGGCTAGCACCTTAGGTGGCGCCACCTCCTTCAGGAAGCCCACCAGGATCTCTCTCCCTTGGCAGCTTCACTAACTACCTCCTGTCCCCACAGCCTCCCTGAGAAGCGCATTCTCGTGGTGTGTTCTCATCACATACTGTCTGCCCTTCTCATTAGGCTGGGAGCTCCTGCGGGGAGGAGCTGAATTCGGGCCACCTGCAACACCTAACCAGCAGGTGGACACACTCAAGTGAAACCCCCAGGTCTGCCCCCACCCCTGCCATAGCTGAGTTGGTGGCTTATGTTAGAGGATGACTGTCCATGAGACCCAGGGGGGCCCTTCCTTTGGGACAGGGGGAGGGTCCTCTGCTACGGGGGTGTCAGACATCCCAGGGAAGGGCAGGTCCTCACAGAGAAAATAGGAATTTGGAGGGGGGAGGTCCGGGGAAAAGCTCTCTTTCCTGCAGGGTGGTGTCTAGGAGGCAGGTTGAGGACCCTGTTCCACCCCCCACCCCAAATGCAGAGCCAACCCCTACTGAGAGCTTGTGCTGGGCACGTCAAAGTCGGGGGAAGACAGGGTGTCAAAACTCAGAGCCGGGCATCAACGGGGGAGCAGCCCCCGCACCCCCAGCATGGGGGCAAAAATGGCCCTCAAGACCCCAATTTCCAGCAAGATGTTCTGTGCAAGGTGCCCGCCTTGGGGCTGGGGTTGCCCCCTCCAGGGCTCCCAGGCAGTGCGTCATCCCAGCCCGCCCCAGGCCAGCCACGAAAACTCCAGGACGCAGACGGCATATAAAACACGCCCGCGCTGACCCCAGAGCGGGATGGCAGACGGGAAGCTGACCCCCTCGGAGGCAGCTGACGGAGGGAGGGGAGAGAGTTCAGCACAAGCCCAGAGTCTGGAAAGAGGCCACCTGCGTTCCCACGCAGCTCCACCTCGACCGGCTGGGTCCTCGGGCAGGTTTCTGGGCGTCAGCTGGCCTCCGTGTCCCCACCTACCATGTGGGCTGTCACGGTAGCCACCCCCTGCAAGACACCTTCCTTCCGGAAGTCTGTGCTCTTGGAAAAGCGTAATGACATTCCTTGGCTCAGAAGACCAGTGGGGAGACGTGTGCTCTCAAGGGAGGTGGCACTGGGGGTGCTCCGAGAGCAGGGTGGGCCCCCCTTGCCAGCCACGTGACCTCGGGCAAGTCACACCTCCTCCTGTCTTAGTCTGAATACCCAGGTCTGCAAATTAGAAGGAACAGCCCCCACCCCACAGGGCTGTGGGGCATTGGAGCTGCAGCCTGCACAGCCTCCCCGCCCTGCCCCGCCTACTAGATGCTCCACAAACAGCAGACATGGCCCTTCATTAGGCGATCCATCACTGCCCTGAGCTCTGGTCAGCGGCGGCCGCGTGGGGGCTGGGCTCCGAGGTGGCCAGCACACACCCAGGATATATTTAGCTCTCTGTTGGAGCCCTGCCGGGGGCTCGCATTCCAGCCTTCTGCCGAGGACACTGAAGTCTTGGAACAGCCTCTAAATCCCCATCGGCCGCCCTGGAGCTGGCCCCAGAGCAGACCGCCCTCCCGTTCACAACCTCAGACCAAATCCTCTCACAGGACACACGCAAGCTAAACTCCTGTGCTGATAACAGCGCTGCCACCCACAGCCGCAGCTCCACCGTGAGTCCGCCTCCCAAAATAGGGAAGGCCGTGGCCTCGGCACGCGCGGCTGCTGCCAGTGAGTCAGACAGCTGCGCTCCAAGCGGGCCTCCGTGGAAGACTCCTGCCCCTTGCCTATCTTCAGATGAATCAGCAGGAAAAATAAAACAGCCCAGCATTAGGCAAAAGGGACGGCTGCCTGTAACCCTCGGGCGTCTTCTTCTCCCAGTTTTCCCGCATATTCTGTGGGGATGACACTGTCTAAAATTCCGGAGCCCGCATCTCCCGACCACCGGCGCTGACACCTGCCTCGTACTGACCCTTCACAGTCCCGCCGATGACCACACACTGTTCCTTCCTTGGCCGGCGGTTTTCCAGGTGTGGTCCAGGCCCCCTGGGGAACCCCAAGACCCTATCAGGGGCTGGCCGAGCCAAAGCCACTTTCATGAGAAGATTAAGGTGGTATTTTCCTTGTGTCCCAGTGTCCTGTGACGCTGTCCAGAGGCTGCCTCGCAACAGACGCACACAGACCAGACGCAAGGTTCCAGCTGCCCACGATGAAGCCAGATGCTGATGAAATTAGCCAGACTGCGCAGCAACGCGAGTCTGTTCACCGGAAACGCTCCCACGGCTGCACGGAGGGCTGTTAGGCCGGTTCGTGGGTTAACAGACATCTTAGAATTTCCTCCATTTTAGCGTCGAGTACTGTGAACGTCCGTAAGTCCACTCAGCAGAGCTCTTTGGGGTCCTCAGTCAGCTTGAGTGGGAGGGGCCGGAAGCCCTAAAGTCTGAGAACTTCTGCTGTGGATGGATGGTGATGTCCTGTGGACACTTCCCAGGGCGGAACACGCAACCCCTGCCCCGCGGTGGTTTTTCCAGCGAGAATCCCTGCCTGAGCTTCCATGCAGCCAGGACCCAAGGAATGCTGGCCGCCCCATAGCTGGGAGGGGCCGGGATCAGACTCCCCCCATAGTCTCCGGGGTCGGTAGGGGGCGGGGGGTGCAGACGCCCTGACTTCACCCACCCTCTGCGGGGCTGAGTCCCGCCTTCTCCAGCCCCGCGCCCCTCCGAGGGCATCGCCTACTGGAATACCTTCCTGCACTGGGCTGCCATGGGCCTCCTCCAAGCACCCCACTGCCCCCCACCCCAATCCACAGAGGGGCTTGGGTATATTCCTTCCTTTTCGTTCCTTCAACAGCTGCTGGCTGGCTCCTCCCGCTGTGCCCTTAGCAAGCTTCTGCCACAAAGACACAAGCAGGGAAGGGGTGTGGGGTGGCAGGAGGGGGGCCACGGGAGGAGAGCAGAGTAGCATCGGGGCAGAACCAAGCTCTCCTATGGCAGCCCCAGGCCTCGAAGGCCCCCGGCCGGGCTGGAGAAGGAAGGAACAGGTGGGATGAGAGGGCTGGCGGGAAGCAGTGATTGAGGCCCGCTGAGTTCTTGGGGTGGGCAGGGGTCCTCCTTCTTAGGTTCCAGAGATGTCCTGGTCCCTCAGCACTCGGAGCCATCGCCCACCAGCACTGTACCCCACACCTGCCCTGCACTGCACCCCAAGCCCACGCTGCACCCCACTCCTGTACCCATGAGAGGCAGGGAGGCACCTGGCTGGATGCCGGACCCCTTGCACACATATCACGTTTCCTGATTTCTGAGCACACGAGTGTGTGGTGGGAAGCGATGCTTGTAACCCGGCACCCCACACTGCTCCCCAGCACTTGCAGACGAGGCTTGGTTTCAGAGCCAGAGGCAAAGCGCTGGATCAGAACTGGGAATGAGAGCCCTGTCAGAGGCCCCTGAGGCCCATGGGGCCATGTGGGCTTGAGTGGAGGAGCATCGGGCTCCCTCCCGGGTGCCAAGAAAAGTCAGACCGTGCCGGACCCGGGCTCCCACACCCCAGGGGTGTGCACGGGTCCAGCCAGAGTGTGCACGGCTGCAGACCCTGCACGTGTGGGCAATTCACAGCGGAACAGAAGTCTGGGGTCAGGCACTCCAGTGGGTTCAGCATCCATGGCTCGGCGAGAGGGCTGGACGATGCCACCCGCAGGGGCCGCGTCCTCCATCCGGGAGTGGAGGGCGTCGCGGAGCATCTCACAGGCGGTGGCCGCTCGCCCAGGCAGCCCCCAGCTCCGCCCCATCTGGCCCCCCTCACTCTCCCGTGCTCCTGGGATGCCTCCCAGGAAAACCACCTGCACCCAGGTCCCCAGTCCCCTGGGGACCTAAAGTGAAAGAGCCGCAGGACAGAGGGGTGGATCGTCTTCAGTCCTGTGAAACTCGGGGCCAAGCTGCAGTGGGGTCCCAGGTCGGTCCTCGCATCTCTTCCCTCCTGGAATTCTGTGCCCAACTGCACGCCAACTGGGGCCTGGGAGAGGCCGGTTTCCTGTGAGCCCCGGGGCCGCTGAAGCCCCAGGAGCAGCAGAGGGCGGAGGGAGGCCGCAAGCCCGTGCACCGGAATCAGGACAAACAGACGAGGAGGCTGAGCTGCTGGCCTCCTTCACTGGACAGACGGTCACGGAACACCTGTCCCAGGCAGCCGGCGTGTGGGCCACACCGGACGGGAGCAGGTCAAAGGCCCAGCCTGCCCTGGGGACAGGTACCCGGTGAGGCAGGAGCCAGCGTGCTGTGCGCTGCGGTGACACGGGGCATCGGTTTCTTGTTCTGCTGCCTGGAATCGTGTTGCCAGATCGTCTCTCCAACCCTCGCCCGATGCTCAGAGAAAACAGACCTCAGGAGGAGAGGACACCACACACAGGAGGAGGTGGGGGCACCGCTGGTGTGTGCAGGGGCGGAGGGGGCACCAGCGGCTGCAGTGACCCTCTCTCTGAGCAGGACCAAGGGCCCAAGCCCTTGAGGATGATGCGGCCACTAATGTCCCAGGGAGCTGGGGGCTCTCTGGGGGCTGGACAGGACCTGTGGACAGGACTGGGACGGGCTGGGAGGGGGAGGGGCAGACGCAGCGGTCAGGAAGACGAGCTGCAGCCCTGTGTAAGCGGGGGCCGCACTGGCCCACCAGGGCGTCGTGTCAGGTTCATCCCAGCCAGAGAGGCCACGTGCACGGCTGGGATTCAGAGCATTCCGCCTGCCTCTGGGCCCGCTGCGCCCCAGGCCCTGCGCACCCACAGCCCGTGAGCAATCCCGAAAAGCAGGGGCTACTATCTCCACTTTGTAGGTGGGGAAACGGAGGCAGAGCAGTTCAGCACCCGGGTTGCAGGAACACAAAGAGCAAATGACAACTGGGACGGCCGCTCCGACGTGCCTGACCCCAAGGCCACCGCGACCACCCTCTCGTGCTCCGAAATCCTCAGCCGAGGCTCACGGTGTGCGGAGGCCCGAACACAGCGTGGGTGCCTGGCACTGCTTAGTGCATGCCTGGCTCGCCTGCCACATGCCTGGAAGCCCACGGAAGGCACGAGGCGCCCAGTGGGGCTTGCTGGGCTGAATCAAAGCAAAGGGGTATCACAGAACTCAAGGCACACCTTCCACCCCCCAGTCCTCCCCAGAGACACGAAGGGCTCAGCACTCTGCCAGCTCAGTGTCAGGCCAATTCCACAGATGCCACTTCCCTGCCAGGCTCCCCCTACCACCAGGGTCCCGCATAAAGGCCCAAGCGGAAGCATCACGTGGGGTCTAACACCTGGCGGAGCAGGGCAGTGGGAGACGCCGTGGCTGACCTGGCCTGTTTCCCAGAGCCAATGGCTTAGCCTCAAGCCCAGATGATCTCGCTGGGGACAGCGGAGGGCACAGCATTGTCAGGAGAAAGGGGCCACATGTGTGAGAATGGCAGTGGCCCCATTTTTACAGACAGAATCACTGAGGGACAGCCAGCCACCCAAGGTCACAGAGAAGTCTGGGCGGGTGGGGCTGAGAGTCCCTGGCCAGAGGGTCAGGGTTAAAGGGAGGCACAGGGGCTTGATGTGGTGAGGCTGTCTCATGGTTGGAGCTGCCTGGGAGGGGCCTGGGCCTGTGCTGGGGCCCCAGGCTGGAGCCCCCACAGACACAGGGGCTCTGCCTTCCTGGCTGTGTGCAGGCAGGTGGCACCTGGGAGAGGGGCTACACTTCATGGCCCAGGTGAGGAGATGGGACATGTAACACCCCTGTCGCTAAGGAGCACTGTCACGATGTCCTGAGTGGGTCAAGCCTCATCCAGCCCAAACACACAGCCACACGCTAGGAGGGCCGGTGAGTCCTCATGACAGCAGCTAGAGCATGCAAGGGGGGAGGGGACAGACAGTGCCCACCAGCTCACATCCAACTCTGTAGTTTAAAAATGGAGTCACATGACACCAGGCAGCCCACGGGCCCTCCTGGGCATTCATGTCCCCATTTGCATTGGGGACACCCCGGTGGCCCTGAGAAGGGCTATCAGATCTCAGGAGCGCCTGGCGGGCATGGGGCCTCAGGGAGCGCCCCGTGAGGCACAGCGGCCCCGACACTGAAGCAGGGTGCCACCAACACCCTAGAGACTGGCCGGCAATGGAAAGAATCCCGAGTAAACAGAGACGCCGCACTCAGGTTGCTCCACCGAGGCCGAGGCCGAGGCTGGGGCAAGCGGGGGCACCAGGGAGCCGGTGTCTGTGCGGAGGAGGGGTCTGGGGTCTAGCTTCCGGCCACAGCTGTTGGCCCTGAGGACCAGCGGCAGGACAGACCCCTGCAATGGGCCAGACCCTCCCCCTCACCTCCTGTTACCACCTACTGCCCCTGGCAGCTCACAGCTCTCCCACGACCCAGGTGACGCTCTGCAGGGTCGGGGTGCCCCACAGGCGACCTCTCCACAAGTGAGGGTCACACTTGCTTTCCTGGGACAGTAAGACTGGGCTTCCCTCGACTTCCTCAAACTCAGGACTCACTGGTAGAAAATACGCCATCTACCCCCACACTCCGTCATCGTCATCGAGAGAAACCTACAGAATCAAAGGGTCTGGAGTAGCCGGTTAGGAAGTGACCCTGAACGTGGGGGAAAGCAGGTCAGAGCTCGGTGACGCCCAGGCTGCGCTGGGCCCTGGGCCACGGCTGTTCTTCTCAGATGCGATTTCTGATGAGTCTCTGGGTTGGACGATTTGTCTTCTGCTGCACCGAGTTCCGGTGGCAGCGCTGGGAGGCGGCCTCCGTGCATCACCTGTGAGAGACTGCGGGACGGGGCCACCTGGGAGCCCTCCACTCCCAGACGAGGACCGCCCCGGAGCGGTGGACTGTGGAGCAGGGCGCACACGCCCAGGCAGGGAAGTGATGCCTCTGGTAGTCGGGGTGGCTCGCTGTGCGAGGAAGGCACGCACCACGAAGAGCGTGTGGAAAAGTCGCAGAAAGTCTGAAGACGCAGACGGGCAGCCTGGCTCCCTCCCCGCCCAAGAGCCGAGGATCTCTGCGGACCTCTTGGCGCATTTCCTTCTAGTCTTTTCTCCTCCGCTGTCTTTGCAGAGGGCAGATCATATGCGATGTGCGATTTTTGTCCTCAGCTGTTTTCTAAACTGAATGTTTCTTAAGCCTTTCCTTCTAACGTTAAAAACTCCCCACCTGTAGCTCTAGAACGCTCCCCCTACCCCCAGGAGGCCAGTTTCAGGAGGACAGGGGTTCTCATTTGTTCTGGTCCATCGCCAGCGCCTGGGGCCAGGAGCAGGGCTGGGCACATGGGTGGCGTCAGTAGGCGCGTGCTGCCGGGCTAGAGGACGGCAGGGCCGCCACCCCGCCACCCTGCCCCACGCACAGGGGCGCTGGCTCTGTGCTGTTGTCAGGAATGTTGACGGGAACAGGTCTGGGCCACGTCATTGTCCGCACTTGAATTAGGGGAAGAACTGAGCGTGTCTCTCTGTTCCAAACACCGGGGCCACTGCGGACCAGAGTAGGGGGCTGGGGCTCTGGCTCTGTCGCACGCTCTCCATTGCCCCGGGGAGCTCTTCTACTTCTCCAGGCCTCGGTTTCCCCCCAGGCGGGTGGGTGGCATCCCCCCGGTCCCTTCCAGCAGTGCAATGCTACCACAGTAGCCCTGGGAAGAGAAGGTAACTGAGCTGGCCACACAAGCTCTCACCTGGCCCTGCCCCCGTGTTAGGGACTGCATGGTGTCCCCCACAAATCCATATGTCGAAATACTAGCCCCCGGGACCTCCGAATGTGACTGTATTTGGAGAGAACGTTGTGGAGGTGATTAAGCTAAAATGAGGTCACTGGAATGGGCCCTGATCCCGCACGCCTGGGGTCCTTATAAGAGGAGATCAGGACCCAGACACACACAGAGGATGACCACGTGAGGGCACAGGGAGGAAAGGCCACCTACCCGCCAAGGAGAGAGGCCTCAGGAGGAACAGCCCTGCCTGCACCTTGACCTTGGACTTCCAGCCTCCAGGGCTGGGAGAAGCCAACTTTCCATTGCTCTAGCCCCTGTCTCGTTGCAGCCCTGGCAGGATAGTACAGCCCTCCACAAAGCCCTGACCCCTGGGGGATCCTGCCTCTGGGGCCTGCAGCCCCCCGGGAGCACAGCCGGCTTGGAGGAGCACGGGTCTTGCTCAGGGACCCGGTGCCCATTGGCGTCAGAGCTGGCACTGAAGCCCCTCCCAGCTTGGGTTCCTTCCTCTGCCCCTCTTTGTCCTATGGTGGCCACATGGGCTGCAATGCCATGAAGCCGCCACCACACTCATCCTCATCTACTAGGGACTCACAGCCTGCAGGCTGGCACTGTAGGCCAAGCTCAGGGCATTCCCTCCACACAACGGGGAAACTGAGGCAAGGGAGCCCGCAGCAAACGTGCCACACCTCGATCTGACTGGTGCAGAAGGCCGTCTCCTGCAATTTCCCTGCCCGCTCAAAATCAACATGCACAACACAAGGAGGCAGCCACCCGGGGCTGCAACACCACCAGAGCCTTCGCAAAGGCGTCCACGTCCTCGGACGGAGGGAAGACACTCCCGCAGCCCTGGCGGCACAAAGGCAAGGGGAGGGGGAGCGGGTTGCCTCGGGCCTTGCCTCTCCCCAGCCCATCTGGGCAGCTGGAGACCAAACCACATGATGACCAGCCACACCTGCTGGCACCGAGCTCCAGAATGATGCCGGCCTCCCATGGGGGTGGCCATCAGGGGACCTGCCCTTGTTGACAAGGGAAGCCCCGATTTGCCAGAGGTGCACAGCAGCCAGACAGTCACCAGGTGCAAGGGGCCACACCGCTCCCTGCCCCTGAAAGTGTGGTGAAAATCATCGCTGTGCAGATAATGGGCTGGCGCCAGGTCCGGGGCATGAGCAGCAGGTGCACAGGAGAGCATGCTCAGGGCCCGTCCCTACGGGCCGGGTACTCAGGGACGTAACCGTCTAGCACGTCCGTCACGAGCTGCTGAGGACCCACCACATGCAGAGTTCCTCCCTCACACCTCGTCCTCTCCAGGTAATGCAGCCAAGCCCAGGACCACCAGGGGGACACTGGGGTTCAAACCCCGGTCCCCTTGCTCTTTCCAACCATGACCCCCATGGCCTCAGGTGCCCACGTAGCCCTTCTCCAAGATTAAAAACAATGGGGGGCAGGGTTTCTTCCAGGGTTCTCTCTAATTACAGGAGCGCAGGAGGTATCAATTATGGTCCCAGAAATCCCCCAATTACCCTGCGTGCACCCTGCCATCATCCCCGCCTCCCATTAGAGAGATGTGTCTGGAGGTCCTGCCAAGTCTGGGGGTGCCCTGCTCCCAAGCTACCTCCAGATAACAGGTTGGTCATCTCAGAAATCCTCTTCCAGAGAATTCTGCCTCCCACTACCTGCCATTTGCTCTCAGCCACTGTCCCAACAGCCGGTGTGTCAGCCTCTGGTCCTAGGCTGGGAGGAGAAGGGCACGGTTTCCCTTTGGGGGAGGTGTTCCTGGAAACACAGCCCTCTCAGGACCAGAGCACACAGCAAGAACCCACTAAATGCACACTCCCTCTGCATCCCAACGCTGCTCCCCCCTCCCCCCCCCCCCCACGAGAAGCAGCTGTCCCCATTGGTTTTTGCACTGTGGCCAAGGGCCATACCGCAGTCTGTGGAGAGGCAGGCTCAGAGGAAAGAGCACAGGAGTCAGGAAGCATCAGGTTCAAGTCCCCACCCCGCTTTGGGAGCTGAGCAAGTGACTCAAGTGTGTGAGCCTGGGTCCCACCCTCAAAAATGGGGTGACGGCCCCTCCCTGCCAGGGAATGTAAGCGCAAGCCCTCCGCCCAGGGCCGGGACCCAGGCAGGAGGCTGTTAAAGCTGGGGCTCTCAGTCTGCTGTCCCGGCTCATCTGCCAAGGCCTCCCAGCTCCAAATCTCAGTTTCCCCAAGCCCCCTAAGCGCGGCTGGCTTGCGGAGAAGAGGGATTTTCCAGCGCCGCGCAGAGGCCGAGAGAGAGCTGGTGGGTGCGGCGCGGGAGGCAGCAGTGGGGATGCCCAGGGGTGAGGCCACAGAGACGAGCAGAGAGACGGGCGAGTCGGACACACCTGCAGGCTCTGTGCCCCAAAACCTGACGTGGGCGAGCCCAGGGTACTGGGATCGGTCTTAAGCCCCCGACCCAGGACCTACCTAGGCGTGCGAGAACCGCGCAAGGGCGGCGCCCCCTGCTGCAAAGCCCCCATGTCTTCGTCGCAGCTACGCGTCAAGATCGGCGGCGGCCCCGCATCCCTTGCGCGGATCCTGGCCGCCTCCTGCAGCCTACGATGCCCCCATGCCCCACTAAGAGCAGAGGAGTGGCGCCTTCCAGACCGCCAAGAACAGCCACTCCAGCCGGCGCGGTAGCAAGGGGGTGTCCAGCCCGTCCAGCAGAGCTACGTGACCGGGGCTCAGGACCAGGGGCTCGCGCCGGACACTCGAGACCACAGGACTGTGGGGCAAAAGTTGGGAGGAGCAGCGGGGCGATTTCCCCCTGTGTTGCAGGTGCAGCTCCCCCAACCCTTGCTGCGCTGCGACCCCGCTCGGGAATGTGCCGGTCCGCGGTCCCCACACTCACCTGCACTCATCTCAGCGGCAACTCGGAGTCAGCGGTCCCGGCGCTGCTGCAGCCCGACGCTCCTGCTCGCAGGACACGGGTCCGCGGGTCAGCGGCTCTGCTCACGGCAGAGCCAGCCCGCAGAGCCGCCGCAGCCTCCCGGCGCGCCAGCCCCGCCCCATCGTCCCCGCCCCATCGTCCCCGCCCCCAAGCTGCCCCGCCCCACCCCGCCCCCATCGCACTGCGGCGGGGCGCACCCTGGGAAGTGTAGGCGCCGCGCCCCTGTTATTCCGCCTTCATGCTTCAATCACCGCGCGGACGGACTACAAGTTCCGGCAGGCCGCCCGACCCGCGCATGCGTTAACAGGCAATGCCGCTGTGGCCTCCCCCAGCCGCTACGAGGTCTCTGCGGAGCTGTCACCGCGGCCTGACTGGTGGCCTGGCTGGCGGCCTGGCTGGCGCCAGCTCTTGATACCCCGGGGATGCCGAAGAGGACGTCTGAGGGAAAAGCGAACTTGGTGCAGCTCTTGTTGAGCCGTGGAGCTGTAAAGGTCCTTGAGCATCTTCTTGGCCAACCCTCTCCTTCCCCAGTTTGCAGGGGGGAAACTGAGGCGGCCGCAGGGCACAGCAGGATTTGCCCACTCCCCCTGGCGAGGCTTGAGCAGGCTGCGATTCCAGTGCAGGGCTCCTAAATCCAGGTCTAGGACCGTGCACCCCACATTCCTGGAATGCAGCGCTCATCTGGCTTGGTGCTCGGGAGGGAGCTTCCCCCACCTCCGCCCCCAGGACAGCCCCAGTCCCCAGCCCCCCTGCAGTGACCGATTGCCTTCTGTGACGTCAGGTGCCTAGCACAGGGCAAGGGTACAGGAAAAGGAAGGCCCCTGGGTGGGAGCAGGTGGACCCCACTGGGGCCTGTACTAACAACAGGGAGAGCAGAGGGCCTGGACTGGACCAGCATGTAGGGGGCAGAATCTCCAGGACCTGGCCCTGCTGTAGAGAGGGTGAGGCTGCTTGGAGATGCTATCAGCACAGGATGGAAGGCTGGGCACAGGAACTGTGGACACTGAATGGGACACCGAGACAGGAGATGTTCTTCTCTGGCCCCTCATGGCTCCTGGGGAGAGCTGAAGTCCTGCAGAAGCAGCCATGGTCAAGGCCAGCTGGCCCCAGCCCCACACACTCTGGAAACCTGGGAGGCCCTTTCGGTGGGTGGACCAACCGGCAGCTGCAGGGCCCCAATGTCTGCCTGCCCACTGGGGCCTTCTGCCCAGAGCACACGTGTGAAGAGACAGAAGGAGCACAGGGAGGAGCCAGATGCCCTGTTCCTGACGCAGCTGCCCCCTCAGCTGGGTGGCCGTCAGCGAGTCCCTTCCCCTCTGGACGTCAGGGTCCCATCTGAGCAGCGGCTGAGTGAAGGCAGAGCACCCTGGGGTCTGACCACCTGTGGGGAGCCTGGCTCCTCCACCTGCTCTTGCGGGGCACCTAACTGACCCCGTGTTCATCACTGGACATGATGGCCATTACCCCACCACCCCACCCCCATGTAGGATGGCTCTGAGCCAATGTGTGCTGTGCCCCAGCACGAGCTGACACCCACGAATGTCTTTGATGTCATGCTGTTCTTATTCTTATTCTCAGTGCCTCACACTGCGCTTGGTACATGGGAGGGGGGCTCCACAAACATTGGCTGACTAGAGGGAGAGAGCATGGAGGGGAGGGAGAGGGTGGGCACCCCTGCCATGCTTCACCCTCTGTAAGCAGCTCTCCATTCGGCTCCCCGACAGCCCTGCTCCCTCCCTAGCAGGAGCATCCTCCCTTCCATGTCTGCAAAGGCTCCTGTGACCCCATACCGCCCCCCCCCACAGTGGATGGTTCCCCACACAGCCTGACGATGGTGGCATGGAGATGCCACCACACCAACGGCCAAGGGAGGCACCCGGGTGTGGATGGAAACTTGCTCCTGAGTCCCTGCAAGTCAGAGGGTAGACAAGGGTGGCCCGGTTCCTGGCTGGTCCCAGAGCTCAGTCACCCTGGCCTCCCTAGAGAGCCCGCCCTGCCTCTCTGAGCAGGTGCCTTCCAACAGGGTCGGGCAGGGAGTCTCAGCAGTTCTCAGCCTGGAGGGACCTCAGGATCATGCAGTTCCAGCACATTCTTTCACAAGGGTAGAAACTAAGGCCCGAGGACGCCCTGCCCAGAGTCACCCAGCAGGTTAGTGAAAAGGGAGGGGCCTGCCCCAGATCCTGTAGGGGAGCTGCCACCCCTCTGCCCCCCTCACTCAGCTGGTTCCCCAGCCAGGCGAGCCCAGTGGGGGCAGGCCCCTCCCTGCACCCCTCCTGCAGAAGAGGCCCCCCGGGACAGGTTGGCTTGCTTTTTATCCCAGGTGTGACCTTGGGCGACTTGCTTACCCTCCCTGCACCTCAGTTTCCTTATTCTTCAAATCACAGTACCTGAGCCGTCGAGTTGTTAGCCAGATAAATGGGTGACAAAAGTAGAACACTTCCAAATGCCTGGCAAAAAGTCAGGTTCCACAAATGACATAATTATTGTTATTGAAACAGATCAGGTTGACTCAGGTGCTATCACCGGCCCTTGGAGACAGAGCCTTCTCTCACCTGTCTCCTCCGTCCACCCATCCATCCACCCACCCACCCACCATATCCTGAACACCGTTAGTGCACTGGGCCCTGGCCTGGGGAAGAAAACAGACAAGAATCTGTTTCACAAGCCACGTGATTGGTTGTAGAAAATGCTGCCAGCTGCTTTTCAGCGGGCGCTGAGGCGGGGTGTTAGAGGGCCTTCGAGCAACTCCTTGACACTGGAGACCCCAGCCAGGCTAACAGTCCTTTCGACCCTTATTACAAGTGCATCTAGAGGAAGCAGCGCCTCGGTGGGTACAGATGCTGGAGAGGCCACGGGCAGAGGGACCTTCCCTTGCCTGCCTGCTGCCCTCTCCTCCCGCCCAGCTCCCCCTCCTGCACACGGATGCCCTGCGTGACCCTGGTTGCCCCAGGAAGGCAGTGTTGGGGCGAGCCGTGCCCTGCCCTGCCCCTTCCACCTCTAGTGCTTATGGAAAATTCCCCTCAGGGGGATCCCCCATCTCATTTTGTTGGGGAGTCCTTTCAAGCCTCCCTCGGGAGGGAGTTCTGGGCAGGGGCGGCTCTCTTCCCCCTCTAAGGGTGACAGGCAAGTTTCACTTGGTTCAGTCCTTCCCACGACCCTGAAGTAGGGCCCTGGCCTCGCATCCGACAGGCTTGGAGATTCACTCCAGAGAAGCGCAGGAGGGGTGGACTGGGGCCCTAGAGGGATCCCCAGCCTGCAGCACTGGCCCCTAGCTAGTCCCGGGCACGGCCTGCTGCCTCTGCCACGTCCACTGCGGGGATTAGGAGGAACTGGGGGTGGCTCCCCCCACCCCTCTGCCCTGCCTGATGTGCGGACTTGTGCTTTGCTCCTTCTGACCTGGGCCCGGCAGCCAGTGATGTCAGTGACAGCAGGAAGTTAGAAGAATGGCAGAGCTCCACACCCCTCCTCAGTAGAATGTGCATTGTTCCGGGACCATGGGGGCAGGATACAGGGGCCACCTGCAGACCCCAGGCCCCTCCTCCAGCGGACTCTGCTCTTCTGCGGGAACCAGGTGACAAAGCTGGGGTCCATTTCTGGGAGTTCAGAGGTGATCATAAAACATAGAAACAGTACGTGCAACTGTGTGCCTCTGGGAACATCTTTAAGTCTAAAAAACAACCTGCTTTGCTTCAAAGCCCCACCACTCACGGCGTGTCTTCGCGGACCAGCTCCCTGCCCAGGCTGGGCCGGGCCAGGCTCCCTAAGAAATGGTCCCCGCGGACTCTTTCTGGGGGACCAACGACCCCCTGTGACAAGTACCGGCACCCGGCACTGCTCCATGGGCTTGCAGATTGCTTCACAGTTGGGGTCACTTGTCCTGGAAATGTTTGCTGCCCCTTCGGGAGGCTTGAAGGTTGTGGGAAGAGCAGGCGATGAGTGTGGGGTGGGGCAGGGGCCGCCGCAGTGCCCACCTGCCAGCAGCTGCTCAGGTGGGGGCTTAGGTGGGCTTCCTGGCCAGGGCTGGACCTGGGAGGGGTGGGGCCGGGGAGTTGCTTATAGGAAGCAGAGGAGCCTGGGTGCAGGAGTTTGGTTTGACCTTCGGTGGGGCCAGACTCACGCTCGGGAGGTGGGAGCCGAGGGTAAGCATGAAACTGCACCTGAGGAGCATGCCTAGGGCCACACCAGGGCCCCTGTGCCAGAGAACCTTCATCCCCACCCCCACCATCATCATCGTCATCGTCCCACTTTACAGATGTGGAAACTGAGGCTTTTACTGAACCTCGAACTATCGCCAAGTGCAGCGGCTGGGACGTACACCCAGGTCTTCCTGAAGAGAAGGGGGTGAGGACCTCTGCCCAGAGGGACCTGTCCAGCGGAACTGACCCTTGCCCTCTGTCCCCTGGGCTGTTGGGAATGCCCCACCCTCACCGGGACAGTTCAGCCTCACCCTCGACTTTGCTGCAGACCCTGCAGTCAGAGAAGACCCCCTGGCCCCCAGCTAAGCCATAGGCCACCTTTGCTCCCAAGGCTGACTGTTGCTGCCACATGACTCCATAGTCTTGTCACTTGTCCCCTGCCTGGCTCCCTCCCCAGATGTCAGGCCTCCAGGTAGGGCTGGGTCCATCTCATGATGGGGTCCCCAGCACATCCTGGGGTCCCCAGCACACCCCGGGGTCCCCAGCACATGTTGAAATCTTCAGCACAGAGAAGAGTAGCCAGTGAACTGCGGGTCGGCGTGTGCCCACTGCAGTCCCCTCCGATGCCCTGCACTCAGCAAACCAGAGGGAAGAGCCAGACCCCGGAGCCCCTTCCCAACACCCCTGACGCTGCCCTATGTCTGCGGAGCCTCCAGCAGATGGCTTCTCCTACGGAGTGACGGCAGGGCTGGGCTCCCCCGGGGCTGGTTGAGAAAGGGGCCACCCTGAGAAAGTCTGCCGGTCACAGGTGCATGGTGGCCACGGGAAACTGACAGCTCCCAGGGACCTGGATGACCCGGGGCACCTCTGGGCATTCTCTTGCCAACCTGCAGGCTTCTCTGTCCTTTCTTCCCCTCCAAAGACGTCCCAGAAATGTATTTACTTCACAGCCAAATGGAGAATCAAATGAAATATGATTTCATTGTGGGATCTTTCCAACCACTCAATAATTTAAAGCATGCCACACGAAACCAGGAGTAAAAATAACATGTGACTCACATCTCGGAGCCTCGCTCTCTGTGCGCTGGGCCACACACAAGGAGGACACAGCTGTTTCGGGCCCAAGCTCACCATCATCGCACACCCACGGCTGAGCGGGACTCTGCAGGCAGGTGAGCCCACGACACGTGCCAGAGTCGGGCAGCCGCACATCGATTCCCCATAGTGGCCGAGTCTGTGCCATCCTTTCCACTGCCTGGGTAACTCCGAGGGCTTGAGGACTCGACGACGTTTGGCCATCACCGAAAATCGAGAGATGGTTCGTTCCAAGTGATGCAGGGAAGCAGACAGAAAGTACGGCGCGACGCTGGCAGTGACTCGCGCTGGGAAGACTGGGCTTTGGCTGGTGCTCCGAGAGCCGTCCTTGTGAGGCATGCTGTGCGTGCGTGTCGGGGTGAGGGGGACAGAGAGGGAGGGGAGGTGAGGGCTCAGAGGCAAACATCTGCTCAGCCCAGGCCCCGTGCTGGGAGCAGGAGACAGGACCTCCTCTAGGCCCTCGGGAGTAACGACAGTGTCTCTGGGCCAGTATCCCAGGGCTTTGGAACCACCGAAGAGCAGAAATTTGTCCTCTCGCTGTTCTGGGGCCCAGACACCTGAAATCAAGGTCTCGGGGGGCAGAGGTCCTCGATAGCTCTGGGGAAGGATTATCCCTCTCCCACCAGCTTCTGGGGCCTCCCGGCCTTCCTGGGCCTGTGGCTGTGGCACTCCTGTCTCCGCCCTGCCCGCCCTCCCAGGGCCTTCTGTTCTGTGAGTTGCCGTGTTTTGCCGCGTATGCTGTGCCCGTTTGTGCCCAAATTTTCAAGGGAAAATTAAGGATGCACATTATACATGGGTGTTACTAATTCCTTATCTATATACTGTAAAATGAAAGATTTTTTTCCCCTGAAAGTTTGGGCCAAAGACATGGCTATGCATCACGCACAGTGAACCACGGTAATCCCCTCTTTGCACGAGGCCAGGGGTCCTCGGGTTCAGGGCCCGCCCGCCTCCGGCAGGGCCTCCTATGAACTAATTACACCTGCAAGGACCCTCTTTCCAAATAAGGCTGCATCCACAGGCCCCGGGGGTTGGGACCTGAGCATATCTTTTGGGGGGACACAACTCTACCCAGTACCATCCCCCACTGAGAGCCTGGGAGGGAAGATCGGGCAGAGGGCCTCCCAGGTGGAAAGAAGAAAGCTGGGGCCTGGAGAAGCTGGGTCACCCGGAACCAGCGCCCCAGAAGGCCAGGATGCACCGGGCTCTCCCAGCCACGTGGCGCCAGTTTCTTGTGTCCCCACTTATCCGTGACAATCTGGGGACAGGCCCAGCCGGGGACTCAGAGTCAGCGAGACCAGCTCTTGTCCTGAGCCTCACGCAGCGGGGACCGGACTCTCCCGACGCTGCTTGGCCAGGAAGTGATACTGGGATGGGCTTTCAGGAGACTGGTCGTGAGCCTCACCCGGGAAACCGGCCCTCCGCTTCTCCATCCCGCCCCCACCCTCATGTTCCCTGATGGGTGGCGAACAGCGCACTGGTCTTAGGAACCAGGGACCTCATTAAAGGACTAATACTGTGGACAGAAAAGGGGCCACACACTGACCCTGACACGCGCAGGGCAGGCCTGTGTGGCAGGTCTCACCAACCCAGAGACCAAGGTAACCGCGAGGAGGGTCTGAACACAGGAACCCTCACCGAGAGCATGTGGTGGTGAGTAGTCACATGCAGGCCTGTGGCTTCCTTGACAAAGGTCGGTCTTTACCTTTGAAACTGTCTGCAGTCTTGGTGCACCTAACAGAACACACCTACGCCTGTGTCTGTTCTCTTGTGCGTCTCAGATGACATTCCTTTGAAATGTCAGAGCAGCCTTGCCCAGGCCCCTCGCAGGCACAACCAGGGCACCAGAGCGGGGACCACGTTACCAATCCGCCGCCCACACACCATCCCCAGCTCTGTAAGTGGTAACTGCCCCGTGCCCACGCACGCAACAGACGTACGTCTTTCTCTCTCCAGTTACTTTCTCTCTAACCTCAGAGATCTCCCTGCTTTGCTTTCTCCTGCCCCGTTCACCTGCCACCCACGGATTTCAAGTAACCTCTTACGTCTCCTCCTGATTCTAGCGGATGAAATTACCTGCAAAACTGCCATTCTCCGGAGCATTTTCCCAATCCGTTGAGAATTTGTAATCCATTTCATCAGTTTGGCTCCAAAAAGCTCCGAAGACTTTTCTGAGGCTGGACATTCTGTCGTAGGCAACACTCTTACAGGATTAAGAATCGAGAGTCTAGCAAGTGGGGAGAGCAGGGGAACCCAGGTCACCACCCCCTGGGAAGGCCACACCCTTCTCCTCCATGGAGGGGGAGACTCAGGGAATGTGGCCCCAGGCGCTTCCACTGAGCTGGCCCACAGGCGCCTCACCCCACCCGGGACTAGAGCACGTTGTGGTCAATCTTCCTCTTCCCCACTAGAGGGCAGTGGTGGGCAGGAGCAGCTCCTCCAGGTCTGGAGGGAGCAGTGTGCACAGGGATACCAGGGCCCAGAAGGGGAGGGACTTGCTCAAAGTCACAGGGGAGAGCTGTCACCCATCCAGGCTCCTGGGGCTGTCACAATGCGGCTTCAGGGAGTGGGGGGAGACACACGGGAGCAGGTGACAACGCCCTAACACCTGGCAAACGGGGGGGGGGGGGGGGGGGGGCAGAGTCGGGGGGGCAGAGGCCCCAGGAGCCTGGGCTGGAAAGCTGGCTCAGAAACAGTTCCGCTGAGAGAGAATCTTGCATCCGCAAGATGGTTTCTATTATCACACTTTTTCCGATTACAAACATAAGCATCCTCTGGTTAGCAACGCAACGCACACAGAAAATACAGGAGGAGCACCGTGAGTGCCTGGTCCCTGCCCACCACGGCCCGGCTACCACGGCAGGCGGCGTGTGTTCTTCTTTCTGCCCGGCTGTCTTCCCCTAACGAGCGTGTTCAAGAGCAGAGGTGGGCTGCGAGCCTCCATGCTGCTGGGAAATCCCTTCCTCCCGCCGTGGAGACCAGTGGGGAGTGTTTTCACAGCCGATTCATCCTGACCCACCTCCTGCCCCTGGCCCGACCCGGGACATGGTGAGGACAGCCCCTGTGACCGAGTCAGAATCAAGTTCAATTCCTTGTGGCCTTGGGATATAGCCCAACCCCCTTTTCACACGTGAAGCTGTGGACGGGGCCACGCCTGGCCCTGTCTGGCCCGTTTCTGTCCCCTCGGGCGGCCGCTCCAGGACTGAGTCCGTCTGTTCAACGCAGAGCTGGTCCCGGGGGTCTGGGCCTGGCGACACTCACTCGTCTTCTAGGATCTTCTTGCTCCAGTGGCTTCACTCAGAGTGCTCCTGTGCGTCCCTCAGGGCCACCGTCCCCTTCACTGCGTCACTCACCCAGGCTCCTGTATGGGCGGGAAACTCTTCTTGAAAAGGGCCTCCATCGATCAGGCCCTGTCTTGGACGCAGGGTCACAGTCAGTGGGAGGAAGGTGGTCTTGTCTTTATTCTTTTAAAGCAACATTTCTAAAATGGTCTTTAAAAGGATCAGATGGCCCTGGCTTGTGTGGCTCAGTAGACTGAGTGCCAGCCTTCGAACCAAAGGGTCACCAGTTCGATTCCCAGTCAGGGCACATGCCTGGGTTGTGGGCCAAGGTCCCCAGTCAGGTGAACACCAGAGGCAACCACACATTGATGTTTCTCTCTCTCTATTTCCCCCTCCCTTCCCCTCTCTCTAAAAATAAATACATAAAATCTTTTTTAAAAAGGATAACACAATACGTCTAGGGTTAGGGTTTGTTTGTTTTGAAGTGAATTCTGGACTCCACAGCACCAGTCCCCAAGGCACGATGATGCACACATTGTCCACGGCCAGGACACCCTTGGGGCCAAAACAGGGGCCACGTGCGAAACCGGACAAGCCCGGAGGAGGCCCGCGTGGTGGGCCCTGCGAACTCAGAGCCCTAAAGTAACCACACAGGGTGGTCTGAAGTAAAAATTCTCTTTAAATCCTCACCCGAGGGTGTATATTTACTGATTTTATTTTATATTTTAAGATTTTATTTATTTATATTTAGAGAGAGGAGAAGGAAGGGAGAAAGAAAGGGAGAGAAACATTGATCGGTTGCTTCTTGTTCGTGCCCCAGCCGGGGGCCAAACCTGCAACCCAGGCACGTGCCCTGAGGGGGAATTGAGTTGGTGGCCCCTCTCTCTGCGGTATGACGCACAACCAGCTGAGCCACACTGGTCGGTCAGGGCAATATTTATTGATTTTAGAGAGTAAGGAAGGGAGAGAGGGGGTGGGGGAAGAGGGAGAGACAGACAGAGAGAGAGAAACATCAATCAGTTGCTTTGCATACGCGCCCCCCTCCCCCAGGGATCAAACCGACAACCCAGGAACGTGCCCTGAGGGGGGACCCAACCAACTGACCAGGGCTGACCTGAAAACTTCTTGACTGAAAACAAGTCACGGCGGGCAGTCCTGTCCTAGGCCCGCAGCGTCCTCGACAAAGGCCAGTCTGTGCCGTGACCGAGCCTGAGGCCTTGGGGCATCTGTGATGACAGAGCTCTAGAATGTCTCAGTGATCTCTTCTCCAGACCCCTCAGGGCACAGCCTCCCACCAGGGCAGAGACTGGCGGAGCCCCTCGCGTCACCTCGTCCCCCGCACACCCTCCCTGCGAGCCGGACAGGTTCACCGTTAACCGCCCTGTGCCCGCCCGCGGAGAAGAAGCACGTCTCTCCGTTCTACTCTTTATCTGGTCTCCGACGTTTCCCCGCTTTGCTTCCTCCCTCCTCCGTGATCTACCACCAGTAAGGGGGTTTCATGGGACCCCCTTACGTCTTCTCCTTTGGTTCTGGTGCATAAAATACGTGGTAAAACGGCCATTTTTCACAGTTTTCTCCCAATAGGTTTGAGAGTCTGCTTCCCGGCAGCTGTCATCAGTTTGCCCCGATCAACTCACAGAAATTCTCTGCGGTTTGGACGTTTCTCACGCGGACGCCTCGCGCCTCCTGCACGAACCCTAGCCCGGCAAAGCGGACAGCAGGCTGCCGTGGCCCTGAGGGCTTCTCACCTAAAGAGAAGGGGAGGCCAGGACCATGGTGGGGGGGCGGGTGCAGAGGCTCCTCTGTCACATTCACCCACAGTGAGCCCCAAGCCCAGCCCCTCCCAGCTGACAGATGGGGACGCCGTGGACTAGAGAGAGCTCTGCACTGTCTGTGATGGAGCTGTGATTAAAAATTCAGGGCTCCAGCCCTGGCTGCTGTGGCTCAGTGGCCAGGCACCCTCCTGAAGACCGAGGAGTCCCCGGTTCAATTCCTGGTCCAGGCCCAGGCCTGGGTTGCAGGCCAGGTCCCCAGTAGGGGGCATGCGAGAGGCAACCACACATTCATGTTTCTCTCCCTCTCTTTCTCCCTCCCTTCTCCTCTCTCTAAAAATAAATAAATAAAATCCTTTTTTTAAAAAAAGGAAGACACTTGCCTGAAGTTACACAGCCAGTGGGGGAGCAGTGGTCCTGTCCCTGGTGGTCCGTGGGTCTTTGGAGAGGCCAGGGAGGCGATGTGGGTCCCAGGCCCCAGGTGACTGCCCACCTGTGTGAGTCGTCAGTGGGAGAAGCACCTGCAGGACAGAGGGCTCAGACTCGCCTGACTGAGGCAGGTCTGTAAGAAACTAGTAAAATTCCCTCCCGAGCGGAGTGAGGAAACAGAAAAATGGCTCAACGGGAAGTTTTTTGGGGTATGTATTGGGGTGGGGGACAGCTGAGCAATTAGCAGCCAGGTAATAAATCGCAAGGCCCGTCCTCCCTGGAGGTGCCTGAGAGCAGACAATTTAAGTCCCCTTAGTCAGGGGCCCAGGGCCAGACAAACCCGCCAGACAAACCCGAGACAAAGGGAGCCCTAGCCGGAGCAGGGCCCCGAACGCCTATCCGCTCCTTGTAATGCGTCAGCATGTCCACCACTCACCCGGAAAGCTCATGAGTGTCCTGCTGAGACCCTCCCGGAGGCTCCCCCAAACTTCCTGTCCACGGGGAACAGATAAAACCCTCAGGGCAAAGGAGGCAGCAGCTCTTCTCCGAGCACACACACACCGCCCCCACCCCACTCTCCTCCGGAGTCGTCTTTGCTGCTTCTGTCCTCTGCTCTGGGGGCCCAGACACGACCTGCGCCAGGGAGCAGGGACAGGGGCAGCACGTCCCGGGCTGGCCCCGACCCTGGCCCCGGGGGCCCTGCCTTTGCGGCACTGATCTCAGCCTTAATAAACTCACTCTTGCTTTCACCTGCACTCTTGCCTCAACAGCTTCCCTGCGCAGCCAGGAACCTGGAGTCGCCTGTCCGAGCTGGGGCAGGGCCAGCCTCTGCCCCCCCGCCCCTGGTGTGGGAGTGTCCCGGTAACAGGCAGACCCCTTGGGGACGTGTCATGAGCCCAGATTCCTGGGCCTGTTACCCTAAGGACACCCCAGGGGAGCCACTGTGAGCGAGTTTAGGACGCAGTCTCTCTGGACGCCAGACGGAGAGCAGCACACGTCTGACCCACTGCGGGCGTCACGCTGGGTCCAGCATGAGGTGCCTGCTCAGGGAAAGTTCTCGAAACTCCAGCCAGCTGCCCTGTGGACCCCGCTGCAGGAGCCGGCCCAGGAGAGATGGCCAGCTCTCCTCAGCCCGGCTGGGGGAGGCCCTAGCTGCTGCCCAAGGGCCCAGTCGCCCTCCTCTAAGAGGCTGTGACCAGGGTGTGGCACCTGTGCCCAGGTGTGGCCAATCCGCAGCCCACTAGGTGGCCTTGGGGGCCCAGCCGGCCCCCCTGAGGCAGCTGGCTCCTCCCCGCCCTGCTCGGGAATGCTGGCTCCTCGGAAGTGCCGGCTCCGGAATGCCGGCCGGGAATGCTGACACTTCCCAATGGCCCCTGGCCGGACGATAAGGAGGAGAAAGGTCAACGAGGAGACTTGGCCCCTTCCTGGTGGGGCGGGTCAGCCAGGCGCAGCCAATGACCCCTCGGACTGCTCAGGCTGCCCAATTGGAGCCAGGAGGGCCAGGCTCGCTGAGAATGTGCTCCTTCCCGTCCCTGTTCCGTGCGGCACTTTGGGGACCCTCGGAGGGAGCCCTGAGGAGCCTCTCTCCCTTCCTCAGCAGCGTTTGCCCCTGGCAGGGTAAGTTCTAGATCACTGGTCTGGGTCTGCCCCTGGGGGGGCTGTCCCCACACTGCAGCCCTGAGCCCCACACTGGGTCACCTGTCAGAACAGGTGGGGTGCACCCCAAAACTGAACTGGCTGGGGAGCAGCAGGGCTTAGGTGGCCAAGAAAGGGCCAGCCTGCTGTCCCCACTTCTGAGAAGGGGCCGAGAGCCCGGCAGGTGGAGCTGGATGTTGTCGAGGTGTCAGCTGTAAGGTGGGGAGGTGCTGCGCCACGGGTCCCATCGAGAGAGGAGTGTCCCGCTGGGTCAGTGTGGTGTCCACACGTGGTCAGCAGAGGCTGCCCAGCAACCCTGCAGAGGGGCAGGAGCCCTGGGCTGGGGGCAAGCTAGGATCTGGCTTCCCCCTACCCCCGCTCCCTGGAGGTCTGCAGGGTGGGGAGGGGTCTCTGCTCCTCCTTCTCCTTCCCTGGCCCCCACCCAGGTCCCCCAGGGGCCAAAGTCCCAGAAGCCCTGGGAACTGCCCCTTCTTCCCTGGGTGTGGGCCTGAGAGTGGGTTTTGAGCAGGGTGTTCCCTGACCTGGAGGGGGTGAAAGGGAGGCTGGCTGTGGGTTCTGCAGGAGCTGGCTGGTTGGGGGGCAGCTCCATGGCCCCGGGCAAAGCCTTACCCCTCTGAGCCTCGGTTTCCCCACAGGCACAGGGAGCCTGCTGATCGTCCCTCCCTGCCCACAGGGCTGTGGGAATCGACTCCCCGCGGGGGCAGCCGAGGCAGAGCGCGGCTCACAGAACTTCATCTACCGCCCAGTCGTTTATTTGTATCAGACAGATGTGTGGGCACTCACTGTGCGCTTCGGGCTGTGATCTGACCTAATGGGTTTTGCTGCTCTGGTCTTTGCCACCTCGGCCACTGGGAGCTCTTCCAGGGGCTCCTTTGTCCCTTGACACCCCATCATTGCGGGATCTCACTTATTCTCCATCCGTTCACTTACTCACTCACTCACTCCTTACCTTTCCGGCGCGGCCCGCGGGGCTTGTCCTGTGCAGGTTCTGGCCAGTCCGAGAACCAGTCGCTGGCCCGGAGTCCTGACTTGGGCGGCGGGAGAACGGTCTTAGAGAACCTTCTCTGTGCCCTGGGCGTGCTCGCCGCTCCCTGGCGTCTTTCGTCTTAGGGCCTCTCAGCCGGCAGGGCCTGGACACAGAAGCGTGTGCACAACCTGGGCATGCACACGTGTCTGTAAGTGTGAAGTGCGGTCACTCGTGTCCACACGCATATCTACAAGTTAGTGTGTTGGGTTGGCCAAAAGAGTCTGCTTCGTTTTTTCCATAAAATAAAAGACACATTTTTCATTTTCACCAATAGCTTTATTGATCAGTCGACTATGTCCCGCTACTGGCTTCCAGTGGGGAGAGGCCGGGGGGGGGGGGGGCGGGGGGCTGCTGAACACCTTCCAGGGCATAGACGGCCCCGCAGCGAAGGGTTGTTTGACTGAAATGTCAACAGTACCAAGGAGCTTCGCAAACCACTTTTGACACGTTCGATCACTCAGAGCACCTTCTCCGTACGTAGCACAAATCTTTTCTTGTGCTTCAGGTGCGTTTCTACATTTCTTGAACTAATAAAGCATAATACGCCAAAAACGTTGCGTATTATCTTCCATCTCCAACATTAAAAGGGCTGCACAAAAATTCACCAATTTCGATAAGTTTCTTTTAATGCACACTGATAGGACAGCTGTCGCAGCACAATCTAACAAAATCGTTTTGAATGAAGTTAAGGACGGCTAAGCGCTGTTAGAGGCATCCCACGGAGAAAGCATAAGGGACTTTTTGGCCACCCCGGTAGATGTGCACCTACCCCAGGAATACGCACACATGTCTGTAAGTGTCCCAGCCCATGTACACACATATCCACGTGCACGCATGTAGCTAATGTGTCTTTATTTGTCACACGCGCACCTGCGTGAAGTGAGCCGTGAGTTCGCGCTGCTGTCTCCAGCCCCACCCCTCAGCTCAGGGGGCCCTCCAGCCTCTCTCCTTGGTTTCTTGTGCCGCCTCCCATTCCGACAGCAAGGTCTCGGGCTCCCGCCACCCGCCCTCCTCGCTGACGGGTTCACATCCAGCAGTCTAGAAGGGTACAGCAGTGAGGACTCAAGAACCCAGCCCCGCGGGGAGCCGCGCTGTCCGCTGCAGCCCAGGGCACGGGTGTGGTCCATCGTCCTCCATCCCCGACCCCCCCACATCCTGGGCTGCCCGGGGCACCCGCCCCCTCCCGGGAGGCTGCTGCGTGCACTTGTCCACCCTTTCCCTGTCTCGTCACCCTCTGTGTCCACCCTCGGGCTCCTCTGCTCCCCAGAAAGTGTTACTTCCATGGGTGCCGTGTGCTGCCAGGCTCGGTGTGGAGTGTCATGTGCCTCCCCGCACAGCGTCGGGCGAAGAGCTGCCCTGCCCTGCAGGGTCGTCCCCTGAGGGGCCAGCACAGGGCAGGGGTCCTAACCTGAGAGCCGGAAAGGGGGCCAGACATGCGGCCACCCTGCAGCTCGCTTCTCCCCACTTCCACACTGCCGCTCTTCCCCTGCTGGCTCCGCCTCCTCGTTCTCTATCACAGAGGCTCGCTCTGTGGGGCATGGCAGGAGTGTGGATGACTGACACCCCGGCTGTTCCCAAGGCGCTGCTGCTGTGAGGCGCATCCACACCCCGCCGCCCTGCCACCTGCAGAGTGACTTCCCAGAGGCGGGGCTGCTGGTCAAAGGGTGGACATATGTGTGGTTTGATGGCCGCTGGCTGGCGAGCTGCCCTTGGCCTGGCCCGGGCATGGTTCTCCGCTGCACCAGAGGGGTGCTGACATGCCAGGTGCGGCCAGGTGGGGTGGGCACATGGTCGTGGGTCAGTCTGTGCCTCTGGATGGGGGGATTGAGCATCATTGCACACACTTTAATAAGGCCACAGACAGGGGGCAGTGCCTGCACAGCTCTCCCATGGAGCCCCTGGTCCTCCCTCCCGGCGCGGCCTCGGGGTCGCCTGCGCAGGCTGGTCTAACTGAACTCCGCTGCCGGCAGGGGTTCAGCCCAGCCAGGTTCCAACCTGGAACCAGCAGCGGTCTTGTTTGTTAAAAATTAAAAGTAAAACGGTCAAGAACACCAGACAAATCCAATGGCAGTGCCCTGCACAGAAGGCCTGGCCAGGCTCCGCCCACTCCCTGAGGCCGGGAGGTCTGGGGACACGCCGCCTGGCCCAGAGCAGAGCAGAGCAGGGCCGGCAGGTTTAGGGCTGGGCGATGCTGCCAGCCCCGGCCCTGCCTCCCTGGATGATATGATAATGACGTCTCTCTGGTGCGGGACCCCAGCTCCACTCGGGGGTGCTGGGCCCAGGAGCTGCCAGGACAGGCACTCAGAACCAATGATCTTCCTCACGGTATCACCCCTGACACGTGCCACGTGCGGTCAGTGTGGGCATGTGGGATGCGGGGACTCCGGGGCTGTGCCGGGGGCGGGAGGGGGAGGACGTGCCTGTCCCGCAGTGGGTGCTCTGGCTATGTTCCCCTCCCCCCGTCACGTGACCTGTGAGGCCCACAGCTGGGCGGCTGGCGTGGAAAGGGCACAGGTGTGGACGCCAGTTTGACGCGGCTGCTGCTCCGGCCCGTCCAGCAGCCTCTGCCCCGTCCCCAGAGGGCAGAGTGCTGTGGCCAGGTCCCGCCCAGCAGGTCACAGCAGATGAGACCGGGAGAGGCCCTGGGGCCCGCTGCCCGCTGTGTGACTCCCTCTAAGCCAGCTGCCCCCTCCCTGGAGAGCCAGGAAGAGAGGGTGGGACCGGACCCTGGGGGCTGGAAAAGGGCTGTCATGGCGTGTGACTTTGCGTGATGGGAGGCATGCGTTGCCCAGGACTCCCCTTCTGCAGGGTCTGGTGCGCTCGGTTGGCCTGCTGCCCCCCTTGCTGGTGCTTCTGTTCATTAGCCATTCAGCAAACATGTGCCAAGCACCCCGTCCATGGCTTTCAGGGTGCTCTCGACTTCACCAGGGGGCAGCCTGGATAGAGACCCCAGTCACAACTTGGTGTGAGCGGGGCCCGGGGGTCAGGAGGGACTGGCTTGTCCTCCGTCTGCAAAGGCTGTGGAAGGAGGTGACGTGTGGGGAGACCTGTGGGAGGTAGGCAGGAGCTGAGGTCAGTGCCTGGAGGAGGTCACTAGGAAGGGGGATGTGCACAGGCCAGGGCTGTGGGGGACATGTGGAGGCCAGAGCCCAAGTGCCCCCACCGTGGCATTGGGCGGGGGCCCAGGTGCGAATAGGTTGTGGAAAGCGAAGGACCCAGAGCCGAGTGGCGGAGGGGCTGGCTCCTGAGGTTCAGGGAATGAATGGCGGGAGGGCTGGTCACGTCAGGGACGGGGTTGAGGCAGTTGTCCAGCCCCAGCCGAGGGGAGCGCCCAGGAGTGCGGGCTCAGCCCTCCCCTCCGAGGTGGCACCCTGAGTTGTCAGGGTGGACGTGGATGGCTCTGGAAGTCCCACCTGGCCACTGGGAGGTGGTCTGGAGGCAGGAGGCGGGGTTGGGAAGGAGGGTGTGGCCAGCTGGGCAGGGTGATGCCTGGGAGGCTGGCGGGAGAGGCCAGGGAAACGACCCTTGCACTGAGGGGCAGGGTGGGTGCTGGTGGCCCCGACAGGACAGTTTCAGGGATGGGGGTGAGGTGAGGCTGAGAAGGGGGCTGGTGAGGATATTGGGGGAAGGGAAGAGAGGGATGGGGCTGGGCCCTGGAACCTGCGGGCAGCGCTCTGAGGATTGACAGCATCCCCAGGTCCCCACACAGCCTGTGGGGACACTGAGGAGCCCTGTGGCAACTCCCCCCAGCCTTCCTGACCCCTGGGTTCCTCTATGACGGGTCCTGGGGTAGACAATAGGCACAGCCCCCAAGGCCTTCAGAGTGCGCGCTTGGTGGGGTTAATGTTTGCACAAGCCAAGTTCAACACCCCCCACCCCATGGCTGGACTCCAGAGAGAGTCCAGCATTCCAGCCGTGGGCGGGAGAATGTCCAAGTTCTGGGGAGTGAAGGTTGGTGGGGTCGGGGTTTCCCTGGGGCTCATTATTAGCTGGGGTGACGTCTCAGGCTCCCAAGGGAAGTGGCAGTTACAAAGCATGTGCCATGTCCCCTACTGTCTGCTCTGTGCACCCCCTCCTGGTCGCCCCATGACCTTGGGTCTGCTGGCTACAGTGTGAGAAGTGACAAGGAGGAGGGACCAGCCTGGGCCTTGTGTGGGGTAAGGGCCCTGAAAACAGCCTCTACTGCTTTTCTGACCAACTTCCTCCCTGTGCCCAAGCGCCTTGCACTGGGAGGCTCAGGAGGAACAGCCCTTCTACGGAAGCTCTGCCCCAGGTGGGGGCGCAGACACCCTGAGCACCCCCGATGAAGGAGCCCCCTACACAGACAGGCCCAGGCCCAGGCCCTCCTCCTGGCCACTGTGCAGCAGTTCCCCGCCAGGAGGGCCACACTGCCCGGTGGAGCCAGAGCAGGACAGAGGCCCAGGCCAGGCGGGGGTGGGCCCAGGCCGCAGGAACTGCCGACCGCTTCCTGCAGGCCTCGACCCAGCCTGGGGTGGCCGTGGGTCATCTGGGAGGCCTGTTGGTCCCGGTGCCCTTGTTTCGCAGAGAGCAGTTTCTGCAGTCATGGGGCCTAGTGCCCGCTCCTCGTTGATCCGCAGGGTTTCCGCCGCGAAGGCAAGAGTCGCAAATGCACAGAGGCCTGTCCTAGCCCTTCCCATGGGGTCAGGTTCCAGGCCAGCAGCTTCTGCCTCTGTCCCCGAGATGCATCCCCACTCAGGCTCTGGTGCCGAGGAACCCGCTGGAAAAGGCCTCTCCAGGCCAGTTCCTTAGACCCAGGGGGGCGGGGCTCAGGAATGTGCTCCTTGGAAGGTGGTATCTGTGTCCGTGTGTCTTTCTGGGAAGCTGCAGGAGGCCGGGTCACATCTGTGTGTCATGGATGTTGCACCAGAGACCAGGAAAGACAGGGGTGCTGCGGGGGCATGGAGCCAGGGCAGGGTGAGTACGCACACCCGGCGGGACCTGGGCCGCGCCGCCCCCTCACAGCCACCCTCCCCACGAAAGGGCCCAGTGACCCTGGGCGAGGGCCTGTCTCTGCCTGAGCCCCCCTTTGCCCCGTGTGAGCCTGTGGGGCTTTGCTCCCGTCACCTGTCTTCGGCTCTCAATCCCCTCCTTTCCACGCGTCAGTTCCAGGAATCACAGGTAACCAACTAACGCTGACCTGGGTTCACGGACACAGCTGTGACTAGCGGAGGAGGGGCAGCAGCGACTTCGTGATGTCCTGAGTCAGCTTCAGGCACAGGAGGGTCTGCAGCAGCCTGCCCGTGGACGCCTATCCTGCCCTCCTGGGACGTTCTCGTGACCTTGAACCCTACACACGCCTGTGTGCTGCCCGCTCCTGCTCTGGCAGGCGATCCTGAGATCCGCCTCCACCAAACCCACCCCACTCTCTACAGCAGCCGCCCCCACCATGGGCATGGCCCGCCCACTGACCACAGTGGGCTGTGTCTGCTCTCATGGCAGAGGCCCGCCCCCTGGCCCTTCACACAGAGCGTGAGCCCTGGGACAAGCCCCTCCCCCGCCCCCCCCACAGGCCTGCAGGTGGGGGTGCCTCACACCAGCCGTGGATAAGACCCTCAGGGGCAGGGGTCACCCAGGCCTCTACTCAGCTCCCACTGTCTGCTGTCACCTAGAAGTGGCTGTGGAGGCTCAGCCACTGACTGCTGGGAGCTGGGCGGGCCAGGTGAATGAGGGCAGGCTGGGCTGTCCCAGCCCCACCCCCTCCCTCTCCTAAGGCAACACAACCATGTCAGGGGCAGAGCTGCTGAGCTCGAGGGCACTTAGGGATCGCCAAGCCCAGTTCCACCATTGGAAATGGGGAAACTGAGGCCCAAGGAGTGACAGGCCCACCCAGAGGGGCACAAGGCCAGGCTGGGCTGGGGTTGAGAGCAGCCTCTCCCAGGTGGGGCTGTGGATCCACCCCAGGCTGCAGCCTCCAGGAGGGACCCGTGTTTGGAAAGCCCTTTGACCTGGAAGGCCCGTGTTCTTCCTCTGGAAGCCTGTGGGGGACGCACTGCGCAGAGTTGGGGCGCTCTGTACAGAGTGGAGGAGCACTGGGCATGGTTGGGGAAGCCTTGGGAAACCCCCGCTGGCCTCGGGCCACGGCCACAGCTGTGGAGACAAACAGGACGCGGGGTCTGGGCGGTGGGGACAATGGCCAGGAGAGGAAATGTGTCCAGACACTTTCATGGAGGTGGGGCCTGCCTGGGGCCTCTTTCCACACAGTTTCCAGCAAAACAAGGCAGCAGGAGCCAAGCCTGTCGTGTGCTGCACAAGGTGGGGTTCCGGTGCGCGGGCCGCAGCCTGGGGCCGCCTCGCAGACGGGCCCGAGGCCAAGGGCAGGCCTGCTGGAAGGAGGCCTTGTTGCCCTCACCCAGCTCCTCCCCGCAGCCTCCTGGGCCTCACGGGACAGCAGGCCAGGCCTGCACAGTTGGGGGGGCGTCCGGGCCCAGGGACTGGCCTTCCAGACCCACTCGTCTCTGCCCGTGCCCACAGAGCTCTGTCCCCTGGCCCGGGCAGGTGAGGGGGCGCAGAGGGGGCCCGGACACTGGCCTTTGTTACATGAACAGTAACTAAGTTTGGCTGCATCATGCGCTCTGTGCTTGGCCGGCTGCCGAATGCCCACATTTGCTGGCTCCCCATGACAGCCCAGAGCGAGGGCACAGGGAACCCCAGCCCCACCTGGGCATCCTCTGGGCACACAAATGCCAGTGTCGGGTGACCAGCACCGCAGTGCTGCTGTTCACACTGAACGCAGCGGCCACGGGCTGGGCCGGCTCCTGCCCTGTGTGCAGGTTGTGCTGGAGACAAGGGGACCCAGGGCTTTACCCCCGTGGGGAAGGCCAAGAAGGCGGCTGGAAGGCCCCGGGCACAGCAGAGGAGAGCAGGGCCTGCCAGGAGTGATGTTGGCCCACCTGTGCATCCCTGGGCACCTACCTCTGGACAGGGACAGCAGGCTGGCCCAGGAGAACGGCCCCACAGGGGAGCCCCCATGGTATGAGGAGGGTCCAGGAAGGTCCCACTGCCAGTGCTGTGCACGGGGTGGTGTGTCCCTATGTGAGGGGAAGCGGGGAGCTGGACAGAGGGCCCACCCACTGGAGCAGGCGGAGGGGAGGGGACATGGAACCACGGGTGTCTGTGAAGGAGGGTGTCGCGGGTCCATGTCCCAGAGGAGCTCCGAGATGGGCGCCTGGGCCTGCTTAGGGCTCCCGAGGCCCGAGGCGTGGGCAGCGGGAGGACACTGGTGTGGCTTCTCTTAGGCCTGGAGTTGAGCAGAGAAAGTCCAGGCGTGGAGGTGGTGGGGACCGGGCCGTGGTCAGGAGTGGCTGGACCTCACCCCGAAATAGCTTCACCTAGAGCAACGGTCCTCAACCCAGGTGACATTGCCACCCCCCACCGTGGACAAATGTCTGGACGTGTGTTTGGTTGGCACAGCTGGGGTAAGGCCACGGTGCTGCTGGAACCTGCCCGCGGCAGGCCCTCCCCATGACAGCGGTTGGAAGTGCAGGCCTTTGGGCTTCGGCGTCCCTCAGACGGGGCTCCAGCCCCTCTTCCAGTTGTCACTGGCCCTGGGCATGTCCCATGACCTTGCTGAGCCTCAGTTTTCCCGTCTGGCAAATAGGCACATTAGCACTTCACCTAGAGGCTCTCCCTGGTGTTACCAGGCCCTGTGTGAAGGTCCAGGTCACCCTCCCTTTCCTTTCTTTTCTTTTCTTTTCTTTTCTCTTTATTGACTGATTTTCACAGGAAGAAAGGAAGGGGGATAGAGAAACATTGGTTTGTTATTCCACGCATTTATGCATTCACTGGTCGCTTCCTGTGTGTGTCCTGACCGGGAATATATCCCACGACCTTCGTGTATCAGGACGACGCTCCAGCCAACCGAGCCGCCCAGCCAGGGTCACCCCCCTCATGTTGATTTCCAGGGCTGGGCAGGGACCAGGGAGCAGACTGAGGGAAGGCAGGGCGCAGGGCTGCAGGCCCACCCCAGCTCGGTTCCTGCTTTTGGTCTGAGCCAGCCGCAGACCCAGTGCGAGCTCCCAGGCGAGCAGGACAACATCCCCTGTTCTCACACCCAGGCCAGGGCTGAGGCCAGCCGCAGAGGAGGGAAGGAGTGCCGGGGGCTGGCCCCTGCCAGCCTGTCCCCAGTACCCTTGTTGCAGGGGGACCTGTGGGAGAGAGCTGCACCTGCTTCTGTACGGGTGAGGGTGAGTGCATGTGCACCTGAGAGCTCGTGCGTCTTCGTGCACGCGAGTGTGCCCTACGTGGAAGAGGAACAGAGCAGGGCTGAGGCTGGCAGGGAGGCCTGGCAGCTGGCTGACTTCCCCAATCCCCAGGGCGAGGCGGGAGCCTGGGCGTCCTCCGGCCTCCTCCCGGCACCTGGGGGCCGGGCAGCAGGCTGGCAGGAGGGCCTGGAGCTGGCCCAGGAAGCAGCTAATGATCAACCGGCTGTCTTCGCTGGGCCTGCCTCTCGCCACTGGCCCCAGGCGCAGGGAGGAAGTGGGGCAGGAAGCAGGGGGCGGTGGCCGCTGTGGAGCAGTCAATCTGGCTGAGGGCGGCCCTGCCTGCCCTGGCTGGCAGAGACAGCCTTCAGGGCCAGCCAGGGAGGAGCCAGGAGCAGCGACCTGACCTGGCGTCTGCTGTCCTGGGAGCCGCCTCTGAGGAGCAGGCGCAGGTATGGGGGTGCCGGGACAGGCAGATCACGGGGCCAAGTTGGTGGGGAGGGGGTGATGGTGGTGAGGACCGGCCCGGCAGGCGAGGCCAGCAGAGCAGGGCCTGGCCACAGCTGGATCGAAGAGTCTCGAGTCCTTCCCTTCCGGGGAGACGTTCCTGACCCTTTGGGGGTGGGGGAGCAGACCTGAAGTCTGGGGAGCCTGGGGGGTGTGGGCCTAGGCTGACAGGTCCCCAGAAACACTGCCTGTGTGCTCGCCAGTGACAATGTCACACCTGACAGAGAGCCATGCCCCCCCACCCCGTGACCTCTGCTGACCCCGCCCCCAAGGGCTCAGCCAGTGGGTCCCCAGCCGGCAACAAGGGGGTCCATCTCTGTGGAGGCTCATGTGGGATCTCTTGCTGGGTTGGCACCAAAAGGTCCCTGCCCTGGGTGGCACCATAGGTGTGGCCTGGCCACTCTGAGGCCACCACCTCTGGGCCTCTTTCAGCCTCAAAACAGGGTGAGTGCCTGGGCCAGGGAGGGGCACCCGCCAGGAAGGACACAGACACGGGGCTCCCAACCCCAGGTCCTGCCCTGGGCGTGTAGTCTGTGGACGCCACTGAGACCCAGTTCCCAGGGGCCCCTCCAGGAGCCCCAGACCCCTGCCCTGTCTGCGGGGATCCCCGACATTGAGCAATCTGAGGGGCTCCTAGAAGTGACGACCAGCAGAGCAATGTCAGGGTGTCCACGGTGCCGGCCCCGCATGAGGTGTCCTCCCAGAGTCCTGTCCAAGGAGCTGTGGCTGAACTCGTGGTCGGAGGCAGGGTGGGGGTCGAGGCGGTGCGTCCGGGTTAGGGCTAGTGCTCCGGGGCTGGACATGGGCCCACCTGGACCCAAACCTCGCCTTTCAAGTCCTGCAGAGCCTCGGGCTGACCACCACCCTGCCTGTGTTGGGGGCGGCGCCGGAGCTGGATGAGACTAAAGTCCTTTCATTCCGCTCCTGAGGGCGCCCTGATGCGGGTGAGGCTGACCCTGCCTGGCAGCAGGCAGAGTCAAGGCGCAGAGTCCCGGAGCTGCTGCGACCCGCTGTGACCGAGGCCCGCATGCCGGGTGACGGCAGCAATTCACTGCCACGGGCTGGAGGCAGACTTCTGACATCAAAGTGTCGGCAGGACCACCCCCTCCACAGGCCCCGGGGAGGCACCGTCCTGCCTCTTCCAGCCCTGGGAGGCCCCAGGCGGCCCTGGGCTCCAGGCCTTGTCAGTCCCGCCTGTCCTCTGCAGTCATGGGGCCACTCCCCGTGGGTGTCCCTCCCCTCGTTCTGAGGACACTGGGCACTGGGCTCGGGGCCCAGCCTCCTCCAGGGTGGCCGCATCTCACCTTCATCCACCAAGACCCTATTTCCAAAGGAGGTCAACTTCTGAGCTTCCGGGGGGACAGTGTGTGTTTGCCCCAGCACAGGGGGCAACCAGACAACCCTTGAGAGGGGCTTCCTGGGGACGTGGGCTAGGTCTGCATGGGCCCTCGATGTGTTTGTCCAGCACGAGCTCCGTGAGAGCTCCGGCCAGGCCCCCAAACCCGCTCAAGCCTGGACTGGCACCATGTCCTCCCCTTCTGTGGGGCCCCCACTTATTAAGCGCCAGCTGTAACCCCGGGGCACCATTCATTCAGTCCATCAACCCTCTTGCAGTGGTGGACGTTCTCATTGTCAACTGAGGCCTGGAGCCAAGAGGACCAAGGCCAGAGGAAGGAGAATCTCCGCAGGGTGCCCGAGGGCGACCCGGCCAGCTGCCCCTGGGAGCTCGGGACAGCCCCTCTGCAGTCAGAGTGGGCAGCCTGTGACCCAGCGAGGCCATTTTAGCAACCGAGGCGGGGGGGCGGGGAGGGAACACTTCCGCAGAGATGGCACCCACTTCCTCCTTGCTGGGAGGTCACCAGGGGCTCCATGCTTACAGTTGTCCTTGGTGGCCCCGCCTGCCTGGCAGGCCCCTCAGGGAGCCGGTGGGAGGGCCCCCGACACACACGTGGAGGGCTGGCCCTGCTCCCCGGGAGGCCAGAAGGATGACAGGCACGTGCCTGGGGCGGGTGTGATGGTGCCAGGTGCCTGTCTGGGTGAGAGAGCTGCTTACCCAGATGGGGCACCTGTTCCACCTCAGGGGGGATACCAGGCCTGGCTCCTGAAGGATGAGGCGGCAGAGAGGGAGGAGGACGAGGATGCAGGTGGGGACAGGCTTCAGGACTGCAGAGCCCACAAACAGGGGCTGAGCCAGCCAGGGACCCAAGGGCTCTGATGGGATGCCTTGTGGGCCACAGCGGGATCAAAGGCACACGCTCTCTGGTCGCAGCAACGCCCGCGGAGGGGGGATGTGCCACAGCCCGAGGCTGGGGGTCTGCCCGCTGTCTCTGTCACCCCGTGCCTGCATTCCCTGCCTGAAAGGGGGCTCTGTGTTCTCCTGGGTCCGCCAATTGTGACGAAGCCCCTAACCGGGGAGCAGGGTCTGCCCGCTGCAAAGGGCCTCTCGTCTCTGGCCCAGGAGGATGAGGCAGGTCCACTGGCTCTTGGTGGGGCTGAGGGTACTCCCGGGTGCAGAGAAGTATCGCTTCTGCCTCGGCCACTTCCACTTCCCTGCCCTCTGTCACCAGTTTCCTTCCGCCCGGGGCCTGGGGCCTGGCCCGTTTCCTGACCAACAGGACCCATTGGGAGACCCGGCCAGAGTCCAGGCCCCTCCCATTGGGGGGGACGAGCCCACAGAGCTGGTTGTTCCGGCAGCCCCGGGACCCCCAGGCATCCTAGCTCGCTGAGGCCGGTGGGACAGGGGATGATGTAGTCACCTCCCGGGGATGAGTATCTCGGGGGGGTCCTCGTGACGTTTCCGCCCGGCCAGCCTGCATGCAGGGGCCTCGTCCCCGGAGCACGGTGCCACGGGGTGAGGCAGGGACGTCACGGCTCCTATCCCCACGAGGCACCTTGCTCACACGCTATCTGGGCATTTGCAGTCACATCTGGGCGGAGAGGGTGTGGCAGGCTGTGGGCTGTTTCTGCGGATCCTCTAGTGACCCCTGCCTGCCAGGATGACTCCCCAGCTGGCCAGGCCACCATGTGAACTTTGGCATGTGGCTCCAACAGCCTGTTCCAGGAGGACCAGTGCTGGTCAGAGGGGGATGACCAGCAAGCAGACCCATGAAGGCTGAGTAGGGCGCTCGGGCACAAAGGGATGGAGGTGGGGGGCTCCTCTCCACTTAAGCCCAGCTCTGGCGGCAGGGTCCACACGTCCCAGCGGCCTGTCTTCATGGGGAGGTCATCACTGCTCACCACCACCCTCTCTCTCCACAGAAGGCAGCCCGGCATGCCGAGCGCTGGGCGCTGAGGCCGCCGTCTGTCCTGAAGGACCCAGCAGAGGTGGCCATGGAGGAGCCGGCCCCGATGGAGAGGGTGACTGTGGCGGGGCTCTTGGGCAGCAGCAGTGGCGACGAGGTCCAGAGAGAGGCTGTGAGCTCATCAGTCAGCTGGGAGCAAGCCGGACCTGAGGAGGCCCAGGCTGGGGGCAGAGATGGTGAGTGCAGGGAGCGGGGGGCGCCCCTGGTCCTCCCAGCCGGGGTCTGGAGCCCTGCCTGCTCTGTCGGGTGTCCACTGAGTCCCCTGCGGCCAACTGTGGCTTTCCAGGTGCCCGTCAGTAATGAGCACACTGCCGTGGAGAGAAGGGAAGGGCCTGGAAATGCTGAGCAGCTGCCCAGATGCGCTGAGGGCTCTGTTCAAACTGTGGGCTCCTCCCTCCGCCTGCGTAGTTCCGGGGACTCAGGGTGGGCGTCCCTTGGTCCCTGGCACAGACTAAGGCCCAGGCAGGGAAAGGGCGGGCAGCTGGACCACGACTAGGGCTTTTCCCTCACTCTCCCCTCTCTTCCGGTACGTGTTGTTCGTATGTGTCCTTGGCCCTCATCCTTCAGTGTATTTCCTAAAACTGGGACACGCTCGTACAGAAGCGCAGTGCAGGGGGGCCCGGGTGACGGCCCCCGGCCTCGCGCTGGCCCTGCCACCTGTCCCAGTGACATCCTCCGCCGTGGAGGAGCCTCGGCTCTGGGCGATACTTAGAAGGACACAGGCCAGTTGTTCTGCAGAAGGGCCCTCCCTCCGCGTGGACACAGCCAACGACGGTCCACTGTGGCAGCAGGTGTCTGGGGCAGGACTGCCCCCAAGGGCTGTGTCCCTCAGCACAGCGGGCATCCGCGGTGACGATGTGCCTGCATGCTGGGGGACGTCCACTTCGACCCCTTAGTTGAGGGACATTGAATGTTCCCGCCTCCCATGAGGTCATTATCTTCTTTTGTCACGGCGACGCAGCCTGTGGGGAGACACTCGGAGACGGTGTCCGTGCCTCATCCCTCCTGAGAGTCACACGGCGGTACTCCGTCACCCGTGCCTGGTTCCTGATGGAAATAATAACCGTGGTGATGGCGACTTGCTCACACTGTGTCTCTACTTCAGTTGGCTTTCTACCCTGTGGAGGTCCGTCCCCTCTCCCCGCCATCCAGTCCATTCATTCGCCTGTGGGCTCGTCGGTCTGGACTTCATTCTCTGGACCACATCACTTGCCATCATGGCATGTTTCATTGCCCACATGACCCCAGCTTTGGCCTTTTCACACGTCCCCACCACACTGTGAGCTCGCCCTGCACTTGGGCCCACAGGCCTGGCCTGCTCCCCGCCCCAGCCCCAGACGCCACTGAATTGGGGGATGGTGCTTCACCCCCAGAGCTGAAGGCCACCTGTTTTCCAGATCAGACAGGCCTCACCGAGTCCCTGCTGCGTGCACGGCTCTCGGGCAGGGCCTGGGGCACAGATCGAGGGGGCCCCGGTGAGGGCTCTGGCAGCACAAGGCGCAGGGCCGGTACACTGAGGTGCTCGAAAGGCGCCGATGGGAGGAGAGCAGAAATGGGCGCCCTTGAGTTACCCAGCCCAGGGCCGCCCGGCAGTGCCGTGTCCATGGCTCTGAGCAGAACGGCCAGGAGGCGGTGGGGCCCAGTGGCCCTGGAGGTCACACGGTCTGTGACAATCATAGGCTTTGTTCAGTCAGATCCCCCTTGACCCCAAGGCACCAGCCGCTCACCCCATTTTACAGATGGAGGAGGAGCAGGGCACAGAGCAAGCATGCTGGCCTGGGTGCGCACTGGGAGTGGCCTCGGGATGGGAGCTGCGGGAGGGGGATGGCAACAGAAGCCTGAGCTGCCACTCAGAGTCAAGAGCCCGCCCCTGCTCTTCCTCTGACCTTGAACTTTGGGCTATCTCGCTAGCCCTCACTGGGCAGTGAGCCATACCCCACGGCCTCACAAGGCCTGTGTCACCCCTGGCAACAGACTGAGGCAGCGGGATCAGGATGCAGCTTTGTCCGCCCAGACCCGAGTTCCTTCTGGGTTGTCACCTCTGCATGTGGTCAGCAGAATAGTGACTCTGGAGTAGTCCACACCCTTATCCCAGCCCCCACACGCATTGCTTCCTGTGGCAAAAGAGGCTGCAGACGGGATGATGTTTAGGGTCTCTCGATGGGGCCATTCTCTGGAGGTCGGAGTCTGGGGAAAACCACCGTGGGGGCGAGCCAGGAGCCCAGCGATGCTGGCGCTGCCAGGAGCTGAGATAGGCGAGGAGCTGAGATAGGCCAGGAGCTGAGGTAGGCCAGGAGCTGAGGTAGGCCAGGAGCCTGGAGAAGGAAGCAGCACTGCCGGCACCTGAGTTAGCCCACGAGACCCTCTTCACACTACAGAGCAGCGAGACAGTGCTGTGCCGCGGTGTTTTCTGAGGCCACCAGGTTTGCGGCGGTTTCTCACAACCTCCTGTCCTTGCTGGCTTCTGAGACCCTGGAGGAAGGGACTCCAGCACTTGTGGGGGTGTGGACACACCTCTTATGTCCCAGAAATAGCCAGGGGCTGGGGCCTGTGTAGGTGACAGAGGCCTGTTGTCACCTGAGTCACACAGACCTGCCCTGTTGTTCCAGGTGCCGCTCCTCCCCCCGGTGTCTCTCCTCCGCAGTCCGCCTCCCGGACCCCTCCCGGCCAGATGGGAGCGTACCCAACAGGTAGACATCCTCTGGTGCCCCGCCACACGGCAGGATTAAATCAGATGGGGGCGTGAATGGGGGATCCCTGGCCCCTTCCCTCTGTGGGGGCAAGAGAGGGGCTTGGTAAACGTGGAGGCTGCAGGTCCTGTGCCCACCCGGTTCCATCGCTGGAGTGGGGCCCAGGCCTCTGCATTCCATGGGGCAGAAGCCCGGGATCACCTGCATTTGCAACGGGCTTCCCCGGACAGTTCATCTGCTCAGAAAGGGGTGTGGCCCTAAAAGCCACATGCCGGGGACGGACACTCTGGGGAGGGTGACGGGGGACGAGGTAGAAACTGGACAAAACAGCCCCAGACAGAGGGGAGGGCCCTCCAGGAGGTGTGGGGGCGGATTTCTGCAGGGCGTGGGCGGTGGGCAGCCCTGGGCTGTAGGTGGGGAGTGGGGAGCAGAGTGCACTAAGAACCTGCCCCCGCCCCTGTCCCCTCCACTTTCCTTTTGGGTGGTCAGTGTCCTCTGTGGCCATCTGGGTTGACCAGGACAAGTTGGGCAAAAGGGCAGAGGATTTTGAGTTTGAAAACGCAACCCCGCCCTTCTGCGGGCATGGGAGGGGCCGAATCTTAGAATCAGTTGTGAAATACCACACCAGCTCCCTGCCAGGGAGAGGGCCTTACCCCAGATTCCAGAACTCCCCAGAACCTCTGCCGCTGGCCTGCCCCACGGGAGGGGGAGGGGTGTTTGCTCCACGGCCCTTTGCTGGAAAGTTCTAAGGCAGACGCAAGGCTTGTTCGAAGGGCGTGGGAATCTCTCCCTCACCCCTCCTCTCTTTCTCCTTCCCCCTCTATACACCCCCCACACACACCCAGAGCAGCCCCTGCTCCGGGCACTCACGTGTCACAGAGGCCTCCTCGCAGGACGGGGTGGGTGCATGGGTGGCGTCTGAACCAAGAGCTGCATCACAGGGCCGCCAGCCAGGCCTGGCATTGCCGGGACAGTCCATGGGGCTCACTGTGGACCCCCGGGGCCTGTGACGGAGGCAGGTGGGGGTGGCCTGAGCTGGGCTGGGGAAGGGAAAGGAGGGAAAGGGATGGGGGTCTGTCTGTGGGGCAAATGCTGCAGGTGGGGTGCCCCTGCCTGAGGCTGAGTCTCAGTGACTCAGGACACCTGCGGAAAGCTCACTTGGGGCCGTCCTGTCCTGGAACTGGGCCAGGAGTCCCCTTCCTCCCGTCACTCTGGGATGCAGGTGGCATGCACCTCATTCGCCATGGCTGGGGCTGGGGCTCAGGGGCACAGACCCCTGAGCAGGGCTTGCACTGGCAATGCCGGATGCGGGCCCTGAACCTGGGTACCCCGATGGTGCACTGGGGGCTCGAGAGGGAGGCAGGCTGCCTGACCTTGGCCTGCCCCCTCCAGACCTGACCTTGCAGCTGCTGGCCGTGCGGAGGAAGAGTGGGCTGCCCGACCCTGGTCTGCAGCAGGCCCTGCGGGCCCGGCTCCGCCTGCTGGAGAACGACAGCTGGGAGGTGGCCCTCACGCTCGGGGTGAGCCTGGCTCCTCTGGGGCCCTGGGGCACATGGGGGGACGCACCTGGGCGAGCACAGGGCTGGGGTCCTCAAGTGACCATGAGACAGGGAGGGACTGGGCCGATCAGACCACGTGGGAGGAGGGCCCGGGAAGCCCAGGCCTTCAAGGGCCAAGGCTGTGGCCAGGGAAGCTGCCCTCTGACCTTACCTTGTAGCTGCACTGTGACTTGTCTCCATCTGCTCTCCTGGGTGCCTGGCTCCTGGGACCACCCGTCATCCCAGCAGACCCAGCCACAGGAGGGCCACTGTGTCCCGCATGTCCGCCATTCCTTTCTCCCTCTGCCCTCCACCAGAGAGGGTCGCAGAAGTCTCTTTACGGGGAGTAAGAGACCCCGTGTGAGCTGATCTTCTTTGATTCTGAAGAGGCCCACCCCCTGTTGGCTTCCAGAGGATGGACAGTCTGTCTGGCAGGAGGCGGGGCTGGGCCTGGAGACCTGCCCTTGGCCTGGGTCCTGGGGCGGGACCCACAGCCACCCTCTGACCTTGCAGTCAGCCTGGTCTGACCTTGGCCCTGGCCCCTCAGCCTGTGAAGCCAGCTCCCTGGGCTGCTTATGGGGGGCTTAGAATTATTACCAAGGGAGCTGGGGGGAGGATCCGAACACAGCACCCCCGAGCCCGGTGCTCAGCAGTGGCCCCCCCACCCACTGATGACCCCAGGCAAGAGCACTGTGGTCCCGCACGGTGGCTCTGGACTGACCGGCCACCGAGCCATTACTGAAGGTCCAGGAAACAGGAAGGCTGAGAGCAGGCCTGAGCTGGTACCATGCCACGTTGCTCATGGGAGGGGCCGAGGCAGGTGGAGCAGGTGGTGCAGTGAGGGAAGGGATGGGGGTGTCTGCCCATGGCCATCCCAGGAGCCCTGGAGGGCGGGACGCAGTAGAGCACTGGGGAGCCGGGAGCGGTGGGGGGCGGCCTGAGTGCCGGAGGGGAGCAGCCTGGGCTGGGGAGCTCCTGCTGCTGCCAGGACTGTGTCTGATTCCTGCTTCTTCCCCGTAAGGAGCTCTCAGCCCGTCTGCTGTCCATCCACAGTGACCAGGACCGAATTGTGGTGACCTTTAAGACTTTCGAAGAAATCTGGAAGTTTTCCACCTACCACGCTCTTGGTAAAGCCGTGCCCTCCCAGAACCGGTGACGGGGATGCCCCTTACTAGACACTGATCACACACCAAGCATTTACGTTATGCATCGGTGGTTTAGGGTAGCTGAGTGCAGGGCGGTGTCTCGGGGGAGCTGGAGGGTCAGTGTGCGCCCCTGCTGTCACACAGGGGTGCGGCAGGCCGTGACGCTCCCCACGCTCTCCGCCTGTGCTGCCTGCAGGAGCTGCTCGGGCCAAGGGTCCGAACTCCTTCCCACGCAGCGCTGCCCAACTTCGCCTGACTGGCCCGACTGCCCTTTTCCTGGCCCTAGCACAGGCCAGGAAACTGTTATTTTACCCTCTACCATGGCGCTTGCTTTCTAGAACATTCCTTGTTCTATGGGGCGGTACCGGCAGGGTCTGCTGGGGAAATGTGCTCTGCTTCCCCCAGTCTGAGAGCTGGGGGTGTTTGAAATAACAATCAGGGGGACAACCCTTGCATGCCTGGAAGGGCACCCCTCCCACCCCGCACACATGACCTTGAGGATGGCCCTGGCCCCTCTCACAGACGAAGAGACTGAGGGTCCTAGAGGAAGTAGCCTTCCCAAGGCACAGGGAGGTCAAATAAGTGGTCCTCAGTCACCGCTGGTCCTCTTGCAGCTCAGACAGGTGGCCAGCCTAGGGTGGGGACGGCCCTGTGAGTCCCCAAGGCAGGGCAGGGAGTGCCACTGGGCTGGGCCAGGCCCCTCCCGGATCTGAGGTGACTGGGGCCTGCCTGCCCTCAGGCTTCACTCATCACTGCCTGGAAAACCTGCTCGTGGACCAAGCCTTCTGGCTGCTGTCCCCTGCTGAGGAGGAGGAGACGGCCATCCAGGTCCATGTGGACGAGGAGGCCTTGAGGCTGACGCACGAGAGCCTCCTTGTCCAGGAAGGTGAGCTCTGCGTGGGCAGCCACGACCTCTACCGGCTCCGTTCTGTGCTGGGTCCCCACGGGGTCTTGGGTGGCAGGAGGGCTCTGGAGGTGCCGGTGTACACGTGGAGACTGGAGGTCAGCTCCCAGAGAAATAGCAGGTTTTGCAAGGGCCACCCTCACCTGCGTCCTCCCTGTCCTACTGCATCCTACCCTGGCCATAGAGGAAGAGAGGTGGCCAGCCGTGGTCAAACTTGCCTGGGGCTGTCCAGGCAAGGAGGGCCCTTGACCCCTCACAGCACAGAAGGGGAGACTGAGGCCCCGAGAGTTTTCAGTTGAGTCAGGCTCCCAGAGAAAGTCCAGGCAGAGCCAGGACACCAGCCCAGGTCCAGCTTCCCAGTGGAGCCCCCTGCGGCTCCAGGGTCTGGGCAGCTGGTGTCTGTGGGTGCAGACACCCGGGCTGGGGGTCTCCTTTGGGTGCCGCCTATACACGAGCATCCTGAAGGGCAAATGGGTGGGTCCCGCCTGCAAAGCTGTAGCTGCCTCTCTGACCAGTCGCCTGAATGACCATGCTCTGCTGCTTTGAAGGGCCTTTCTTTGTCTGGTGTCCTGACCACTACCTGAGAGCCACGACTGTGCCCCAGGGTGCAGGGAGGGGCCCCCAGCCCCTCAGGTGGGCTTCAGGGGCTCCTCCAGGAGAGGCAGCCCTGGCAGCAGGCTCTTCGGTCCCCGGTACACCCGCCAAGGCAACGGCCGCGTCTGCAGGGGAACCTTTGATTCCGTTTCATCAGTAGGTATCGACCTTTGTTTCTCTGCTTCCTACTGTCCGGCCTCCAGGAGCCGCCCCTGGGCCATTGGGGTGGGGGGCGGGGCAGAGAACTGGGTGAGACCCCTCGAATCCCCATTCCCCCTCCTGCTGTCTCCCAGTCACCAGCATCAAAGGCAACAGGGCACTGACAGTCTCCAGCTGGCCGGTGCTGGACTGAGAGGCCCCGGATGTGCTGATGGGGCTCCTGTGTCAGAGCCTAGGGGGTTCTGGAAAGTGTTGAGGGAGCTGCACACACATGTGCCCCCAGCAGGGGAGCACATAGGCATCTACAAACGTCACCCAGGGCGGAGGGAGCCCGGGGGAGACCAGGACATGTCTCCTGGAAGCTCTGCTCCCATGCTGACCTGGGGATGTGAACTTGGCTTGGAGCTTCCTGGCAGCCAAAGCAAAGAGAGAAAGTTGACCTCCTGATGTTCAGTGTCCTGGAAATAACAGGCTGCGGGCGTCGAGGGCTGCCCCCCAGGGACCTGGGCCTGGGGAAGAGAAGGACGCTGGGCTGGGGAGCTGGCCAGGCCCTGGGGGCCAGCCAAGGCCATACACCTGGGCAGGTGTGAGTATGTGTGGCGGGGACAGGCGGTAGGACCTGCAGGAGGAGCTGCTGGGAGCTGCTAACTCACCCAGGCTCCGCACAGCCTCAGTCCGCCCCACCCCTGAAGCCCTGCAGCCAGGCCCTCCCTCTCTCCTCTCCAGGTGGGCTCTCCGGGTACCCTGGGACTCCTTCGAGGACTCCATGGGTGGACCTGTGATGTCGGACAGCCAGCAGATGGGTAAATGTTTCCACTGGCTTTTATCCCCTGGGAAGAAGGGGGTGAGGCGAGGAGGGGCGGACACCAGTATTCTGGAAGCTTCTGCACTCACCTGATGCTCCCCAAACCAGAAGATGTAGCCAGAACCCTGTCCAGTTCCCAAGGCGACAACCGAGGCGCAGAGAGGCCAGTGGGCTGGCGCCGACTCACCCCACCATCACTGCAAGGCCCGGCTGGGGCTCGGTCACTCTGCCTCTAAGTGTGGCTTCCATGGCCCACGTTCAACATGCCGGGGGACCCTGGGGCAGCGGGGCTGGAACGGGGTGGGCTGCGTCTGGATGCCCCAGGAGCACTAATAGAGGGCGGTGAGGCCAGGTCTTCTTTCGAGAAGCTGGCGGGGCTAGGACCCTGGGCTCCTGGTCCAATGCTTTTTGCTCTGCCCCAAGCTGGCTAGTGTTTGGGTGGCCTGTGTCCCTCTTATGTGGACATGAGACCCCATAGGAGGAGGAATGGGAGGGACCCATGTTTATAGCTGCTTGCACCCTGGGCAGGGTGGTATGGAGGGAGGGGCCCTGGCTCCAGTGAACGGGAAGTCTCTGGCCCTCAGTTCCTCATGCTCAGAGTGGGACCCTGTGGACGTCCAGCCCCTCGTGTGTGGTGGCCAAGCTTCACCGCAACACCGGACAGGTGCTGCCTGTCCCTGCTGAGGGCCACCATCTGCCTACCTAGCACCCAGCACTGACCGTGTGCCCTCCTCCTGCAGCCGTGGGCCTGGCCTCCGCGGTGGCCGACTGCCAGGGCTCGGGGCCTGAAGAGATGACCTTCCGCAGTGGTGACCTCATCGAGATCCTGGGCGCCCAGCTGCCCGGCCTGCCCTGGTTCCTGGGTCGGCACGTGTCCTCGGGCCAGGTCGGGTTTGTGCGGACGAGTCTCGTCAGTGTGCAGGGCCACGTGTCTGAGTGAGTGGCTGAGGCCCCGCCCCTTCCTGAGCTCTCCCTGCCCCGTGGGAACCTGCCACTGTGTACCTGCTTCCCAGGTGACAAACCTGGACTTGGTCCTGGACCACACCTCCCGAGTCTGCTCCCAGTCACTGCCCCAGGGCTGGAGTGGCACCTTCCAGTCTGGGCTCCTGCGTCCTTGCTCCCAGGCCACCCGGGTCTTTCTCTGAACTCCAGGGGCTGCCATAACAGCACCTCCAGCTCGGGGGCCACACCACAGACACACCTCCTCTCTCAGTTCTGAGGCCAGATGTCCCTCCAAAATCAAGGGGTGGGTGGGGCCATGCTCCCCCGCCCCACCCCAGAGGCTCCAGGGGAGATGCCTTCCTGCTCTCCAGGGGCTCCCTGTGGCCACACTTCCCCAGTCTCTAGCCCCTTCCCTGGCCCCTTCCCTTCTGTCTCTTGTAAGGACACCAGTCCCTGGACTCAGGGCCCCTGAGTCACCCACCATGATCACATCTGAAAAGACCCCATTTCCAAATAAGGCTCCCTTCTGAGGACATGTATTTGGGGGACATTGTTCAGTTCAGAGCATCATGCCACCCCCTTCATAAAGCCCTTCGAGGCTTCTGGGCCTGGCCTTCAAGGCCCCCATGACCCAGGCCTCAGGAACCCCCGATTTCAAAGGCCCCCATGCACCACCGGCTCAGCCTGAGTCCAGCTATGAGGTCGGCACATGCCCCCATCCGGACCCTCACGTTTTCCTGGCTCCCAGTGTCCCCGTCCCATCTCTAGTGGCTCATCCCTGCGGACTGACGTCTCTGGGGAGGCCACGCAGCTTAAACAGGTCCTGGACTTAGCAAGGGTCTGAGCTGGAGGCAGTGGCAGGGGCGGGGGGCGGAGCTGAGCAGTCTGTCCCCATCCCTTACCCCAGAAGGCGAGGTGCCTGGGGCCACTGGTCCTGTCTGCAGCAGGGGACCTTACCACCTTCCCTCATCCACACCACGAACAGTCACCAAACCCTCTCAGTTCCGGACCCTGCGCTTTACACTCTGTTTGGTGAGCCTGGGCGGCTCCTGTTCTCCCCCCACCACCGTCTCAGACTCGGGGAGCAAGAAGAGCATGTAGTGCCCGTGGGCCCTTTGCCCCGGCTGCCTGGACGCCCACGTTAGGACAGGCGCTGTCTCTTCTTTCTCCTTCCTTCTAGAGTCTTCTGAGCCCTTTGAGAGTGAGTCGCAAGCACGATGCTCTTTACCCCTAAACCAGGACACGGCTCATACAGCACAGTGCGGCGGGCAGGGGCAGGGGATTGCCGCCACCCACAGGCCCCATCCGGCTGGGCCAGTTTTCCCGCCTGCGCTCTCTGCAGCCAGAGAAAGCCCCAGTCGCCCTGCTCCCAGCTGCCCTGTCTCCTTAGCCTTGTCCCCTCCATGTGAAGCAGTTCCTCTGTCGCTCCTGTCCTTATGACACTGACATTTTCTGACATTTAGTTTGTCAAATGTCCACAAGCTACTCTGTCCACTTTACCTTCTCCAAATAGCTTCTTCCAAGTTTCAGAGTGCATTGCCAAGTTTCACATTCTGCAGATACTGTAGTCCTCTAAGTAGTAATGGCCTCCTCCTTCCCTCCCTCCCTGTTTCCCCATTTTCCCTCCCCCGACCTCACGGAGCCCACGTGCGTTTGTGTTGGGTGCTGTGGGAAGCAGTGCAGGGCGTGTGTGAGGAGCTTAACATGTGGAGGGAGCCACTCTGCCTGTGCCATCCCAGCCCACCTCACAGGGGAAGGGGCATTTGAGGTGGGGCTTTGCAGGATGCCTAGGAGCCCATCTTCCCTGGCCACCATGACTCGCTGTGTCTGTTGCAGTTGGTTCTGCTCCCAAGCGTCTGCTTCTGGCCCCTCGCCAGAGGCGCCCTCGCCACTGGGCACGGAGCGGGTGTGCAGGGACAGTCTATTGAGGGATGAAGTGGGGACAGGTCCTCCCGGGCAACCATCGCTTCGGAAACATGGATCTCAGACGCAGCGCTGCCCCTTCCCCAGGTTGGACAGCGCGCTTTTCCTGGGCGAGGAGGAACGGGCCTTCTTCAGCGAGGTGGGCCGCTTCTCCGAGGAGGACGCCGGGCGGCTGCTGAGGAAGCTGTCAGGCGCGGACGTCTGCTCAGCGTACAGCCTGGGTGGGTGCGCACATGCACGGCCTGGCCGCTGGGGTCGGGCGGCTCTCGTGTCACCTCACCCCACTCCCGAAGGAAGAGTGCCACCAACGATGAGAAGGAACAGGACAGAGGGGACGGTGCCAGAGCACCCTTGCAGATCCCTGCCTCGTCCCACGGGAGGGAGATAGACCCACGCGGGTGCCCACACCACGCATATATGTGTACACACAGACGCACACACATCCGCATGTGTATACACGCCTATACACACACACCTTCTCTGCCTGCTTGCAGACCCCGTCCACCAGCAGCAGCGGTGAACTCCCGATCACACAGTTCCATCTTTCTCTAAACAGGTGCACTTACACTCGGCCTCAGAGTGGCAAGGCTTGGCCGGCCCAGCCTGCCGATCCTTCTCTTCCCTAGGAAGCCCCGCTGGGACCCGCACTCGGGGGCCAGCCTCTCTCTCCCTGGGAGCTGGGTCCCCACGGCTGACCTAGGTCGCCCCTCACACGTCTCTGTACAGGTCCCTTCTTGTGGGCTTTCTCGTTCCTTTCCCATGGCAGTTCAGCGAATGCTGGTGTGGCCTGCTTCAGGGGTGGACATGGAGGCTTGGGGGGCGCTGCCCTGGGATGAAGGTCAGAGCACCCTGCTCCTGGGAGATCCCATGGTGTTCAGGGCAGCACACCCCCAGAGGGGCAGCAGCGGCAGCCACAGCCTCTCGTGCGGGGCCGGGGCTGGGCAGGGTTCTGGTTGCAGGTGGGCAGACCCTGCAAGGTGTGGCTCCCTCAGTGGTGGCCCCAGATCCCACTGCCCGTCACAAGCGCTGGACTTGGGGGTGTCACCGTCCTGGTTTCACCCTCTCTGCCCGACAGGGCCCTGGACCCAGAGGGCGCTGGCTGGTGGATGACTCGTCTCTTCTCTCCCTCTTCAGACACACTAGGGGAAGCCGAGGCCGAGCAGCCGGAACAACAAGGTGGGTCCTCCCCACACAGCATGGGACTCCTCAGGCTGCAGGGCTGGGCCTTGGGGACGACGCCAGGCAGAGGCCCAGAGCTGGCTGCCCGTGGGTGCCGGGCGCAGACATCACTGGTCCACAGGGGGTGCTGGCGGGTGGGGAGCCCCACCCTGGAGGCCGTATGAGGGGAAGGTGAAGCTCCCTCCGCCGCAGCAGCGAGCCCAGCAAACATGCCTGGTCCCCCGGCCCTGTCCCCAGGGAAGCTGGGTGTCCCCTCATCGTCTGGGCCCGGGCCTGGCCCTGGGCTCCTCTGCACAACCCAGAGCAGCTGCAGGTCCCTACGTTGTCTGCGTTAAAGGGTGAGCGAGCTCTGAATTTGGAGCCCTCAGCTGGAGAAGCCCCGGGAGAGTCTGCTCCATCCCCTGAGGGGCTGGTCCAGGGAGAACCCCTCCTTCTGCCTCCGAGCCTCCATCCCCCCAGCAGAGGGCTTCATGCCTGCCACGCCCCTAGGCACGCGTGCCCGGGCGCCCGTTTGCCTCACTGGACGAGGGTGCTTTCTCAGCAAGTCCAGTGTGCAGTGAAGTCAGACTTGCCACTGTCTAGTTCTTTATTCCTGGACTTTACGGACTAATAAGGGCATGGTTGTTTCCAAACAGTTTTTCATGCGAACTTGAAACAGAAGAGTCTTTGCCGGTTCTTTCCTCCACACAAATTCCCCTGGAAGCCCGTGTTTTCCCGTCAGGAAGTGGGCCGTGTTTGCTCCCCGACGCCGGGCAGGGCTCTGGGTCTGCCTCTTTCCAAAGCCAACAGCTGGGGCAGGCAGTGCGGGTAGCCAGGCGTCCCCAGATTCTCTAGCTCTTGCCCTTTCTTTCTTTTTTTAACCCTTTAGTAACCGCGGGCCTCTGATTCCCAAACCGGCCGAGCTGGGCGTTTGGAGCCGTCCCCAATCTTCCCTGTTGGAAATGGTCCCGTGCTAGAAAGGGGCTTCCCTCCACCTGGCTGTGCCTTTGTCAAGTCTGTGGAGTGGCTTTTGAGCTCAGGCTGGTCCATTCCTTCCTCTGATTGGCTCTCGATGGTGTCATGGGGACACCTGCCCCTGATTGGAGGCCCAGGGTGCTGACACAGCCACACGTAGGCAGTCAAAGTACTGAGGGATGTGCTGTTAAGTGGCTTGGAATCTTTCCAAAGGGAGAAGGGGTCTCTGAGTGGTCACGGAGCTAGGTCACCAGTCTCCTGAAACTGCTTTCACACAGGAAGAGTAAGAAGAGGAGGCTCCTTGGATACTTGGCCAAACTGACCTGTGTTCCTCCTATAACCATATGATTAAGCTCCCCCTGTGCACTGAGCTCCCACTGTGCGCTGAGCTCCCACTGGGTGCTGGGCTCCCACTGTGCCCTGAGCTCCCACTGTGCGCTGGGCTCCCACTGGGCGCTGGGCACTTGGCATTCCCTGGGAAGGCAGTATCTGCAAAGTGCTGTCGCAGGGACAATGTGTCCGGGGAGGGATGTCCCTTCCCCACCCTGGACTCAGATGAGACTCTAACCCATCTAGGGTTTTGTTGACTTGCAGAAATGCCTCCGCCTGGTCTGCACCCAGAGCCACGTGAGACCCTGCAGAAGGTGAAGAATGTTCTAGAACAACGAAAGTCCTGCCCCAGCTGCCCTGAGGAGCCAGTGTCCTGGGGTCTCCACACAGTGTCCAGCGGTGTGAGCTCACTGGACACCGAGGAGCCCTCCTTCTGCCTGGACGCTGAGGACAACTGGGCCGACCCGGAGGCCCTGGGCTCGCTGCTGCAGTTCCTGGACGCTCCCAGGTACGAGGCCCGCTTCCGGGGCCTGTACGACCTCTCCCTGCCGGCGCTGAGCACCATGTTCTGCGGCTTCACCGATGAGGAGGAGCTGGCCGGGCGCATGGCACAGGCCCGGGGAGTGGCCAAGAAGGCGGACTTCCCCATGGCCCTGGCCAGGCTCTGCTTCCTCCTGGGGCGGCTCTGTGTGCGGAGGCTCAAGCTGTCCCAGGCCCGGGTGTACTTCGAGGAAGCCCTGGGAGCCCTAGGGGGCCATTTCGGTGACCTCTTCCTGGTGGTGGCCCTGTATGCCAACCTGGCCACCATCCACCTGAAGCAGAAGAACAGGGAGAAGTGCAGGCAGCTGGTGCCCAGAGCCACTGCCCTGCTCATGGGGACAGCCGGCCACGTCTGCAGCACCGGGGCAGAGGCAGAGCTCCTGAGACACGCCCTGCGCAGGGCCATCAGCCACCAGAGCCCGCAGGCCGAGGCCCGGGCCTGCTTCTTGCTGGTCAAGCACCACGTGCATCTCAAGCAGTCTGAGGCGGCCCTGCCCTTCCTGGAGAGGCTGCTGCTCCTGCATGGGGCCTTGGGGACCCCGGAGGCCCTGTGGCCGGCAGACTGCTACCTGCTGCTGGCAGACGTCTACAGCCGGAAGTGCCTGCCCCACCTGGCCCTGAGCTGCGTCAAGGTGGCCTCACTGCGGACGCGGGGCTCGCTGGCCAGCTCGCTCAGGAGTGTGGACCTGGTCCTGCAGAACACCCCACAGCCGCCCCGCCTCCCTGCCCAGATCTCTCACTACCTCAGGCAGGCGCTGGCCGCCCCGGACTCCAGCTCAGGGCCAGCACGCTGCGGCACCCTCTGCGCCAGCCTGGCCCAGCTGCATAGCCACCACGGGCAGCACGGCAGGGCCATCTCTGCCATGCTGCAGGCCGTGGAGGCCGATGCTGAGGCAGGCGGCGGCCTGCTCGTGGACCGCCTGGTGGCCCTCGCCCGGCTGCATGTGCTCCACCGGCAGAGCTCAGTGGCCCTGCACATCCTGGAGTCTGTACTGGACGCAGCAGTGGCCAGCACGGACCAGGAGGGTGTGATCGCCAACATGGCAGCCATCGCCCTGAAGAGGATGGGCAGGACCCGGCAGGCAGCCGAGGGCTACTTCCGAGCCCTGCGCATCGCCAAGGGCCAGGGCCAGCTGAGGAACCAGGCGGTGGTCCTGGCCAACGTCGGGGCCCTCTGCCTGCAGGCTGGGGCCAGCGGGCTGGCCCAGTACTACCTCCGGGAAGCCGTGCGGCTCTTCTCGAGGCTGCCTGGCAGGGAGTGTGGCCGGGACTTCACCCAGGTGCTCCTGCAGCTGGGACAGCTGCACACCCGCCGGGCCCTTGCCTGGCAGGGCAAGTGCTATTACGAGTGGGCCTTTCTGGTCGCCGTGGAGACGGACCACGTGGAGAGTAAGTGCCACCCGGCCATGCTCTGGCTTCCTGGAAAGGGGACATCTTTGCTTCTCACGTCTGCTCAGAGCGCACCCGGGCTGCAACTCACCGTGGGGGTGGTTTTCCACCCCCGAGAATGCTGAGGGGTGGAAGCTGCCGCTCTGTGCAGGTGCTGGAGGGTGTTCCCACACTGGGCCAGGCCCCGCTGCGGGGCCACTGGCTCGGCTTGGTCTGCTTGGGGCTTCCTGCCCTGAGCTCCGGAAGCCCCAAGGCCTGGGGTATTCCTACAGTCGGGGCAGATGGGGGAGGGTCACGTTGGACATAGCCCAGGCGGGTGGGGGTGCTGAGCACAGAGACCTGCGTGGGCCCTGAATGTATGGGTGAGTTAGCAGGGGCATCCTCTGGGCCTCCAACAGTGCCGTGCACCAGACGCCTCCCGGGTGTGGTGACCCCAGGGCCGAGGAGCATTAGCTCTACAAACAGCCCCCCTGGTGAGTAAGTGCACCAGGCTCTGGGCAGGGCCCCCTGCAAACAGGCCCCAGGGGGCTCTGATGGGGAAGAGACCCAGGTCACAAAACCACATAGTAGGTTCTTGGTGTGGGGATGGGCAGCTCCTGGCCCCAACTCATGGATCAGGGAAGCCTGTTTAGTCTGGGACCTGAGGGTTAAGGAGGGTTTAACTTGGGGGCTGGCAGAAGGGGCAGCCAGTGCAAAGGCCCTGGGGTACATGAGCTGGGCTAGGCACTGAGGTGGTGGGAACCTCGACTAGGGGCAGGAGAGCCCAGGCTGTGGTTCGGTACGTTCCCTGAGAGCACTGGGGAGCACTCACTGAGGCTGTCAGGGGCCCCCTGAACCTCCAGGAAGAACCATGAGCCGAGCCGGGGGATGGGGGACCTGTGGCCTCAGGCGGGTCTGGGCAGTGCCTCAGGTCATTCAGGGATCTCAGTTGGGAATGAGAAGCCGGGGGGCCTGCAGGACCATGTTGCTCCCTGCCCCCACCCTGGTACTGAATAGCAAGGAGACAAGGGCTGGGAGATTCCCAGGGTCACCCCCTGCTGCCCCGAGCCACGGTTTAGGCTGCTTCAGTCGTCGGCGCCCCCTCTCTCTGGTCCTCTGATGAATCGTGTGCGCGATGCACAGCAGTCCGTCACCACCCTCCCTTTCCGTGAGGCTGTGACCCAGGAGACGGTTCAAGTCCGACCTCTGCAGTTCGCACCCCCTCTTTTTCCCTCGGTCAGTCTGGCTAAAGATTCGTCCGTGTTGTTAATCTTGTCGAAGAACCAGCTCTTGGCTTCACTGATTTTTCTCTGTTATTTTTCTATTGTCTATTTTTTAAATTATGTCCTTGAATCTTTTTAACACTTTTTTAATTTATCGATTTGAGAGAGAGACATTGATTGGTTGTTCCACTTATGTATGCATTCATTAGTTGGTTCCTGTATGTGTCCTGACTGGGGATCGAACCTGGAACTTTGGCACATCAGGACGACGCTCTAACCAAGTGAGCCACCTGGTCAGGGCTATGGATCATTTTTAACAGAGAAAGCCCTCAACTGTCCCCAGGCGCCCTGCTTTCAGACAAGGCAACTACAGCTGTGGTTGGGAGCCCAGCATCTGGATGGAGTGTTGGTGCCGGAATGCCGAAACGGGATTGGCATCCCCCTCCCCTGAGTGTGGGGACTTGGCCTTGGGCTCAGCCAGCCCACCTGCTCCATCGGGGTGCTGGTATCCAGCCCCCTCAGCGTCAGCTCAGCATGACGCGCTGTCCTGGCCGGGGGGAGCTCTGTGAAGCAGGTGCAGATGCACTGGTGGGAGAGCCTGGCCAGGACCCCAGGCCCGGGGCTCATAAGAATGGCCGTGCTGTCTCTGCAGCACCCCTCATGCAGCCAGCCTGGCCCTGGCCAGACCTCCCGCATGTTCCTCAGCCTGTCTGGGCTCCTGTTCCCAACCTGCCAGGACCCCGGCTCACAGAGGTGTGGGAGAGGCGGGCACGCAGCGGGGGCCCTTAGTTGCTGTGATAAATGATTGTGACCTCTTCCTGGTGTCTCCCCCGCCCAGGCCAGCTGCATGCCGTCCAGCGGCTGTGTCAATTCTACAGCGAGGTCAAGCCCAGGGCGGCCCAGTGTGTCGTGTACCACGAGTTCCAGCTTGCGCTGGCCCGGAGGGTGGCCAACAAGGCGCTGGAGGGGAAGCTCCTGGCGACCATCAGCCAGCTCTACCTGTCCCTGGGCACTGAGCGGTGAGGCTTGGCTCCTCGGAGCAGCAAGGGTGGTGAGGATGCTGGGCCAGCCTCCCCGGGTCCTTAGTGCCTGACAAGCCCTGAGTTGGCAGGCCTGGGGTCATATGGATTGACAATGACACAGGAGTCCCCTGTTACCTGTCCTCGGTCTCCACTTGCACAGCCTCCCAGGGTAGGCTGAGCGTGTTCTGGGCTGTTCTTCCTGCCATGGTGGCTTCCGTAAGCTGATGTCTGCCTGCTCTGAGCCTGCTCCTACTGGCCCAGTTCCAATGTAAGGACAGCAGCCACCTCTGTTTGGAGGAGTCTCATGCACAGAAGCACAGAAGTCGGTTGCCCCATCGCCTTGCACTGGTGCAGGGCTTCAGGGTCACGTGTCCCTTGTGAAGCCCACACTGAGCTTCCTGATCAGATGGGGTGATGGATGGCTGGAGCCACACAGCCCGCAGGGCCTGGCAAAGCCCTTTGGTGTGGGGACTCTCAGAGAGAGGGAGGAGTCAGGCTTCCTCAGGGCTCGGCAGGGCCAGTCCTGGGCCTTGGTTTCATGGCATGGCCCATGGCCCAATGCCCTGGACCTGTGCTTCTCAAAGTGGGGTCCCCAGACAGCAGCATCCGCATCACTGGCCCCACCCCAGAATTAGTAGAGCGGGAGCAGAGCCCTGACACCTGTGATTATGGCCTGTGGGTGACTGCGGCTCCCTCCAGGCTGAGCCTCCAGCCTGGACAATCTCTGAATTCCGCCCTGTTTCCTGCTGTGCCAGGAGAGGTCCGGGCGGGCGCCTGTGGGCAGGAGGCGGGCAGAGACAGAGCAGCTCGCCCCTCCCACCCAGTGCCCCTCCCGCCCACGTGGCTGACGTTTCCCTCTGAAGAGCCTCCTTCATCTTTGCAGGACGCACTACACACCCTGTGTGCACCAGGCTCTCCAGTCAGCCTAGGGAGGGCAGGCTCCACTCTCACTCTCCAAGCTCCAGGTCCCCCAGCACCAGCCCAGCCCTGTCCTCTCCCACATGGTGGCTGGCCTGGGGGTGCTTGCTCTGACGCTTGTGTCTGATTCCAGGGCCTACAAGTCGGCGCTGGACTACACCAAGCGCAGTCTGGGAATATTCATTGACCTCCAGGAGAAGGAGAAGGAGGCGTATGCCTGGCTGCAGGCTGGGAAAATCTACTACCTCCTCCAGCAGAACGAGCTGGTGGACTTGTACATCCAGGTGAGAGGGGCTGGTGCAAGTGTGGGCACATGAACACTCAGTCATCCCTAAGCCACTGCTGAGCTGCATGCCAGGTGTCCATGCCACCTCCCCGCTCTCCCTAGACCCTGCCCCCCCCAGCATCTTCCACAGAAGTCTCAGCTCCCGGGGGCTAGAGGTATGTGCCCTCAGAGGCCCCCACCGTGTTGGTACGCAGCAAAAGCTCCACACATGTGCACACAGTGTGCCCACACAGTGTGCCCACACAGCTGGCTCATGTGGCGCATCTCCTTTAAACGTGACGTGACTTGGGACAAACTGGGAGGCTCACCATCCTTGTGAGTTTTTCCCTTTTTGAGTACCTGCTCTGTGCCTCCCCAGGCCAGGGGCTGAGGCTCCCAGGTCCGCCCACAGTTTCTAGCTGAGGAGGAAAGGCTCCTCGAACAGGGCTGACTCGGGGTCCCCGGGGCTGCGGCAGGATGAGGGGGTGCAGAAAGTAGCAGGAGGGTGTGCTCTTGTCCACCTGGGGTCACTGAGGCTGGCTCGAGTTGCAGCGAGCGGGGGCCTGTGGGGGCCCAGCAGCAGGGCTCACAGGCACAAAGGCCCAGAGGTGCACGGGAGGGCGGCAAGTCCGGGATAGACAGCAGCTGGGTGTGGCTGGATTGCAGGGGGGGGAAAGGGGGGTGCCGCCCTCTCGTTTCCTCCACAGCACTTGTCGAGCAGCCGCTACACACCCGGTGCTGTGCCAGGCCCCAGACGTGGTGGAGAAGCCGGTAGCTGTAGTCCTCTGGTAGAGAGATGGACAAACATGTGCCATCGGGTGTCGCTAAGGGACACAGAGGAAAAACAGTGGGCAGGTGCCCAACAAGGCCAGAGCGGAGGGTGCCGTGGTCTGGGCGCGACCGCGGGATTCGGGAGCCAGCTCTGTGCCAGGCTCCACACCTGCCGGCTCTGGGCCCTTAACAGGACAAGCATCCTCATGGGACACAGGCTGAAAGGCTCTCCCTCACACCAGTGGGTGACAATGAGCACGAAGTACACAGAACTAGTCGCTCCTGAAGGGTGTGAGGGACGAGGCCCCCGATACACAAGTGCTCCAGAGAGGCTGGGAGGTGGCTGCGAGGTCCCCACCACGTGGGCAGGCCCCTGCCCTGCTCACTCCCTGAGGGTCTCATGAGAGGTACCGCATCCCCACAGGTGGCGCAGGACGCGGCCCTGTACACGGGGGACCCCAACCTGGGGCTGGAGCTGTTTGAGGCGGCCGGAGACATCTTCTTCAACGGGACCTGGGAGCGGGAGAAAGCCGTGTCCTTCTACAGGGTGAGGGGCCCGGGGACGGTGCGGGGGAGGATCGGTGGGCTTCCTGGGCGGGCCGAGGCACAGGTGCTGCAGGGCAGGGGCCTCCCAGAAGGCAACATTGTCTGGGATGGTCAGGACCCCCTGGCTCCCACCCACAGGGACAGAGGAAGGAAGGGCTGTGAGGGCCATAGGCAGATTTAGGCTTGCAGTACGCACCCCGGTTACCTCCAACAACCCTGGAATGCAAGCCCATCCCACTTTACAGATGAGGAAGGTGAAGCTCCGGGATGCACAGGGCACGTCGAAGGACACAGTATATCAGTGAGAGGATGGGTCCCCAGGGAGGACGGCTTCTCTCCTCCCGTCTGCCCAGCTCCTGGCAGGCAGCTCAGCCCCTGGGTTCGGATAGAAGTGGCGTTTGCAGAGCACAGAGGGGTGCTGGACCCCCAAGTCCAGTCCTCACTGCCCAGGAGAGGAGCGGCCAGTCTGAGGGATGCAGTGTAGACAGGTGGGCTGCTGGTCACACCCAGCTTGCTCACAGCCCTGGGAGTGTTAGGACCTCTCCTAGCTGACCTTCCCATTGTGGGACAGTGGGACAGTGAGAACGGGCAGCTCCCACACTCTGTTTGGGGTTCTGAGGGGGGTCCTGGGTGTGGGTTGGCCACTGTAGGAGGAAGCCTGACCTCCCCACCTGTGTGGACAGGAACGGGCGCTGCCACTGGCTGTGACCACAGGGAACCAGGAGGCAGAGCTTCGGCTGTGCAACAAGCTGGTGGCGCTGCTGGTGGAACTGGGGACGCCGCAGGAGGGCCTGGAGTTCGCCCACGTGGCCCTGGCTCTCAGCATCTCCCTGGGTGAGCCCCATGCCCCTGGGCCCGGCCTCTGCATCTGAGATTAGGAGGGCTGGAGCTGAAGGTGACAGGGAGATGGGGCGGGACTGGCCATCTGTCTGTCCATCTATCCATGGACTGCCCTCTCCGTGTGGGTGGGCAGCGAGGAGCTGCAGCCCGCCTCCCAGCCCCTGCCTGGGCCTTGTTCCCTGCACAGCTGGATGTGACCAGCTCGGTGGCTCCTTGGCCTCTCCCCTTGCCAACCAGGAGGCCGGCCACTGTGCCCTGAATCCCAGACACTCCAGGCTTCTCACCAGCCCTGAGCCTGCCAGGGCACGTGCTGGCCCTTCCCCATACTCAGCCAGCCCCTGCTGTCCTCTGGCTGGCAAAATCCCAGTCCCCTTTCCAGAAGTCGGTCCCTTGGTGCTGGGCATCCCTCTGTCCCAGCACCTGACTGTACTGTCCCAGGCTTTCTGTCCTCCCCCAGGGTTGGGGAGCCCCGAGAGCGCTGGGTGTGAAGCAGGGTTTGTGTGCAGGCCCCAGAGTGCTCACCTGGAGGGGGAGGTGGATGTAGCTAGTCTGATGACTTCCTGAGGATGGGGCGGGGGCTGTGGCTGATACACCAGGAGGGTCAGATGTCATGTTTGAGGTGGACCAGAGCCCTGGCACCGGTGGGTGCAGACTGCATGGCTTTTGGGGTCTCCTAGTCCCAAATAGCAACAAAGGCACCCCATCCAGGAGGCTATGTGCAGGCTCTGAGGTGAGGCCTCCAAGTCCTCAACGTCACCACCCCCCGCAGTGGGCGGTGGGCGGGCATTATCGGGCCCATTTCCCAGATGGGAAGAGTGAGTCTCAGAACCGGAGGTGACGGGCACAAGCTATGAGACAACACCGGCTCAGGAGCTCCTGACGGGCCTGTGCTCCCGCGGGCCTGTGCTCCTGCCGCCCTGTGCAGCGTGTCCTCACGAGTGACCCTCCCCTGCGTCCCCAGGGAACCATCTGAATGAGCGAGTGGCCTACCACCGGCTGGCCGCCCTGCACCACCGGCTGGGCCACGGCGAGCTGGCCGAGCACTTCTACCTCAAGGCGCTCTCGCTCTGCCGCTCGCCGCTGGAGTTCGACGAGGAGACTCTGTACTACGTCAAAGTGTACCTGGCGCTCGGAGACATCATCTTCCACGAGCTGAAGGTGGGCGCGGGAGGGGTGTCGGGAAGGGAGCGGGGCTCCGGCAATCGGGGCATGGGGGGCCATCTCCTGCCTCAGGTGGGATCTTCATCAGACCCCAGAGGCCCGGGGCCAGGTCCTCTGTCTGGTGAGTCCCAGGCCCCAGGGGCTGTAGGTCTAGCTGTGAGGAGCGGAGTGGTCAGCAGACTCTCAGAGCTCCCAGCAGGGCCAGGCCCTGCCCTTCAGAGCTCAGGGTCAGTGGAGGCAGCTGACAAGGGAACAGAAGGCGGCAGCCATTGGGTAAAGGACAAAAGGAAGTATAACCAGGGGGACCTCCTGGAGGAGGCGACATAACGCTGAGTCTGGACGGTCAAACAGGAGTTAGCCACAGACAAGTGGGAGGGAAGAAGGACTTCCAGGGAGTGAAGGAGGGGGGTCACCATTATTCCTATGAAGCAAGATGCAACCCAAATCCTGGCACCTCTTCCAGGAAGCCTGCCAGTCTGTGCAGAGCTCTTCCTGGGATCTTCTGACACTTCAAATCCTCACGTCGCCTGGGTAAGGTGGCTACAATCATCCCGCTTCACAGGAGGAATTTTGGCTGAGACTTTCCCCAGGGTTCTAGGCAGGGACACTACTCCAGGCAGCCTGGCCCGTGGCGGGCCCTTCAGAGCTGGTGGCCTTGACTGTGTGATAGCGACACCTGATGGTCAGGAATGGTCACTGCAGCCTCCCGCTGTGTTGGAGCCAGGCTGTTCTGGGGGACCAACCCTATGGACAGTGGGAGTCCCCACTGCAGTAGAGGTCCGGGCTCTGTGTGACCCGGCCTCTGAGCCTTCCAGGCTGGGGTTGAAGACAGGAGCAGGGGCGGGGGCTGGGCATCTTGACTTGGGACCTTGGGTTGGAGGCAAAGATGTCTCTGAAATGGGAGCAGGGGTCCAGGGGAAGTCACGCCCCATCAAAATCACAAGGAAAGCTTCCAGAGGTGACACTGTGCGGGGCTCTGTATGTGGAAGGGCCCAGCCATGCTAGCCTCAGTGCAGACACGGGCTGGAGGGACGAGAACCATGATGGCCCTGGGCTGGGGTGGGCCCTGCAGGGGGCTCTGGGAACAGCGGCCAGATCCCACCTTAGCCCAGGGGGAAGCCACATGGGTCTGTGGTTGGCGGGGGCAACCTGGGCTGTGTGGGGAAGAGACGCCGGCAGGAGGGGCCAGGGGAGTGGGCTACAGGGTGTGAGGCCCTGGCTCCAGAGAGGGAAGGGGGTGCTGCAGTAGGATCGGGGTGCGGAGTCAGGAGGGACCTGGGGCGGCCAGGCCCATGCAGACCTATGGGTGCGACCCTGGACATCAGGCAGCCCCTCTAGAGCAGGTGGGCTCCTCCCAGGAAAACACCGGGGGCTGAGTCCAGGGGCACCTCTGTTGCTGGCCTCGAGGGGGTCCAGCCTGCCGCAGGCCGCAGCCAGTGTGTGTGGGTGGAGATGACGAGGGGATGGTGTGGGAGCAGCTCAGGGGACAGGGACTCCGCTGTCCCCTACTCCCACCCAGGGTCAGTTCACCTGCAGTCCATGCTAAATGTCATGCCTGCCCTTCAGGACCCGTTCGACGCTGCCGGGTACTACCAGCTGGCACTGGCGGCGGCCGTGGACCTGGGCAACAAGAAGGCCCAGATGAAAATCTACACGCGCCTGGCCACCATCTACCACAACTTCCTGCTGGACCGCGAGAAGTCCCTCTTCTTCTACCAGAAGGCCCGGACCTTTGCCTCCGAGCTCAACATCCGCAGGGTCAGCCCGGCCCCGCAGCGGTGCTGGGGGCGGGCACCCTGGCTGGCCTCCGGCCACCCACCCTGAGGGCTCTGTCCTCACAGGAGTGGGGTCTGGTGGCTCATTTTCTGGGAAACGAGGGGCGGGGCCAAGCAGCAATAAATGTTTTTGCAGTCACCTCGGCAAGTCTGCAGGCCTCCTGGGGAGCACCCAGGGCCAGGCCCTGTCCAGGGGGCCACACTGTGGCTGCACCCCGCCCTCAGATATAAGTGGGGAGGCCATGAGTCCAACGTACCCAGGCCAGGTCCCCTGCCAGCCACTTATGGTGTGGCCTTGGGCAAGTCACGCCCCTTCGCCCTTCCTGGAGCCCTCGCTGTGCTCTGCCTTTAACCTTCAGACCTCCCTGTGAGGTCAGGGCAGTTTCGGGCCCCTTTTACAGCTGAAGAAACAGAGGACCAGAGAGGGCAGGTGCCTTGCCCACGGTCACACAGCACATAGGTAGGTGCCAAGCTCCAGAGCTCAGCGTGGTAAGCAGGTTAGCACTGCAGAGCCCTGCCTGCCTGGAGGGATGTGCGGGGTCTGCTGCCTACCCCAGCCCCACCCACCTGCTCCCACCAGCCCAGGGCAGGAACCCCGGCATTCCTCACCGACATCCTCCCCCGACTTACAGGCAGGGAACCCAAGGCCCAGGGAGGCGTGTCCAGGGCACTATTCCCAGCTCCTGGTTTTCTTTAACTTATTTTGTGAATGAGGAAGCATTCACACAACATAAAACCAACCATTTCAAGTGGCCGGTTCAGTGGCATTCTTCTCACTCGCGATGCTGCGTGTCCACTACCTCTGTCTAACGTGGGCCTCCCCCCAAGGAGGCCTGCACCCATGAAGCAGTCGCTTCTCGCGCCCTCCCCCCAGAGCCTCATTTCACAAAAGGGGAGACCAAGGCCGGGAGAGGGGCTCGCCCGTGGGGCAGAGTGCTGGTTTTGTCCTGGGTCTGGGTCTGCACCCGGGGGAGGTGGCAGAGCCCAGGCCCCTCCGTGGCAGGGGGAGCAGGAGAGATCCATCGTTATTCCTCTGGTCCTAGGGTACCTGGAGCCCCAGAACCCAGCCCAGAGCCACAGGCCTCCCACCAGGGGGCAGCAGAGAGCTTTCCAGAACCCACACCGGGGCGAAGGAGCACTCCCAGCAGAGCTGCTGACAAAGCATCTAACCCTGACCCCAGTCCACCTTCTCTGGGGCTGGGCTGAAAGTGGGGAGGAGGCCTGTCACAGTAACCCCAGGAACACAGGCCCCTGAGGCCTGTGACCGGCCAGCCAGTGCCCCAGGCCTGGGTCTGCAGCCACTCGGAGTGGGGTGGGACCCGCGGCAGGTCACCTGCAGACCACCTGCCTTGGACAGTGTAGTCTTGGCATCCCTGCCCTCCCCGTCTGGCCACAAGCTTTCGTCCCCAGCCCACTGGGGGCACTGGCCTCCTGGGACCCCGGTGCTTTCCTAGAGGTCCAGAGAGGAGGTTCAGTTGTCCACGCCCTGGGGTCAGATCTGAGCACCCCAGTTGCAGGCTGGGGGATCCGTGGGGATGGAGTTTATTTTCCTGAGTGCCAGCTGGTGACGGCTGACACAAGGCGGCAGACCCTGTGTCAGGTTGAAGCGAGGAGCTGAGCGGCCGGCTCAGCGCAGATCTGGGATAATCGCGGCCTGTTTCCTACAGCGATATTTATTTCTGCGGGCAGGGCGCCAGCAACCACAGGCTGCAGAACACGGAGCCCAGGGCTGCCTCCCTCGGGCCGAGTTGCTTAACCACTTAGACCCTCCGTCTCTTCTTTGCCCATCTCCAGAGACAAGCCGCACCTCCAGGCTCTGAGGATGAAGAGACCCGGTGTTCTGGGCACAGTGAGGGCGCACAGCACTGGGCAGCCAGCCTCTCGTCTGTGGCTGAGGTGAAGGGCGGGCAGGTAGAGGCCGGGGCTTGACGGGTTGGGCCCAGGCTCGTGGCTCAGTCCTGCTTTGCCCCTCCTGAGGCCAGGACCCTGGACAGCAGCCCCGGAGCCCCCTTTCCAGCAGAGTGGCTGTGAGGTGGGCACATGCCTGGCACCGGGTAGGCTCTCAGCCCTGTGCACTGACGGGCACCAAGTCCAGAGCCCAACTGGGCAGGATTTAGGAGGAGGCGCCAGTGTCTCGGCTCAGTCACCTTCCCACACTGGCTCACCGCGCACCTACTACGTGCAAGCTCATCGATGACTGCAAACCAGGGGCACAGGAGGGCCCTGTGGGGAACTCCTGGGGGAGCCCCTAAGGCTGGGCATAAAATCACACTTGTTGTCGGGGGCCCGTGGAAGCTCTGTCACACACCTCCCCCAGCATCAGGGAAGCACCCTGCCTGGGGCCCCACGGAAGGCACCCCTTCCTGTGCCACGTGCCTGCCCTCCGGGCACCTCGGTTTTCTCGTCTGTAAGACGGAGTAGCGGTCCCTGACAGAATGTTAAGAAGAGGAGCTCCTGGCCTTTGCCCCCAGGGTTGTTAGACTCACAGGCCGCTGTGAAGGCAGGAACGAAAACGCTGGCGTGTTTTGACCCAGATGGAAGGCAGACACTACCTGGGCTGTTTATAACCCTCCCTGGAGCGCTGGTGGGACAGAACACTTGCGTTCCCGCAGGTGGGGAGGGGAGAGGATTTGCAGGCGTGATTGCGGTCTCGCACCAGTTGCCTGTTACTCAAACGAGATATCATCCAGGTGGGCCTGGCCTGGTCAGGTGAGCCTTCCAGGAGGGACCAGGCTTCCTGGCAGGGAGAGCAGGCAGTCACAGACCTCCCACAGCCTTCAAGAAGCCCACAGCCACGGGGCAAACTTCCTTTGGGGGTACCCCATGGCAAGAGGCTGAGTGGTGCGGCCTGTGGCTCCCAACACCACACGGGCCTCAGTCCTGCAACAGCAGGAGTAAAATCTGCTAGCCACCAGGAGGCCTGACTCTCAGGGGACATCACAGCCCAGACGGCCCTTGGTCACAGCCTGCCGGGACTATGAGCAGAGAGTGGGGCCCAGACTCCTGACCCACAAAAACCGAGATAATAAATGGGTGTTGTTTTCAGCTGTGAAGTTGGGGATCCTTTGTTACAAAGCACAGGTAACAAACACCTAGGCTGAGCCCAGGTGTCCCTGTGGCCTGGAGCCCCACCTGGAAGGGCCAACAGTCCTCAGCACACCTGGCGGCCCTCCCAGACGGCCTCCATCCTCACCTGCCCGCCTGCCTGCCCGCACCCCAGGCTCCTCGTGCAAATGCATAGCCTCGAGGTTGAACTTGCATCCAGAGAGTTGAGGAAGGAGGAGGGCAAAGGTCCAGGAGGTGGGCCACAGGCTCCCAGCCACCCTCCAGCTCGGCTGTGGGGCCTCCACTGGGCCCAGGGGTTCTTGTCCCTAGCAGTCCAGGGCCCCAGGGCCTGAGGGGCTCTGGGCTCTCCCCCCGGGGGCCGCCATTGTTGGCTGCAAGCCTGGCCCTTGTCCACCCTCCGCTGTGCTCCCGAGGCCAGCCGTCACCGCCCAACCAGAACCAGAAACGATTTCACAACCCCGGCCTTTGTGCTGGGTTTGCAGGCGCCCTGGGAAGAGGGAATGCAGGGCCTGGGGTGTCTCCTGGAAACGGGCGTCCCTCCCAGAACAAACAGCGTGGGCTCGTCTGCAGGCTGAGGGAACCTCTCTGGGGACCTATCCATTTGGGGGCCTGTGAGGCTGGGGGAGGGCAGAGGTGGGTTTCCAGAGAAACGGAGGGAGGGAGGCCTGCCCCCGAGCGGGTGAGGGGCAGCCGGGGGGCAGTTTCAGGGACTCTGCTCTCCGTTCACCAGCCACCCCACCAGCTCCCTCCCACCCTGCGCTGGCCCTGCCCATGTTTCCAGGGGACCGCAGGCTAGCAGGGAGGACCTGAGGAGTGACGACCCCACACACTGTGGGCGTCCCCGCCCAGCTGAAGCAGACACGCCCATTCCCAACACAGGCAGCCCCAGGGCCCAGTGTGAGGCTGGCCGGGCCCTGACCTGGTCCCGACCACACCACATCTGCTTTCCAGGAGACACCCCAAGGCCCGGCCAGGGACGGGGAAGGCGGGGGGGCATGGAAGGGGGTCCTCCCCTCCTCACCTCTGCCTGGCCGGTGGGGACAGCCCTTCGTGCCTCGCCCCAGGCTCCAGCCAGCACCTGGGGCAGATCAAGAGAACCCCCAGAGCCCTGTGCGTGGGCTGGACGCACGCAGGACCAGGCCTCCGCGGCCTTTTGTCCCCACCTGCAGGGGATGGACACTCGGCGGGGGGCACAGCCCGCCCACCTAGTAAGGGCCGCCCACCACACCGCACAGTGGGGCCACAGGAACCAACCGTCCCTGAGTTCCAGGCCAAGGTCAGCAGCTTCCACGCTTCCAGTCGACGTCCCCCTGGAGGCCGGGTCCCAGAAAACACAACAAACCGAGGAAAAAGAAACAGACTCGAAGGAGTGTCACAGAAACAAGTGGACGTTACTCACAGACGAAATGACTATTTACACAGAAAAGCCCAGGAAGGCTCGGGCTTGTAGGACGAGGCGCGGCCGAGCTCGCCGGGAAGGGCGAGAGAACGTCGACCTATCGGCGAGCGGCTGGGAAGGGCGGCAGCTCTAAAGCTCGCACAACTGAGCACATCACAAAAGATCTGAGATACCCCGAAACAAATCTAACCAAACACTTACCTGTGCTCACGGGCACACAAACTCAGTGGTAAGTAAAGATGTCAGTTCTCTTCAAGGTGACGTGCGGCCCCCTGGCAGTGCCAAAGACAACACCCCACAGGGTTTATGTGAGACTTCGCAAGCAGATCCTAGAATTACGTGGCAGAACGAGCGGTCGGAAGCAGCTGCTCTGGAGCCAAGCGTAATGGAATAAACACCCTGTACTACTCCGGCTTCCCAGGCAGTGGACTTCGCACACGACGTACCAGCATGCTGCTAGAAGCTCTCACTCCCTGACAGCTGCTTTGCCAGCGTGGGGCAACCGTTCCAGTTCCTGCTCGGACTAGAAACGGCCATGACCAGGACGTCGGGTGACACGGCTCGCCCAGCTGCAGGACGGTGGGGTTCCCGACCAGCGCCAGGGGCTGACATTACAGCCCCTCGACAGGACCAGCGAGGACCCAGCCTGCAGGCCCACAGCCCCTGCCCTGGGCTCTTTGTTCTGCTTTCCCTCCCCCTCCTTCGAAAAGCCCCTGCCTGCCCTGAGAGGGGAAGGCAGGCTTTGAGAAGCGGGTCCCTCGCCTTCTGGGTGGCCAGCACCTGAAGAAACCACTTTCCTTTACATCAGCACCTTCATCTCCAGGATTGGCTTTTCAAAGCGGTGGGCAGCCGGACCTGTGCTCAGTTGTAAGAGGAAGAATTGGGGCGGGGTCTCTGCCCTATCAGACACGATGGTTTAATATAAAGTCATTTCATAAATACTGGGTAGGGCTGGGACAGGGAACAATAGCTCTGCCTAGGAAATGACCGGCAGCCGCGGACTGAATTAGCTGAGGTGTGGACCCCTGATATGGCTCGAGGATCCTTTAGCTGCCTGTGTGGGGGTACTCGGTGGCCCCGTAGGAAATGGGGTCCCTGCCTCGCAACCTCCTCAAAGTGCCATTGCTCTCAGATGAAAAAGCACAGTATGGAAAGCGGAAACCATGTGAATTTCTAACACACAAAAAAGGGAGAGTATTTCATGAGCCGGGGTGGGGAGGGATGTCCCCGGTGACCAGACACCACAGAGGGGAGGACCGAGGGACCTGGTACATGAAGATTACAAAGCAGGGTGCGTGGGAGACGCTGGGGCGGAGCGAGACCAGGCGCAAGCTGGGAGAGGGGCCCCACACATGTATCCAGAGCAGCGGCAAGGCAACCTCGTGTGTGAAGAGCTGGGGAGCAGGCGGGGCGCCTGGGGCTGGGGGACTGGGCGCGGTCGCTGCCTCCCTGGGACACCTGGGCAGGTGTAACCCGGGAGGCCGGGAAAGGGCTTTGAGCCCGTGTGGAGGAAGATTTGGAGAGTTTCTGCACGGAACAGGATGTTCTCTTCTCTCGGAAATCCCTAAAGCTCCCCTTTCCTGGGCCCTTTTTTTTCTTTTTTTCTTTTTTTTTTGCCGTGAGTTACTGTCGAGTATAATTCCCACTGAAGATGGGCCGAGCAGTGAGCTGTTGGGTTTCCTGCCGCGGAGGACTTGGCCAGGCTGCGTGCTTGACAAATGCATGTCTTTGCATTCCTAGTCCGGGCCACCGCGCACGTGCCGGCTGGGCCACCAGGGCTGTGCGTGTCTGGGACACAGCGTGGCAAAGGCCCAGGGAGGGCACGTGGGCTGGGGTGGGCAGAGCCAGATCTCTCTTGTGGCTGCCAGCTGCCCCCAACCTGTGCCCAGGGTGGTGTGTTGTCCACGGGCGCACTGGGGTCGTCAGGCTGGAGTCGGAGCCTGGACATTGTCCAGCAGAGGCTGGTACCCATCACTGGTGCCTCCTCGTCACCTGAGTGTGTGTTGACACTTTGCTTATCTTGTTAATGGTTTATTTATGTGACGATGGCCCTCGGTCCTCGGCCTGCAGCTGGGGACAGAACTGCCTTTCGGAGCCAGAGAACCAGCAGCAAGTGCCACTTGCCTGAGGCCAGACCGAGAGTCCACCTGGAACTCCGGAGGCTGGGTGGCCCTGAGGGCAGCTGGAGGGTCCAACCGGGGTGGGAACGGCCCCTGCGTCCTCACTGTCTGTCCCCGTGGGACCCGGACCGGGGACTATCGCCTGTTTGAGACGCCCAGAGCGGCTTCTGTTTTCCTGGCAGGATGCTTTTCCACTTCTTATTTTGAAACAATCACTGGTTTAGAAGAAGTCGCAGAGATCATACAGGGAGGCCCAGCGTGCACTGCGCTCAGCTTCCCCCCCACGTGGCCCCTGGGACCTGCCATGGGCTCGGCGTGTGAGTGGCCCCGTGCCGTTTCATCCCATGTGCAGATTCTCGCCACCCCCCACTGCCGTCAAGGTGCAAACTGCTCCCCGGCGCCACCCTCCCGGTCACAGCCGCCTCTCGGCGCTCGCCCCGGGCACCCAGTCTGTTCTCACGTCGGCTCCGCTCGGCCCACAGTGGCCGCGTAAGAGGAATTGTGCGGCGTGTGCACTTTTCTAACCAACATGATGTCTTCGAAATCCCGCAGGTGGCTGCCTGTGACAGCAGTCTCTTCCTTGGGGTGACGGTGTTGTCCGTGGTCTCTGTGCCACAGCTGGCCTGGCCGTCCCTTTAGGACGCCCGGCTCTGGGCTGGCAGAAAGTGGCCGCGAGCGTTTGCACAGGTCTCTCTGAGGACAGGGTCTCCGTTACTGTGGGATGGATGAGCAGGGGTGTCACACGCGTGTGGGGGTTTGTTCGGGGGCCGTGAGGTTGCCAGATCCTTCCTCACAGCAGCCGCACCCTTTCTCACTCCCGCCGGGTTTTGGCCAATGCACGTTACTGTCCTTGGTTGACAAAAAATCAGGTATGTTTTCATCCCTTGTGTGTATATTGCAATGGCTCCCAAAGTTTACGAGGTAAACGTGTATTTGTAATATACAGTTCATGATCAGAAAAAAATAAACTGCAAAAATAATTTGAGAAAATGAGAAAATCCTCATGGAGTCATGTTTTCAACACGATTCAACACAAAGATGCTGCGAGGTCTGTCAGTCCGATCTTACCTAGGAAAAACACACACACACCCACTCACACCCACACATACCCACTCACCCACTCTCTCACACCCACACACCCTCACACTCACACACATACCCACACACGCACACCCACTCACACCCACACATACCCACTCACACTCTCTCACACCCACACACCCTCACACACACTCTCTCACACCCTCACACACACCCTCACGCTCACACCCACCAACACACACACTATCTCACACCCTCACACCCTCACACTCTCACACTCTCACACACCCCTCACACACAGGCACACTCTCTCACACCCACTCACACTCACACACTCACACCGCCCCCCAAGACGCAGACCAGGACAGCCGCCCTGGCGTCAGCAGGGCTGGCGCGGACGGTGGGGACTGGGGTCAGCGTGCGTCTCCTGTGGCTGCTGAGACAAACTACTACGAATGCGGTGACTAAAGCAACAGAAATCCATTCTCTCAGCATCTTGGAGGCCAGAAGTCTGAGCTCAAGGTGTCTGTACAGCCACTCCCTCCGGAGGCCCTGGGGAGGGTCCTTCCCTTCTCTCCCAGCTCCTGGTGGCCCTGACATTGCTGGGCTGTGGCCGCATCGTTCCGGGCTCCGCCTCCACCTTCAGGAGGCCTCCTCCTCCCCCGCTGTGTGCCTCATACGGACACTTGTTGTTACATCAGGGGCCCCCTCGACAGTCCAGTGTAGCATCGTGTTGAGGCTCTGGAGTGAGGCCGTGCTCACAGGACTCTGGGGGTTAGGACGTGGACATGCCTTTTTCCGGGCCACCATTTAACCTACACGGGGGTGACCTTTCACCCAATTCTTCCACATGCTCTTTGCTACTTTCTAAATCATCTACAGTGATATTTTATTATTAGACACAATCAATAATGATAATCATGCTATTGATTAACACGTTTTATAAAAATGTTATTTTTCCCAAATTGAGACATAAACAGGGGGAGATCGTTGACAAGGAGGGGACAGCCGGACCCTCCTGGGTGTGTGGAAGTCCCCGTCCCCACCCCTAACCCTGAGCAGGGCTGCACGCTGCCTACCTGAGTGAGTGACCACGTCAGCACGTCAGGGCGACGTCGTCACACAGGCACTCTCCAGGTGAGCTGGGGGCCCTGTGGCTCCGGCAGGATGGGGACGGGGCAGGTGACATGGGACCTTGGGGAGCAGCAGGCAGAGCCGTGGCTCTTGCCCCTTGAGCTCTGTCCAGGGCGTGCTGGGCGGGCTGCCTGCTGCTACTCATGGCCCCAAGGGATGAGCTCCGCACTGTCACCCCCTCTTCACAGGCAAGGAAATGGAACCCCGCCCAGCTGGGTCTGTCCCCCAGGACTCGCAGCTGGGGGTGGCAGAGCCGTGACCAGGACAGGGCTCAGGGCTCAGGGCTCAGCTTCAGTGCAGACTTTGGCTGAATGTAGACTGGGAATCACGAATCACGTTCCCTTGGCTGTCCCAGGTGAATGCAGTGCTCCCGGACCCCATCTCCTTGAGGGCAGGGCTTGTGTCTAATTCGTTCCTGTGTCACCAGTGTCCTCCTTGGGGCTGGGGCCTGATGAGGCCAGCGGGAGCGTGCCCGTGGAGCAGGGTGGGGTGGCTGTGGGGCTGAGCCCCAGCCCGGGCCCCTAGGTGCTGCTCGCTGGGTCTGCGACCTGGGCCCACTTCGTGCCATCCTGGCCTCCAATTCCCCTTCTGCACCAAGAGGGGGCGCTCTGTCCGTCACCGCCACACTCTGCTCCTCTGACGATAAACAGAAAAGCCAGTTGTCTCCCCTGGGACCCGGCCTTCGGGGAGCAGAAGTCAGCACCGAGCCCCCAGGTTCCCAGGCCCCTGCCTGGCCCCCGCCAGAGACTACAAGACCTCCCCTCATCCCCGTCTACTCCTCTTCCTTCCAGAAAGAATCCCAGGACCACAGGTCTGGGAAGAGCTTTCATCCTGGCCTGGGAATGGCCTTGGGGACCAGGACATCCGCTGGATGAGGCGGTGACTGGGGTTGGATGCAGACACACAACCCCCCACGGGCTGCAGAGCAACTGCCCATGTGTGCAGGCCCTGCCACACACGCAATGCACACATGCACACACACAACACACACGTGTGGGCAGGCCTCACAACACACAATGCACACATGTCTGAGGCCCGGTCACTCTCCCGCCCCCGCTCCGGGGTCCCACAGAGCACAGGGTGCTCCTGGATGGGGCAGGGTGGGGTACCCTGAAACTGCCCTTGGTTTTGTTCACGTGACCACATGACTTTCCTCCCAGCCACCGAACCACACTGCTTGTACCCGAGTGACCGTCCCCTGGCCCTAACCATGGTGAGCAGGCCACGTGCTGGGGATGGGCCCCAGGGGCCTGGCCGTGTTCCTGGAAACCTTGGCCCATGACGCCATCCTTCTAGTGGATTCCATGGAAGACGCCTCCCCATGGCGTGGCTGTGCACGCTGCTCACGGAACACGACCCTGGGCTCCTGGCAAGGCCAAGATGCTCCTGGTGCCTGAGGCGTGACCCACCTAGGACACCCTGCGGGCCCGGGAGGCGGACGTGGGTCGGAAACACGTGGGTATCCGGCCATTGACATCAGCACGGACACGCTTGAGGGCCTTACGCTGAGTGAAATGGGTCCAAGAAAGAGAGTGCGGGCCGGCGTCTCTTATGTGGGGGACCTGAAAAGGCCAAACCTGTGGGAACAGACAGTGACGTGCTGGTGAGCAAGGGCCGGGGCGGGGGGCAGGTGTTGGTCCACAGGCACAAACGCCCAGGTACAAGATGAGTACGTTCTGGGGACATGACGGGGATGTGACACGCCACATGTCGGTCACAAGAATGACGCTCTGCTATGTAAGTAAAAGCTCTTAAGGAGCAAATCTTAAACGTTGTCGCCCCAAAAAGACTCGGTAATGATGTGACGAGACAGAGGTGTCAGCTATGGCGGCAACTGTATCACAAGACAGGCACGTGTCAGATCGACGCCGCATACACCGTGGGGTCACACAAGGCCGCAGGTCAGCTGCACCGCAGCGACGCTGGGGAAAAAGGACAAAACAAAGTGTGAGCTGCGCCAGCCCTGCATCTGGGACGCAGACATCGTCCCGGGAGAGGGGCTGACTGAGCTGTGGAGGAGCTTCAGCAAAATGCAGGTTTGGTTTGTGACAAGGGGGCTGGTTTCAGTCCGGGCGGTGGTGGCCCAGGGAAATGCAGGTGACACCTGCCACATGGGCGCTGAGGGAAAGCCCAGGGCCAGTGTGAGTCCAGGGGCCATGCCTGGCCCAGGGCCTGGGGAGGAGGCGGGGCTCCACCAAGCACTGAAAGATGAGAGCCTTCGATGGAGGGCGGGGAAGAGGGAGGGCACCGGGAGAGCAGGCCTGAGGGAGGAGGGGGCAGAAACACTGCTGCCGCTGCTGCTGCCGGGAGCCTGCAAGGTGGGGAAGTAGAGGGCTGGGGGTGGGGGAACCCCAGGAAATGATGGGGACAGGCCTGGGCTGCACCCTGGCAGGCAGAGGAGCCCCTTCCGCAGGCTTCCGTGGGCAGAAGGGGAGCGGGAAGGGGCATGCCTCGGGGGTGAGGTCACCAGGGCCGCTGGGGCCAGAGCCGGAGGGGAAGTGCTGTGTCAGCACCAAGCCACCTCAGAGGCTGGGGTGACACTGAGGCCTCTCTGGAGCAGGGCACCACGGCGGCCGCTTGGCCCAAGCTTCCTGCCCGTTGTGCCAGAAAATTACAGCGCGGGGTCCTGGCCACGCGCTGGGTGGGAGCGCGCCTCAGGCTCTTTCGTCCCCCGCCCCCCCACCGCCCCTGTGTCATGCTGGGCAGCGGTTCTGTCCCACACCTCTCCCTGCCACACTGAAGGCCAGAGGGGCAGCAGATCTGCAGCTCCACGTGCTGAGCTGACTGGGCCCTGAAAGGGTGGGGCTGGCCACTGTGCAGTGGAGGGTGGGGCCAGAGCTGAGTGGGGGTCAGTGGCCCCAGCCAGGCTATGTCCCCAGCGGTATGCAGCAGTGGGCTTGTCCCTGTTGTGGCTCTTTTTCCCGTCAGGCCAGCCGGTCCCCTGGCGGCGGCCGAGACAAGTGCACAAGAGGGCAGCAGCCTGGTGGGCCCATTCTCCGGAGGAGGAGACAGGACCAGGGTGGCGGGAGGCTCTGCTGACACCATCACACGGTGGACATGGCGGACCCTGAGTGATCAGGGTGTGGAGCTGGCTACACACATCCCAGAGCACCAGGTGTCGGCCACACCCAGGCCTCCTGCACGGACACCCAGCACCAACCAGACGCTTCCCTGACAGGTGCCACCCAGAGTGGCCTGTGGCCTCCCCAGTCCTGGGTGTTTAGTGTGGCCAGGCTCTGGGCTCCGCGGCACAGGCAGCACCCGGGGAGGGGCTTCCTGGGTGGAGGGAGATGCTCAGGCTCTGGAGCGAGAGAGAACCGGATGCGAATCCCAGCTACATGGTCCTGGGTGAGTCCCTTCCCTTCTTAGTCTCAGATCCCCACCTGTAAAATGGGGGCCTTGTGCTGTGCGCCCAGCACACAGTCGGTGCTCTATAAATGGTAGGTTATGGACCCCACCACTCGGAGCTGGCTTCTACTGGTGAATCTATGTCTACTCCCAGGGTCTGGCTGGGCATGGCCCCTGTACGCCCGTCTAAGCTGTAGGTAACCGCAGGAAACCCGAGTCACACTGACTTCAACATCTTAGGGGATTTGCTGGCTCCATCGACTCAGTTCTGAGATGTCAGCTTCAGGAACAGCATGATCCAGGTGCAGATCCAGCCTGCAGGGCCTTATAAATTCTCTCCTTCTCTTCTTATAGTTCCTCTCCTAGGGTCCACAGAGGGCTGCCATTCACAGCTTTCCTGGCTCCCACACCCAGGGAAAGAGTCTTTCTGGGCAGGATGGGGAGACACTGCTCCAGCAAAGGTCTTGTATGGAATTGGCTCTCATGGGTTAAAGAATGCACCACTAAACCAATCACTGAGGAAGGGGGGCGGGATAGGCTGATGGGCTCAGCCAATCAGTATTTACCCCAGGCTGGCTCTGGGTTCAGTGCCACTGAGCTTCATGATCAAGGACAGGAAACCAGGCCCCTGTTGATGGGGAGAATGGGGAGCAGTTCCCGCAAGGCCCTGGGCCCTGCCTCCAGAGCTGGACACTGCCACGGGGTGGGTTCTGGGGGTCTGCCCAGGGGTCTGCCCTGGGTCCAGGCTGAGAGGGCAGACGTGGGTGAGAGCTGCGGACAGGCAGCGATGTTTGAAGAAGAGAGTGGGCAGGCTTCTCTGGGGTGTGGGGGGGGCGTGAAGGAGGGGCTCCCACCCCCACGGGGCACAAGCATCTGGAAGACGCTCGGTGGGGCCTGCGGGCTCCTGTGGGGCCCCTTGGCTGAAACGGCTCACTTTGTGACTGACCGTGTGACGCCAGCCTTTGATATTCCCACCCCATGCCACCCCCCCCAACCGGGCCGGCTGTGTGACCTTGGGCAAGTCACGTCACCTCTCTGAGCCTCGGTGTCCTTCCCTGTGGTGTGGGCTGGCTGGAGCCCCTCCGCAGGAACGCAGCAGGGATGACACCGCTCCCGGGCTCAGAGAGCGCCCTGCAGACCCCTGTCCATGATACCAGGTGGCCAGAGCGCCTGCGCTGGGGCAGCCACCCCCCAGCTCTGGAGAGGACAAGGGGGGCCCTCAAGGAGCACAGATGGCAGCTCCTCGGGTAGGAGCCAGGCCGAGCAGCACCCAGGACAGCGGGCAGTCAGCAGGGGTGGGGCAGGCCGCACGGCCAGACAGGGTGGACGGGACCAGTCCTCCCTGAGTGGAGAGGCCATTCTGGTCCAGGAGAAGGCTCACACCCGTCTCGGGTCAGGGATGGGGCGGGGTGGGGTGATTTCTAAGAAGGGCTTGGGCTGAAGTCACTCACAGCTAAGGGTTGTCGTCTATGAGAAAGAGAGAAGACCAGCCCCCGCTCTGCCAGCCGGGCGGCCCCGAAGGCGTCCCTTCCATCCGCCAGGGCCCCTCATGCCGCTGCCCATGCTCCCTGTCCTGTCCACTCTCTGCGTCCGGGCCTCCACGCCTGCATTGCCTCGTGGTTTCCACGAGGGTCTGGTTTCGTCAGCGGGTGCAGCGTCTCTCCAGGGGCTTGGGGTTGGCAGGACTCGTTCCCTTTTGGCTGCAGGACTGAGGTTCTGTTTTCTTGCAGGCGGTCGGCTGGGTTCCCCCAGCTCCTACCAGTGTCCCCCAGGTCCTTGCCCCGTGTCCCCTCCATGGGCCCCTCACACTTCCAAGTTCTCTACAATTTGAGCCTCTGACTCCAGGAAGAGCCCAGCCCTGTGCTGCGGCCTTGGGCACATCACCCCACCTCTCGGTGCCTGGGCAACCGCACCTGCAAAATGGGGGTCATAATAGCACCTGCTCCCGGGGTCCCCAGAGCGGGTGAGTGCTAGCCGCTGCTGTAACCGCCTCCCTGCTCTGCAGGCCAGGCGGGGTGAGTAGGGCAGTCCCTTGTCAGTTTGGGGTGCCAAGGGGAGGCTGCAGACAGAGCATGTCCCACGTCACCACCCCGCCCCACCCCAGTCAGAGCAGGGCCCACCCTCTGAGTCACCCACTCGTGTTAGAAGACTCGTCTTATCGCAGACAGGGGTGTGGCTGGGGATGGCCTTCCAGGTCCCCAAAGTGAGGTAAGCTCTGACCTCATCTGATGGGAAGCCCAGGCCTGGACAAGGGGCCAGTTAAAACGTGGAGCCTGCCCCCGCGTTTGGAGAGCGCGGCCCGAGAACCAGGTGCAGCCCCACTGTCCAGCTCCAGGCAGAGGAGGGGGTGCCCCTGGCGGGGGTCGGGGGGAGAAGGCCCTGGTCCACCCCCAGGTCCTGGCTGCACGGGCTCAGTTCCATTCCAAGCACCGTAACACAGGTGCCAGCCCTGGGTTAAAGGGACACCGCCTCTCGGCAATCATCTGGACGGGCATCAGGCATGGTCATGACGGCAGGGGCGGGGCCACTCCTGACAGCCAGACCCCCTACTTGCCGCTGCAGGACCCTGAGCCCAGCGGACAGCAGCCCCAGGCCCAAGAATTCAGGGCGTTCCCCTGCGGGCACTACCCACGAGCTCAAACAGGCAGAGTCTGCAGGGGACACCCCTGCCTCTGGACACCACTGGACACCACTGCGACGCTGGCTTGTGGGAAATGCCTGGGCCCACGGGGTCCTCCAGCACCAGGCCAGAGGGTAATGACGCGGTCCCCTTGGGCACGCCGTGTTGGAGAGTCCCTCGGCGAAGCATGAGGGTCCTCATGGACAGGGCTCTGATGCCCTCTGTCCCCACAGCCCTCGCCACTCCTCCAGAGCCCCCGGCCCTGCTGCGTGGTGTGGGTGGGCCCCAGCCCATCCCGTGCGGGAGGTTCATGGAGCTTTCCACCTGTGGTAACTAACGTGTGTTGGCGGAGGGATGGGGGGAACTGGCGTGGGGAAGGCATTCTCATGAGAGTGAGGGAGGCCACATCTCACCAAACTTAGCATCGCAAGCCCTTGCTCCTGAGTTAGTGTCTAGGTCATTCCACCTAGCTTGGGCACTACTGTCAAAGTAGGTGCTCCCTGCCTGCCTCCCCCAGGAATAGCTGAGTCTCCAGCTGACTCACTGAGCTTCCGGCAGGATCCCCATTCTGTCTTGTCCCCGGTCCCCACGGAGGACTCTCCCACCAGACTCCAGGTGGAGGGTGCTGTCAGCACATCCCACAGTCCTGTTCCTGAGGCTCCCTGAGGAGCCTTCCTCCCCTCCTGATAACACACATCAGCCTGCTCTGAAGCATTTGGCTTGTTTTCATCACATAGGCATCCTGTTTCCCTTTTCACCCTGGCTGCCAGGAGCCTCAGAGTAAGGTTTATGAACGCATACTCAAAGGTAGCATCATGTGACAAGGATGTGTATATTAACCTCACCTCTGGCTTCTCATTATGTTCCTACCACTCCATTCAGCCCCACTTGAGTTCTCGCCTCTCCTTTTCAGCTTGTTCTTGTTTGTGAGAGCCTTAACTATTTGGGGGTGACAAGGGGAGTGAATGCAAACAAGCAAGTGGTAAGTGTATGTGAGCGGAACAAGCCTCCCAGTGGTGGTTGAAGAAAGGACTGTTATAACTCTCGAGATAGGGCCAGGTGCTGTGCCAGGACCCGCTAGCAGCCCCCACATCCCCGCAGGCCCTGACTGGAGGAGCAGCCTCCACCCTCCAGAAACCATCACCTGGGCGCACGCTGGGCTCCTAGGATCGCTCACTCACGCGAGGCCCAGATCCCAGGTAGCAGGAGTAGAGTCCCCTGCGGAGTAGGGTTGGCAGAGCCAGAGGCAGGGAAGCAAGGGAGCAGCAGGGGGCGCTGCATCCCTTGGATCCCATGGCTGCCCTGGTTCTGGAACTCTATTTGAAGCCACACAGAGCACTCCAGGCCTTGGGCCAGTCAGCGCTCACTGTGCCTCTGTGAGCTGGCAGCCCAGGCCGGGAAAAACAAAGGGGACTCCAGGGGACTGCTCCAGGCTCCAAGTGGAGAAGGGAAGCTCCTGGGTGTCCCTTCACTCGGCCCCAGCTTCCCCTCTGTCCAAGGAACAAACATCCCCTTCACAGGGCGGTGGCGAAGATCAGGCCAGAGCCCGGCCTTGACGGGCAGGAAGACCCAGGCCTGAGTCCCAACCTGCCACCTGCGGCGCCTTCACCTTCCGTAGCCCCCTCCAGGGATCGCAGCCCCCACGCCCCGGGGGCCAGGGCCTGTGAGTGAGATGACGCACACAGAGCCCCCCGAACTGCGCAGGGCCCGCGAAGCGGCAGGCGTTGTCAATCCTGAAGGACACAGGGCCCGCGAGCTCCGGTCGGCAGAGAAGCCAGCCCTGGTGCCTCTCTGAGACTGTTTCCCCATCTACACAAGAAAGGCTCAGAAGAAGTGTCAACTCTGGACCCTGTCACTTAGGGTTATTCCAAGGAAAGGCCCGAGGCTCTCCCCATCTCCAAAGCAAAATGCACCTCCAGATTTCTGACACAGAAACCCATGTCCTATTGCCCCTCGTCCGGCGGAAGCCCCAGCCCGCTTTGTGCCCCACCCACCTGTGGCCAGCACACTCACAGCTACACCAGTCCTGCATCCGTGGGTGCTCACACCCCGGCCTCCAACACACCTGTCTGATCCCTCGGCAGGCACGCCCCGTCCTTCAAGGGCCCCACGGACCCTCCTCACTCCCCCAGACCCGACCCCCAGCTCTCTCCCCCTCCTCCGAGCCCAAGGTTCCTAACCTGTGTGCCCATGAACTTGGGCGAAAACAAACATCTTGATTCTCAGCAGCACCTCCCCCTGAAGCTGGTCCTTCAGTGGTGAACCAGCTTGGAGCCACAGTGCACCCGCGACCCCCGTCCCCCCGGGGAGTACCGGTATCCCGGTACCACACTGGTCACCAGGGCCGATGCCCTTCTGCTCCTGGCTGCTGGGAAGTCTCACCGCTGGGGGCTGCTAATAAGGTGTTCGGAGAAGCCCAGGGGCACATCTCAGGTTCATTTGTTGTTTTACTAAGTGCATTTCAATCGCATTGTTTCCTTTTGTAAGGCTGTGAGGTTTGCTTCCTGCATTTAAAAAACACCATTCTTCTCCCCAGACTTCACCCACGGCCCAGGGCTCCCTGCCGGCAGCCATGGGAGTCTCCTCCCTCTCAACCACTCCTTGGTGCCTGTTGTCATTCGCTTCTGCCTCTGGAGCCTTTGACTGGGTGGTGACCAGCTCCTGGTAGTGGCTTTCGAATCCTTGTCACCAGGCTCTGGGCCCCTCAGGGCAAGGTGCTGAGTCTAAAGTAGGCCTTCAGAGGCTGTGGACAAAATAAAGAGAATGGAATAGCTTCCGGTTTCTGTTGGCCGTGTGCCCAGCATGAAGTGCTTGCAAGCACTGCACCCCACCGTCTACTCCGTGGGGTCCCCCCACCTCTGCAGTCCAGTGAGATGGCAGAGAAGGGAAGAGAGGCACAGAACTGGGAGCCCTGACACACTGGTCCTGAGCCTGGGAGAGGGCACCCTCCGGGTTCTAAGGACACGGGAGTCAGGTAGGGGGCAGGCGCTTCCTGACGCTTTGTCCCTGAGGCTGTGGGTGGGGGCCTGAGGGACCTCCATCACTGCTGCTGTGGGTTGCTTAGGCCCCATGTGAGGAGGCCTGCGGGGAGTTGGGGGGCAAAGGTGGAGGTACAGGCTGGGGAGGAGGAGGAGCTGGAGGGTCTGGACATGTCCATTTCTATGGGGAGGGGGAGCAGCTCAGGCCGCCGGAACCCTAGACACGGACATGGCCGGCGCGCAGGGATTCCAGGGGAGCCCAAAACCTGCACCCTGGTGGTTCCCTCTGCCCGCAGCTCCCACGCCTCCAGGTCACCAGCCCGTCCATTAAGGGTTTCCCAGACCAGGCAGGCCTAGTTCTGCTGCTGCCTTCCGCTGCTGCTGCTGCTGCTGCCACCGAGTGGGTCCAGGCCCGGAAGGCCGGGCGGGGGCGGTTTGGGCCGGGGCGGGGCTGGCGGAGGGGGCGGGCCCGCCTGAGTTTTGCCTTTAAGCGCGGTCAGGCCCACTGCCCACAGACTGTCGGCCTGGAGGGAGCAGGCGCCTCTCCTGTCCTCGAGACCCTGTCGGTCATGTCCCTGCGGTCCCGGCATCCGCCCGCCTGAGCCCGCTGGCGCAAGCGGCGGTGCGCCCGTCCCCGGCCCCAACGCAGGCGCCCGGCCCCTGGCCCCGACGCGGCCTCCGTGTCCTCGCCGGCCCCAGGCGTGTCCTCCACGTCCCCGTCCGCCGCCGGCCCGTCCGCTATGCTGGCGCGGGCGCTGCTGCTGGCCGCGCTGGCCGAGCTGGCGCTGCCCCGGGAGCCCCCGGCGGCGCCGTGCCCTGCGCGCTGTGATGTGTCGCGGTGCCCGAGCCCCCGCTGCCCGGGCGGCTACGTGCCGGATCTCTGCAACTGCTGCCTGGTGTGCGCCGCCAGCGAGGGCGAACCTTGCGGCGGCCCCCTGGATTCGCCCTGCGGGGAGAGCCTGGAGTGCGCGCGGGGCGTGTGTCGCTGCCGCTGGACACACGCAGTGTGCGGCACAGACGGGCACACCTATGCCAATGTGTGTGCACTGCAGGCCGCCAGCCGGCGGTCGCTGCAGGTCTCCGGGTCGCCGGTGCGCCAGCTGCAGAAGGGGGCCTGCCCGTTGGGTAAGTGCTCTGGCTGGGGTAGACCACAGGTAGGGGCAGGGGAGGGGACTTGGAGCCTTCTCCTGGGGAAACTGAGGCTCAGAGCTAGGGTAGAGCCTCAAGGTCTAGCCAGATGGGGAAACTGAGGCCCAGAGGGGTTAAACGGCTGTCTCCAAGGTCACCGAAGTCCTCAAAAGTGAGCCCTGGTGGCTGCTCTGCAGACTGCCCCGCGGGCCCTGCCTTGGTTCGTGCCTCCCCGCCTCCCCGTGGCCGGCTTATCCCTGCTCTGCCAAGGTGCTCGGCGAAGAGCAATCTTTCCGGCCTTAACCTCCCGGCTGGGTGCCCTCTCCAGGAGAACTCGGTGCTTGCTTTCTCTTTAGCTGCACTGAAAAGGCATGTCTCCCGTGGGCCATCCGGGAATGGTGAGCGGAGCGAGCATGCGGGCTCTGCACTGCGTGGGACTCCGTGGGCAGAGGCTTGGGGAGCTCGCAGCCCCTGCAGACCCCGAGTGGCCTCCCCTGACCTGGATTTGGCCCTGGTTGGCTTCTTGCCACACAGGTTGACCCTGTGCATGGAAGAAAATGCTGGGAAATCCTGCTGTCCCCGTATTTGTTTAGGCTGCCCCTTAGGAAGGCAGGCTCCAGCGCGGGGTCAACAGGTATTTGCGGATGCCCTGTGTTGGGCCCCGAGGTCACAGGTCAGGCTTGTGTGGGCCCTCAGCCAGCAGCTTCAGGGGGACGGGGCAGCCTTCAGGGATAGGGGGCATCTCAGCCTGGGACAGGAAGCTGGTGGGGAAGGCTGTGTGGGAAGAGGGGGTCACACAGGCCAGTTCGGGGAGGCTGGCTGTGCATGGTGGGTGGGTGGGAGGAGCAAATAGCCCCGAGCACCTGGCGTGTGGGGGATGTGTGTGTGCCCGAGCGTGTTGCACGTGTGCGCGTGCTTGCCTGTGGCTGCCTGCGTGTGACGCCCGAGGCAAGGCAAGTTGGCAGGGACGGGGTGACCAGTGGCCACAGCATTGTGCCGATGGCTCAGACTTCGTTCCTTAAGCCAGGCTTCCGAGCCTGGTGCTTGGAAAACCAGTGTCCTGGCACCCAAGAAGATTGGAAAAGGGAGCCCTTTCCCTGCAGTGGGGAGTCCCGCTTGCTTCTGTCAGAGGTTCTGGGAAAACCTGCAGGGAGAAAATACGCATGTGCGCACAGACAACAACACATATGTGAGCGCAGATGACAGAAACCCAGGGTTTCGCAAGGGAATTTCCACAGAGAGCACTGCTCTCCCGGGAGAGCATGCCTGACCTCCTCCTGGCACACCGGGGTTCTGGGGAGCCCAGTCTGGGAAGCGTTAGATGGCGCTGGCTCTGACCGTTCGGGGGAGCCATTGCTGGCCCTCAGGAGGAGAGCGTGGTGCCCCTGGCTGTCACGGAGAGGGGTGCTGGGCTTTGAATGGTGCTGCAGGCTCATCGGGGGTGGCCCATCTGCTTCGGGGCTTGGTACTGGTGGGCCTATCTCGGGCCATGCCGACGGGTCTGTGAGGTGGAGGTCTCAGGGTGGGCATCTGTCCACCGCAGCTTGGTTGTGTAGGTGGGAACCCCCAAGCCCCAAGCCCCCCCCCATGCGGTGGACCTATTAAAATGAGACTCCAGTCCCAGGGGCAGGTGGGAGGGTGGAGGTGGTCTAGGCATCTGAAACCCTCCTTGGTCAACTGTGTTTAGCCCTTGTGATGTACCCTCTCTGTGGCCAGGCTGGCCCTGGGCGGTGACAAGGTCCCTCCACGAGGCAGACGCTGTGCCCTGGAGAATCTCCAAGGATGGGAAGAGGGAAGTAGCCTGCTGACCACAGACGGTCCACAGATGGCTCAGCAGGCAGTAGGGAGTGGCTGGGCAGGGGCACCGTGGGCTGGGCACCCGGGGCACCTCCTACTCGTAAGGGCTTTGGACAAGTCTCAGGGCCTCAATCCCCCTGCCTGGAAAGCGGGGGTGCGCGTAGCGCGTACCAGGGGAGTTGTCGCGTCAGTGGGCCGCCTGTGACGTCATGTACTAGTGCCACTGTCCCGGCTCCTGCCTCCCCCAGTGCGTCCCAGCTGCAGGGTCGGGGTGCCTTGGTACTGCGCTGCGGGAGGTGAGTGGGGCTCGCCAGACAAAGGGAGCGGAGGATGGAGGAGACTGAGGCAAGGCGAGGCCTCGAGGCAGGTTGGGGAGCTGGCGGTCTGGGGTCCTGGGAGTCCTGGGATCGCCACTGGGCTCCGAAGCTCGGATTTCCGCAGAAGCCAGTCCTCTTGGGGTCTTTGCCAGGCAGTTTCTCACCAGCACTGTCTCGTTTGCCTCTGCGAATCTGGTCCTTCCTACCCCGCAGATGTGCCCATGGAGGAGGGAGAGGGCAAGTGACTTGTCTGAGGTCAGTCGGCCAGGAAGTGACTGCGCCGGGCGGGCCTCTGGTCTGGCTGGCTTTGAAAGCCACACTCTCCAGGGTCCCAGGCTTTCTCCTTCCGCTGGGAGGCAGCAGGGCCCCCGGCGCCTGGGGTGAGGCCAGGCTGGGTCTCCAGCTCCATTCCCTTCAGCTTCCACAGCGTGTCACCGGCAGGTCCCCCCTCTGCCCTCTGGAGGGACTGGCCAGAGGTTGCTGGGCGGTGTCCCCACATCGCAGGGGTGGGCTAAGTCTCTGCCCACCCCCAGCTCGTGCACACGGAAGTCCCACCAGCTGCCCCTCTCCTGTGCCCCAGTGCTGAAGACAGGGTCCGGAACTGGAGTCCTGTGTTGCAGCTGCCCTGGTCCTCCGCCAAGAGGGCCACCCTGTGAAGCTTAGGTCCGAAGCCTTGTCACCTTTGACCCTCCATTCCTCCCTATTACTTAGCTCGCCCCCACGGGTGAGGCTTTAGCTCCACCTTGACACGTGCCCCCAGCCGGGCATCGCTCCTGTTGCCCTGGCGATGCTGGCCTCTACTTTCATCCCTGCCTCTCCCCTCCTCCCGAGGAGCACTTCTGCACACAGCCGCCGGGACAACTTGGCTAAATCTGCCCTGCCTGTCACCGGCAGGACCCCCTCACGAGCTCCCCAACACCCACCCTGACCCCTGAGTCCCTTGCCATCTGGCCCCTCCCACCCTGAACACCACCTCATCCTCTGTGCTCCGGGCTGCCTCCCACCTCAGGACCTTTGCACATGCTGCACCCACTGCCCAGAGTTCCCGTTCCCTCCCCTTCAGGTGGCCGAGTCCTCATCTTGCCTTGACCCGGATGTCCCTCCACCCCTAAGCCTCCTTCCCCGACCACCACGCCTAGCCACCCCCTCCTTTAGCCACATGAGTGCGCCCTGGGCCCCGATTTACACCCTCACACCACCTGCCGACGCGGCACCGTCTCTCCGTCTCACCAGCTTCTGGGCCTCGCAGGGCAGGCGGCCGGTCTGTTTGTTCCCTGCCGGGCCGGGCCCAGTGCCTGGTGCCCAGTAGGTGCTGTGGGTCCTCATGTGCTGTGGGGATCTCCTCCAATTCTCCCGACCATCCTTGCATACCCCTAGCATCGGGGGGGCTCACTGCCTCTCCTGGAGGCAGTGCCACGCCCTGGTGTGGAGGAATGCCACTCCGGCGGGATAGTAAAAGCCAAAGTAAAGACTTGCACAGAGAAGAGGCCCCCTTTCCGCCCCAGAGCCGAGGGCCCTCGAGGCCACTCTGCCTCACCTGCCTGCAGACGGGCCTGGGAGTGAGCCCTGAATTCAGAATGTGGAGCCCTGGGGCAGTTTAAGACGTGGCATTTAACAATCAGCTTTTATCCTGCAACCCAGCGTGGTCCCTGCCTCGGCTCTCAGTTTTGTTATTTAAGAGTTTCGGTTGGCTTTCGATTTTTAATCTTCTTAGCAAGTCAGCAAGAGGACGCCTCCCACCCCCACCCCGCTTCTCTCCCTCGGGACAGCAGAGCTGGGCTGCCCACACCAAGGCCACTGGGGGGGCAGGAGGCCGGCCGGAGAGGAGCGGACGGCCCAGGGCAGCTGCTGCCCCCGCCAGGGCTCCGCCGGCCTAAGCAGCCCCCTCACCCGCTGCATTCCATCTGACCTCCACATGCCAGTCTGGAGGGGCAGCCGGGATCCCCAGGCCCCGCTCGGGGTCTGCCTGCCTGTGCACCTCCCTGCAGCGAGGCTCAGATCGCCCCTTCCTCCCGAAAGCCCAGCCGCAGCTCCCTCTGCCTTCTGCACCAAGCACAGACTTCTGCTGCTGCCCGCGGGCTTGCTGCCCTCTGGCCTTGGCTTCCTGCCCACCGTCCCCACCCCTAGCAGAGCCCCAAGAAACCCCCAGCCCCAAACTGTGAGGGACACACGTGACGAGGTGTGGGGCCCAGGCGAGCGGTGGGTCAGTGACGGAGCAGGTGGGGGCCCCACAGGGTGGCGAGGGGGCAGGAATGCTGGGCACGGGCAGGTGCGGGTGGAGGAGCGGGGAGGTGGCAGGGTAGGGGCCAGGAAGGTTCACGGGGCACAGGCATGCACAGAGGGTACAGGGACCCAGCCAGCCAGAGAGCAGGGCCCAGGGAGGGGCGCTGACGAGGCCTGCTGGCCGCTGGGGGGTGGGGTGGGCAGGTCCAGGGGCATTAGGGTTTCAGGACTGACAAGGGTTGGGGGTCAGAGGCAGTGCCAGGGTGGAGGGACGGTGGGGCCCCTGGCAGAGTGCACTTGGCGAGGCGAGGGCAAGAGTCAGGTCAGGTCCAGGTGGGGGTGCCCGCGGGGGTTAGGGCTCCAGAAGGAGGGCCTGGCTGAGGTGTGGGGCCGCCTGCGTGTTGGTGGCCGTGGTGCCGTGTGTGTGCGTGCCTATGTTCGGGACGGGGCACCAGGCCCAAACCCTCACCAGCCTGAGGGGGCGGGGCACTCTATGACCTGCGCAGCCCCAGCGGCCCCACCTGCCCAACCCAAACCCAAGTCCCCATCCTGGCCTTCAAGTGTGCGCAGGAGGTGACCTGGCGGAGACGCCTGGGGACAATCGCGCATATTCAGACTGAGAGCGGCATGCTGACTGAGCCAGAGCCCGTGTGCCCGGCCTGGCACACACCCCTTGGCCATCCCCCGGCTCGCCGGCTGTGGGGGCCCTGGGTCCCTATGGACTGGACAGGAGAGTGGGCAGGCTGCTGGCCGGGCAGCCCGATGTCCTGACAGAAGGCTGAGCACCACCTCTTCCTGTGACCCGCTTCGAGGGAGAGCAGCCACCAGGTTTACCGGGGCCAAGGGCGAAACGCGGGCCTCGTCTCCCACGCAGGTCACACACGCCCGTGCAGGAGCTCTTGTGCAGCCCTCTGCAAGAATAAACTCAGCTCGGGGCGGTGAGCGGCCCCGGGGACCTCGAGCCCGGGCCCCTGATCCCCGTCCAGCACTCTGCCCACAGGGTGGGCCCTGGGCCCCTGAGGCAGTGGCCTTGCTTGCTTTCAGGGAGGGTTTTGAACAATCGAGTCAGAGAACAAAGCCGCAGACCACTCGTCCTCTGTGCAGCGAAGGTGTGCCCAGGATGTGTGTGTCCCCAAACACCAACACCAGCTGCCATGTGGGGAGCAGGTGGCCCCGGAGCCGTGTGGTGCCCCACTGCCGGCGGTGTGCCGGGGCCCATTGGCAGGGCCAGCGCTGGGACCCGGCTCTGCTCCCGAAGTCCAGCCACTCAGGGACTCATCCTAGCCCCGCCGCTGCCTGTGGCCAGCCCCTGCAGGTCTCCTAGGCTCTCCATTCCTCCGCTTCCTCATCTGTGACATGGGGATGACAGCGGTCCCCCTCACTGGCTCCAGGACAGCCTGGGACAAGGTGAATGAAGAGTGCTTTGCATGGGGTAGCATCTAACAGACATGACTGCCAGCGTACCTGGAGGTGGACAAGCTTCTGATATAGATGGAGTTGTGAGTGTGAGGGGAGGGGCTGGCCCGAGGGTGTTCCCCTGGCCTCGCCCAGAGGAGTCAGCGGGTGGGCCCATCAGGATAGGGGGCGCATCCTGTAGAAGGGGGGTCTGGGACGGACCCCACCTTGGCTTCAGTGGTGTGGTGGACACTGTGGGTGGCCTGGAGCCCTGCTTCATCTGCGAGGGAGCAGGTGGGCAGACAGACTTTGATAAAGCAGAGCGGCCTCCTCCTCGGGGCTGGATGCAGCCCAGGCAGAACCTACACCTGGAGCCGCCAGGCTGGCCCCGAGCCGGGACCTTGAAGCTGAGCTGCCCCCAGGGGCCAGGCAGGACCAGAAGAGCCTGGGGCAGGGGACAAGGGACCTGGCTGTGGGCTCTGGGTCAGTCTCCTGTCTTCTCGGAGCCTCTTAGCCTGGACTGACCACCGACAGGCTAAGGCCTCCCGCCCTGCGGAGGGACGGCGAGGGCTTGCTGCAGCCCTGCACTCGCTGAGTACAGCCGCTGTGGGCGTGGCCGGCGGTGGGGGAGCCAGGGCTGGGTCCTAGGGCCTGGGACCGGGTCCCCCGCCCCCCACCACCCTGTGGGGTCTGAAGCTGCTGTCCTTGGCTGGAGGGAGAAGGTTCACTGGGGACAGGCAAGTTTTCAAGAGAAAGAAAAACACAGAGCCTGTCTGGGAGCTAATTAGACTGGGGAGGGAGCTCCTGGGGCTTTACCACCTGGCTTTGTGGGGGGCAGGGCCTGGGGGTAGGTGCTGGGGGCCCTGGGGGGCCCTGATGCCCTGTCCCTGGAGGACATCCACACACATACCCCTGCTCATTCACTTGTCACTCATTCTCTCGCTGCCCCTACTGTGGGTTAGGGACACCCAGGCCACGGGAACAGATGGAGGAGCCAGCTGTGGGGAGAGGGGAGAGATGAGCCACCGAGCCTTCTGAGTCACCGCAAGCTCCCGAGAGGAAGGGTGTTGTCCTGGGCCTCGAGGGATGAGGGCAGAGGCCGAGGCCAGGGCCACTCCAGAGCATGTGAGCTCAGGGAAGCAGGGCCAGAGGGCGGGGGACAGTGGCAGCAGGCGAGGCAGCAGCTCTGCAGGGGACCTGGACCCCCAGGGGCTTGAGGACACTGCTGAGAAGTGGCCGCCTGGCCTGCAGGCTGTGGTCACTATCACGGGCAGATGGGCATGGCCCGGGACCTCGTATTTACCCGCAGCCGGCCCCTCTGTCCCCAGGCCGTGACATGAGTTTCTGGGTGCCGGGGCGGGGGGCGGGTGTCCTGGGCTGTGCAGTGCATGGCCTGCTCAGCGGCACCTGCGGGGGTGCAGGCCTCGGTTTCCCCATCTGTCCATGGCTGCGGGGACTGTCCAGAGCCGGCACACAGCAAGTCGCCTCAGGGTCAGCGCTGTCCCCAAGCCCTCCTGGCGGCCCTGCTGGCTGTGCGGCTGGGCAGGTGGAATCCCAGCCCCGTCTCTCCCTGCTTCCCTGCAGGGCCCTTACTTTCCCCGAAGGCGCCTCAGGACACCTGGCCTGACAGCTTTCCTCTGACAGTCCCCCCACCCACCCCCCGCCCCCGGCTGAAACGCCCACGGCCTGCGGATTAGTTTATTTCTGAAAAACAAAACATGGGAGCAGCTGAGTCTGGTCCAGACTGACTGGCTGTTGACTTCAGAGCTTTGGCTCGAGGGCGGGGTGGGGTGGGGGGGTCCAACCCCCCAAATAAACAAACAGTCTGCTTCCCAGCCAGGGGCCCAAGGTTTTCATGTGGAAAGTGGCAGTGGGAACCGAGTCCTCCCTTCCCACTGATTCAGGGGTGATTCATCCGTGTGGGGGAGAAGGACCAGGAACCAGGTCCTCCCCCAGCCCTCCCCGCACCCCTCCCCCACCACCATCAGCTTAAAGGGACAGGGTCCTGCTGAGTCCCTGTCACCAGCCAGCTGACCAAGGAGCCCGAGGGGGTGCTTCAGGTCCTGGGGTCTGGGAGGGCGCAGGCTGCAGTTGGTGGGACCTAGGGCCAGTGCCAGGCTTGTCCCCACCCCCACCGAGCTTTGCCTCCAGCCTCAGTGTCCTGGGATGGAACCTGGCCATGACACTGCCCTTGGGAGGCTGCTCCTGCAGCAGCTGCTGGCCCTGTGGTGGTGTTTGCAGACCTGCTGCGTGCTGGGTCTGAGGGGTCAAGGGCAGCAGCCCGCCCTCCCTGCCCCGCCCCCTCCCTCCCATCCTTCCGAAGTGCAGTGTTTCCAGGCCCCGCCTGCCTGTGCTGGTTCCCCGGAAAGCAGACCCTGAAGGAGCTGGTTCCCCGGGTGGGAGGTGCATGCGCCAGCGTCTCCCTGGAGCTGCTGCAGCCCATCCCTGGGGACAGGGTGCCACAGCGCCCGGCCTTTTCTGCTTCCGCCCCAGCCCTCCACCAGGCTCTACTCTCTCCTTGCTGTTTTTTTAGATATGTCTGCAGTATTTGCCTGTGGTACAACATTTGGAAGGTCCGTGAAAGACAAAATCACTCCTAACTCCCCTGCCCCTAAATAGCGACCCTGAACTATTTCGATGTGTTTCCTGCCAGCCTTTTACTTCTGGGTATTGGATGGAGGGTGATTTTTTTAAAAGCCATCACACGGAAGATTGAGGGCCGCCTGTTCTAAGTGGTCTGTGGAGAGACCACATCAGAAGAACAGTGTCCGGCTGAGGCCACCATGCCGCCCAGGGCTGTGGCAGCTCAAGGTCAGGGCCTCAGCGGCCGTGGCACTGTGTGGCCTGCATGGCCTCCCTGGGCCCTGAGGACCTGGGCCGGGCCAGCGGGGGTGGACAGACATGCCTTAGGGGCTTCCAGCCCCCCGTGTGGGAGCCAGTGAGGGCCAGGATGAGGCCGTGTGGGGACGAACGTGGCCTTCTCTGATCGGATGTGTGATTCTCTCGTGTTAGCCACGCAAGGCCCAGTTCCAGGTCAGCCACATCCACACACAGCTGCCTTCGCGCGTGATGCTGGGTCTTCATGTGCACCGTTCCGCTGCCCAGTGCGCATTCAAGGCCTGGGTCAGGGCTCCCCTGGGCCTCCTTCTGCTCATTCACTGGCCACACTGTGCTGTGTGCGGCCAGTCACAGGCTGTACTGGCGCAAGGTGTGTGCGCAGAAGGCACTCGGCACCCACGGGTGGAGTACCCTGCACACGGGAACCAATGCTGTGGGGGAGGCACTGTGCTGGGAGCCCGAGCAGGGAGACACGCACTCTGACTGGGAGACGTCTGCCGGAGGGCTGTCTGGAGGGGGTGGGATTTGAACTGTGCCCGGAACAAGCTGGAGCACCTTAGGAGAGAGAAGTGGGGAGCGGTCCCTGCAGGTGGAGGCAGAGTGGTGGGTGAGAGAGCAGAAACTCAGGCGACACAGTGGGAGTGGGGGTGATGCCTGGCCTCACCCCCCCGGGACTGCCTGCCCCCACACAACAGGGGGGCATGAGCCTCAGGCTGGGGTAAGTCAAGCCCTGGTATGTATGGGAGAGTTGCAGACCTTGCCAAATCTCCCCCAAGCCCTGCCAGCCTGGATCTGGGGTCCTCCAGGACCCTGGGCCATGGGGATGGCCTGGTGGGGGACAGACCTGGACAGGGAGCAGGGGCTGGCTGGCTCCCTTCCTTCTGCCTGGAGTCTTGGGGGCCAGTACAGGTTCCCAGGGCCCCGGGCAGGGCAGACAGAGCTGGGCTGCCTGACAGGTGGACTCACCCCGGAATGTCCGGGAGGATGAGCTGCCCCGCATGGAGCAGCTGTGCCGAGCACCTGTGTGTGCTGGGAGCCCAGAGCCCTGGCAAGGAGAGGACCCTGCTGCTGGGCTGGTTAGTAACCTGCTTCCGACCTTACCCCACCCCACCCAGGGGTCTGCCTGTAGGAGGAGGGCTCTGGACACCGTGGCCCCTCACTGCCCACCTCAGGATGGTCAAGGAGCTGGCCGGTGGCTGGCAGCAGCCCCGTCTCCCAGCCAGGCTCTGGCTGCCCCAGACAGGCGGCCTTCGATTTCAGGCTGACGGAGGCTCTGTGGCCAGCGCCTGCGGGCTGCTCGAGGCAGCATCCCAGGGTCAGTGGGCGGGCCCTCCTTGCCACCCCTGGCTGCGAGACCGAGGCCAGCGCTCCAGTGGGCCCTAAGTCCCAGATCACACTTCGTGGACAGTCGGGGCCCCTAAGGAAGGGAGCCTGGCTCTCCTCTCACTAGATGTGTCCTCGGGCCAAAGGGTTCCTCTCGCTGAGCCTCGGTTTCCCCACTTGGAAGATGGAGGGCCACCCCTGCTGCCTGTGAACAGTCGAGACATTCGTCAGGACGTGGGGAAGGACGGCGTGTGCCGTTGCTGGGCGCGACTGTGGGCCCGGGCCAGCTCCCGCGGCTGCACTCCACGTCACCCCCTCTCCCTTGGGACAACTCGGAGAGCCAGGCTTTCTCGCGACCCTGACACTTGGTCACTGCCAGGGGTCGACGAGAGGCAGCAGCTGCCACACTGGACTTGACGGGTGGCCCCGCTTTGCTCACCAACGTCAGGGAGCAGGGTGGGTGGTGGCGTTCCCGGCGGGGAGCTTCACAGTGCAAGTCGCAGAACTTGCCAAATTCCACGGGTTGGGGCGGGGGCTCTTCCGTCCCATTTTTAGATGAAGAGCCAAGCCTCAGAGAGGGTAAGTGATTTGCCCAAAGCCGCACAGCTGGAAAGTGGCCGTGCCAGCCAGGCCGGGGCATGCGGGGTGCACAGCCCAAGGCTCATTCCAGGCCGTGGGACCACTGCCGGGGTTCCAGGTAGCGCCCATCGCTGGCAGGGTCCTGGGGGACCTTGGCACAGGCCTGAGCAGGGGGAATAAGGGTCTGGGCCTTGTGCCAACAACGTGCCTCCAGCCTGTGGTCCCAGTAGGCGGCAGGCCTGTTGCTGACGGCAGCAGAAATCTGAGCCGGGGAAGGTTCCAGAGAAGTTTGTGAACAGCTTGGCAAGTCAGGCTGGGGTGGGGCCAAGTGAAATGCAGATGGGGGCCCCCGCAGGCCCCCACAGTTCAGCCAGGGAAGCTCAGGAGGGAGGACCCCAGGGCAGGGGTGGGGCCGCTTCCTGGTGCCGGGCTTGCTGTGTGTGTGACGGAAGCACTGGGGCCCACGGGGACCCCAGATCCAGCCTGAGTTGCCTGTCACTGCCGTGCCGCCCAGGGCAAGTGTGTTAACCTCTCTGAACCTCCTGGAGGTCAGCTCCGGGCCAGCCTCCAGGGAGGCGATGTCAAGGAGCTTGGCATTAATAGTTCTTGGGGAGAGTGAGCCCCATTCCCAATGTCTGGGTATCACTGTGCTGCTGAGCGTGGGGTGTCCCCGAAAGGCTGCGAACCCAGGGGGGTCTCGGGAGCGAGCTTCCTCCCCTCCCCCAGGCAGGTTTTGGGCAGGGTCTGGGACTCACTAAGGCACTGGGTTCTTCCTGCCAGTGCAGGTCTCCACAAGCTGAGCAGCCCACGGTACAAGTTCAACTTCATCGCCGACGTGGTGGAGAAGATTGCGCCAGCCGTGGTCCACATCGAGCTCTTCCTCAGGTGTGTGGAGTCCCCTCCCTGTCCAAGGTGTCCACTCCATTGGCTGGAGCCCAGACTGGACTCCATGCTGGCGCTGGGGGCAGTAGGAGCCAGAGTGGGCTGGGGTCAGGCGAACCCTGCCTGGACCCCCGGACGTGGGCAGCAACCTCGCCCCCCACAGAGCTATAGGTGCTGGCTGGTGCGCAGTGGCTGGCGGCTGCTGTTCTTTTCATCGTGCATGCAACCGACTTTATTGAGCAGCTGCTACCTGTCTGCATTCCAGAGGGGCCGTGGAGGAAAGCTTAGTGAAGGAGCGCAGTCCCTGGCCCCGGCACAGGGTCCTCTGCTTGCTGGGTCCGAGCATGCCCCGTGGGAGCCCTGGGCACTGGGTGTCACAGAGAGGTGCCCCCATCTCTGGGGGGCAGGCATGGTGCCCACCGGCAGCAGTGCTCCACAGGGTCGAGCAGACAGGAGGCAGGAGCCCGGCCCCATCAAAGCAGCAGTCCCCTCGGACACCTCCTGTGTACCCCCATCGCAGCGGCTGCTTTGCCCACATTTCTCAGACAGCCCTAGGGCAGGGACACCCCGTAGATGAGAGAGTGCCAGGCACCTGTGGGACTCACCCTGAGAGCCAGGCCTAGGCCACCCCCCGGTGCCTGCGCCCCAAGACCCTTCCACTCTGGCCCACAGCAGCTTCCCACGCCCCCCAGAGGTAGGCCGTCGTGTCCCCGTCTCCTGCCTGTGGGATCAGGGCCCGGGCCCTTCCTTGGGCTCACAGAGCTGCCAACTGCCTGGGGGCTGTGACTCGGGGTTCCTGGGCCTCAGAGCCGGGCCCCGCCCTCTGTCCCACTTTGACCCCCTCTGTGGCCTTTCTGTGGGTCCCAGACCCTGAGATGTGTCATTGAGGAAATTACCACTGGACGTGCTAAGTGGCACTTGTGCTAGGTCCCTGGCCCTGCAGGTGGTTTGGACGGGGGCAGCGCTCGTCTCTGTAGAAGGCCCCGGGCCCTGGGCCCTGAGCCAGCTCCTTGCTGACTGCAGCCCAGCCCAGCGGGCGGCGGCGGCTCCACGTCAGCCTCAGAGGCTGGCGTCCTAGGATTGAGGGTCAGATCCCAGACACAGACAAGATCCCAGACAAGGCGAGATGGTCACGGAGTAGGGGAGTCTCCACTGTGACCCCAATCGGTGTGAGGAAGCCCCTGGGCCACCTCAGGCCCTTCTGCAGACAAACAGCAAGCCCTGTGCACGCCAGCCAGCCAGGCGCCAGCGGCCGGTTCTCAGGTGTGGCCTCACCCAGGGCACACACGGAGCTGGGTGGACACAGGCTACAGTCGCCTGAGAGGGGCCAAGTCCCCAGGATGCCAGGTTCACACCCCTGCTCCGCCCTTTGCCGGCCTGGCCCCAGCAAGTGGCTCATGTCTCTGGGCCTCAGTTTCCCCACCTGTGAACTAGAGACCTACCTACCTGGTAGGGCACCTACCAGGAGCATCGAGTGGCTTTGTCCCTGGTTCACAGGGAATGCTTGGTGGCGCTAGATGTGGTCACTGGTCCCGCCCAGCCCAGAGACTCACTTCTCTGAGAAATCTCCCCGCTTTCCCTCGCACTGTTTTCTCACTCATTTCTGCAAAGCGGCCTCTCGCCCCCAGCCCCTGCTGCCCCGCCCTGGAGGAGGCCCTGCACTCCGCCCGGCATCCTGCCTCCCTCCACTCTGGGACGAGGCTGTGGCTCCTACTCACAGGTCTGGGCATCGTTGCTGGTCGGTGAGGACCAACCTCGAACCCATGCCAGCTGCCTTGCCCCTCGATCCCTGTTGCTCTGCCACGTCCCTTGGTCCTCACACCCCTGTGTCCTCAGAAGCATGAGGAGGTGCGACATTCCCTGAGCGGAGCCTGCCACCTGCACTGTTTGGCCAGCCCCTTTGGGTTCCCAGGCAGCTGGCCGAGGGCAGGGGCTGCGGGGAGGTGGGAGTGCACCCCACACCCCAGTGCTTGCCCTCACTCCTCAATCAGAGCTTGGGGACACTGACATGCCCTGGGGACCTGCTCGTGACCATCCCTGCTGCCAATAATGTGCTGCAGGCCCCGGGACCCCACCCCGAGAGCAGAGTGGGGACTGCTATGACCTGGTTCCAGACTAGGAGACCAGGCCTCAGAGAGGTGTGGTGACCCGCCCGCAGGCAGGCGGGTAAGTGGGTGCCACACCTGTGATCAGCATCCCGGTCGGCCTGGCTCCACCGTCCTGTTGTCGGGGCGGTGAGTGTCGGCTGCGTCACCACAGGTCTGACACGATGGCCTCGCGTCTCCCCCGGCAAATTGCAGGTCCGACATTACTGCCCCTCCCGGAGGCTGTAAAATGGGACAGCCTTAGTGACCTGGCCAAGGCCATGGCCAGGAAGCAGAAGAGTCAGCGTTTGGACTTGGGCATGGGGGAACCCCGCATGGGCTCAGCCGTCACCATGTCCCCTCCCACAGGCACCCGCTGTTCGGCCGCAACGTGCCCCTGTCCAGCGGCTCCGGCTTCATCATGTCGGAGGCCGGACTGATCCTCACCAACGCCCACGTGGTGTCCAGCTCCAACGCCGTCTCGGGCAGGCAGCAGCTCAAGGTGCAGCTGCAGAACGGGGACACCTACGAGGCCACCGTCAAAGACATAGACAAGAGGTCGGACATCGCAACCATCAAGATCTACTCCCACGTGAGTGGGCGGCGGGGGCCGCGGGGCTGGGCGACCCTCCCGGATGCCACAGTGTAGGTACTGGGCGGCCCGACCGTACCACTGACAGCTGGGGGGACCGGGGCCTGCACAGCTGCAGGTCAGATCAGATGAGCGCGAGGCTGCTGGCCGCTGCGCACAGGTGCCGCCACACGGGGGCGCTCCGAGGCCCGGGGCCCACTGCAGGGGTGCAGCTGTGCGGTGGGTGTGACGGAGGCTGGTCGGGAGCCCTTGGGACGTACATGCTGTCCCTCCACCTCCACCCTGGTCCCCCAGCTGCTGTGAAGACGGCGGTGAGGCCCCTGTGACCTGGGCACGGCCGTCTGCAGTGCCTCCTCACGCAGCTTTTTATCTGGAGAGAACACCAGACCCACAAAAGCTGCGGAAGTAGTGCTGAGAGGGCCTCGTGGCCCCTGGGTCCCCCAGGGGTGACATGGGACATAAGGGCTGCAACACCAGCCCTGGGAAACTGACGTGGCCACAGGCGGCAGAGCGTCAGCCTGCGCTGATTTCGCCTGTGCCGGCGTGGGCGCTTCAGCCCTTCCTGACAGGCGTGGGGCACCCACTCCAGCCCCCTTCCCCCCACGTCAGAGCTCCTGGCCCCGTGGCGGAGACAGACAGGCCCCGCTGCCCCACGCAGGGTGGGTGGGTGCCCTGTGCACCTCCCTGTGATGGACCCTGTGGTCCATCCTAAGAGGCCCTGCAGTCATGGGCAGGGCTGAGCCTCCGGTCCTCAGGTGCCAGCCTGGGTCCCTTCCAATCACCATAGGTCAGCGGGAGGCCAGCCTGGCCTTGGTCCACACTGGGGACTTGCCTTGGCCTTCGCCCTGATGGCTCTACCCAGCTGCTCTGGGACCGCCCCGCGGGGGCCCAGCCGTGGTCTGGCTGTGGTCTCTCCACCGAAGACACTCCACTGAGCCTCCCTCCTGTGCCGTCCCTCCTCCCTGCTCCAGAAAAAGCTCCCAGCACTGCTGCTGGGCCGCTCGGCAGACCTGCGACCGGGGGAGTTCGTGGTGGCCATCGGCAGCCCCTTCGCCCTGCAGAACACGGTGACCACGGGCATCGTCAGCACGGCCCAGCGGGACGGCAGGGAGCTGGGCCTCCGGGACTCAGACATGGACTATGTCCAGACGGACGCCATCATCAACGTGAGTCAGCTGTCCCGGCGGTCCACCGTCCCAGGGCCCACCCCATCACTGCTGAGTCCACTTGCTAGAAAGTCAGGTGGGGCAGGTCTGCCCCAGAGTTGGAGGCAGGGACAGCCCTCCAGGATGTGGAGGTGCAGCCACGCCCCTGGGTTATCTTGGCCCAAATGACGCCCCCAGGTCACATTTTTTATTGGTAGTAGTGTACTGGGTGGCCCGTGTATTGGGTGGCCCGTGTACTGGGTGGCCCGTGTATTAGGTGGCCCATGTGCACTCACAAAGCCCTCTGGCCAGACCTGGAGAGGTGGCCGTGGTTGGGACACTCGACCCAGACTGTCAGCCTTTGCCGAGGCTCCCGAGGCTGCAGGGTGGGAATCCTGGCCTGGCTTGCCCCTGCCCCAGTGGCTGAGACTGGCGGGAGCCTGGCGGTTCATGTGGAGAGCGCTGCCCAGGTCTGACCCGAGCCTCAGCCCACCGTCCACTTGGCCTCTGCCGGCCTCAGCTGTCTTATCTGTGAGACGGCAGGAGGTGACAAGGCCTCTCCGTGCCGCTGGGAATAAGATCTGGCCACATCCCTGGCCGTTAGAATGAGTTGGAGGAAAAAGCTTCAGGGTGCTCAGTTGGGGCTCAGGGCTCGGCTGACGCTTCGTTTCCTCCCCCTGCAGTACGGGAACTCCGGCGGACCACTGGTGAACCTGGTAAGTGTCCCCAGGGTGGGCCTCTAGTTTTCCAGGGCTCAGCTCACAGGGAGGGGGCGGCTTCGAGGCAGAGATGATGGTCAAGAAAGCAGCTGAGTGGGAGGCCGGGAGGACATGACCCAGCTGCGTGCTGCCCTGTACCCCCCTGGCCCCCCAGGAACGCAGTGACTGTCAGAGGAATCAGGGTGACGGGGGGCAGCAGCCAGGCTAGGGCCACGTGCCCATCAGGGACCTGGGGCTGTGGAGACACAGGGTGGGGCCAGTCACCCCTCTGGACCTCCCGTCCTTGAGCTTACATGCAAAATGAGGGGTGTCCTCATCCTTACTCGTGCCCCTCAGGTCCCCTCCCCCAGGTCTCTCCTGGGCCCACCCCGAAGGCAGGCTCGTTCTCATCCCAGGTGAGATCCAGAGTGAGTCAGGAAGCTGGGTTCATAGCCCCTGGGCCCCGGAACGGTCACCCTGCAGCCCCCACCGGGGGAGCTCCCACTGCGGGGCAGGAAGGGTGTCAGACATGGATACACCCAAGCACAATGTGAGGAGCAGAGCGGAGAGAATGCTCTGGAGGGACGCCCGGCAGGGAGGCCTTGCAGCTGGCGTGGGACTGGGGGGCTTCCTGGAGGCAGAGGCATCTAACCTGGGCTGTGAAGATCCAGGAGGAAGATACTGAGGAAGAGGGCACAGCATGGGCATGGGGTGGGGTCCCAGTCAGGTGCTGTTGCTGGAGAGGCAGAGTGGGAGGGATCGGATGACTGGACGGTGGGGGTTCACGCTGCACCCCGAGAAGCCCTGCAGGCTTCTAGCAGGACGCGTCCCACTGGTGTTTGAAAAAGCTCCAGCAGGTAGACTTTTGGTGGGAGGCCAGGGCATGGTGAGGATGGGCAAACAGGGCCAGTGAGAGACCCCTGGGTCCTCCCTCCTTGAGAGCTCAGGGGGCCAGGCAGACGAAGTGTGCCTTGATCCAAAGGCTGCCCCCAAACGTGGCCCCTGGGGAGCAGGCCAGGAAGCCGCCACCAGGATGGGCAGGAGTGTGGTCCAGGGGCACGTGTGCCAGGCTGTGGGGAGCAGCCTTCCCAGGGGCGCGTGGTCACTGGTGGCCAGGGCAGATCCAGCCCAAGGCACCGGCTGGGAGGTCAGGGGGGTCAGGGTGGGGTGCCAGTTCCAAACAGATGGCCCTACAAGAGAGGGGGGCGCTACAGAGCTTCCCAGGCCCCACGTGCCTCCACCCAGCTCCTAGAGGGAAGGGACAGAGGCGGCCTTGGTCTACACAGTCCTTGTCACTTCCCTCTCTGGGCTCCAGCCCCTCAGAACACTGCCTGGGGGTGTCTGGGGTCAGTGGCCCTGCTTCCAAGGGGTGGCCAACAAGCTCCAGCAAGGGAGGAGGGGTCAGGTGTGGAGGAAAACGGTGGGAGAGTCGGGGGTCCCTGACCCAGGTGTAAGCGCGAGAGCGCCCTTCCAGAACAGCTTCTGTGCTGTCCCGGAGAATCCTCAGGCAGGGGCACGCCAGCCAGGTCAGCTCTGGACACCACGCTGTGCAGCTGGGGGGCAGCGGCTGCCTGCGCTGCCATTGTGACCGTCCGCTGTGCTCTCCCCACACCCAGGACGGCGAGGTCATCGGCATCAACACCCTCAAGGTCACAGCCGGCATCTCCTTTGCCATCCCCTCAGACCGCATCATGCAGTTCCTCACCGAGTTCCAGGACAAGCAAGTCAAAGGTAGAGAGCACCCCCAGGGGCTGGCTGAGGCCAGGGGCGTGGAACCAGGGCTTGGGCCTCCCACCCTCCCATGGGCGCCCGCCTGTCCTTCAGCCCGTGCTGTGTGCCCTTGCTCACTTCTGAGTCTCAGCCCCTCTCAGATCTTCTTCCCCTTCTCACTTCATGGCCACATCCACCACCTGCCCCACTAGACAGACTGGGGATCTCTGACCACACCTCCCACCTCCAGCTGCTTGGCTCCCAGTGTCTGTGCTGCTCCATAGTTGTTAGAACCTGGTGCTTCCTTCCTTCCACCTATCCACCCATCCACCCATCCACCCATCCACCCATCCACCCATCCTTCCATCCACCCATCCTTCCATCCACCCATCCACCCATCCACCCATCCTTCCATCCACCCATCCACCCATCCACCATCCATCCATCCATCCACCCATCCATCCATCCACCCACCCACCCATCCACCCATCCATCCATCCATCCACCCATCCACCCATCCATCCACCCACCATCCACCCATCATCCATCCACCATCCATCCATCCATCCACCCATCCACCCACCATCCATCCATCCATCCATCCATCCACCCATCCATCCACCATCGACCCATCCATCCATCCACCATCCATCCATCCATCCACCCACCATCCATCCACCCATCATCCATCCACCATCCATCCATCTATCCACCCATCCACCCACCATCCATCCATCCGTCCATCCACCCATCCATCCATCCCCATCCACCCTTCCTACCATCCATAAGTACTTCTTTCCACCCTCTGGCCGGGCAGACTGCCAGGCAGGGTAACCTGTACTCCAGGAGAGGGGAGCCCAAGCCCCTGATCCTTAGAAGTCATCTTCCTCTCAGCCTCCGCACGGGGGTGGCCGGCCCACCCTGGGCACTCATTATGGCCATGAGCCTCCACCTGGAAGAGGCCTGGATGGGCGCCAGGGACTCTCCGTAGTGAGGGCACGCCCAGAGGAGGGTCGCATTTCTGGTCTCAGGACCTTTCCTGGTGGCCTCCACCTTCCCACCTTTCTTTTCAGACCAAGCGATCTTCCCCCTCCCGCCATTTTATCTCATGCCCACCTCCTGGCCCACACCTGACTCAGCCCAGATACTCACACCATCATGTTGCTTCCCTGTCTCCTCCCAGCCCTCTCAGCAGCAATTCATTGAGAGCAGGGGGGCTCCCGCATGCTCGCCCCGCCCATCCCTCCACCAGCCAAGCACACAGTGCCCGGTACAGACAGGACCGGTGCCGTGAGGACTGGTCACGTGAAGAACTGCTGTCGAGGACTCTGTCTGGTCATCAGGGTCCCTCATGTGAAGATGGCCTGGAGCCAGAGCAGACCCAGAAGCTGGGGGCTTCTATTGGTCAGAGGCACCCTCTAGCCCCTGAGCCCTTTTCCCCTTGGCTACTCAGAAGCTCAGAATGTGACCCAGGGCTGCATCTTTGTCGCCATCGTAGCCTTGATTCTTCCTCTAGTAACTGAGCCTTCCTGTGGAATTATCTTCCCGTGGTGCCTTTGACCTCGGCCACCTTCCCGGAGGCCAGCAGAGCTGCACTTCGCACAGAGCGGGTGGGGAGGCCCCTGTCTCGTTGAACATGGGATGAGAGTGGCCTCTCTCTTCTCGCCTCTGCTCCTCTTCACTCTCAGACAGGACCTGCCAGGAGCCGGGCTCGCTCTCTTGTTGCATGGGGACTGTCTCTGTCAGCGCCGACCTCCACCCAGACCCCCAGGAGACTCGCCCCTGTCCTCAGAGCTGGCCCCTCTGGCAGGACATGTGGGCTGGCCAGAGAGCCCAATAGACCTTAGCTGAATGACCAAGTCTATCGTTTACCATCCTCTGGTGTTCACTGTTGCTTTTCTAGAAATAAAAACATCAAATTATCTAAATCCAGTTAATCTAAAGTTCTTGAAAACCAGCCTTCTTTCCATTAAATCAGGGAGACGTTAGTTAAGGTTCACCTCTTATTCCTGTTCATGGGTTGGGGTGCAGGAGTCTCTGGGGGGCTTTCCTGGTCAGAGGGGACGCCCTGCTGGTTTGGGGGCTATAGCATTGCCTGGGCCTAGGGCCCCAGGGCTCCTTGGGGGTTCAGCCAGCCTTAGGACTGGGGAGTTGGAGTTCATGGGACTGGATGCTGAGGAGTGTCTGCCCTCGGTGACAGTGGGGGACGGCCCCTCAGGGGTCACCTCCAGCCAGAGGAGGGGCAGAGGAGGCAGGAGCCGGGCCAGGGAGGGGGAGGGGCCCGTGCTCTGGACCCAGCGCTTGGGTCCACTGGGCTCCAGCCTCGACCACTTCTGAAGCATTCATGCCCTTGGGGTGAGAGCAAAGCTGACCAGGGGCCAGTGCCCTGTCCGGAGCAGGATGGTGGGCCGAGGCCTCCACCCAGGACTGGTCCCCTTTCCTCTGAGGACCCATCCAGTATCACGGCTCTACCTGCCACCTAGAAAGTGACGCCCCCGGCCCCAAATGTCTGTCTCCGTGGGGCCCTCTCCCCCAGCTCTGGCCTGGGATGTGTATAGCTCTGGAGGTCTCCACTCCAGGCACGCCCCCTTCTCAGTCTCCGCTCCATCCTCCCGCATCCCCCATACCCGTACTCAGTCCCCCGGCCTGTGGGCCTGTCCCTCCGGCACCAGCTGTCACAGTTTCCAGTCCCACCACCCAGTCACGCCACCAGGCTGCCTGCCTCCTCTCCGCTCCAGTGCCACTGTGCCTCCCCCCGCAGACCCTCCCCCGGCCCCAGGACTCCTTGCAGTTCTCTGTGGGAACCCCTCTAGGCTCCACCTCACTGTGGGGGGGACCCTGAAGCCACCTCTGGCCCAGACCTACCTCAGGCCTCCACCCTCCCTGACCTCATCTCCCACCGGGCTCCATCCATAATTCTGGTGACTCGTCTGTTTAAATAGTTTGTCCGTGTAAAAAAATTAGTGTTGTTGGTATTCTTAGGATGTCTTGAGAGTTCTTCGTGCACTCTGGATGGGAGCCTTTATCAGGGGCATGACTGCAGATTTTCCGTCTGGTCTATGGCTTGTCTCCTCCTCTTCCCCGCCTTCAAGGGTGGCAGTTCTGTCCATGTGGACCGCGTCTCATTTGCCGCGTGTTTAAATGGACTGTTCTGGGGTGGTATGCAGGGAATCTTTGCTCCCTGACGGTCAGAGGATTTTCTCCCGTGTGTTCTCCTGGACGTTTCCCTCTCCGGGGTTTTCAGGTTTGGACTGTGATGACTTTTGAATTCATTTTGCAAAGCACGGATCAGCGTTCTTTTTCTGCTCCGGGTATTCCATTGTCCCAGCGCCATCTGCTGAAGAGATTACCCGTTCTCCACCTGATCACCGTTGCAACTGGGTTGTGTTCCAGGTGTCTGTCTGTCCCTCCTTACGCCAGCTTTGGCCGTCCTGGTGGCTGAAGCTGCATGATCAGCCCTGACAGCGGGTGGGTCCGCCCCACCGTGTGCTCCGGAGTTGTTTCGGTTCTTCTAATCCTTCGATTTCCACTTGGATTTTATTTGTTTTTTTTTTTAAGATATTTTATTTATTTATAGACAGAGGGGAATGGAAGGAGAAAGAGAGGGAGAGAAACATCAATGTGTGGTTGCCTCTCGCGCGCCCCTTACTGGGAACCTGGCCCACAACCCAGGCACGTGACCTGACTGGGAATCAAACCAGAGACCCTTTGGTTCTCAGGCCAGCACTCAATCCACTGAGCCACACCAGCCGGGACTCCATATAGATTTTAGAATCAGTTTGTCAATTTCCACCCCAAAACCATGCTGATAGTTTGATTGGGGTTCTGTTGAATATAAATTACCTAAATCCAGTTCATCTGAAGTTCTTTAAAACAAGCCTTCTTTCCGTTAAATCGAGGAGACGTTAGTTAAGGTTTACCTCTTGTTCCTGTCTGGGGGGTTGGGGTGCAGGAGTCTCTGGGGGGCCTTCACGGTCAGAGGGGCCACCCTGCTGGTTTGGGGGCTGTAGTACTGCCTGGTCCTGGGGCCCCAGGAAGGTCTGGGGGTTCAGCCAGCCTTAGGACTGGGGAGTTGGAGCTCATGGGACTGGGTGCTGACGGGTGTCTGCCCTTGGTGACAGTGGGGGATGGTCCCTCAGGGTTCGCCTCTGGCCCGGGGAAGGGAAACCTGCATCTCCGATGGGCTTGAGTTGGGGAGAATTGGCATGGTGGCCACGTCACACCCTCTGATGCTCGGACCCAGGCTGTCTTCCCTCGGTTCCTGTGTCCCCTGGTGGTTCTCGGCGACATTCTCCAGTTCTCCGTGTACCAGAACTAGGCTGCCTCAGCTTGAGTCCCAGACATTTCACAGTCTGAGTCTATAGTAAAGGGAATATTCCTTTAAATTTCAGTTTCTGATTGTCTGTTACTAGAATGCACAAATAAAATGGATTTTTGTACGTTGGTCCCAAGAGACCCCACCCCCTGGTAACTCACTCGTTCTAGTAGCTTTTTGTAGATTCGACGGCTTTGCTACACAGGTGACTATCCAGTCTGTGAATAAAGACGGTTTCACTTCTTCCTGTCCGATCCGCATGCCGGCTGATTTCTTTTAGTCACGTGGCCCCACCAGCATCCAAAAACGTAACTGGGACCTGACACGGTCTTCCTGGGGGCCGTCACACCCGCAGGGGAAGGACTCAGTCTCTCAAGCCTGGCCCTTGTCTTCAGGTGCCAGTCACAAGTCCTGGTTGTCACCTGTGCCCCAGGCTGACCGGCTCCCACGACTCCCTCCTGGACTTTGACCATTTGCCAGAGCAGCTCTCGGAAGTCAGGAAAGCAGTTTACTCACTAGGTCAGCTGTCTACTATAAAAGGATACAACTCGGGAACCGCCCAATGGAAGGGCGGGGGAGGGCAGGGGGAGGGAGCATGGAGCGCCCACGCCCTCCGGGGGCATGGCCCGCCCAGCACCTCCATGTGCTCACTGACCCAGAAGCTCCCCAACCTGTCCTTTTGGGTCTTATGGAGACCCCATTACATGGGCCTGATTGGTTAACTCGCTGGCCAGTGGTGATTCCTTCAACCTCCCGCCCCTCTCCCCTCCCTAGAGGTCAGGGGTGTGGCTGGAAGCTCCACCCCTCTAATCACAGGGTTGGTTCTCCTGACAACGAGCCCCCTTCCTAGGGCCTTCTCAAAACTCCCTCACTGACGAGAACTCAGACGTGGTTGGAAGGGACTCATTATGGATAACAAACCCATTGTGTTTTATAGCCCTGGGGCTAATTTCAGGAGCTGGGAGCCAAAGCTGCCCCAGGTCACTGAGGAAATTACAAAAGTTTTAGGAGCGACCCTTGAAGCTGGGGAGCCATGGTCAGAGACCAAACTACACCTTTCTTACTATATACGTGGCAATATCATGAAGTACTCACTCGTTTTCAGTTCTCGAGGGAAGTTTGTTCAGAAGTGACGCTATTTCTTTCCGAAACATTTGGTACAATTCTCCTGTGGGACTGTCTGGGCCTGATGTTTCTCTGTGGGAAGATTCTTAACTATAATTCAATCTCTTCAGTAGACTTAGGGCTCGCGCGGTTATCTATTTCTTCTCGAGGGAGCTTTGGTTATTTGGAACTCTTAAGTCTGTGCATTTTGTCTTAGTTGTCAAACTTATCGGTATGAAGTGGTTTGGAATAGTCTCTAATTGTAGGATCGGTAGCGATGTCGCCTTTCCCACTCCTGATACTGAAAATTGCACTTTTCTCTTTTCCTGACCAGTTTGCGTAACGGCTCATCAATTTTATTGATCTCAAAGAATCAGCTTTTGGTTTTCACTTATTTTCTGTGTTGTATTTCTGTTTCCTGTCCCACTGACTTCTACATTTTATTATTTCCCTTCTTCTGCTTACTTTGGGTTTCATCTGATCTCTCTCTAGTTTTCAAGATGAAAGCTGAGGCCATTGATTTGGGACTTTTCTTCTCTCCTAATTGCGGCAGTTTAGTGCTATGATTTTCCTCTAAGTACTGCTTTACCTGCATTCCACAAATTTTGATAAGTTGTATTTTCACTTTCATTTAATTTAAAATATTTTCTAACTTCCCTTTTGGTTCTTTTTTGAATATGAGTTATTTAGAAGTGTGTAATAAGTTATTAGGAACCTTTCTAATACTGATTTCTCATTTAATTCCATTGTGGTCAGAGAGCATACTTCTATAATATGGAATTTTGAAAATATACTGAAGTTTGTCCTGTGCTTCTGAATATGTACATGTCATCTCTGGGTCCAGGACCCCAGCTACGTCACAGGCTAGGGTGGCTGGGGGAGCAGGAGGAGGCCTCTCCGAGGGTTGTGTGTGTGATGCTCCCACCAGAGGGCCTGGCACCCAGTCAGTGCCTGCTGGGCATGTGGATTAACATTGCTATTTGGGGGGCACGCAGGGGACGTGACAAGTTCAGATCTGAGCAAGGGAAGTTTGGGGAGCCTACGGGATGGAGGCTGGAGAGGAGAGCCCTACTGGCCCCCGGGGATCGGGCGTGGAGCGCAGAGGGAGAGCCCATGTCGGAGCTGATGTGGTTGGATGGTGCGGGGGGGGAGTGAAGCCACCAGAGTGAGCCAGGACATCTGCTGGCCTCAGAGCAGCCACGAGAGGCAGCCCTGGGTGCCTGAGCTCACGGGGCCAGCTAACTGCGGCAGGACGCGTCTGAGCCCCCTGCTCCTGTGGGGGAATGTCTGTCCCTGTCACCCCGCCCGCCCCTCGTGGCGGCTCTAACCAAGCCGTGTTCCCTCTCCAGACTGGAAGAAGCGCTTCATTGGCATACGGATGAGGACCATCACGCCCAGGCGAGTCTGAACACCACTCCGCCCTGCTGCCCCCACGGCGGCCCCAGACACCAGCCGGTCATGTCCGGCCACCTTCGGGTGCTCCAGGGGGCCTGGTGCACTCGGGCTCCGGGCCTTGCTCAGTCCGGTCCCTCTGCCTGCAGCGCCGCCGCCCCCTTGGCCTGGTGGGCGCCTTCAGGTGCCCCCTCCTCTGGAAAGCCTCCTAGGTCTAATTTCCTGTGACTACTGTAGCAAATTCCCATACACCTGGCTTAAAACCACAGAAAACTCATTTTCTCTCAGTTCTGAAAGCCTGAAGTTCAAAATTGAGGCATTGGCAGCTCCATGCTTCCCCCAAGGCTCCAGGGGAGCGCCCTTCCCACCTCTCCCAGCTCCCAGTGGCTCCTGGGGCTCCTGGGGTCGTAGCTGCATCACCCCAGTCTCTGCCTCTGGCTTCACGTGGCCCCTTCCCTCCCTGTGCGTCCACTTCCAAACACCCCTCTTCTGTCTCTTAGAAAAACACCAGCCATTGGATCTGTGGCCCAATGTAAGCCAGGATGGTCTCATTTGGGGACCCTCAGCCAATTACATCTGCACAGACCCTACTTCCAACCACGTCACATTCAGAGGTTCTGGGTAGACATGAATTTTAGGGGGCACTATTCCCCCCGCACCTGCTCAGGCAGGCGCAGGGGCTGCCTGTTAGTGGGCAGAGCATGCTTCCCCCCACCCCAGGCATTGCGCTGGTCCCATGGGGGCTGGAGTTGCCTGTTGGTGGCCCCCATACCACCATGCCCATGAGCTCCTTGGGAGTGAGGACTGTGGCCCGCGCTGCACACCCAGTACCAGGCTACAGCAGAGTGGGTGCCTGGATGTCCTGAAGAAGGAAATGAGGAAGGGACGGGGGAGGAAGGGAGCCAGGGAGGGAGGAAAATGTGCAGCTCAAGGCAGCTGGAGAAGAAAGGCGTCAACGTGGTGGGGGCTCTGGGGAGAATGAGGTGTGCTCAGCTACAACACCCTCACACCCGTGCAGGGCCTGAGACGGCCGTCCCTCCTGTTTCAGCAGCAGCGGCAAACTCAGGGAGTAAATCTGCCGGTAGTCCCTGATCGGGACAGCACGCCAGCCTCCCTTTCACTTGTGTTCTTTCTCTCTCTCTCTTCCGTCTATCCTTCCATCACACCAGTGACATCTGTCCAGTCTTCTGTCTGTCCGGCTCACTCCCCGTGTTTGTTCATCCCTGCTTCCATCTCTCCATTTATCTTTCCCTCCTCTGTCCCCCTTCCCTTCCCCTTTCCCTACCTTCCTTCCCTCCTTCCTTCCTCCCTCCCTCCCCCCTCCCCCCCCTTTCCATTCTTCCTTCCATCTGGTCAACCATCCCTCTACCTTTCCTTCCTTTCTCACTCACCCTCCAGTCCCTCCTCCCATCCATCCACCACTCTCCTCTCTCCACACTTATAATCTTCCACCTTCACTAAGGTCTCTCTCGAGAAGCCCACGTGGAGTAGGGGTCACAGGTGGGCCAATGGCAATGCAGAATGGCCAGCGGCAGGGCAGGGCAGGCCAGGGCAGTGTGGGGGCCCCGAGGAGGCTCCTCGTCTGGCCCGCTGGTGTGGCGTGGAGGGGCCACTCTGTGCCTTTGAAGCTCAGAGGAAGGGCCTTAACCGCAGGCTATCTTTCCAGTCTGGTGGAAGAGCTGAAGGCCAGCAACCCAGACTTCCCGGACGTCAGCAGTGGCATTTATGTGCAAGAGGTCGCTCCGAATTCACCGTCTGAGAGGTGAGCTCCACCGGGGGAAGCAGGGAGGCTGCATGGGAGGCGGTTGGACGCCACGGGGGGCGTGGGATTCTGGCCTGGCCTTTCAGGGGCAGGCTGCAGAGATGACATGTCCCACAGAGCACTGGCCGTGCCCTTCTGTGGCTTGAATGTCCCCTGTCCTTAGGGGACACAGAGCAGTGGAGCCTCCCACACCTCCCATGCTGAGAACCAGCCTGGCTCTCATTAGCCCGGTGGCTGGCCTAGGTCTGTTCTCTCATCTGCAAAACGGGCACTCTCCGGCCTGTTCTCTCCGCCCTGAGAGGTGTCACAGCTGAGCGCTGGAGAAAGGTTGAGCACGCAGCACTGTGAGTGGAGGCCCATGGGCAGCGAGGTCTCTGTGCGCAGACAGGGGCAGTCCAGGCCCCAGAGGAGGGCTCTGAGCAAGCCCCTCCCCTCCTTTGGCCTAGTTCCCTGTCGGGCCGTCAGTGGGCGCCTAGGACCTGTGGTCCTACACTCTCATTCCGGGAGCTGGAGGCAGTCACGCGGGGGTCAGGGGCTGCTTGGAGGGGTGACAGCGGGGTGTGGGCGTGGACAGGAGCCCGGTAGGCAGGCCCCCACCCCATGAACCCTCATCCCAGTAGGGCCCCCCCCGATGGTTTCACGCACTGTGCTGCTCCAAGAGGTCATGCTGGAAGAGCCGGCCCCTCACCTCCTTCTTTTTTTAAAAAATTTTTTAAAAAGATTTTATTTACTTATTTTTAGAGAGAGGGGGAGGGAGGGAGAAAGAGAGGGAAGAAACATCAATGTGTGGTTGCCTCTCACACACCCCCTACTGGGGACCTGGCCCAAAATCCAAGCATGTGCCCTGACTGGGAATCGAACTGGCAACCCTTTGGTTGGCAGGCCGGTGCTCAGTCCACTGAGCCACACCAGCCAGGGCCCTCTGTCCCTCTGTGGTGAGCACGGGAGCGTGCCACCCCGGCCTGCTGCCGGCCTGCACGAACACTGTTGAACTACAGACCCATGAGGCACAGGGGTGGCGTCCCCAAATCCAGCCCTTTACTCTTATGCTCCACTGAACTCAGCGGGGCAGTTACGGAGAGCGGCCATGTGCTGGGCACCCCAAGAGCTGGGTGCTGCTCTCACCCCACTTCACACACAGGGACAGTGAGGCTTAGAGAAGTCACCCTCATGGCCACGAAGCCAGCACTCTCGACCTGACACCGAAACACCCTGCCACCTTTCCAGCCTCCCCTCCCGGGGTTGGGCAAGGTCATCTCGAGTCGGGAACAGAGGGAGGCAGCCCAGCACACTCTGCCTCTTCTGCCGAAGCCTTAGCAACTGTGACGGCTTTGGGACCGACTCCCTGGACCTCGTGTCATTTGCAAAGCATGTTCCCACACCAGGCTGGAAACCAAGGCTCCACGGGGTAGCGCACCAGGCCCGAGGCAGTCCAGCTGGGCGGGCTGCAGCCGGAACTTGAACCTGGCCTTCTGAGGGAGGGAAGGAGTAGATGTGTCTGTCTTTCATCTGGAGGGCGAGCCTTGCAGTCAGGCACCGGTCTGGCCTGTTCGTTGAAAGGATTCCCTTAAATAACTGGTGTTGGAAAACCCCATGGTGCCTGGGCGGGGGCCTGGGCCTAGCGGGGCTGTGCGGTGACCTCATGTCTCTCCTGTCTGCAGAGGGGGCATCCAAGATGGCGACATCATCGTCAAGGTCAACGGGCGTCCGCTGACAGATTCAAGCGAGCTGCAGGAGGCCGTGCTGACTGAGTCCCCGCTGCTGCTGGAGGTGCGGCGGGGGAACGATGACCTGCTCTTTAACATCGCACCCGAGGTGGTCCTGTGAAGCTGGGGCCGCCTCCCCACCGCCGAGCGCCCGAGCCTGCGGCCGAAGACAGGTGCCAGCTGAGGGGTTCCGTCCGGAGCCAGTGCCTTGGCGGAACCAGGACGAGGGACCGAGGTCGGTCCTCAGAAGAGCCAGCAGCCTCCTCTTGCCCCCCAGGGACAGAGCCACAGTCTGGGCTTGGCCAGGGGTCCAAATCTCAGCCTCAGGGAGTGATAGCCCCCGCATCACGGTCCCCGTGGGGGCAGCCCGAGGTCCCCTGCGCACAAGCGCTCCCAAGAGCCACCTTCCAAGCTCTTGGCATAATGTATGAGTCCGATTCTTGGAAAGACGCCTCTGTAGTCCCCGGAAGTCTACCCTCTCTCCCACCTTTCTGCGTTTGCACCGCATACCTCTGTCTGGCCTGAGCACCCTGCTCCCAAGCCTCCCTGGCTTGGCAGGCCTGGCTTGGAGCAGGCACTGAAGGGACGTCCCCTGGCTGCCCAGCAGAGCCCTGGCTAAGGGTGCGGTCTCCTCCCCTGTGGGAGAGAAGCCGGCAGGAGCCTCGTGGGCCAACACTCCCTGGAAGGCTGCTTGTCCTCCTGGAGGTGACCTGGAGCGGTGGGCAGAGGAAGCTGGTACCTGGGGGGGCGGGGCTGCCAGGACGGAGCCCCCAGGAGCGGCAGCAGGCACCTGCTCCGGCCCGGGGTATATCTGTGCGCTTCGCTGTACAATCGACCCCCACATGGCTTGTATTGTGTTTCTCTACTGTATGAAAATTAAAGTTTACAAGCACATGGTCCTCAGCCAACGGGGACATTTGGGGCCCCCACCCTGCTGGCCTCCACTTCTCTGGGGACTCAGAGCCAGCATCGGTAGGCACGGGCACCCCCTGTGGTCTTGCTGTCTCCCTGCTACGGGAGGGACGGAGGCCGCTGAGCGCCCGGCAGGTGCGAGGCGTGCTGGGAATGGTGTGTGCCTGACCACCGGTCCCCGCTGCGCTGTGTGTGACCCGCGGGTGACGAAGCTTTCCCTGTACTCTGGGTCACCTGTACCCAGAAACACCCACGGATAGGAAATGAGGCAGAAAGAGGCAAAGCAGGTGCTGGGGTGGGGGCTGGGGGTGAACCGCAGATGACCCATGGTGGAGCTAATCTCAAGGGATGGACTCAGAAGGCCCTGGTGGCGGTCAGGGTCCCGCTGGGTAGCTTGGAGGGACTCGAAGGAGATTCCTGGAGATGCTGGGTGCGGCCATTGTGTGCACTGCAGCCAGCCAGGTGGGGGAAACCGGACGGACCGCAGCCTGAAAGCACCGGGAACTGTCCTGAGCACATAGTGGGGCGCTGTGCTCCGGTTTTGCACCCTTGGCTCAGAGTGTCAGGGAGCCGAGCACTGCTCCCCCACCCAGGCTGCCCCAGGCCCAGCTGGGGGTGGGGGGCTGGACACAGGGGTGGCCCTGCAAGACAGCTCCCAACGCCCACCAGGCCACAATGCCTGCCTCCCACTGGCCAGCCTGCCCCCCACCCCCTACTGCCAGCGTCTTCTGGAAAAGCCGGAGCCTGGCCCAGAGCCTGGTCCCACCCACGTGGTGGGCTGCCTCTCTCCCGGTCACTCTCATCCCTCTGATCCCACCGAGTGCAGGCCAACCCAACGGGCAGTGAGCCATTCCGACCCCTCCCACTTTGCTTCCGCCCACCTCCCATGTAGAACAGTGTGATGCCCAAGTCCGTCCACCCCGGGCCTCCGCCCTCACTCCAACCGAGGGGCCTCTGCTCTCTCCACACACAGTGGCCATGTGTCCATCTCCGGCCACCTCAGCCAGGTGCCACGTGGTCCCAGGTGCCTAGAGGCCTGACAGGAAGGAGCCTGGGGGTTTTGGGGCAGGGGTTCAGTCAAGGCCAGCGTGGACACGTGCTCGGGAGAGGGTGAGCTGGGGGCGGGGCATCAAGAGCCAAGCCGTGGACTTGCCCAGAGCCAGGCCTCGGACAGGGGTCTGCCAGTCCAAGGTCAAGAAGGGTCCCGCCTAGGTCCTGGCATCCTGCGCTCCTGGCCCCCAATGCGGGGGCGAGAGTGAGCTCTGGTGGCTCCTCATGGGGGCAGCGATCTGATCGAGATGACCACTCACCTTCCAGAGCCCCAGCTCACACCCATCACGCTGGGGCTAGGGCTTCAGCATATC